>NC_071570.1:46220884-46820884 GCF_026979565.1 Vidua chalybeata
TGGGGAAATATTTTTAGGCACATTATTAATAATTACATATAGAAGCACTCAAAAGCATGTTGCAAGGATGGAAAGCAACTGGTATGGATTTGTCAAGAATAAATCTTATCAAAGTGATACAATTTTCTCCCTTGACAGCATATCTGACCTTACAGGTAAGATGGAAGTTGCCAGTGTGATGGCTCCTGATATCAACAAAACCTCTGAAATTGGTTTCCCTGGACTTCTTTGACAGAAAATGTGTAGAACAAAAAGCCTTCCAGGTAGTGAGAGGAATCACTGTGATTCATCCCATGGAGCAATTTGAATTTCCTTCTGTAATAGGAATGTCTGTTTCTGCTGACTGGCAACTTCTCAGTTTGAAGTTCACTCAGGCTACTGTTCTTCTAAGCTGTTTCTAACTAGCTACACTCCAAGAGACCTATCTTGCCCTTGATAACTATTATAGCAGGCTGAGCTATCAGGCCTGGATGATCCATGCACAGACAAAGAACAATTCTACAGTAGCAATGGAGACAAAGCTGACTTCTCTGTTGCTGGCCACTGAACGAGAACATGGTTTTCAAGAGAAAAAGAAAGACATTGTGAGAGAGGATAGGGTTAGGAGAGCTTTCATGAGAATGTAGGTGAGCTAGGGATAACTGTGCTTCCCTATTAAACTCAGCTCTGCATTCTTAAGATCATTTTTTATTGCTGTCAAGCAGGAAAGCCTTACATGACTCACTTTACAGATCATATCTGAAAATTGAGTGGCAGTCTAAGTCAAGCTAACTGGTCCTTGTCGGATGATGTCCATGTTAAGATGACAGCAGCAGCAAGCTGGAGTGTACCCAGAAATAGGCTTAGCAGCAGAAGTCTGTATTCTCTCAAAATTCTCTTGTGTCTTCCTACATATCTAGCCCTTATATGGGCTGTGCTCAGCCTTTCTGAGCAGGTCAGGAGCTGCAAAAAGGGCTATTCATTAGGATGAACTCTTCACACTTTGAAGAGGTTTCAAAACAAGTCAGTAATCCCAAGCGCTAAAGATCAGAGTATGCTGCAAGGTATTATCATTAAATTAAATGACAGATTAAGTCCCATTGAAGATAATACTGCTCAGTGTCCACCAGGATATGAAATGAATTGCATATAACTTAGCCCTCTGTGTGGCTTACACTGCATTTATAATGACATTTATTACATCCCATTTCTATGTATTTCAAGTATTAGTAAAGCTGTGCCCCAATTGCTGTAGTCAGTTCAGTAGTTTAGAAATGTCCTGATGCCTGGTTTGAATTTACTGGCTTTCATCTTTGCTAGTAGGCTGCAAACATTCTATTCTCCAAGTTTTTTCCTCCTTTTCCAAGACTTATTGGCATCTAGAGTTTGTCTTGCTGGCAGTGGGTGAAATCTAGGATGTCAAGTAAGCTTTTCTTTTTTGATCTATGAAACTTGAGGTATATTTTAGTAATCTGTGCTACAAAGCTCAAGAAACATTTGATAGTTCTTGGTTTTGAGGTTTGAAATGTTATTTGTTATCTTGGGGGAGATTTTTCTGGTTCAGTTGAGTCTATCATGAAATAAGAATGAAATCATTCAAGCTGCAGCATATCATAATACATCAGACACTGTTACATCATTAAGGAAACATAAATCCTGAAGTGTCCTGTTTTGCTAAACTCATGCCTGGTATCAGTAAAACCTATCCTGTGTCACCTGCTTGAGGCGCAGATACTTCAGGGAAGGGATTCCTTCTGACTGTGTATCTCCTTGGAGTCTTAGCTGAGACATGACCCCTCTTCATGCTGTCATAATGTCAGCGGAATAATGGACTCAAGTTTAATGGTTCCTGATATGGCAATTCAGATTTTGTGGCTTAGTTCTGTCATACACAGCATAAAGGCTTAGAAAGAACCCTAAATTGCTTGTAGGTTACATATTATTACAGATTATTTTTCACTACATTTTTTTGTGGTGGAGATGCTGATGCTTGCTTTTATTTGGGGGCTGGGGAGGAGGGCACTGTACCCTGTTGAGGAAACTGAAATTGTTGTCTGGGATTTTGAAAGTGAAATTACAGGGACAGGCTGGGACAGTGTGGCTAGAACTGTGCAGCGCACACCATCATTGTTTCAACCTTTTTCTTTGTTTCTGGTCACTGAGATGTGGTCATCCACTGATATTAAGCTGTGTGCCAGAAACCAGAAAACACTAGAAATGCACTTGTAAAATCAATTTGCACTAGAGAGTAGGGCCTTCACAGTAGCCACAAAACTCTTTATTACACCCGATGTTTTTGATAGAAAAAGGAGACCAGATGATGTAGCACTAAGTTATAGTAATGCCTTTCATCACCTAAGTTAGTCATTAGGAAGAAAAAAGCTGCTATTAGCTTGCCTCCTAATATTAATCCAGTCATGCCTGAGGGTGTGAAACTGTCAAACAAATCTTATCCTCTGCCTAAAGCATGAGTTGGGTCTTAAACATTATTATTCAGATATAGCAGGTAGTCGCAATCTCCTTAGCATTGTCTCAGCAGGAATAAGACAGATTTTGTTCAGTGAATTGCCAAGTGCATCTTCTGAGCTATTATACAAATGTATAACCTGCTCCTCATAATTCGCCCAAAGATTATTAACTCTTCAATACAGGTGGGTGAGTCTTGTAGGAATGGCATTAGGGGTGGAGATTTGTTCCTGAAGAGATGTGAAATAATACAGAATGACTGGCACTTCCCATTTAATCAGATTTCCTGTCATAAAACACCAGTTTCTGAAGTTATGAAATTTCTTCCTTTTTTCATTTAAATAACAGACTTTTAGATGTCTCCAGCACACATGCAGTCTGAGAACCTAGCATTTTCAACTTTTCAAGTCTCCAATCAGAAAAAAAAAAACACTGAGTCAAAAACAGAAATGATACATAATTTCAAAATGTTTCTTGGAAAGTGAATCTTATGCATACAAACTATTTTAGATGCCAAAATTAAATGTTAGAACACAGAGCTTTAGGTTTATATCTGTAGGAACACAGTTAGTTAGCTCTTTGTTACTGGAAGCTGATTTTTCATCTCATGATGCTACTTCAGGGACTAGAGCCTGAAGACAAGCTCAAACCTTAAGATCAAAGCACAAAAACTAGTTGTCTTGTGATTACTCAGCTGACCTGGAGTACAGCACACAATTTGCTGTTTGGGATGTTATTCCACTTCAGCCAAGCTTGTGCCACAGTGTGCCCACACATAATCACCCAAATCAAGTGGTAGGAAAGGAGTGAGATTCCTTGCAGATGCTTAGCAGGTGTTTGGACTATTTTACTGGGAGAAGTACAGGTAGAAAGAACAGTAAGTTCTGAAATAAAAATCTGAATTACATGAAGCACAAATATTTTGGATCCCTCTCTTGATTATACATCTATAATTCAATAAAGCAAATAAGCTCTGCTGGTAGTGTGCAATTTAGTTGTTATTCAGGCACCAGGTATGGGAAGAATGCATTAAAATGCATGCTGACTGGTAGAAACATAATCATGGAAGTTGCACAAAATTTGAATGTATTTTCACAATTCATTAATTTCATCCTTAAGTGTACTCCACACATTTCTCTTACAGATAAGAGTTTGATGCAAAATCCTTTGGAGGAAATGTGAAGAATCCCCTTGATCCTGAATAATTATGGATTGGTGTCTCCATGTGTAACTATCAGTTGACAATTTCACTCAATAAACTTAGGAATCTTCATTAACCTCTGTCAGAAAAAGAAGCTAAAACAGCTTCTGGTAATGAGATCCATAGAGGAGGTGGCAGTTTATGAAGAGACAACAGAAAAAAATGGGTGTGGAATTATTAGACCATTTCAAATCTTCTTTCAGGTAGATAGACTATTGTGTGTCTCTCACATACAATAATTAGACAGAGGATGTCCATTTGCTTTCCAAATAAATAGTTATGTTACTGTAGTTTTGGCTTCAACTGCAGAGTTGCCAGATCTGTCCAATTTATTCATTTTCACCTATGAGGGGACACTGACAGTGTGGTAATGCCATTCTTTGAAATTGGAAGCAGTGCCACATTCCCCCTCTGATCACAACCATAAAGCATTGCTGCCTTCACAATAAGGTTTCCAGCTTCTCTTTTTTTTTTAAAGTTTTTTTTTTCTGCACATGAAGAAAGTTGCTTTTTATGACTCCTGCTTCTTGCCCAAACATTGCAACACCTGAAGCAAAGAGCAGGTGGTCATTTCCATAGCCAAATCTGTTCTTTGCTCCATGAATGATGTTGCATGCATATCAGGGGATTTGCAAGGATATGTAGATACTTATACTTGATAAATTATTATTTTGAGAAGTTTTATTACTGGAATGAACCAATCAAACATAATCTGGCATTGTAAAAAACAACTGAGAAAGACAACTTTTTCTTTACAAACATAAACATTTTTCTACTTTTTTAGTATAAGGCAAAAATTCTTTGAGTAGAAAGGTGCAAAATGGTGATTTCTTATGGTGCAATTGATTAAGCAATATTATTCTGGCATCCCAACCCTTTTTAACATGGACTCTACTGTTTCCCTGAAGATGCATGGCAACATAATTACATGCCCTACAGCATCATATCCTATGTCTCTGAGGAATCTTAGTAATGACAGCTCATTTCAGGATTTGGAGTAGAAAAAACAGATCAAGAAATGACAGGACTTAGCACCAGAAGGCTGTGGTTTTTTATAAACCCTGTATGAAAGTTGCTCAGACTCTGTAAGGTACAGGTTAAATTTGTGATTTTTAGAGATAATACTATTAAGAAAGAAATCAAAGTATAGACAAACTTACTTCAGGTGCTGGTAATCTCAAGTTGGGCAGTGTAGAATGAGTGTGGCATGCTGTGCAGATCCACCTATGGGAAGTTTATTAATTTTTTTTCCTCTTACAATATTTTCCTACAAGGAAAAGAATCCTATTCAACATTTTCATTGTCCAAGAAAAGGAGGTTCTTACATGAACTTGTTGCTTCACTGTTAGATAGAGGAAAGGGCATGCAATCACCAATATAAAGTGGGACCTGCCTGCACGTTACTCTGCTACAGTCAGCCAGGTATGTTTATCCTGTAGTTAATAGATGCACACAGCTCAAGACAGTCTGAAGGCCAAGCTGTGTATGGCATACAGCAGAAGAGAGCACAGCACAGCCCTATCTTCTGTCCACTTACATTGCCTTTTTCATGGATCACTAGCTCTTCTATGTACAATGGTCTTTCAATTAGGATCATTACATGGAGTTTGCTGATTCAGTACCCTAGGGTATTCCTTTGTTTATGCTTTTGTTTTAAATACTCAGAGTATCTGAGTAGCTCAGATTGGTACTGCTCAGTTTATTTACACTTTACTTTTGTGAGTAATGTAGCAGGGCTGGAGTCCATGTGGAGCAGGTAAGGAAGGGATAAATATTTCTGAACGATGAGACAAAAATCCCATACCTTGGGTGAAATGCTTCCTTTAAACTCATAATTACAAAGAACTGCTAGAAGTTTGTGAGGACCCAGTCTCAGCCTGTGCAGACCCTCATCCCAGAATCTCTAGCCTAGAACAGGGACCTATGCCTTTTTGAAGGATATATATATATATATATATAAGGTCCCCCTAATTTTGGTATTGGAGGTGCCAGCCATCTTTTCCATACTACATTTGACTGTTCTTGACATTTCCTAGTGAGGTGGGGGGAATCAACTTTAGTCAATCTCAGCTGGAGCATTAGGAAGACATTAGCAAATTACTCACACTCTGCAGCACTTTTTTGAAGTGAAATTAACTCAGCTTTTTCCAGCTTTCTCTGAGATATCACATTTCCGAGCCTCTCTGGGTTTTATACTTTTTTTTTTCATCTTCCTTGGGCTCTGGAATCTCCCTAGACAAGTACTGACTTCTTCAGTTAACATAACCTATAAATGGACCAGAAGAGAATAATTACCTCTCAGATAAAGCAATGTACTTTTAATATATACCAATGCCAAGCTGCATGTCCCTGACATATATAAACTTATTTTTTTACCCAACATAACTCAGAATACTTTTCTGCCTTTGTTGACTGACTGATACTTTCCCATTTATTTGTATATTTAACTCTTCCTTCGTTATTTTTGGAATCCATTATTGTGCCATCATTAGCTCTTCTGCTGAGATCCTGGCTCCAAAGGTCAGATGGCTGATAAATATGTTCCCTTTACTTTTGGGTAGTGTACAAATTTTGCAACTTGCTCTATTTAAGCTGATAATAAAAATACTGAGAAGAATCAGAGTGAAACCCAGTGAGGTCTCCTAGCCTTCTACCCTTTGAACTTAACAGGTAATCAATGGGAACTTTTGTTTCAAGCCTCATTTTGAAATAACTCTATTCTCATCACGAACTGCTCATATGTATCCAAATGTACACTCTGGATAGAAAGCTTAACACCAAGCTTATGGGCTCAACTTCTTCCTCACCTCTGCAGATTTAGGTGACATTGTTGGAAAGAGACACTTTAGGAACAGGTATTACCTCTTATCTTTCATTAAGGAGTCTGCATTTTCTTCCTACAGCACCTTGCATGTGTCACTGAAGGAGTAGCTAGATGGGCCAGCTTAGCGCTTCTGTTCTTTTGTCATACATTGTTTTGCTAGCAAATATTTAGCAGAATTCAGTAGAGAATATGTTTTTATAGCATTGATTGAAAGAACTTCAGTGACAGAGGGCAAGGTCCTTAAACCAGACAAAACATGTATAGGACTGTTTGCTCTTCCTCTGAAGTGCAACTATGAGCCTTGAAAAGATAGCGTCAATAAGCTAGCTCACAGTTACATGCACCTAGTTTCATGTGTAAGTTTGGTCCTCTGACCTTCTATGTAATTCTCATTTTTAAACATTTTTCATGATCCTACAATGCAAAAATCTTTGTCCTACCCCTCAAATTCATGTAAGATTTCGTCATCCTTCCACTTTGTGAGAACAAAGAAAGCTATGGGAGCTCATCATAACAAAGGGAATGGAAAAGGAACTGTTTAGAATATAAATAGAAAAGTAGCATTAGCTGCTAGTACTGTAAGATGGAAATCACAGTATGCTTCAAAGAAGCATGTTTCCCGAATTTCAGTTTGCATAATACTTGTTGTTATAGGCTCTTGGGAAAAAAAAAAAAAAAAGCAAAGCAGTTAGAACCAATTTGAAACAAGTGCAGATGCAGTATTTTTATATTGTATGTTTCTTCCATATCAGAATTACAGGGTTTTATAAGCTGGTTGAAGAGAACAATTTACACAACACTATTCTTCAAATAAAACGAACAAGAATACTTGTGATGGGTCGAGGTTTAGCAAGCTTTTAGTATGAGTAGAGGTAGACAAAAGAAGCTTATGGATAATTGGTTATGTTCTTGCTGTGTTCCGAGTGTTTATGTCTTTCCTTTTGACTCTCTTCTTTGGTTTAAAGTGGACTATTTTACAGCTTTCTCAAATTTATATGTATTCTGGGAGTTCAAGATATTTTATCCATATCAGATAAAAATTCCACCTTTTAAGGAGGCTGATTAAAATGGCTGTCAATCAGGACTGGGTTTCAACAGTTAAACTACAGGACTGAGAAACAATTACAATCTTTGTTTAACTTGCTTAGCATGATTATCTGGAGGAAGTTTTAAAAAATGAGATATTTGGATAAGGGACCAGGCTGCAGAGAGAACAGCAAATTATTCAAAGAAAGAACTGCTTAAATCAGATAGACCAAATGGGCTATATTAGTGGAGATACCTGCACAGGATCCAAATTAAATCTCATTATTTTAGGAATTTTGCTGGGCCTTCTGCTATATATTGTTTTAAGATAATACAAAATGGAATATGTGAACAATGGCAATCAAAACTGTTTACTACTTTGAAAGTACTAAAATGTAGGGTTAAAAGATGTCAGCAAGAGACCAGTAGGGTGTGAAAGGTGAGGGGTCCTATGGCACAGCATGGTGTGAAATGGAGAGAGATAAGAGAAAGACCCACATTCAGTTTATAGAAATGGTGAAGGCCATGAATTCTTTTTTTCTGAATAATCATGTATGTAAGTGACCAAATATAAACCAAACACATTTGGCAGTAATTATTAATTAACTCTTAGCAATTATGCAAACGACCTCATTCTAGACTAGCCTGGAACTCTATTTCCTGGCAGATTTTTTCCCCTAGTAAAGTAAACATTAAGTCGTTTGGAGGCAATGGGATTTGCTACAATTTTGGTCCATATTTATGAACAGTTTAGGCATCTTTGGAGGCTTTAATTTCGTTTTGGGTTTTTTTTTTTTTTTAATAAATCTATACACTGACAGAAGGATTTTGAATGCTGAAATGGGTATTCTAGAGGTCAAAGGCATCATTGTTTCACACAGATCTAACATGAACAGCTTAAGCATTTGTAGAAAGGCTGCCATGGACCACATTTTGTGCTCTGTAGAAGCAGCTACTGAATAGTTGGAACAATGTTTTGTTTCTACCGTGATCTGATAAATATCTTCCAGTGGTGAAGTGTGAAAGTGCTTTGTACAATAAATACTCTAAAGGATGGTGTATGTACATTCCTACTGACATTGTAGGGTCTACAAATTACTTAAATGAGGTAAGTTATCTCTCCACCTGAGGCTTCTGCATGGTAATACAAATTTAACTTTAAGCTCTTAACTTGAACCGACAAAAATCACACTATGCAACACCTTCCTCTACCTAATTGATGTTTCTGCATTTCTAGGGCAGAAATCAGGAAAAAAAGTTTGATCAACTGTGATCCACCTCACAGAATCACAAACTCACAGAGCTGCATCACAGCTACAACAGCTGAACAGGAACAACTGGAGACTGTCTAGTTTACTCCCTCACATACGCTCAGCTGCACAAGGTTGCCCAGTTTGTCTGTGACAGTCTGCAAGGTTGGAGACTCCACAGCCTATCTGGGCAGCCTGTTTGAGTGCTCAACCACAACCAGAGCAAAAATGTGTCTTCTTACCTCTTACCTCTGAGTGTGCTCATTACCTCTTATCCTGTCACCCTGTTATTCTTTCCCACGTGCAGGCATTTGCCTTTGTTGAATTTCAGACAGTTCTTCTCTGCCCAGCTCTCCAACCCACCAAAGGGCTACACAGCCCTCTGGGGTGTTGGTCACCAGACAAACTTGGTGAGGAGGCATTCTGTCTTCAGCCTGCTGGCAACTCTTGTCCTTGAGTCACCCTGAGGGCCCACTGCAGGCTCATGGTCAGCTTGCTGTCAACCAGGACCCCCTTCTGTGCAGTGCTGCAGTCCAGCTGGTTGTCATCCAAAGTGTGTGAATTTTTTCCTCTCCATGGGCAGGACTTTGCATTTTCCCTTCTTGCTCTACATCAGATTGCTGTTGGTCCAGTTTTCCAGCTCCATGTGAATTGTAAAATAACCATCTGATTTATCTGTAGTCCTTATAATAATGGCATTTCTTATGGATTTAATAGTAACTACTGCATGCATAATGAGTTTTTGTTTATTTATCTCTTGCTTGCTCTTTTGGGGAAGGGGGACTATCATTTTCTGTTTATTAGTTATTAAAATTACCCTTTTACTGGGAAAACACATGTTTTTTAAAACTTAGAAAAATTAAATATAATTTTATTCAGAAAACTGTTGGGGTTTGACACTGGCTAGAAGCCAGGCACACATGAAAAACCATTCACTTATTCTTCTCTGGTATAGCTGAGCAGAGGAGAGGGAAAGAAAAACCAGAAGCTTCATGGGTGAGAAAAGGATTAGGAGAAAACACCTTAAGGGCAAAACATACTCAAAACATAAAAGGTATAAAAAGAAATTTATTAACAGAATTAAAAGAGGATAATGAGAACTAAAACATTTAGAACACCTTTCCTCACCTCCCCCAGCCCTCCTTTTCTTCCCACTGACAGCTGGTTTTAGTCAGTTTGTCACTTTTAAAAAATCTTTCTTCAGTTTGCTTAAGGAGAGGAGTTTCTTTTGTTACGTTGTGGGATCCTTCCCATGTGAGATAGTTCTCTGTAAACTTCTCCACCATGGTTCTAATTTTTCCCCTCCAAAGAAGAAAGACAAATCATGCACAATTTTTTCCTTCTTAAATATGTCATCACAGAGGCATTATCAACTTCTCTTAATTGGGATAGTAATATGTCCATCATCAGAGCCTTCAGGGGTTGGCTCTGCTCAACATAGTAGAAACTTCAAGCAGCTTCTCTCTCAGAAGCTGCCTTTGTGGCTTCTCCCAACCCCATTGAAACCCAGGCTGTGTTAAACCAACACAAAAATGTAACAGAATTAAAATAGTAGGGTTGAAAGTCAGTCCTATATCATATTTCTCTTCCAAAACTTTCTTCTAGTCTTAATTTTTGAAGTATTTTTTTAGATTTTTAAGTAACTGAAATATAATTTTGCTTTTGCATGATCTTGATTTTTTTCTGCTTACCCTTCTTTAGCCAAAAAAAATTATTTCATATACAAAGCCTCAATCTAAGAGAGATTTTCTCCCATTGACAACTCCAATGACTTAGTGATTCTGACAGTTTTTTTTCCTGTGCTGCAGATTTGCTTAATGCAGGAGAGAGCAAATCCATCAGTAGGACAGACCAGGCAGTATATTTTAACCCTACTCCCTGCATCAGCTAAGAAAATGTAAGAAACTACACTTGGAGGTTTTTTGATAGCCAGATGGTGAACAGGAAGTATTCTGCTTGACTGTGAATTTTAATGACTTGGTAGTTATCTCAAGAGCTTATCTCAGGTAGTTATTTCTATTTCAAGTGACCATCACTTGGTCGGACATCTGTAAAGAATAGAGATATGGCTAAAACACAGCTTAAGTAATCCAAGGATCCCCTTTGTTGACTCCATTACACCCAGAATCACAGACTGTGTTTTTAATCCCACATCATAGTGACTATCAAGATAGTTAGAGATATTTTCATAATCTCACTTCTTCAGTTTAGCATTGCTTTTGTAAATAATATTTTCTGTATCTCTATTAATGGGTCTGTATTTGTAGGGGAGCATTCCTGGTAAATAATTGCAGGGCCTCATAGACTGTAACCATGTTCCTGATAAGCTGCACACTGTCTCAAACAGGATCTTTTAGGGAACATTGCACTTGGCACCCAGCCACTTGGCATCCATTCTACTCACTGTGGAAACTAAGACAGTTTACTAAGGGGTCAACCCATACCATACTGCTAGAGATGCCTGGGATATTCCTGGGCTAACTTACTAGGATGGGTTTCAGCCTTGAGGCCTGATTTGGACACTGGGCAGTCTCACTGTACCTATTACACCTACCTGTACAAATAACGTTGAAGACTGCAGTGGATATTTGCCAGCTTGGAGCTACAATACAGCATGGGTAATTAAAGACATGCCACCTATTATTTTCTAATGACGAGCCATAAAACAGTATCTTTTAGCCTTTAACACATCTTCAGGAAGATTTCAATTTAACCAGTATGTCAGTGTTCTGTGGGCACTTCTCTTCCTGATGCTGGGATGCAAAGGGGAGACAGGGTCTACTGTGTTTAACTCTGCTTTTAATCACAGGCCAGCAAGCTGCAAAAATCCTTCAAATATTTATCACTAATACTGAGGATTCTGCAGCTTCTTTTCTCCAGTGACTCCAATTTCTGGTCCTGTTAAAAGTTTTGATATTTAAACAACAAACAACAGGAGGATCCCTTTTGTGAAGTCGGATGCAAAGGTAGTGTCTCCCTCTTGTTTTCTGACTTAAGGTTGATCCTTGGAAAATTTCTTCTTTCTGAATGCCTGTACAGCTGCTGTTGCTAAGATCTTGTACTGGATAGCTCTGCTCAACTCTGCTTTTCTTGCCTGACATTAGGACAGGGACAGCTTCTGACCTCTGAAGTGGATGTTAGCAGGCTAGAGGAATGGAAGGACCTTTTCCAAGGAAATTTGTCACCTGCTGAAGGCTGGAAACCTCCCAGAATGAAATGCAATTGCACACCATTCACAGTCTACTGATAAAAGTGATGCTTGTCTACCTAAAGTCACCACAGTAGTGCTGTTCCTGCAGCAGGTTTGCCTTCACCAAGAGATCGTCATCGTTGCTCCACAGCCTGCACTGAGTGAATTCCTTGGTACTTGAGTGCCTCTCTCTGTATCATTTCCCATATGCAGCTTCTGACAACTCTCTGCTTCCTAGCATCCTTTCCACCTTCCATCCTGCCTGACCACTTATGCACAGACAACAGTCCACTACAAGGCACATGTCCTGATCTGGTGCTTTATAGTTTCAGCATATGAAACTTCTGGCATGTGCCTTTTCCCTGGCACATTTCACATGCCCTTTGAACCATTTCAAAGCTCATAGGCCTTGACCTTTGGTGGACTGGAGGGCACCAATTTAATACACCCCATTAAATTGTCATCTCTGCCTTTAGCTATGTTCTGTGACATCTCACATGCTTCCCTGATTGATGCGGTAATCTGACAGAACAAGGAAAGAATTTCAGTCTCCTTTGCAGATTTTCCTCTATATTTGCATTTATGATGCATAAATCCCCAAAATGGGCAGCTTAAAACAATGAAAGAAACAGCAGAAAGATGCCATAAACATCTAGGAAAAGGACAGATTAAGATACTGGTCACAAGTGAATGTTTTGCAGTGGCCTGAGTTACTTAATTTTAGCTCAATTTTTTGGCTGATCTAGCAAAGACTGAGGAGCTGTATGCAATGTTCTTCCTTTCACCAGCAGCTCAGAGACACAGCAACATTATTTTACCATGTTTGCTTTTGGGGTTTTCTTTGGGGATTTTATGCTTCAAAGTTTGGCAATATACTTTAGGAATACCTGCCACATCATGTATCTGAACATGGATATTCCTGCCTTGTCAAAATCTGTTCTATTCTGGGGAAAGGAACTTTAGATTTCTGTGGTGAATGTCACTTCTGTGACAAGCCAGTGGGCATGAGTTGAATTCAAACAAGGCATTTGTTTATGGAATGACCCAAAGAAGAGCACAGCACCATCCCATACCACACAAAGACAGCTGCTTAGAGACAAGAGAGGAGAATCAGTATGGGGCGGGAATGAGACATCAGTCTGTGAGTTACAGTGACATGCTTTTGTCTCTGCACAAATGCACTGAAGGTACTTGTCAGACTTTCTTCCTCTTCTGATCATCTCATTAACCAGTTCTTCCCAGAAAGAAAGTGCTCTTCAGGTGGGTTTGGAAATATGACTTTCTCATGGCACATATTACTAGCGTCAACAAGAAACCTTTCTTAAGGTTTCATGGACATCTGCCTCACCATTTTGAAGTTTAAATTATAGAAGGATTGTTTCCAATTTTATTCCATTTAGCGGGATATGAGAGGTTAAATTTGGTTGTCAGAAACTTAAATGGATTGAGAATAATTTTTGAAGTCAAAAATTATTACAGTCCCACACCTTTGTGAGAGAAAAGAATCAGGATGCTTGAGGGAAATTAATTTGTTAGGATGGGAGAAACACATCTTTGCTGGTGATTCACACTATAATGATGTCTGACTTTTTTATTCTGAGCAGGAGCTACAAAGAGATGATTTTTCTACCTATTGAAGAGATTCAATGAGGACATATCAGCACAGCTAGGACTTATTTTCTCTTTGTCTGTGTTCCCTCAGATATGATTTTCTAGGTCTCACATTTTACGAAAAAACTTTTCCTGTAATTCAAGACAATACTTACTCAAGAGGTGAGCTGCTAAGGACAATACACAGTCGTACTACAGGATAATATATTGGACAAGTCTGTAAAGGAATGGGACTTCCAGATTCCTTAAAGGACATCAAAGAGAATATAAGTTAATTTTTATGGGATGAAAACTGGCTGACTGAAATTTGGCATTATGTATGCTATTAAGTCATTGTAAACTTGTGGTCTCCTCTGGGGAAGAAGAGCAACTCCCAGACAGATTTAAGGCTGGAGATGCCTTAAATCTCCTCTCTTTTTCAGGTTATAGCATGCAGTGAGAACAGAGTTCAAAGTGGGTGATGCTCTTGGAAATGAGTAGTAGAAGACCTGTTATTCTCTAAACCTTCAGAAACTTTCCAAGCCTGATTGCTGCAGTCAGCCTGCAAGGTCTTCTGTGTGAAGTGTCTTATTGACAGTGAAAATTAGCATTTTCTATAGGAAATCTTCTGTTAATTAATCATGTTTACTATTTTCTCCATTAATTCTAGTGTAATCTGACCATGCATAATACAGTCGTCCAAGGACTACTAACTGCAGGTCTCCCACCATCATTCACTGCATATCTGACAGGTGAGATTGTTGCACTGTCCAAGAAAAAATATTTAAGACTTGCGCTGGATTTCCAGCCTGAATGGGGTAAGCCTGGGATGGCAACTTGCCTGATGTTATCCTAGAGATATCTATTACTAGGTATTCATTCTTTTGATTGATGTGTTCATATGTTTCCAGGTAAACACAAATGTTGAAATGTTACAATGAATATTTAATTAGAGGATCTACTAGCCATAAAAAAAATAATTGAATATTGTGACAGCAACAATGGTTTTGTGGTGGACCACTAATGTCTCCTGTCTCCTTTGCTTGTGTAGACTGTTCAAAGAACTGTCTACTCCTCACATTTACCAAGCTGCTCCAGGTGGGGACTCTGAAGGAATGGAGTGAAAGTAATACCAAGGAAATTGTTCAAAATTTGTTCATGAAGAAAACAAGCTTGAGAGGGACAAGGGATGTTCAGGCTCCATTCCACTTTCCTTCCCAGCGGCTATTTCATAATTCAAATGCCATAGGCTAGTTCAGTATATCTACAATTAGCTCTTCAGTCTCTTCTTTCAAGGACTTTGCTTCTTCCAAAAGGGAGATGTGACAGTTTCAAGTGGAATGGCTCTTGCAGGTGATTTTTTTTAAAAGGTTGAAGTAAATCCAACAAAACCAGAACATAATAAACCCCACATACCAAACAAAGAGAATAAACTTGTCTTTGGACTTTTTTTTTTGACTTTGTGGAAAGAAGACAAAAAGACCTCATCCGACATCCTGGCAGTTGCTCTAGACTGTACAATTTGACTGTACAATTTGACTGCATCAAGAAAGTATTTTTTTAGACATGACTTAAAATTTTGTTCTTCAAGTGTCTGAGTCTAGAAGGTGAAAGAAAACCAGAAAATAAAATTGTGAAGCATATCTGCTTGAAGCGTCACAATGTTTGTTCCTATTCATCAGAGAAGTGAAAGCTTCAACAAATCTCTTACAAACTGAAGTCAGAGTATAACAAAATGTCATAGAACTCTGCAGGACTAAGAGAGGCTTTTCCAGAACAGTAGAATCCCAGAGAGGGAATCTATATTTGGGAAACAAAAAACATGGATAAATGTCTTCTACTCTTTCACTTTCTATAAAATTTCCTCTGAATACCTGGCTTTTAGTCCAGCATCTAAATCACACAAACAGAAAAAAAAAAAAAAAACCCAAAAAAACCCATTCCAAACTGACTAGGTGTTTTTCCTGATGAAGAGAAACAAGTATTTGGTTCTGTTGCAAATTAGCTGTAATAAGTTTCACTTCTAAAAAAATGCTACTGCAATAGAAGTGAAGAGTAGATCTCCTGATAGGATTTTTTATTTTCAGAATATTACATGATTAGGAGTCTGTATGAGAAGTAGAGGGACTTTCATCAAAGGAAGACAAACTGCCTTGCACAGTCAACAGGATGTAGTCAACATCCTGTTATAGTTAAAAGGGAGGTAATATCATTGCTGTGGAGTTAAGATTTGGAACTTTGGTTTACTGCAGTTCCTTGTTTTTTTGAGTATTCTGGCAAGGAAGTAGAATAGCATACCTTTGGTCTGAGGACGACTTTGTGTTATGGGGTAAAAACAAAGAATCCTGTGCCTGTCAGTACATAGATGGATTTTGTCATGACTTTGGCAAGGACCCTTTGAGCCTGTTACTAATGGGTTTGAATTATATGGGTTTGCATCACTGAACTGACAACAGCATTAGGTGTTCTCCCATTCTGTTTTATAACTGACAATAGACAATTTTCTACTCCCATGAGTCTCAAGGGTGTTGGACTGGGAATGTCTGCAAAGTTGGAGACTTCACAACCTATCTGCACAGCCCATTCCACTCTTTGACCACCCTTGCAATATTTTTTTTTTCTTATGCTTTAATGAAATTTCTCATGTTTCAGCTTGTGCCCATTACCTTTGATTCTGTGATTGTATAACACTGAGAATTTTCAGGCTTTGTCTTCATCATTCCCTTCACTCAACTATTTACACATTAGTACTACTCTTCTGAGCCTTCACTTCTCTGGGCTGAACAGTTATGGTTCTCCCACCCTCTTCTTGTACAAAAGATGCTCTAGTGCCTTCACTGAACTTTCTTAAGAAAGTCCATGTCTCTGTTGTACTGGAGAACATAAAACTGAACCCCCACATTCCACCCATGTCTTCAATGCTGCTGAGAGAAAGAAGGGATGGATCACATCCCTTGCCCTGCTGACAGTTCTGTTCCTCACGCAGTCCAGGCTGCTGGTGGCCTGAGGGTGCCTGGCTGGCTCATGGTCACCCTGCTGTTCACCAGGACCCCCAGGTCCTTCTCTGCAGTGGTGATGTCCAGCAGCTCCTCAAATGTCAGAGTGAAGCAACCACCTTTGTTCATTCCTCACTTATGCAAATTATGGAGTTATTACCAATAATCTTCAGAATACTCCTGGATTCTTGTTTCACCCTTAGAATAGGTCACCATACTTTATGTGGATATTCCCCATTAGCTCTTTAAAAGAAAGAAAATAAGATAATGGGTTGGACACTGCTATTTGTATTTGTGTCAATATTAAAAAACTAGCAACTTCTATGCATCAAAAAGCAAAAATATATTATCCCAGAAACAGACAAAGCTCATACTGATAAGTCATCTTTCTTGAATTTATATTATTTCCTATATTTCCTACTTTAGACAGACACTGATAGAAAAGACATTGTCTAAGTTATTAACCATCTCTCACATTACTTAGAATGACTGCTCCATTTTTAGTCACAATTGTTTTGCATTTCAAAGACCTTTTTTTGATGAAAATTAGAAAACTAATTCTCTAAATCTCTAGTCCTTTCTCTTTTTGAAGTGATTTTCTGCATGACAAGGTCACACCTACAGTGCTGTATCAAGCTCCTAATTATGGCTCTCATTTAATTAATCTACAGAGGAACAGGGCAATCTGTCATGAATAATTTCAGAGCCTTGGAGTTAGACAAATTCCAACAATGCCTATAGAGATGCTCAGTTCCTTGAGCATCTCACCAAGTGTCAGGTAATAACCACTATAATATGTGACGCATGACTAGTTGTGTGATTGTGGACCAAAAAATGCTCTCTCTGCTCCTGAGACCTGCCAGTCAAAATTGCAAGGACTTGTCCAGTATGGACTTGTCCACCTTTGTACATTTGAGGGAGTAACTTCACTAATACCAGGACCATGCTGGTTTACTGAATTTGTCTGTTGTTTCTGGTAAAGATGGCAAATTGTAATAGAATTACGTTACTTTTTTTCCATCTTGAATGCAATTGTGTGTGAAACATGTTCTTATGTAGTTTTCCTGCTTATATTTACCCATTTGAGCCTGCATATGAAGTTTAGGTTGCAGGATCCCTTGTTACTCTAGTAACCACTTTATTTCAACTCAGAATATGCACTGAGAGGATTTCCTAAACTGATCCAAGATGGATTGCAGGAGCAGAACTAGTGCAAAGATGCAGGTATCATCTTAATCAACTGTTTTCAAGGTCTTCTTTGTCTTTCTCCTAACTTGGTGAAATTTCCACCCTCCTTATATACAGCCCAATGTTATACTCCTCCACTTCTTTACATACAGCATGATCTAGACAGAGACTTAAGAAATATAGTAATATATGTGGCAGCATGTACTTCATCGAGATTATTAGCATATGATACATTTTAATATTTAAATAATGATGAATGAGGCAAAAGCTCATTTTTATCCATAGCATTCTTCCATGTTCTGTCATACAATTTCTTGTAGTTCCACTCGGCTCTTCAGAGACAAAAAGAGGACCATTCTGTCTCCACCAGACCATGTCCTCCAGCCATCTCATACTTTTTCCATGTCCATTATGCATTTCTTCACCTGCAACAATAGCACAGTGAGTACACAAAGGCTGCAGATAATAAGACTTAGCCTTTGCCAGGGCTCTTGTTCTTTGTCCCACATAATGGTGTTTCAGCCCTAGGAGTGATTAAACCTCATAACCAACCTGAAATGTTACACTTTGGCCTCCTCCCAGCTCCTCTGTAAAAGGCTGAACATTCACAATATAAGAGGCATTTGAAATGCACCATTCTTCCCTCTGGCAGAAAAGCTGTTCATAATTACTGCCATTTCTTAAGTTAACTGCAACAATATTCTGATGGGAGGTGTTTTTCATCTGGCATTAGCCAAAGGAAATGACTTTACATCTACATTAATTTACATATGCATTAAACTCATGACAAAGCAAATTGTAAAGATAAAGCACCATCATCATGTCTCTGCTTTCAATGCCTGTGCATTTCTTTCTTGCCCTTCAGTTTGACCAGCAGGTCTCAACTCATCCATAGGGGTCTCTTCCCTTCCTCTCCTGGTTTCTTACATATGAAGACCAAGGATGTAATCCCTTCCAGCCTTAGCAACATGGAAGCAGCTTAAAAATTTGAAAGAAAAGGATATAAGCTATGACACGAGGCACTTTCCCAAAATGTATGTTATTTTTATAGTTTGGTACAGCCACTCAGCACAGACATTAACTTAAAATTGCTTAATCTGCTTTCCTCCTTTGTTAGTCATCCTTAGAGAAACAGCCTTGGTGTTGGTGCTCTCCTCTTAACAATTAAATTACTAATCAGTGGTCAATAAGCTACTTTCAGAATGTATATGCAACCAGCATTCTGAAAGACAAAATATGTGCAAGGATGTGCCATGCAAGCATGTCATGACATCCAGAATGCAAAGTAAATAAAGGGGCACCAGAATATGGCACATCTGTCTGTCGGTCTGTCTATGTCTATATTTCTAAGGCAATCAAAGAGAAACTGCTGATTGGAAATTAGATTTGTAGGTCAAGAAAGAAACCTGCTTTAAGACCTGACTAAATTATTTTCTGTCACTTGAATGAGATGAAACTCTTAAACAAATCAAGGGATGCTGAAGAGAGAGAGGAGCATCTGAAGAGGCTGGAGGCCATAGAGAATGTTTTGTAAGTAGTGCAAGTGTCTCAGATAATAATGAAAATAATCAAAGGCTTCTCAGCTAGAATAACATTCTCCTGCAAGAAAAACATACTGACAGAACTAATAGGCTTTAGAAAAGCAACTACAAGCTGGGAGGGTGTATTTAAAGTAACTGTTAGTGAAAAACAAGATAAGTAGAACGCTGTGTTTGCTAAACAGTCACAAATTTTTGCAATTTGCTTCGCTTCCTGGTTCCTAGGAGGAAAAAAGGAAGAGGAACAGGAATAAATTTCCCTCTGGACCTTGGAATTTTATCCAAGCCAATCTTGATCAGACTTGCCCATTACAGATAAGCTATATCACCCACGGATATTAGAAAGATGTATGACACGTGTTCTATATATGTAAGAAGATTTTTAGATTTATCATAATTTCACACAATATTTAGGTCCTCCCTCCCTTCCTCACACCACCCTTCCCTTCCCTCCTTCCCCCCACTTCCTTCCCTCCCCCCTCTTCCTTCCTTCCTTCCTTCCTTCCTTCCTTCCTTCCTTCCTTCCTTCCTTCCTTCCTTCCTTCCTTCCTTCCTTCCTTCCTTCCTTCCTTCCTTCCTTCCTTCCTTCCTTCCTTCCTTCCTTCCTTCCTTCCTTCCTTCCTTCCTTCCTTCCTTCCTTCCTTCCTTCCTTCCTTCCTTCCTTCCTTCCTTCCTTCCTTCCTTCCTTCCTTCCTTCCTTCCTTCCTTCCTTCCTTCCTTCCTTCCTTCCTTCCTTCCTTCCTTCCTTCCTTCCTTCCTTCCTTCCTTCCTTCCTTCCTTCCTTCCTTCCTTCCTTCCTTCCTTCCTTCCTTCCTTCCTTCCTTCCTTCCTTCCTTCCTTCCTTCCTTCCTTCCTTCCTTCCTTCCTTCCTTCCTTCCTTCCTTCCTTCCTTCCTTCCTTCCTTCCTTCCTTCCTTCCTTCCTTCCTTCCTTCCTTCCTTCCTTCCTTCCTTCCTTCCTTCCTTCCTTCCTTCCTTCCTTCCTTCCTTCCTTCCTTCCTTCCTTCCTTCCTTCCTTCCTTCCTTCCTTCCTTCCTTCCTTCCTTCCTTCCTTCCTTCCTTCCTTCCTTCCTTCTTCCTTCCTTCCTTCCTTCCTTCCTTCCTTCCTGCCTTCCTTCCTGCCTTCCTTCCTTCCTTCCTTCCTGCCTTCCTGCCTTCCTTCCTTCCTGCCTTCCTTCCTTCCTGCCTTCCTTCCTTCCTGCCTTCCTTCCTTCCTGCCTTCCTTCCTTCCTGCCTTCCTTCCTGCCTTCCTGCCTGCCTGCCTGCCTGCCTGCCTTCCTGCCTGCCTGCCTTCCTGCCTGCCTGCCTTCCTGCCTGCCTGCCTTCCTGCCTGCCTTCCTTCCTGCCTGCCTTCCTTCCTGCCTTCCTTCCTTCCTGCCTTCCTTCCTGCCTGCCTTCCTTCCTGCCTGCCTTCCTTCCTGCCTGCCTTCCTTCCTGCCTGCCTGCCTTCCTGCCTGCCTGCCTTCCTGCCTGCCTGCCTTCCTGCCTGCCTTCCTGCCTGCCTTCCTGCCTGCCTTCCTGCCTTCCTGCCTTCCTGCCTTCCTGCCTTCCTGCCTTCCTGCCTTCCTGCCTTCCTTCCTGCCTTCCTGCCTGCCTTCCTGCCTTCCTGCCTTCCTGCCTTCCTGCCTTCCTGCCTTCCTGCCTTCCTTCCTGCCTGCCTTCCTGCCTGCCTTCCTGCCTGCCTTCCTGCCTTCCTGCCTTCCTGCCTTCCTGCCTTCCTGCCTGCCTTCCTTCCTTCCTGCCTGCCTGCCTGCCTGCCTTCCTGCCTGCCTTCCTGCCTGCCTTCCTGCCTTCCTGCCTGCCTTCCTGCCTTCCTGCCTTCCTGCCTTCCTGCCTGCCTGCCTTCCTGCCTGCCTGCCTTCCTGCCTGCCTGCCTTCCTGCCTTCCTGCCTGCCTGCCTTCCTGCCTGCCTGCCTTCCTGCCTGCCTTCCTGCCTGCCTTCCTGCCTGCCTTCCTGCCTGCCTGCCTTCCTGCCTTCCTGCCTTCCTGCCTGCCTGCCTGCCTGCCTTCCTGCCTGCCTGCCTGCCTTCCTGCCTGCCTTCCTGCCTGCCTTCCTGCCTGCCTGCCTTCCTGCCTTCCTGCCTTCCTGCCTTCCTGCCTTCCGAACTGCCTTCCTGCCTTCCTTCCTTCCGAACTGCCTTCCTTCCTTCCGAACTGCCTTCCTTCCTTCCTTCCGAACTGCCTTCCTTCCTTCCGAACTGCCTTCCTTCCTTCCGAACTGCCTTCCTTCCGAACTGCCTGCCTTCCGAACTGCCTTCCGAACTGCCTTCCTTCCTTCCTTCCTTCCTTCCGAACTTCCGAACTTCCGAACTTCCTTCCGAACTTCCTTCCGAACTTCCTTCCTTCCGAACTTCCGAACTTCCGAACTTCCTTCCTTCCGAACTTCCGAACTTCCGAACTTCCTTCCGAACTTCCTTCCTTCCGAACTTCCTTCCTTCCGAACTTCCTTCCTTCCGAACTTCCTTCCGAACTTCCTTCCTTCCGAACTTCCTTCCGAACTTCCTTCCGAACTTCCTTCCTTCCGAACTTCCTTCCGAACTTCCTTTCGAACTTCCTTCCTTCCGAACTTCCTTCCTTCCGAACTTCCTTCCGAACTTCCTTCCGAACTTCCTTCCTTCCAAACTGCCTTCTGAACTGCCTTCTGAACTGCTTTCCGAACTGCCTTCCTGCCTTCCTGCCTTCCTGTCTTCCTGCCTTCTGAACTGCCTTCCGTCCGCAACTTCCTTCCGCTACTTCCTTGCACAACTTCCTTCCACACTTCCAAACTTCCAAACGTCCTTCCTAACTTCCTGCCGAACTTTCTTCCTTCCAAACTTCCTTCCAAACTTCCTTCCAAACTTCCCTCCCTGCTCCATATTTTGTCCTTTATTTCCTTTACTTTTTCTTATGCTCTAATTCCCAAGTAGCAGAAATGCTCATATGGATATGAATACAGGCAAGTATTTAAACTCAATGGCCAAATTAATTGTCTTTGAAAAAATTAGCTCACACATTAGCATCTTGCCTAATCTAAAGAGTTTCCATTGGATTCCTGTGCACTATCTCTCCTTTTCTCTTCAGAAAGATGCCACCTCCTTGTGTCAGAGTGTATTTAGTCTGTCTGAGGTGGAGTTCATTTTTCCCACAGCAGTCCTCCCAGTGCTGTGCTTTGCATTAGTAGCTGGAAAGGTGTTGACAGCACAGAGTGCCTTGGCTGCTGCTGAACAGTGCTAGCACAGCACCAGCCTCTCTCTCCAACATTCCACCCCACACAGGCTAGCAGTCTGGGGGTGGGCAGGATCCTGGGAGGGCACGTAGCTGGGACAGCCAGTCCAAACAGACCAAAGGAGTATACCATATCATAGGATGTCTGAGCAGGCACAAATCTTAAGGAAAAGGAGGAGGAAGGTGTGGCCTTCATTGCCTATGGTGTTTGCCTTTTGGACCATCTGCTGTGTGTATTGAAGCCTTTCGTTCCATGAAGCATTCCCCAGATATTTTTTTCTGGTGGGAAGTAGAAAATAAAATTCTTAGTGGTTTTTTTATTATGTTCTGGTTTGGGTTTTTTCCTTCCATTTTTTTTTTTTCTGTGCTTGCATGCCCTAAACAATTTATTTAGCTTTATACGTGCTTTTACAGTGCCACGCTCTGTATCGGTATGCAGCATGTACACTACATGGAGTGAATGCTCACGCAGCCTGGGAGGAGGTTGCCTACAAAAACCTGTTTCTGATGAGTTTTTGTTATCAGCAGAATAAACACAGAGGGAGTTTTTTCCACTTGGGCTCTGGGAAATGTCCCTGAAAGTGAATGCATTTGTTCCTCACAGCAGGAATCACCCCAGACAAAATGCAAGGGAAGCCTCTTCCTGATGCAAAGCCTATAATAATTTATAAATAATAATTTGTAAACATCTGGCTTTACATTCACCAGAAGATGTCCTTTTAAATAGGTATCCAATGAGTAGCTCTGAAGCTGTTAAGACATAATCAGAATCAATACATAGGGTCACAGAGAGACAAGAGTAGCCAACAGATGCCTTATGCCTTTGGGAAAGGCAGTAAAATATACTGTCATTTTTACAAAACACAGGAAAACAGAGCGAAGTTACACTCCTAAAAACGATGGAAGCACACTCGTGTGGTAAATGACTAAGTATTTATGAAGTAATTAATGAATCTACCATTAATTTACCATTAATTTACTAAAGTAAAAACAAACCTTGAAACAGGAAAGATTAATGTTTCAGCATGATTTTGAGGATACAAACTGATAAAACTATTAAAATCATAAATAAAATCAATGTTGCAAGACCCCAGACTCCAGGCAACTGGAGGAATCTGCAAGGAATATATTTAACTTTACACAAGAAGAAGGATTTCATTCATGAAAGAAGCCAAAACCAGAAAAGATTAAATTGGAAGCTTGATCTCCCCAGACAGGATCTTTACCAAAAGATGTCTAGAACATTATATGAATTGATTCAACTTCTCTGTGGTTTTTGCCCCAAGGTGACAGATTTTACCAACAAACACACAAGAAATTTAATGTATTGGAATATTGTGTATTTTGGAAATTTCCAGCTATATTACAACTGCACAATGCACACAAGTTTCCATGTTCTGCCTGTAATGAACCCTTCATTAAAACAATGAAGGAAAGAATCTTCTGATGGTAAGCAACCTATGAGAAGGATCAGCTGTCCTAAAGGTTCTTAGTTTAATTTTTCTATCCAAATTCTTGTAGTCTGCTCTCAGAGCTGATACAGACACAAGCACATCATGACTCCTTTCACTGTAAAATACACAGATATGTTTGTCACGCCAATTGTGCTTTGAAAGACACAAGCTCTGCATACTTCATCTAGTTGCAGTTTCTCAGGAACCTCTACCTTCAACCTCACCATGCAAGTACAAGAAAATGGGCATAACTTGCTAGTCTGTAACATGTGAATTGAAGTCAGGTTTCATCTCTGAACCGCATGTCTATCCCAGCCCCAGTATCATTCTCTATTCTATATTCTCTATATTCTATTCTCATGGAATAGAAGCATAGTGTGGTTTGGGTTGGAGGGCACCTTTCTAATCACCTATCTCCCTGTTGTAAGGGGGTTTGAAGTCTGTAGATCTGCTAAATAACACTAACCAGGGAAAAGGTAATTTAATATCCAGCCTTTTGTTTGTGGTTCAGTTTTCTTTACAATGAGAGGGGGAAAGATTCTGCCTCATTTCAGGTAAATCTCTTCTGATGAGATTAATGTTTTCCCTTTGCTATCTCTGCTTCTCAAGAGATTAAAATGAATTATAACAGTGGTTACATACATTTGCTGCCTTGAGAGAGGCGACATTTTGGCTAGCTTGGAGCTGCAATCAAGACAATGGAGATAGAACTAGCAGAGTTAAAGGCAAGTATAGACAAATGCATGACAAGGTTCTTGCATCTATAGATTCTGTTAGTTCAGGAAGGTCAGAAATTACATAGAGGTATGGTTTTGTCTAGTGCTTTTTAATTGCTGTGGCCATATGGTCCCACTGAGGAACACATCAACAGCAAGTATGATGATAATTTGCAATCATTTCTTTCCTTCCTCAACTGCTAAAACATTTGTGTCAGATAAACGAATTTTTCTGCCTGTGGATGATAGAAAGCAGTCAACAGAAGAAAAGTTTTTTACCTGAAAACCTTCTTTCTTTGTCTGTAGGTAAACTGAGTATAACACTAAGCATAAATCTGCATCATTTCACTGACAGAAAAGTGATTTCTGAGTGGTTTCAATGAGCTCAGAAACTGGCTTATGCACCCACATGAGGGAGGAATCCAAAGATGTGGGGGCCAGGAGAACCTATTCAACAGTGAGAAGATGCTGTGGGTAGTTAGAATTGCTTTTGAAATGGTGAAAATAGTGTCTGCAGTTATACAAGAAATTAAAATTTTGTCTAACAGCTCAGGTATCATCTAATTTGGTGTTACAGTTATTTCATATTATTTCATTTTAATATAATTTCCTATTAGCTCAACTGCATGTTATTTCATATTAGCCCAAATGAAGTGCTCAACACTTCATTTTTTCAGTATTTTCTTGATTCTTGTAGATTGGATAAGATAAATGACTATTTCAAGCCTCTATACTGAAGCTGAAGTGAAAAGGTTTTCCCTCATATTGGAAGAGATTAACAGGGTGAGTGGTTGTGACACAGCTCACACAGGGGATGCATGAGGCCACTATACCAAAGATTTGTGTCTGGATCTGAGTTTCCCACGGCTGTTTCCCACAAAGATAGCAGTGTGTCACACCTGTGTTTCTCCCTGCAATATTGTGAACCAGGAAAGACATGGAGTGTTGGAAACATCTATGTGAAGCAGTGCTGTGACACCTGAATGGGAGGGATCCCTGAGTTCAGTGTAGTATTATGGCCCACTCTTAGAGATAAACCTATGACGAGAAAAGATAATGTATTTGTCTAAATTAGTAAAACTGGTAGGAAATTAGGAACTGAAGGTGTCCTGTGGAAATGAATTGACTGCAGAAACCAGCTGAGGTTAGCTGACTGCGAAACCAGGCACAGCCAGTGGACATTTTACATTCAATTTACAGCTTTTACAAAAGCCTGTGCCTTGAAACAGAAAGCTTGAGAGAAAAAGGCTGGAGGAAACAATGTAATGTGTAACAGTAGAACTCTGCGTTTCATTTCCACATTTTTCTTCAGGTAAAGAAGACTGTGTATCATTCACCTGTTGCCAGTTCTCAGACCCAAGATAAACATGAAAGTCTGGTGGGAGGTAGTTGTCTGCAGACTGAAAAGAAATGACACCTTGGAAGTAATGGAGCTGTTTTCTAGCTTGCCTGTTCATCAGACAAAGACAACTTGGATGTGAAGTCTCTGAAATCTCTTTAGCAGCATTGAGCAGTTTGGAGATCTTGAGTAACCCATAAGATTTCTTAGCAGTTGCAAAGGCAGTGGGAAATCACACAGCAGTGGGAGCAAAGGAGAGATCTTACAATGTTTCCAGGTGCTTTTTTAAAGTCTCCACCCTGTGATACGTCAGTCTTCACAGTCGTTTTTCAGAACAAGGACCCTTTCTCTCAGTGCTCAGAGAATAGATTGTTCAGAAATTAGCACCTTTCTAATGGCAAGATGCAGGAATTTTATGGAGAGAAGACTGTTGGGGAGGCCAGTGGAAAGGTATTAATTGCAGTAAAGCTTGCACTTTGTGTGCCAGATACCAGGAAGGCTGATGTTCTTCATGCAGCATATGGGCTGCACCACATCAAGAGAGAACCTGATGTCTAAAGCACCAGGCAGCAATACAGAGAACATAAATTTTCCAGTTTTCATTTGATTGGACATGTAGCCAAGGTTATGAGGTTATCTCTTCATCCTGCTAGTCAGTGGTGTTGTTTCTGCACCTCCTGAGAGCACATAGACAGTAAATTCCATGGTAGTGTGACAGGTCATGCATCCAGACTGCTGAGCCCATGACTTTTAACATTGTGCTAGAGCTGTGGTACTCACCTATTGTTCCTTCTTGTGAACTCCTTTGGAAGTTAAGGAAACTGTTTTTCTCTTTTTACCAGAAAAAAAGTTTGTACCAAGATGGGTGTTTATCTATTTTCCTGGGTAGCAAATGATATGATCAGAGGAAAAAAAACTCAAGTTGCATAAGGGGAGGTTTAGATCAGATACTAGGAAATATTTAATCTGTGAAATGGTTGTCAAGCATTGGAACAGGCTGCCCAGGGGAGTGCTTGAGTTGCCATCCCTGGAGAGATTTAAAAGCTGTAGAGATACAGCACTAAGGGACATGGCTTTGTCATGGACATGGTAGTGTTGGGTTAACAGTTTGACTGGATGATCCTGGAAATCTTTTCCAAATTAAAAGATTCTGTGATTCTATGATGACTCATTTGACACTATCTCAGACTGCTGGCATTTTTCAAGTACATGTCTGCCTCCAGAAGGCTCCTCTTTTATAGACAAGGGATGGAACTGAATCTCAGGGCATAACCTAAGGAAACAGCTTTTCACATGCAGACATGGAGTACAGCTTTAAATGTGGGTATCTGGCATTTGAGCTGATGGCATTTTCAGCCTGACTGTATTTCTTCTTGTTTCTGATGCACTGAATTCTAGAGAAATCTGGGAAGAAGAGGCTACTGAAAGCAGTTAAATGAACCTGACAATTAAGGTCAATTTATAAAAACCTCTTCAGTAGATGTGACAGAAGAGCTTTTTGTACCAAGCCTTTGGAAATGTATAATTTCCAATGACAAAGCTAAAGGGACAAAATAAGAAGCTGGGGAAAGATTGGAAGGCACAGCTGTGACATCTGTGTGTGTGCCCAGCTAAGCACTTTGTACCACAACATTTTAAGAATGGAACTCATCACCTAACCCTCTTCATGGTTGGACTCAATGGTCCTAAAGGTCTCTTCCAATCTAAAATATTCTATGGTTCATTTCTAGTCATTCACAAGCCACTCCACTTATTTAACTCTTGATGTAACTAAGCAATTGAAAGCTTATCCCACTCCCTAGGAAGATATAACAGGTTTTTACTCTCAGTTATCTGGAACTATGAGAAATAACATGAGATGAAGTACTGAATATAGAAAAGCGAGGCCATAAATCAGTTTATGAATTCACAACCCCATCCACAGATAGCACTGGATGCAAATTTACAATCTATCATATTTCCCCTATATACCCCCCTATTATTTCCTGTTTGAACAGATTTTTTTCCAAGTAATTTTCAGCTTCTTCCAAAGTAATCTGTGTCTCTGTTGTGATTGCCTGTCTTAGCTCTTACTCCTTTTTGCAGTTAAGGTCTTGAGCAAGCCTTCACTTCAGCATGTAATGAAATTTACAGTATTATTCCTAAACACACTATCTGTGGTGATGGGTAGGCTTCTCAGGTACTGCCTGGTAACTTGCTTGAAGGTGGGTAGCTGACCCTGACCCATCCTAGCAACTGGCTTGAAGGTTCTAAACTTTCTCTTAAACCATATTTTTTGGTTTCATGGGGGTTGCCTGCCTTGGCATTGAGAGAAAAACTTGTCATTTTGCACTGCTTTCATTGCTCTTATTTGCCCTTTTAAAAGGCCTGGGCTTTGCTACCCCAGACCCTGCACACAGTCTGGCACTATCATCCACAGCACCTCCTCAGTGCTGCCTTCAAAATGCCTGGTAGCTGGCTGTCATGGTTCTAAGCCCAGCTGGAGATGAAACATGATGCAGCCACCCACTCAATCCCACATCTCTTCCCACCTTCCCAGTGGAACGAGCAGAAAAATCAAAATAAAATGTTTATCTTGAGATTAGAACAGTTTAATAATTGAAAATAAAGTAAGAGACAGTAATAATGGGAAATTATAATAATAATGATAAGAAAATGGAAAAACAAGTGTTGCAGAACGCAATTGCTCACCACCTGCTATGCTCCCACCCAGCTCCTTCTGTGTATTCCCTCACTGGCAGAGCATCAGACAAGGAAAAACAGTACTTGACTTAGAATAAACAAGACTTAGCTGAAATCCAAAACATCAGTTTATTATCAACATCATTCTCATTCCAAATCAAAACACAGCACTGTAACAAATACTGAGAAAACTTTGCTCTACACTAGCTGTAACCAGGATAGCAGCCTATGTCATTTGACTGGAGCTTGGACTCAGCATTCATGGAACACCCATGCATGTCAGCAGAAGGTTTTCCAGAACAGGAGAAGATGCGGTAGGATGTTCATAGGTCATCCGAGAATGGCTGCCAGCAGCTGCTACACCTTCATGTTTGTCTCATAATGATGTCACCACAGGATGCCATCCCACTAGAATCACAGGGCCCACCAGATTGTTTCTGCTGACACTTGTCAGAGCATCTTTTCCCAGAAGTTCAAAGGATCCATGTCCCCAGAATTGGCTTTGAGAGACCCCTGGAAATTATGGTTATAACTCTTCATAAACCCACATAATGCATCAGTGTAGCACAAAAGTGTTGCACATGGTAAAATAAATCATCCATCTTCATTCTAAGCATCAAGTTGCGTCTACAACTACTACAGTGATTACTAGTAGGAAAATGGTGAACATTGTACTTCTTTAAGAGTTGTTTAAAGCTTCATTTAAAAATTGTCTCTTGTCAGTCTGAATTTCTGAGGTGCATGGCCACCAGCTAAAATAATTTTAAAACCCCTGAGTGTTTCAGAGCTTGTTTTACCTTATGAACTGATGTTCAGGCATGTTTGTCCAATATGTTTGGCACTACAAAAATGTAGTTAACACCACTATTATAGGTGAAAAAATGTTGCATATTATTAAGTCTGTCTGCCACTTCATATTCACCTCTGCCACAATCACTTAGTCCTCTAAAGAGGTTTCCTGTCACTTTGAATGATATTTAAAGTCCTGATTTGAAAGCTGGGTTGCCAGGTTGTCACTTGCCCTCTGTTCAGAGTAACAACTTATATCTTCCAAGTTTTCTGCCTTCCCACAAACACAATGAATGTATTTCAATGAAAGCAGTGATGCAGGCATGTCTACATGCAACATACTGCTACTACAGCCATGTTGAAATGCAATGTTTGACTATCATTTGAGCTCACATACAAATAAACTTTATTAATGGCGTGTAAGGGGAGTTTGTTGTTAACCTTATTCAGCCTTTTCCCCAGAATGTCTTTGTCCCATCTATGTCCACTCCCTTTCTGTCACTCTGTCAGGCACCAGATGTGAATATCAGCAGATCATGGCACACTTCTTACTTCTGACTCCTCAGTCAGTCCTCTGGAGCTTTTTGAAACTTTCTACAGGCTCACCAACTTAAGGAAAAGGAAACAAATTTTAGACAATCCTGCATAGTAGTCTTATAGGTAGCTTTAAGAATGACCTGCAACTTGGGAAAAGGGAGCTCATCAAGACCACCTGCCTGTCTGTGTGAAACTTACCAAAAATTGCACATTCTAGTTCTTAGGCTTATTGGCCAATTCTCCCAGTTTGTGTAGTCTGTGTCAGAAAGACTTTAAGGGGCTTTTGTTGTGGCATGTCCTGCCCCACCCCCCGCCACTTACCCCCCTCTTTCCCCTTCCTCTGACATTGGCATTTTTTTCATTTTCTGTTTTCATGCGCAGCACGGTCTGTATGAAACCCACCCAAAGTCTGCCCAAGCCATGCTGTACAATCACCCATTGGATTGTGGCCTCTTGGTTCAGCTCATAGGATTGATTGCTTCTGTGCCATCCTGGGGTTGCACAGGGAACCTGAGAGGCCTGTCCTCAGTATCATGCTGTACTTCATTTGTATCTCTCACTCCCATCATGCCCACTCTCCTCCAGCCCTCCCCCTGAACTTCAAAGGCTTGTCCAGCTGCCTTGTAAAGCAGGTTGAGGACTTGACCTTTCTTTTACTTTTAATTGCTTTTTATTCACAGTCAGACTTCATTTATTAATGTCCCTAGCTCTGATTAAAGAGTATTTTCTATTGGATATAACTTTTGTACATTATTATGAATATAAGCACATATATTTAATTAATGCCTTTATGTATCTATATATTGGTATATTTGCGCTATATACAGGTATGGTGGAGTCAAGACACAGGCAATCACTGTCCAGTATGAAAACACCGGGGCACAACACTTAACCAAATGGAAGCTCTTTGCCATGAATTGTGGCTGAAATATGTGGGTTTTTGTATATTTAATATATAGGCTTTCTTGCTATGAAATTCTTATAGAACAGATAGGAAGGGAGGGACATCTCACGCTGCCAACCAGTCACAGGGCAGCCTGCGAGCACTTGCAGTATTATGTGTTTCGAAATCATGACATTCAGGGCAGAAAGAGGTGGGCATACAAACTTCTTGACTGGAAGAGGGGAGGACCTTTGGGGCATGTGACTACCTGCGGGTAAGAATTGTAATTGTAGTACTTCTGTGTGCCCTACCTTGTCATTCAAACTCTTGATTCTAACTGCTTTTCAAGCTGCTTCTTGGGAACCTGACATATTTCCATAATTTCTACCAGCAGAATTCCAAAGGAGTGTGAGAGAGAAGTCGGCATTTTTTTCTGGGACACAGTTCATCTGACCTACTTTGCTACTTTAGGTTGATCATAAAGTGAGTCTAATTCACCCAGAGTCACCTTCTTGCTAGATTTTTAAAGTTATGTAAAGTGAAACATTCTAGCTCTGGGAAACTACATATGAATTAGAGATTATTAGCACATGTACTGCAGGAAAAACTATGAATGAGTTGTAGCACTCTGTCAGACAATCAAGAATACCTCCAAGATACAAATAAATAGTATAATAGCAAAAATAAATAGTATAATAGCAAGCTTGTATGATTTCAAGAACAGTTTTAAGCTGCCAGAGTTTGTATCTCAGGAAAAGTGTCTAGGACATTTCTGGCTATGAAAATCCATACAACAAATCCTGACACCTTAGTTCTTGTGTAGATTTATTGCACATGAAAAAAAAAAAAAAAAGCAAAGCAGCTACATTTAATCAGGGGTCTTCAGGTACCTCCTTTCACGGAAAGTCATTTATGGAACTAACTGTGATTGGACTATAAGGTAGGCACCAGTGAAGTCTCTTGGGATGCCTTAATTGCTTGAGTTTGGCATGAATAAGGCACAACAATGACTTTTCTTGTTTCATCTCTCATCGTCATTACCTTTCACCTAGAGCTTAAGGCAGATAGTGAAGCATGCAACTAAGGGATTTCACAGGATTCTTAAAAGTGAAATGGGGAAGACAGTTATTAATTTTTCTAACATTTCCCAGTCTTATCGCATGTTGTGTGCTCTAAGGAAGTTAATGGCATGCTCTTTATCTTTTAACTAATGCTTGTTATTTTTTAAAATTGTGCAGCTGATGAATGACTGTCAGGAGACAATTCTTTTATGCACAGTGGTAAGGACTATTATTCTCTTGTTGAAATATAAGCCTTTAATGTCTGCCAGCAGACTGTAAACCAGCTATCAGCAAGGCATAGAGCAGTCTCTTCTTTTGGTTCTAGATTGTGATTGGAGGAGGAAATACAGGCTCTATAAAGGACAGTTTGATGGTGGTAGTGGTGGTGGGGTGTGTGTTTTTTTTCTGGTTTGTATGTTTGGAGCTTTTAGGGATAGAGGGTTGGGGTTTTGAGATGTTTAGAGGTTTGTTTATTTTGGTTGGTTGGTTTGGTTTTGTTTCTTCTGCATGTTATTGCAGAAACATGTTTATGAAATTAATGTATGTCAGGAAGTGCACTTTCAATCTCATGGTCGTATTAAATGTTTTTGACAGAATGTGGTCTCTTGTCGCTTCCTGCATAAACAGACCCAAGACAGAAATGAGTTATACGAAGCAGCAACAAAATTGTAATGCACAGTGGCAACTATAGGAGATTAGCAACTATAAATTTAAGTTCTGTCCTATACTGAGGGTATGAATTAGAGTTCAAGTAAGTACGGAAGTAAGATTTTTCAGTTAAGCCCCCAAGATCATAAATCATGGAGGCTCAAGCTCTCCTTCATGTAAAGTGGTTCTGATTCAGAGGTAAGAAATGAGGACTAAGCAAAGAAGAATTTGAGAAGACCGTTAGGTCTTTGAAAAAGAGATTTCACAGAGCAGTCATACGGCTTTGTTGGCGGGGGGGAAGATTGTCCCTTTTCTGTATGCATAGCATGGTTTGATGATCCCCTGATGATCCTCATGGTGTGCCACTGTGTGGTATTTTAATGATGGCCTGCTTCTGGTGGAACAGATCATGATCCTTCACTAAGGGAGGCACATTGTGGAGCACACAGGGCTGCCTACCACCCTAGTGTAGCAAACTTCAGTGATGTATTCCTCTGTGCATGATATTTTGCTCTATTACTGCAGTGGGGTTTTTTTAATGTAAAAAATAAAAATCTCTCTCATGCCAGTGACAATCAGACTCCTACCATGTGATGTCTGTTCACATCACCTCAGATTTTGATACATTTGAAGAGGTATCACTTACACAGAAACCAAAAGCTGTGATGTGTGCCAGGGTTCTGTTGATTGTCTTGAATCCCTTCCTTGGAACAGTTCAGTCCTGAGATATGCACACAGGATTTTGGAAGCCCACCGCCTCAAATTTTACAATACTTCAAATAGATAAGGGATTAATTTTTTCAGTCTTTTCCCTGACAATTAGAAGATTTATCCTTGCCCCTTATGTGTGCTCCTTGGCCTGTTCTTTTGTTTGTGTCTTGATTTGTTTCACTTTGAAAAAAAGAAAAACAGCTTCCAAGATCAATAATAGTAATCTATGAAGGGCCTACTGGGTCCAGAACCTGCACATCTCCACAGTTTGCTACTGAGCCTTCCCTGTTCTTTCCTGCCATCCGAGACCCATGAGGTCTGAAAACCCTAGTACCTTTGGTTGTGTTTTTTGCTGCTGGAGCACCTGTGGACAGTAACTGTTTTCTATCTTCCTTTCCCATATGCAGGTTTGTCAAATGACTGTGACACATGTCTTCCCTGACTACAGCCAAGCCTTTAATGGTGGTTTTCTCCCACTGGGAGTGTTCAGAACTCTCTGCTATGTGGATTTGTAGTAAGTGGTAGCTCTTTGGTGTAGAGAGTTGTATCAGAGCAGATGTACTACAAAATCACATCCATAGCACTGTCTTCTGTCCACTCCCATTTTACTTCTCACTACTGTTCCCTGTACATATCTGGCTGCAGGTGTGCTCACCATACAAGCAGCAGGGTAGTGCTGAGGAGTCAGAGCAAGCTGTCTTCTTACCTCTCAGCATCCTCACCAGATGGGAATTGCACACTTATGCTCACATCAGAGAATAAGAAGCACTTTGTGCTTAACCTGAAATTAAATTCTCAGCACCATAAGGTGGGGATTCTTGCAGAAGCTTCTGTCCATTTGGGCTGAGTGAGACCAGTGAATCCTAAACACTTGGTTGTTTTTGCATACCCCATTGTCAGCACTGGAAGTGTTAGACTTCCAAGATATTGTTGCTGTTTCATAACTGAATAATATCCCTGTAAAACTGGAGAAGACCTCACAGTGAGACAGTAGGGCTGTCTCTTCTTCCTTTCTCCTCTTAAAATCTCCATAAGACCCTCTAAGCTCTGCCATTTGGCAGGGATTTTTTCCCCCCAGTTAAATGATTCCATTCCAAGATGGGTAATCATCTTAATTAGAAGATTTGATAAGCAGAGGTTGTTCTAGATATTCACTAACTGTGCCTCAGAAACAAAAGCACAGGATTCAGAAAGCACATGACACTGCTTTCATGTAACTGTAATCACAGTAGGCCCTGTGCAAGTGAACCCTGCAATCTAGTGAGAGAGCAGCTCTGCCATTACCCCCTTCTTTGACCTAAGAGAGGTAGAAAACAAAGCCAGAGCAGAAAGATCAGATGTGAAGGGGTGATCAGTGAGACTGGGACAGAGAGTGAATTCAAAAACCTGCAACTTGTGTCTCCTCTTGTGATTAACTGAGACATGGTAAAAGGTGCAAGCAAAAGAGTGCTTACATCTGAAATGTCTGAGACAGGAACCTATTAGTGACTGTATTGGGCCCTCAGGGCCTGACATCCACATACAATTCCATGGTTATCATAAAGTAGATTTTACTTGGACCTCAGTTGTGGAACTAGTGCCTGATAAAACATAACATAATGTTTGTTATCCTTTTGTCTCCTCATGCGCCCATCATTCTTCAAAGGCCTTTCCTTCCTCACTCCAGAAGCAACCAAAAGAGGGTACCCATGGATCTTTGCCAACCTCCCAGCTCTTTCTACAGACTACAGCTCTGCTCACTGAAATGAACAGGGCTAATGCCTTTATTAATGTTCAGCTCTTTATTAAAAAGATCAGCTGGGCAGGGGGCTCGACGCAGAGCTCGCCCCCGCGGTCGTAGCTTTCCCAGGCAGCCGGAAGGAAGGAGGCGTGCAGAGTCGGTCACTGGAGTCCCGAGCAGCAGCTGTCCTTTCTCCTTTCCTTGTGGCACACCGGTGGCCCGAGAATGAGGAGGCGTGGTGTGCAGAGTCTGTTGCTGAAGTCCAGAACAACAGCTGTCCCTGCTCCTTCCATGGTGGCAGCACCAGGGCTCTCTGTCCCTATCTCCCTGCTTCTCAGAGCCTAATATAGTCTGTTCTCTCTTAGGTGATGGCGACGGTTAAAAGCCAGTCAGGGGATGTGTTTCCCTCTTCCTCAGCTAGGGCATTTGTCTAGACTCCTCTATTGTGTTCAGTTTTTGATTTATATTCATTTTTATCTCCTAAAAATACTCCCATGATCCTAAGGGGTTTTTTATTTGCATGTTAGTCCCAGAATGGCAGCGTGGAGGGGTGGGAGGCCAGGTAGTTTAGAGAAAACAAACAGAGCAATTAGCTAATTAGCATTTCAATATCGGTACTTAGCTAGAGTTAGTAGTTTTCTTTTAGTGTTGCCATGGGAACTAGGAAAGCCCTGCCCGCGTCTCTGGGGAACACCTGGAAACTGTTCATAACACTCACTTTTCAGCTTTTTGGTGACTCTCTGTTTCTGTAGCTGCAATGATTAAATGCCTCCTTGCAAGATGTTTGCCCTGGCAAGTTCCATATCCTGTGGCATTCATCAGTGGGATATCCAGACTGTGTTCCATTCACAGTAATCTTCTATTAGATGACGGCTTCCTTTGTTCCAGACTCTCCTGCCCATGCAAGACTGGATGTGATGACAGAAGTTTTTTCTATAGCAGCACATCTACAGCATTCAAAGCTTCCTCCAGTTTCCTCTGTATGGTAGCCTTCCAGCACAGTTCACAGCCCAACAAAACAGCTGTTGTAGGTTTTTTTGTTGTGTAGGTCTGTATCTTCCTGGATTCAGAGGCTTGCAGATTACATACATATTCTTAGGTTTCAATTTATGCAGTTATGCTAGACTAAGCAAATGTTTTCATTAATTTTTGTGAGTCATATCTCAAGCATAATACCCTTCCCATAATGGCCTTATATCTATGGGAGTAGCATATCACTGTGAGCCATGCAGATTAACCAGGGTGTACTGCCTGCATTGTTCTCTTCCTGTTTGGCAGAGAACTGACAGGGTCTAAAGCTCAGTCTGAAAAAAGAAATTATCTGACCCTTCTGAAAAAGACAATATGAAGTAGTCAGCATGGAAAAGGCAGTGATAACAGGCTCTGGCAGACAGAGAGAAGTTCTACTCAAGGATTCTTTACAGGTGGCATATATACAGACACAAGCAATATGTGTGGTTCACTGGAGAAATTCAGCTGTAAGTGAGAAATTTAAACTGTTGATTTGGGTCCATGCCACAATGGGAAGAAAGAACTAGTAAGACTCAGAGGTCTGCTTATGCAGAGAGTATCCTGTCCCTGGGATATCTTCAGCTTAGGGGAAGTATTTTGATAAAGAACTGTGGGATACATTTTCCTCCATCTAACTGAACAGAGAATACTTCAATGAGAAAAGCTGTACACAGCTGTACTTCTCAGGAAAGATACACAACTTTTTTTAATGCTTTGTATACCACTTGCTTATTTCCTGAGATGGCTTCAGTCTCCTTCAGAAATGTACAGGTGAATTTTTGTGGCAGTCAAACCCTAGATTATCCATGACCCAACAGATATGTGATGCCTAGAGTGAGAAAAGTGATCCCTAAACTAAAAAACCAACATTGTAGGTAAGCATAGGCTCTGATGAGCCCTTGTAAATGACAGAAACGGGGTTGTGCTATTCAACAGAATGGACACAGTGTGTAGCAGATTCACTATGCTCATGCTAATAAAGCTCAATCAGTGAGAGGAGATGCTGATCAACCTGTGCTGACCTCTATAATTTTCATTTCCCATCCTACTTCTTAATTAATTTCAGGTGTTTCATATTTTTCTACTTTTCTGTATCAACTAGGTCCTCATTAGGCCTGTTCTGTGTAATTTTTCTGCTGGTAAAGGAATTATACTAATGAGAGAAACTGCCATTTCATTTCAGTCTCTCATTATTTCATATGCCATATATTCATGGAATTTTTTTTCTTCTGTAGATTGAGGTGGATTGATTTCTCTAGAAAATTCTCTTAATTGCTGGCTTTTGAACCCTGGAATTTGCAGGAACTTTATGCCATGATGCTGCAGAAAAGGTGAAATTCAAGAATTTCTATTATTGTGTACCATCTTTGCTTAGGAAGAAAAGTTATTATTCATGAGTTGGGTCTATTCAGAACCAATTGTTAAGGTCTAGAGAAAGAAAGCCGTTTGTACAGGTTGCAAACAGAATTTCATATCCTTAAACTTTCTTTTTATTGTTTTTTAGAGATCCCTATGTAAGTTTACTTTTTATTCATCTCTTAACAGCCTCACATCTGATCTGGCTGGGTACCTTTCCTTTGATTCAATTTTGTTTCCTCTTTCTTTTATGTAACTGGGAATTTAGAAAACACGTGCATTTCTCTGTGCTGACTCACACTCATTTCTTTAGCAGTCTTCCAAGGATGCAGTCAAAGATAAGGTCAAAATTACTTTTGTTGTTCTAATGAAAGCCTTAAGTGCTAGCCTGGATTGAAAGATGTAGTCTTCAATTTTGTAAAAACCTCTTTCTTTTCTAATTTTAAGCCTATTCCTTTCCCTGAAAAACTTTATAAAGAACTGAGTTTTGCTGTTTTGTGTGATAATGTGTAACCTTCTCCTGAAGTCTGACAGTTGGGAACAATACTTAATGGGACTGTCTGTCAATTATGACACCTTCCTGCTCAGCAAAGAAATAGAGAACAACCATTTATTTGAAACTGCATATGAACAGATATGGGAAATTTTATGGTGAATTACTGTCAGTTATATTCCCTTTTAATTACTGTCATATCCTTTTGGTGAGTCACTTTATCTATACAGGTTTTTTCTGCAGATTGGAAACTTTTGCTGATTTAATTCAGTCTTCTGTTTTGTGTTTCTGCCCTATGTGATTTTACCTTGGACTAAATTTCTCTAATAAAGTTCACTTTCATCAGGAGCAGAGGAATATTAAAGCATTCTGAAACATGTTGGCTTTCTCTCATTTTTAGCTGCAAACACACGCTAACTTTCTGGAGTAATTTTTAGCACATTGCCATGCCCATCTTTAGTTATAGTTTAGAAAAATGTTTCTAAATGTGCTGAATGTTAGAAGTGTTTGTTAATTGGCATTATGTATAGTTTTGTGGGTTTTTTTTTGTTTTTGTTTTCTTTTTGTTTGTTTGTTTGTTTGGTTTTTTTGTTAAGAATAATTAAGTCATTTAGTTCTGCTTAGTTTTGTATGTGACTGTAGATGAACCTAACTCATTACACAGTTTTCTAGTTCATGCCAACAATCCCTAAAAAGATGAGTGGCACTTCTGGATGTTAAAGAAAACAAAATTTTGAAAACAAAATAGAAGAGTGTCACTTATTGCTCTAAGATTAATCCTCACCTAAAGCATTTGAATTAGAAATGTGGCTATTCTGACCCATAATAAGGGACTTCCCCTACTGGCATTTGTCTTACCAATTATTTCTCAGTAGTCACAGAATAGCTTGTGTCAGTAATAGCAGTCTCAGAAAAAAATTCCTCCTGAAAGAGCTGTGGATGACTCATTGGCTTAAATATACTCTCCGACTTAACCTGTGGCACTGTGGTGATGTGCATAGACTAAGAAGTAGAGCCTTTTCCCAGGAGTCTGGGAGTCTGTGGAAAGGTAAGAGTGATCTACCTCTGATAGACTAATGGGAGAAAACTAGAAGAGAAAAGAAGAAAACAAAACAAAGGATACAACTGAATCCCTCAGAAGTTGCCCATCTGAACTTCAGATCTGCTCTTCACATGCTGAAGTAGACATCTGAGATTCCAGACAGACTTCTGAAATCCCAACAGGATTAAGGTATTTTTCTGGAATACCCTCAGTTTTGGATGATTAGCACAAAGCAGAAGGAGTGTGCTTCAACTCTCAGCCTGGCTCTGAGGGGCTCTCCCAGTGTATATCCTGATTTCTTTTGGTTTGTCTTCAGTGGTGGCCAGTTCTTCAGATACTGCTATGCAAGTGCCTGGGATACTGAAGCCCTGAGTGGCTAAAGCACCTCTAAATACACTCGTCCTAAAGAGAGCAATACAAACCTCTATATTGCCCATAATATTTGGTACTGTTTCATGTTGCTCAGTTCATTCTTCTCGAGAAACAACTGATGCCTAGTTGGATGGAAGGAACAGATCTTTTTTTGTTGCATATGCTGGTCAGGCTTCATAGCTAGGTGGAAAGAATGATCTAGCTCTGCTCATGGCTGCTATAAGCTGGTACTTGCTCTTTTAAAACAGACATTACAGCAAAGTTTTACATTTCCTCATCCATTTAGAGGAGACAGTGCTTCTCATTTGATTTTTCTTCTTTTGAGCATTCCTGCTGTGAGAGGATTTAATAAGCCATATACTTGAATATGTCCTAGAAAAGATGGGTTTGGAGCTGCCCTTTCATTTTCAGACTCTGACAGTTCTCATCTGGAAAATCTTTTTATATTTCTTGATATATTCTTTTGTACTCATACAGTAGTCACTGCCAATTATGCTCTTCTCAGCTATTATTCTGGGAAGTGTTTATTCATGGCTTTAAAACTCAGCTGGATGCATGGCTAAGCTGAAATATACAAACCTGTGTCTTTCTCCATGAGATCACAAGACTGGTTTATGGTTTGCAACTTTTGCAGACATTGACCTAGTTTTATTTGCCTTATGGCTTTAGAGCTCTTGGATATTGTTGAGTCATGTTATCTGGCTCTGTGCTATGATCCTGAAAGATGGATTATATTGTAATTTGTGTAAAATTGGATTTTTAATGTATTAATAGAAGTTCAGTAGCTTTAAGAGGAAAAAAAGATCAACTCTTACAGAGCTGTCATCAGTTGCAGACATCACTTCTAGGGTTCTCAGAGATGTCCCTGAATCTGAAAATTTGTCTAATAAATCTGGTCCTAAAAAGATCAAAAAGTAAAAGCTTGGGTTAAAAATAAAAGGGGGGGGGGGAGGGTAGTGGAGTATTTTAGAAGTTGTCAGCTCTCTTGTTTGAAGTGAGAGACAGCAGATGGGCATTTCTAGAAGTCTGCGTCATTTATGACTGTGTCTGTTCTAGTACTGGGTTTCCTTAACTAAACTGATAAAATACCTGATCCTGTATACACAATTTCTCTAACAATAGGAAACCAACCTAAAAGCAGACCCACATACCTGCTACAGATCTGAAAGGGACAATACTGAAAGGGACAAGACAGGGGCCTGTCTCTCTCCTGCCTGTGGATCATTTCTTACTACTTAGCAATATTTCCCTTGGTCCAGGTTCAGGTGACAGTTTGAGCTCCTGGATATCTTGTCATTCACTTCTGTCTACCCAAGCCCTACAATTCACAGGTCTCTGTAAGGTGCTCTTCATGCCCAAGAAGCATGCCATTTGTAACTGCAAAATTACATAGGATATGTTGCATTGGATTGCATAAGATCTGTTTGGTGCAAAGTACATTACAGAGAAGGGGAGTGATTGGAGGACTGTGAGGGCTTTGGGAATGAGTAAACATACTTCAACTACTATGGAAAATAGTAAATACACTGCACCATGGATAAAAGAAAACTGAGAAGGTATATGAGATAGTTCTGTAGATTCTTATGTGGTCTGGCAAAGGTGAATGGAGTTTGACTATTTTCTGTCCCTTCAAAGCAAAGTCACAGAACAACACATGAATTAGAAGGAAGGAGTTTCAAAACAGAAGGATTTCTTTTGTTCTTATGCAGTTTATCATTAGTCATTATAACTCCTTGCTGCAGGATACTGTGACTGTTAAAAGTTCACACAGATTCAGAAGGCAACTTGACAAATTCATAAGAAAGAAATTAATTGGGGCTTCTTAAATATAAAAACATCTCCCTTGGCTGGGGAAGTGCTTGAACTGCAAATTGTTGTGCTTAGGAAAGTGTTGCTGCATGCTTACCCTGTTCTGCTGTCTCCAATACATTTGCTTTTGTCTAGTGTTATAGTCTAGCTGGGATAAATGGTCCTTTGAGTTAGACCCAAAATGGCCATTTTTATGTTAAAAGAAGATATTGTGGGGACAGTGTTGGATAAGCCAACCTTAAGATTCTCACAATGTTGCAGCTCTCCTCAAATTTCAGAAGCTGGGTATTATTTGTGGTAGAGAAATAAGGTGCAATACTTTGCTCTCTCTTACCATGTTGCTGATTGCAACAATGCGATCATTGTTTAACAAGCACAAAACAATTGTCTCATCCCCTCTTCAAAATATATTCAGGTAGAGAGAAGATATCCCCCTTATCCTACTACCTGAACACCTTTCAGTTGTGCACTGACATAACTGATGACCAGAGGGCTGCTGGGAGAAGGGCTGCATCTGTTCTGGTCAGCCAGAGTCTCAAGTGTTACTCTCTTTTGCCTTTCTTTTGGACAAGTTCTGTAATAGAGACATTTAAAGCTTTTTCCCATGCTTGTGGAACTCCTTTAAAGGATAAGTTGATTTTGTTTGTTTTTTCTTGTTTAATTAATGTGCCTTTAAGTCTCTGTTTTATGAAACTTAGTTTTTTCTCCCTATCATGTCTTTTGATGTTTCTGTTTTAAAATTCCAATTGTTCCACTGCTATCTCCAGGGATCAAGACTTGTATTTACCTTTTAATTTCTAACAAATTCAGGATTTTTCTTTTAGCATTCTAAATACAAAAAGAAATGTGAGTACTCTGACCCATAATTTAGGACTCTCCCCTACTCTCACCTGCCTTACCAATTATGTCTCAGTATTTACAGTATAGCATCCTTGCTTATTTCAGTAATTGCAAACTTAGAAAAAATTTTTTCAACCACCATCTTATTTTCCAGTGTGAGAGGGTTCTTTTCTCTTAAAACTGCATTTGTCTGCCCTCTTAGTGATAGTGGCTAGGATATGCAGTGCACTTTTGGGTGAGTAACACACCAGTGAGGCACCTGACATAAGTCTTTCTGACTTATCCTGCTCAGCTTTTTTCCACAGGAGCTTTAAGGATGCATTATCACTTCATGAGCAAGAGGTTTGTCTTATGCCCTTTACCTCTTTCTTTGGCTATTCCAGTTGAGAGCCTTGTGTTGCTTGTATGCACGTTACAGACTTCAGTACAATGTCCTGGAGCTGTTGCAGCCTAAGAAAAGTTTGTTTTAGGTGCGGGAACCAGAAGTAACTGTTGTCTGTTTCTCTGTGTGTTAGAAAGGATAACCAGCCCTAACCCCCATGAGGGCAGTCTAGTTGGTAGTTTGGATATCAAATTCTCCTGGAGTGCAAGAAGCCATTACTGAATAGTTGGTGCACTTCTCAAGCTGTTCAGGTACAGTTGTGCTGGGGAATGACCTAGGCACAGAGAGGCAATATAATCAGAGCCAAGAAGTGAGTCTTTTTTATCTGTTCTGGGCCTTTACCCCTACATGCCCACAGTGCCTTGTTGTTGGGCTAGTTTGGCCTTTTGATGAGAGGAACTTGAGTCTGTTTATACCCCTTGCAAGCAGAATTAAATCATGGTGAACCAATCTGTGTGGATCATAACAGTGGTCCAGAGCTCCACAGGGCTCTCTGGCCAGATCCCATCAAGAGTGGACAGCACTGGTCTGTAGTAGTAGTGATGGACATTCAGACCAAATGTGTATCTCTCTGGGCATCCCCTCACAGAAGAAAAGCCTGTTGTCTGCCAGGGTCAAGCATATCTGGGCTTCCAGTAAGTACTGCTCAGAACCTGTGTTGTGAAAACTTTTCTGTGAAGGTGAATCGGTGTGCCCTACAGACAAAGTAGGACACAGATCAGAGACTGAAACATATAGATTTCCAAAACCTCTTATGGTAGATTGTCTGTCTGTGTTAGAAACTCACTGATGCCTACTAAGCCTTTGTGTTGCTCCAAGAGCACTGGGAATGTCTGCTGACATATCCCAACTCCTTCAAGAATGCACATTCATCCACTCCAGTCACTGCTTTTTGCACAGAGCACTTAAGATGTGTCCATACCAGGCGTCAAACTTCTCATGTTAACAATGGAGCACCCGTGACACTTAGGAATGTTCATTAAGCAGAAGACATAAATGGCAGTTTTTAATGAAGAGGTCTTGAATCAAAAGTATGTAAATGCCTTCAATTTTTTCTGCCTTTTCTTGTAGTTGGAAGGACTTGGAAGTGCGCTTATTACAGTGAGGAAGGGAGAGGTCAGTATTCCATAAAGATGAAGGCTCCTTTGGATACATTAGTGCATCCTCCAGGGTGTTCATAACTTACAGCTGAAACAGGGAATTCTCCATGGACTCCGGCTGCTCCAAAGAAGGAGGCAGTTTTATGTATCTCATTAGCATGCTTAGGGAAAGATTTACATATAAAAGTCTGCTTTGTTGGACAGGAACAACACAAGGTAGTGTTATTTTTAATGATAAAAGCATTCAGGCACAATCTCCCCAGTGTATTTCCCCACAAATCATCTTCATATTTACAATCTGTTAGATTGTGCAGGAGGCAGAATGAGTCATGTCAAAGCTACCCTTGGTAATTTACTGACACCAAGCAGAGTAGAAGACGGCTAAAAAACAAACCCAGGGAAGCAGGCCATATTCTACAGGTAAAAGCTACTTGCAAAAGAGAGTGACTAAGGGTTGACATGAAAACTGGAAGGGTTTAAATCAAGAAAGATGATGAATGTATGTTGCACTTGTTTTGCTTGGTGTATGAGAAGTCTGAAAGGCTACTGTTCTAACTGTATAGGGCCTTAAAACCAGTGTGAAGGCTGTATTAAAACTGCTTTCTTGTGCCAAGTGATTAATTTTCAGGTCCACCTTATTTTAACCTTGTTGCGTGAATGTCCATGGGAATTAGTTCCCAATTTTTGTTAACACTGTATGGTGACATAACCTGACTGTTCAAATTTCTCCTCCAAGGCCCAAATCTGCAGTAGCTGACCAGTGGGTTAGGGCAGTTTTATAGCTGGCAGCAGAAAATAAGTACTGATGATCTGTGGAGCTCAAAGACACTACAATTTAGAGAAATATTCGTTTCCCTCTCAGGACAAGAATACAGGGTTTATTCCTTCTTGTGCTCTCTAGAAATATCTGAGATGAGCAGATTCAGGCTCAGCCAGTTCTGCCAGAAGTAACTTCACTGTTGCAATATAAACACCTTGAGAACACTTAATGCAAAATTTTCAGATTTTTTTCTGAAAAAATTGCGTAACATTTTTCAGTCTAGGCAGAAAAAAAAATTCAGAATCAAAAATACTTTTGAAGACTAAATGCGTTTATTTTTCTTCCCTTTCTTTTATGTTCACTTGGGATTTTGTTTCATTAGTTTGTTGGTTTTGTTGCTACTTAAACAATGAGGGATCTCTGAAATTATGGTTTTTCCTAACAGCACATTGTTCTGTGTCAATTTTTGAAAATTTCTTTTCAAAATAGGGGGTACATGTGTCATTCAGTAAGTCAGTTTTGAACCCAGTTCTTGCAGAAATAGATGGCTCCTTCTTTTATGTTTTTTTTTTTTATCACATCAGGGATCATTTAAGCTTGATAAGCAATAAGAAATGTATAATTAAGCATGTGAGCAGCTGATAATGTAAACCTATGAGCTATCGTCTGTTTGAGATTATCCTTTCAGGTTCCCTAATTTAGTGGACTGGAGGGTTATTTGTGAAAATCTGGGGAAAATAAAAAGGAGATATTTAATACAGTATACCTGAGCACAATTTTTGACATGTTGAATACTTTACTTATACATTTTTTATTATGGCAAGTGGAATAAAGTGCAAAGATTGAGCAAGCCATAGATTTTGCTAATAATTCATTGAGGTGTTTGCAGTCTGCACTTTTACATTGCTAGTAAGAGCGAGACTGGAGATGCTGATGCCTCAGCATACTGCTGCTTGCAGAGGTTTATCTTGCCCACACAGATGATTTTTCTTTCTCTTTCTGTTATCAAGGTAAAGAATTGCTACTAATCATATATTTGGTGAGCTATTTCAGCAGTTCCTAGGTTCTTATCTTTCAGCACAGGTGATATTTTCCATGATAAAAGGGATAAATATCAGCTGACCCCAGATGAGGATGTCCAGGAAGTTTGAACTGTGGGCTTGATGTGCAGTCATTGCATTCCCAAAATCACAAAATAATTGGTAGCTCTTGTTACAATTGATTTTCCCTTTTCTTTGTATCTTTCTTTCTTTCTTTCTTTTATTAATTTGTCCATTTCGGGTGGAGGAAAGTAGTTATTCAGAAATTCACTAAAAGGAAAGTAAAATAACTAGGGGGTGAGGGCAGGAGAGACTGGGACTGGGGCAGTAGAGTCTAGTCTAGCTATGTTGTCCAAACCCAAATTTCTTTAGGTTTAATGGCCAGATTCTGCTCTGTGGTAAAGCCAAGCTGGTAAAACCATGAGCTACATAGTCCAGCAGCAAAGATTTCATTCTCCTCTTTAAAAATTGAGAGGACAAAATTATTATAGCAGTGATAACTGCCTTTCAAGGACAAATAGATAAAAGCATAACTTTGCTTAGAACCTGGCTGCTGAGTTCCAGGCACAGCAGGTGGAAAGAAAGTAAATTGTTATCCTTCTGAGACTTGGTCTTGGATTGTCAGTGAAGTGCAATTTGGGCCCAAATAGCATATCCCAGTTAAAAAAAAAAAATCAAGGGCAACAAACATTTTTTAAGTGTTTTCAAGGTCAGAATGAGACCAGCACTTGAGACATGCTGTTCTCACCTGCATGTATGCCTTTCAATTTCAGTTTGTGGAGGTTTTTCCAGGCTATTACTCCTGCTGTGTTAGAAACAATCAGGTAGTGTTGTGAGAATTACTACACAAGAAAATACATTTGCAGCACAGCAAGGTAGGACATCCAAACTTGCTTCAGACAGGCAGATTATGATGTCCTGACTCATTGAGGCTTTCAGATGTGCACAGAGCTTTTAATTTTACCTTCATTTGCCAACAGTTCTGGAAAATCAGCTGTGCAGTTCCCTCTGATAAGTACACAGAATTCAGTACTGTGTATAGGGTATTGTCTCCTTTATCTCGTATACAGTCAGGATAAAGGAATGTTCTGCCAACACCTAGAATGGTCCAAAGGGCTTGAGCTAAGGAACGGTAGCAGAAAACACAAAGGAAAAGAAGGAGAACAGACTACAAACCTCCAGGTCTTCTAAAGTATTAGGACTGCTAGGACTCTATTATGAATCTGACAGCATCTATCCTATTTCTTCTTGACTCCCTAATGCCACAGAGAAGGTATCTAGATTTTAGCATAAAACTAGGGACAAAATTTACTGTTACATCTCTATTGCCCCAAAATGTGCCTTCTCCATCTGACTGAACCTCTTTCAGCAGTGGTGCAAATATGCACAAACTTACTAATAATGAGGTTCTAAAACCATAACTTCACCTGATTTATCTAGCACTTCTCATATGTAGGATGGTACTGGCTTCCCGGACAAATCCCCCTGCAGACCCTTTTCTGAAGATCTCAATGAAACAAATGTATTCAAACAGGCTGACTGTCCTGTCATTAGAATGCCACTTGTTGACATATGCTTTTCAAAGACAAAGAGCTACAGTGAACTTGGCCAGAAAGCAAATCATGGTGACCGGTTCTGTCACTTTTGGGAAAGCAGATGGTGTGCTATGGGATAGATGTTTTGCATGATACAATTAGCAGTTTTCTATACACTCAGCATCCAGGATGATGCTTTTCTATGTCAGGTGTGAAGCTTAGGCTAAATGCTTTAGAAAGTCTCAGGTGAACCTGCTTAGTTGTTTTAAATGAGACTTAGAATATCTTCACTGGCATATTGCTGCCTGATATCCAAAATAAACGGGCTGACTGTGAAGGGAGAAGAGTAAAGAGAAAGGAGTTTCTGGTGAGAAAGTACGAGTGTATGAGATGTGTCCAATCCAGATGCACTGGATAATCTGGAAAGAAATTATGTGTGTACCTGGGGCCCATCTAAACAGGCAGGATTCATTTCTCTCACCAGCTTTTCTGCTGTCAGTTAATAATTGCATCAGCAACAGCAATCAGACTCAGACATTGTTTCTTGATAAGGCAGAAGATGGTTCCGGGTCAGCAAATCAGAGATTGCTCTGATAGTTGAAACAGCTGTAAAAAAAAAATTACCAATTTCAGAGCATAAAGGAAAATTCCTATGGAGTTCATTTTTCAATCCTGTAATGACTAGATTAAAAGAAGCATCACATTTATGAATCATCCAGAAATCCTCATATTCTTCCTCTGTTTTTAAACTAATTAAAGTAAGTAATTTTCCATCCTCTGCCACTGCTTTGAGTCTTGGCACAAGGCGTTAGCCTTTTAGCCTTTAGATATGCAATTCACATTGAAATTTTTTATTGATTTGCTCCATGCTGTTTAACTCCAAAGCTCGGTTCCCTGTGGTCTTGTAATATTAAAACAGTTACAAGGAATATCTAGTGGATCTATATGTTCTGTGCATGTATGGTGTTATTGCTCTGAATACTGATGGGTTTTATTTATTATGGGACAATGGCAGAGCTGCCTTTCCTATATTATATTAATTTCTCCATATGTAGGAAAGAAGGGTAGTTCTCTTTCCTTCTTTAAAGACAGCTGTAGGGGAGAAGGGATGTGTCTTGTTTGCTAGCACACCAGTAAGGGAAAATAAGCTAGTTGTGAAAGCAAATAGTTAACCAAAAAGGATAGCAACGCTCCTGGCTCCCTCACTGTCTTTCCTTTCCTCATCATGGCCATGCCATACCTTACACACTACCTGCCCTCCCCACATGTTAGCTCCCAGTTCTGTCTCATGCAGGGTAAACATATCTAGCCCATCACCCTCTGGTTCTTCAGCCCTATGTGCCAGATCTTTTCCCCCCAGAGTAAGGAGAAAGAGCAGAGTGGGAAGAAGGAATATGTACCACTTTACAAACCGGCAGTCAAAAATTGATGTATGATATGGCAGAGACAAGTGTGGAGTTGTGTTTTTAGGTTCTACTGTATGTGTGTTCAAAATGGTTTAAACCTCTGTAACCCCCCCTTGTGCCCATTTTGGTTTACCTCAGGTTTTCCCATCAGCACCTGTGTGTCCATCAATCCCAAAAACCCTGACTCATGCCCCTGACCCCTCCCAGGTGACTTGTCCATCCTTCCCCTTTGTCTGGAGGCTTCTGCCGGGGTCACTGGGTGACTGGACAACGGCCTGGGGTCCCTCCCCTCCTCCCTCCTAAGTGGATACCCTGAGTGTCCTTCCCTCGGAGGGCCACTCCCATGTCTTCTCCCACTGGCTGATCGGGTTTCCCTGCTCTCCCTATATCAGGGCCTGCTCGAGGCTCAGAGCTCACTATCTTCTGGGACCTCTTCGAGTGCTGTTGGGCTCTGGAGCTCTCCTCAGAGTCACAATAAATCTTGGACCTATCCCCAGAAAAGTGTCGCCTCCTTCCTTGCCGGTGGGATCAGCAGTATCCTCGGACCCACGAAGGCACTCTCTAAAGAGTTCAGCAGGGAGTGCTTCTCGCTGCCCTTATCGCCCCAAAAAGAGCTAGACGGGGCTAGCAAGGGATCTGCTCTTGCGAAGTTGGGACCAGGTGCGGCAAACAAGACCTCAGCTGTATGTCTTTACTGCTTAACTAAACACTGTTTTCTGAGTCTCCAGTGTGAAAGAAAGGTAAAGACATTCCTCACTTGCTGAAGGCCCAGATAGATGGCCTCATCTCTCTGCCACTGTTGCAGAGAAAGGGGTTGCAAAGCCTAGGAAGAAAGTTTAGCTTTTTCTTGCCAAGAACAGCTCATTCAAGATGCAAGGTGACACAGCAATCAGTGTCATGGATTGTGACAAGCTGGCAGACTAAAAATTCCCAGGAGAGGTGCCATGAAAGCTTCAGGTTGTAACATTTGCCCATTTTCCTGTTTTGTTTCTGTTTTCTGTAAAGAGAAAAGTCCATTTTATAAAGGTTTTTAAATAAAAGTAAAAATTATTAATGATGGTGGTGGTGACAACAGCATTTTTTTCTGTCTTCCAGAACTGCAAAGTATCAACAAGATACATTCGTCATTATGCCTTTTGAAAGGATGGCTGTATTCAAAGATGAAGGAGAAGAAAGGAAAAGTCTGATTTCTGGACTTAAAAGAACTCTCATAAAAGGCAGATATTTAGATCAGACTGAAATGGCCTGAAACCATCTTTATTATTCTGGCATTCAAGCAGTCAGCTTGCCTGCTTGAAATTCAACACATCTTATAGATGAAACATATTCTTTGGGTGTGCTCAGTGGCTGCATGACTCCTCAAGTTTTGCAGTCAGTGGGTTGGATCCATACACTGGGTCAAATTGGGTATAAGATTACTCTGTACTGGTCATTTCTTTCAAGCCACTATAAAGGACTGTTGCTAGCTACAATGCTTGTAGTGGCCATATTATGCAACAATAAGCCAGCATGTATCTTAGAAGCTGTTTAGATAGAAATTATTCTCCATAGAGAATTGCTGGACTCTTGTATTTGGGTGAGCAACCAATAAATGGCTGATAACACTTCTCACTTTCCCAAGAATGTTCACCCAGTTTGCACTGAATTTCCCTTTCACTGTGGTCCCACATGGAACAAAGCACCCAGATAATGTGTAGAATAGCAACTTAGATGAATCGGGGTTGTCTTAGGTTTCAAATGCAAGATGTGGCCAGGGGTGTGTATTCTATTGCCATCTGTTAGAGGTGGGGCAGTTACTGTTAATTGGGCCACCTGTTAAAATCAGGTGGGGCAATTTTCATTATCTCTTCCATGACCCATCCACGCTCCAGGAGATATCTTCTCTTAATGGCCCTTGAGTGTCATTGCATGACTGATAAAATTTCATCATCCCACTGTGAGATGCTCTGCCCAGGGGGAGGAGCCAAGCATTCCTACCTGGATATAATCTGAGATCTAGAACACCACAGGCAGCCTTTTCCCACTGGATTCCCAGAGAAGCAGCTTTCTTCTCCAATGGATTCTCAGAGGAAGACCAGGCCCATCTACACCACCACTGGATCTTCAGAGGAAAACTGCAACCTTCTACAGGATCACTGCTCCAACAGAACCACATTTGTCACTCCAGGAGGACTGCAGCCACCATTTAATGGGACTGCTACCAACACCCTCACCAGCAGGGTGTCAGGTTGTAGTCTGACTCTGTCAGTGTTGTTTTGTATTACTGCATTTTTATTTTTATCTTCTTTTTTCCTAATAAAGAACTGTTATTCTTGCTCCCATATCTTGCCTGAGAGCCCCTTAATTTCAAAATTATAATAATTCAGAGGAAGGGAGTTTACATTTTCCATCTCAAGAGAGGCTCCTGCCCTCCTTAAGTAGATACCTGTCTTTTCAAACCAAGACAAGTGCTCACAAAGCTGAACAGAGGAGAGAATACATGTACAGTGGTTTGAAGTAACTGTATGGAAAAAGAAGTTCCTATTATTGCAGAATGCATAGGCAGTACTTAAAATATTATGATCTGTAACAAAATAAGTGGGTATGTAAGACCTTATCTGTGCACTCTGACTGAAGCTTTATTCATGATCATGTGAAGCTCATTACTGTGGCTTTTGCTGGCCTCCTGGTCACCTTCTTTAAGATACTTCCCAACAGACACAGAAGGAAGGGTAGGATATCCCTCTGCTACGATTTTCTCATCTTAGTTAAAAAGGAAATGCTTCTGGACAGAAGAATGGTGTGATCCTGAGAGAAGGGCAGAGTTGATGGCTCTGGGAACATGAGAACAGTCTGGTGTATGATGGCACACAGAATCTCAGCTGAGATGTGCTGGGCTCCCACCTGTGTCTACAGAAGACACCTCAGCTTGCACATGCTCTGATTTATATCTGAATCTCTTAGAACTGTGCTGTTCTTTCATCTTGACTGGCATGAGTTGCACAAGGAAATTTAGGAATCCTGTGGTAGGACAGGACAACTCACTCATTTTGCTTGTACTCTCCTCTGTTTTCAGCTGCAATGCACTCACTATTAAACATTAATGCACTAACAATCTCAGTCTTCCAGAAAGAAAGAAAGAGAGAAAGAAAGAAAGAGAGAAAGAAAGAAAGAGAGAAAGAAAGAAAGAGAGAAAGAAAGAAAGAGAGAAAGAAAGAAAGAAAGAGAGAAAGAAAGAGAGAAAGAAAGAGAGAAAGAAAGAGAGAAAGAAAGAGAGAAAGAGAGAGAGAAAGAGAGAGAGAAAGAGAGAGAGAGAAAGAGAGAGAGAGAGAAAGAAAGAGAGAAAGAAAGAGAGAAAGAAAGAGAGAAAAGAGAGAAAGAGAGAGAAAAGAGAGAAAAGAGAAAGAAAGAGAGAAAGAAAGAGAGAAAAAGAAAGAGAGAAAGAAAGAGAGAAAGAAAGAGAGAAAGAAAAGAGAGAAAGAAAGAGAGAAAGAGAAAGAGAGAAAGAGAGAAAGAGAGAAAGAGAGAAAGAGAGAAAGAGAGAAAGAGAGAAAGAGAGAAAGAGAGAAAGAGAGAAAGAGAGAAAGAGAGAAGAGAGAGAAGAGAGAGAAAGAGAGAGAAGAGAGAAAGAGAGAAAGAGAGAAAGAGAGAAAGAGAGAAAGAAAGAAAGAAAGAAAGAAGAAAGAAAGAAAGAAAGAAAGAAAGAAAGAAAAAGGAAAGAAAGAGAAAAAGAAAGAAAGAAAGAGAAAAAGAAAGAAAAAGAAAGAAAAGAAAGGAAAGAAAGAAAGAAAGAGAAAAAAGAAAGAAAAAGAAAGAAAGAAAGAAAGAAAGAAAGAAAGAAAGAAAGAAAGAAAGAAAGAAAGAAGAAAGAAAGAAAGAAAGAAAGAAAGAAAAGCTTTTGGAATCTCTGCAGATTGAAGGGGGAACATTAACTGTTAACAATCATGCAAAGAAATGAATGGTTCTTCTCTGCACTAGGTACTTTTTTTCTACATTTTCTATGGAGTAGTTTACCATGTTTTGCCCTAATAGTGGTTTCTAAGCAGATGAAGTGTGAATTTTCAGTTGCTGTGATCTATACGTGTTGTGATTTGCCTTTTAAGCAATACTGCTTTTAATTTTGTATGTTCTTTATTTTTCCTTGAAAGAAAAATTCATTTACCATCTTCATTCAATGCATAATCTTTCTCTCCTCCACTGATGTTCACAAAGCATTCTTCTGAAAGGACTCTGTTTCCTTCTAGCAAATTCTCCCTCTTCACTTCAATGCTGTACAAGTAAAATTTGTTTCAGAGGCATATAAGGGAGATCTCTTTGTAAAATCAGTAGCATTAGCATCTGAAAGTCTCTAAATAATGGGTTTGTGGCAAAAACCACCTGTGTCATTCTGCTTTCACAGGGCTGTGAAGGGATGAAGCCAGAAAACAGCTTTTGGATTTCATCCACAGAGAAAGGTAGCCAATTCAGTAGTCTGGAACTTTCAAGAGAAGGTCAGCAGGAGAGTTCACAGCTGTTGGAGAGACCAAGAAACAAGATCCTTTTTCTCCAGGAGCTGACAGACTACAATAAAGAAAGCAGGAAATAGTGGTTTGGGTTTTTTTCTTCTCTGGAATGATTTGTTGCTAGTAAAACAAGACACCAAAAATCCCCTGCAAAACAAAACAAAAAACAAAACAAAACAAAACAATCAACACCAACCCCAAAAACACTCCATCTGAAAAGAACAAAGTAAGGATGAGTCATTACAACCCAGTTTTCAATGCTTACCTCCCATTTTCTTTCAGTAAGGAAATCTACAGTGGGAAACATATCACTGCACAGAACAGCTTCAGGAAATTATTACCGCAGAAGGATTTCCTTGTGAAATCTTTATAGGCTACCCCGGACTGATTCCCGCAGGGTAACCCTCAGTTAGCTGGTCAACGGGTGCCTGGATAGCGTAATTAAAATCCCCACCAGGAAGATGGTAGGACTCTTGAGCTGCTGGAATCCGAGCGGGTTTATTGAGGATTGATCGAAGGAGTAGGGAGGCAGAAATAGGAGCAGGGGGACAACCACACTCAGGGGAGGCAGACTCCAAGAGCCCAAGGAAGGAGGGGCCAGAGTATATAACTGGGGAGGGAAGGAGCAACTAGGGTACAAATGATCCAATGGGAAGAGAGTGTAAGGAATGGGGTAACACAAACTGGGCCAATGAGGGAAAAGGGAAGGAGTGGTTTACAAAGGGAGCCATTAGAAACAACGAGAATGAGAATGGGGAACTTTCCAGAGCTTGGGGAGATGAGAACCACAAACTGACAGGTGATGAGCATGTGCTCATTTGCATTGCAGGGCAGAGGACTCTGGGGAAACGCCTTATGCCCATGGCATTCCCAGACTGTCCTCCCCGTGGGCACATCCCACAAATCCTCACTCCTCAGTCTGGGGACAGGCTCAGAACTCAAAAGTTCAAGGTCATCTGTGATACAGCTGAAGAACAGGATGTGAACAATAAGCTCCATACTACAGTATTTCAGGTCACTTTTAACTTGTGTTTCAAAAAATCCCCTCCTGATACTTATTTCCCAAAATACTTCAGTGCAGTGATAATGTGAAGGGATTCTTGGCCCAGGAAAATAGTATGAAACATATGCTCTTATTTCTCTGTTGTAACTGAGAAGGCTACTGGTGTAGCTCTGCTACTGGTGTAGCTCTGCTGACACAAGGGTATGCTTTCATAGAAATTATGGTAGGAACATTCATCACCTCACTCCACCTGCCTTGTTGACAGGACAAGGGTGAATTTCCCTTAAATAGCAATGAAGTGTTTAAGAGCGGTGTAGATTCACAGGTGTACTTTGCTATAAAATAGGGCACCTTGCTATGCTGGTGAATGGTGTACTGAATAATTAAAATGCAATGCAGCAGTATGAAAGGAGCATACACCTTAATTCTTGTACCTGATCACAGAGACACAACTTCAGCAATGCTCATGCTTTCTAACTGCAGGATTTATTCCTGTTTTTTTCAGCTGCAGTTGCAGAAGGTACCCCTAATAATGGCAATTTTTTCTGATGACTTAGTGGTCCCTGAGTCTTGGATGGAAGCAGAAGTCAAGCACCAGGAGGACAGAAAGAAAAGAGCCATAACTGAGTTCATCATGTCCTTCTACCTGCAAGGCACAGTTATTCCAGAATGAGACAGGGTTCAAATGTAAAAAACACAACCAATCCCATGTGTCCTATAAATACAGTATTTCATTGTATTAACAGTCATTGTTTAGTCTCTTTCTATAGCTGATAGAGAAAGAGGCTTTTTCAAGCATGATATAGCCCAGCTTGCATAATTTTTGGGAAGAGGAGCTCTCCACAGGCAACACTTCGTAACAGAAATGATCTACCTCTTCTGGAATAAGGTCCTGCCTTTATTGCAATGTGGCTTTGTGCTCTAGTGTGATCCTCTCCATGGGCCACAGGGGGAATCACTGCTCTGGAGCTTGGACAGCTTCTTCCATCTCCTCCTTTTTCGATGTTGGTGTTTGCAGGATCATTTCTTGCATTTTTTTAATCTCACTATTCACAGCATTGTGACCTTTACTGAGAGGTGATGTGAGCTTGACTGGGGAGCTCAGCTATGTCCTGTGTTGGGTCTGTTGGAGCCTGCTGGAAGTGCCTGGAATAATCTGTGTCCACCACAACTTAACTCTTGGCCTCTTCTCACAGAGGCCAGTCCTGCAGACCCTCCACTGTTAAAGCCTGGACACCTACATCAAATATTTTCCACCTCTTGTCTCTGTGAAATTTAATTGTCATTAAATTATATATTCATTATACACTCCTTAGAAACTCACGTGTATCCACAAAAAAAAGTTCTACACCTGAAAATCAAAGTAACATAGTCACAAACCTAGTAAAGATGGGCAATTTACACACACAATCAAAGTCTAACTCTTGTCGTTTCTCCACATTGCAGCTACAAAATTATTGCATTATCCAAAAACATCCAGCCTTTTCCAGGAAAGCAGGGCCTCAGCACATGTGATGGCATCTTGGGAAGACAGATGTTATCACAAACATGCCCTCTTCTTCCTCCTTTCCTCCAGCTTTTATTGCTACACAGAAGGTCATATAGTATTGGGTGTCCTCTGCATTCCCAGTTGTGTCCCTTCCCAGCTCCTCACCCACTCAACTGCCTGCTCTCTGCAGGACAAGCGAGTAGCAGAGAAGGATTCCAGCTGTCCAATAACTGTTCATAAGTTAATAAAACAGCAGTATGTCATCAACTTTATTTTAGTCACAAGTGCAAAGCATGGCATTATATTAGCTGTTAAGAAGAAATTTAGCTTCCTAACTTCCTCTCAGCCAGAATCCAGTGCAGCAGTAAGCCTGCTTTCTATGGCTGGAGACTGGTTTGCTTCAAAGGAATTACAGACACGTCCTTTCACCAAATAAATCCTCTCATGAAAACAGTCTGCATAACTTATACTAATTAATCTGTATATAGAGAAATATGTACTTCTTTGGTTCAGGGAGAAGGTATGTTTTCTCTTAGATGAGTTTTCCAAAGTAAGGAATTTTTCAAATGCCATTGGGGGAAAAAAAATCTGCCTAAAAAGGTTCTAAAAACCCCCAAGCAGAAGAGAGAATGGCTCAGTCATGTCAGCTGCAAAAACAAACAAACAAAAAGTGAGCAGTTTCATAGCTGACCAACAAGTGAGAGAAACATGACTGAAATTTTTCAGGTTAATTCTGCAAGCTTCAGTTAGGGAGAGAAGAATTTGTTATTTTAAAAGACACCATTGTGGCCAGTTGCTTAGATACTAAAAATACCTTCATTGTGTTTCTGAAATGTGTTGTTTTACTAAGAGATTAATTGTTTCCCCATTTCTATAGGCAGAGGCATGTTCATGTGAATGGAAGAGTGAAAATCCAATATTTTTAATGCTCTTTTCAAAGAATCACTGTGAATTTGTCTCCCTTCTCTGACTCTGAAAGATGAATAGGCATCTGTTTGTAGGCAAGGAGCCAGAGGCTCTCATTAACTGTAGTGTTCTGGTTGGGATTAATGGCTGTATAAAGCTGGAGAGTCCTCTTCTCCTGAAGCACATCTCCATAGACTTCTGAAGCAGCACAGTGGGAAAAAAATTACCACAGACCATCAGTGTCTTCTGGGGATTTATAAAATTAAAACAACTGGATGCCCAGAACAGCCTCTAAAAACTCATTCCACAAGCTCTGAGACTGAAGGGGTTTGCTTACCATTTTGAGAAATGTATTGCATTCCATGGCTTATTTTGTGTCCCAGCCATTTTCCTGGCCAGTCTGTGAGAAAAGAGATAGTGGAAAGGAAAGAATTGAAGAAAAATATTATTAATATTTCTTAATTCAGTATTGAAGAACTTGTGTGCAAAATTCCTTGAGGTGTCTTTCCTGCATGACATGGGATTCATTCCCAGTTGAGAGCGTGGTAAACAATCAGGGCAGAAGGATGAAGTAGTTTTGTTTTCACATGTATGACTCTCTCCCCTTGACTAGGAACCTTGCCACACTTCTGCCCTGTTCCCTGTCCCTGGCCTATGGGAATGCTTTTTCCCTTTATTCTTGCTTCCCCAAGTTGACTGAGTGGAGGCTGTGTTTTTCAGGGGATCTTTCTGGTTTTGCAAAGGACAAGTGTTTGACATATGGCATGAATTGTGAATGGGCAGTCACCAACAAAGCACAGCAAAAGCCCATGTTTTCAGAACATCAATTAAAGAGTCCCTGTAATCTGTGTTCAGTATCATAAATATGAAATGCAATTCCATGGTGGGTAGGCAGGTAAGGGAATCACTGGCAAGCTAAGGTTACAGCTATAAACAGTATAGGTGCTCTAAGTTTGATCTTTCAAATTCAACAATGTATGTCTTCATTTGTATCTGCAGTATGTCTTCAAAATATAACTCCCTTAATGTAATTGCTATAGCAGCAAATTTGTAATTTTTCAGTTTACGTAAATCCAGTCTAGCTCCATGGTTTTTTTCTTTTTTTTTAGTAAAGCAATCTCAGTCTGAAAAGATATGACTCCAGAAGGAGCACACACTGATACAGCCGCTACACTGATTACCTAAAATATGAATTGATCTTTCAAGCAGTAAATGATGCACCAGGCTTCCATGAATGGCTTGTTTATGCAGTCATTTGCAAATGTCCTACCTTGTGGAATTTTCTTCCACAAAAGGCCTTTTCATTAGAATAAAAAATTTAGAATAAAAAGAATAAAAACTTCATTAGAATAAAAACCAAAATTTTCTGATGTAATTTCCTTGAAAAGGGTAGAGTACAGGGCTTTGATAAGGTCAACCCTTTTAAGAGCAACCTTTCTATTTTCTGTGATGTACCATTGCTCTTGTTTGAAATGTTGTTTTTTTTATAACAGTAAACACAAGCAATTCATATGTGAATGCATCGTTGTGATGGCATGGCATTTGGCTTCTCTCAAGTTCCTTTTTTTTGCCAAAATTTACTTCTAAGGAAGAACAAACAGGGTTGGTTTCTTTTTTTCCTACCTGCTTGTGATTTAAGAATGGCATTTCTAATGTCACTCTTAAACACACAGCCAAATTGATTGTGGTCATGAGCAGTTTGAGTTTTATAATTTCTTATTATTAATCCCTGCTAAATGTAATGCTTCTAAGTTGTGGCCAAGGGAAAACCTGTATTGTGACCTTTCAACTCAGACCAATGTTTACAACAACAACAACAACAACAACAACAACAACAACAACAACAACAACAACAACAACAACTGGGCTTCATAATTTCTGTCCCATGCCTGAAAAGGGTGCCCAGTTGAGTTGAAGGAATAAGTCTCATCCTGCTCTTACTTGTAGTCAGCTAGAACTGAACTCCAGAGAGGTCACTGGGTAAGGTTCTCTTTTTGAAACCAGGAAATCAGTAAGGAATCTACTATGTGAGTTAATTTTCTTCAGGATGTTGGTCTGTTTTTACTACATTGAAGAAAATTGATGGGCAGAGATGGGTGACCAGCAACACAGAAATTGTTCAGCCAGATTTGCAAAGTGAAGTTGGATTGTCCATTCCTAAGGAGGAATGTTCAACTGAGCAAGAGTTTGCAGTTGTACCAGGAAATTTGGAGTATGACTGGTAGTTGTTTGATACTTATGATATGATAGGAGTTAGCAACTGGTCTTATTTCAGATGTTTTCCAGTTTGTGATGCTTGATTTAGAAAGCTCTCTTTAATTTTAATATGTTTGTCTGTCTTTAGGTAGGTATCTGTGGGTGTCTAGTTAAGTGGATTATTTTAAACTATGCAGAAAATGAGAAGTCTTCCTATTTTATTTAAAGAATCAGAGTTCACCATTTGTATTTGAGCTGGCTTCTCTTTTGTTAAGATGTTAAGAAGTGAGGCATGCAACAAAGAAGCATGTCCAAACCTGTCTGGAACAATTGTTTGATAAGGTAAATGCCTAGGATGCCTTTCCTGTTATGTATGAAGAAACATAATGTATGAAGAAAATCTTGATTAATCCACTCTCATAACCTCAAACTTCTAGGCTGCTCATTTAGGACAAATGAATCTCCTTTCATTGCTTCCACAGTCAAAACAAAAATGTGAGTGCTAGTGAGAAATCTGTTTCATGGCACTTAGCCGTACATTAAATATTCTGGTAGAAACATATGACAATTACTAGCTCATGTACAAAACACATGAAATGTCAACTATTTCAGTCTTGCAGTATCTTTTTCCTCAAACAACTATGAATTTCTATAATTACTGTAACAGAAAATCCTGATGTTAATCCCTTAATGGAAACACAGCATAATTTCATAGATTAACAGGATGACTTCTCAAATCAGATAAATCCTTCTGATTCAGTCTCATGACTTAGGTGTAAGGTCATGATTAATAACTTAGAAATTAGTACCATGAGGCACGTGAAGGTCTTTTTGGAACTATATGCAGCTAAAAATTCAGCTGTGCATCTCCTATCCATTCACACACTCATCGGCCAAGTTTTGTGTGCCTTAACTTAAGACCAAAGAGATTTTTCATGTTACAAATCTGTATAATTCCTGGACACAGCTCCTGCTAGCTCCACCAGTTTGTGTTTTCCCACCTGCCTGGCAGTAAGTATCTGGTAGGTAATTTTTTCAGGGCTGGGTGTGCCTTGAACTTTCACCGGCACTAACATAAACCCATTCTCAAGGATTTCCTTCTTTGATTGAAAGACAGGCCTGCAGTTTCATAAATGAATATTGCATTATTGTCTCTGTAATAGATCTAGTGCCTTACTGGACCAGGAGCAATGCAAATAGATGGTAAAGCCACAGATATTGTCCCAAGGCCTGTTACCTCATGTAGCTTGAAATTCTTGCCATCAGCCTAAGGCTGACAGTTTTCTTTCTTATATTTTATTTTTTTTTGTTCCCTCCCTAGAAATTATGCCATATGTACCTCATGTAGCTTGAAATTCTTGCCATCAGCCTAAGGCTGACAGTTTTCTTTCTTATATTTTATTTTTTTTTTGTTCCCTCCCTAGAAATTATGCCATAGAGTCTCAGAATATTTTACATAAGATGCAGACCAATTGAAGCTGTATATGAGTCATACATCAGAAAAGCATTTTACCAGGGATGTATGCTCTAACGAAATTGCCTGTGCTGTAGTTCTGTGGGCTTACATTTTCCTCACACACAGGCTTTGTTGTAACAAACCAACCTCCACATCTTCCCCCACCTCTCCAGCACCATGACCCCATCCACCCAAAAATGCATGTATGAATGGTATCAAGTGTTGAGGAGGAGCCTGCAACACTGCCCAGCAGCAGAAGGGGGAGATTTTACCTGCTCATAGAACCTCAGTAACTCAAGCTCTTCAGAAACAGGACTTAAAACTGGTGCTTCACAGTCACTCTTCTCTCATTCCAGTAGAATTCTCAGTTCAGGCTGAGCTTCTGTGAAGAGGAAACAGGAGAAGTGCAGTGCCACTGGCAGTTCAACCAATTTATATAATGCAGGGGACCGCTAAAACCTGTGGGACTTCTCAGAACTGTCCAAGTTTCTACTCTGTTTCAAGCTTCTTAGCACCCCGGCTGTGTAGTTTGGCTTTATTAGGCTGTTTTTCGTGGGTGCCAGAGATACTCATACTACATTCAAAGTACATAAAGGCCTCCTCCACTCCTGCTCTCTCCATTTTTGACTTCTCTGTGTATGGGACAAAATGCAACAGCACTCACACTATGGAGCTTGCACTGCACATTTATGCACATAAGTACAGTGTAGGAGGCTCAAGGGTGTATACAGTCATATCTAGGGTTTGTGTAGCAAGTCTGCTACAAAAGATATTTTTTATCTTACAAAAGATGTTGTTTATTTGGCTTCGGGTAGCATTTAGAAGGAAGGAAGATCATCTGTCTGCAGTAATGAAAGGCACTGTCTTGTTGTAGTTGGAGCAAGATTGATTCTTGGGTTGAGAAGGAAAATGGTGAATTTTTGAAAAGGATGAGAAGATAATCCCTTTCTATTAAAGTAATATAAATTTAAAGGTAAATTTCATAAAATAGTACCACTCGAAAAAAGGAGCACAGCTGTCAACAAGAGTTGTTTCTTTGCTAATGTTCTGACTCTATCCACTGCTATATATTAGCACACTATATGCATTTGCATATAACTTCTAATTCGTTAGCCCTGAGATCTTTCAGAGATACTGTAAGTAAATCCATCCTTTCCAGAAGACACTTCCTGCCTCATTGCAGCAATGCTTATGTATTGGGTTATACCTTCTTCAACTTAGTTTATTTATATGCTATTAAAGCACTGGAGATCCATGTTTCTTATTCCTTTTTTCCTAGTGTTCCAAATAATGGGATTTTTATCTCAATAACCATACACAGTAAATATCGTATTCCTTATGTTTTGTTTTTATGCCTCTCCCTATTTCTTTAAACATATGTCTTGGTCTTGGATCTATAGAAAACAAAAATTGTGCATTAATCGGAACAGAGAGCACCTTGTGATCTGAATTGTCATTATCTTTCCAGGACAGTATTTGCTTGTTTTTTCAAAAGACAAACAAAAAGGAGAAAAGTCTGAGTATGAGCAGTTTTGTTCTTCCCTCTTGCAAAATCGTTAAATTCTTTTCACAACAGGATTTGTGGTGGTATGTGGTCCAACTGGCTGTACTAGAGTTTCTGTTTCATTAGGTGCCTCTGTTTTTGCAATGCCATTGCTACCTGACTGTTTTGAAAAAAAATAATCTCAGAACACATAATCCTGCTCTCTGTGCTGGTGCTCAATTCAGTCAGTTCCAACTCTGGGTCACAGATCTCTGTCATGAAATGCACAGAGGATGGAGAAGGAGTCCTCCGTGGTCTCCTAAGCGGACTTTTTGTGTAACACAGGAGAACAACTCACCTGACAATCCTTGCATCAGTCCTGGAAATGGTGGAGGAAATGGGATATGTTTTAGAAGGAGCTTCAGCACAAATCCTAGCTCTGTCAGAGTAAAAGTCCTCCTCCTTAGCCAGCACACTCTTTGACAGCTGGCTTCCATGGGTGTTTCTCACAGTAAGTGAAGAATGGCAGAGAGGATGGGTCAGAAGGGAAAGTGAGGACATTTTGAGAGCTAGACTGACTGTTAAAATCTTTTGCTGGGAGACATAAAAATAGCTTTCTCTGCGAATCCAGCTTTCCTCTTACACAAGTGTTCTTCTTTAGAATACAAAGAAAAAGCTAATAAGTTAATAAAATCCCATTGCTTCTCTTTTGTGAAAGACGAGAACAGTCATTTATTATGAAGGGAAGTATCTTAGACAACTACTGTTGTAGACATATTTCTGGGCTTAACATTCAAACTGCAAACTCTTTTATCTTATGACCAAAATGGCTTCTGCTTAGTGGTTCATTGAAATAGAAACACACCAAATTAATTTCATTCAATGGTACTGTGGAAACCTCATGCTGATTACTTACACTTTAGCTCTTCTTTTGAGGATGCCAAATCTTATAATTTCTGCAAAATTTCCAATTGTAGGTATTATCACAAAGTATGCAAAGACAGGAAGTCCCACTTCAAACTGGCATTGAACTTGTCTTGTGCTTCTTGTTTTGCATGAGTAGGTTTTCCTTCATGTAGTCTCTATTTTGACAAAGAGAATTTTTATGAGGGCCATCTTTTTTCTCTACATTTTCCTGATGACACCATCTCATTTACCAAAACAATATTGAGCTCTTTCCTCTTTTAGTCTCATAACATTTTGTTTGCATTAATGTTGCCTCTCCATTGAAGGTAAACTTGCATATAATACTGAACCATATAAAAAATAGTCAAACTTTTCTTTTTGGAATAATCAAGTATCTGCCATTACAGGCCCTTCCTTGACCAGCTATCACAGTTCAAGTCCTTCCTTTTAAAGTAGAACTCTTCACAGAAGACTATTGATTTGCTACACTGAACTAAAACAGATTAAACCACATTAAATTGTTTACAGACCTTGTCTGCTGGGTCAACTTCTATATTGTGTCAGTCTGATGACATTCACACTGTGGGTCTTAATTTCTACTCTGGCGGCCTATCTGAAAGCCACAGTTTATTTTAAAGTTTTTTCAGGGGTTAGTTCCTCTCTCATACTGTTTTTTGCAGTTGTTTGGAGTCACAGGGCTTTTATCTTAATAAGCATTTCAGCAGTGCCATGTGTGACACTGCAGATCTTTGGCAACACAAACATGGTGGCTGCTGCCAGTTAACACTGCACTCGCCCTGGGACAGGGTTACTTGGTAAAATCAAGGCCTGTGTCTTCCCATCCCTGAAGCCTCTGCTGAGGAATAGTAGGCTCTCTCTATCCTCCTGGGAGAAGGAGGGCTGGATATCACAGAATCACAGAACCATTCAGGTTGGAAAAGACCCTCAAGATCCTCAAGTCCAGTCTTCGACTGAACATCTTCACGTGAACAAGTTCCATGTCCAGTCATTCCTCAACATTTCCAGGGATAGTGAATCCATCTCCTCCCTGGGAACAGGGAATGCTGTGTTGCTGCCCATCCATATTTGACAATTTGACTCTAGAACATCACTGTGGGGCACTCCAGAGCATGGATATCCAATTAGCAGCAGCATATTGCTCCTGATATGTGGCTATGGGCAGAAACAACAAAACTGATTTCCAGCATTACGTCCTATAAAAAACCTGCATGCTGTAGGAGAAGAGAACAAGGCCCAAATCTAGCTCAGCGCAGTGCATAGTGCCCTCTTGGAGGAAGAGTCCTCATCTGAAGCTGCTTCTTTAACCTTTATTTGATAATTGAAAAAATCTGGGCTAAAACTTTTCATGTCAAGCAATCTCATGAAATGTATGTGACTGAGTTCCTCTTTGTTGGTCAATGTTGTACTAGCTTTATTTGGGTTTGGAACCACCTGAAGTCAACAAAGAACCACAAAAACTCTGAACGAAAGGCTCAAGTTAGTCAGCGTTATTTGGGTTTAGAGAAGTTCAGATGTGCTAGGTGCTAAGGATCACCTACATCATATAAGGCCACAGGAAGCTAAATTCCCTGTAGGAGTAGCCAGTGAAAGCTGAACAAATCTCTCAAAATGCTCTACTGCTTGGTAAACTGATTGGAGACTGAAGAACTACCAGATTTTTCTTATTTTAAACCCTAACTCAACAGTTATGCTGGTAATAAACTTACAGGAATGGGATTTCTTTTAGTGAATGCTTTTCAAGTGGGAAGCAAGTTAAAATAGCTCATTGCTGTTTAATAACTGGGAAAAAGTGAAATATTTGATTGTTTTTTTAAGAAGTAATTTGTAATTTTAATGAATAATCCTTCTTGTTTATGCATTGAGAGCACAGGAATGACCAAATTCCAAAAGATAAATGCAAGAAGCCTAATGTGCTGACTTTAGCAGGAGCTACTGCTATTTTTTCAGGAAACAGGGTGAGAAAAGAGGCTTTTTACATCAAGGGGCTGAATCCGCTTAGATGCTTTGTTAAGATCTCAGTTTTTCAGACTGTTTGTTAGAATACTCACTTTTGTTTATTCTGGATGCTTTTTCCCTGGTGATAGAGAAGTCAAAAAATTCCTTTGAAAAACTGCAATAAACTTTTTGTGACAGATCTATCACCCCACCCCTGTGGCACCCCACAGAAAAGCTGTACTGAAATGTGAAGAGAGTCTACTTGTTTGAAGCCTTGTTTGAGGCTTACAGATAGATATAAAAATTTATATATGTTTATATGAAAAGAAAGCACTTGAGCAGTAAAGATAAAAACCAAAACTCTTGGTGTTTAGGTGGTAAATTATGTCCTTTTTTTGGTGTGCTGCTTAATTCTTCATGCGTCCAGAGTGCTTTTTTTCTTATTATTCTGTTTATTTTTTGCGTATCCATGGTAACCACAAGTCTTTGTCAAGGTGCCATCCCTGTGGGTCTCCTTTTGAGTGGCTGAAATCCTAAAAACCATGCTATTTCTGCCTGAATGTTTCTTACATTGAACATCTCTTAATTTGTAAGTGTTTTGAAGTTAGGAGGAAGCATTTTTACTTTTTAAATTACTAGAGTTTAAAAAAAAAAACAACAGAGGAATTTGGTTACAGAGAGATATAGGATTTTTTTTTTTGTGGATTGAATGCTTCTGGAAATCCTATCAAAAGCACAGCAGTTCATATTGGTTACTTATGTACATGTAAATAACCCTAATGTATTAAAAATCCACAGTATTTCAGATACGCAAATATATTTCTCCCTTTCTAATATTCACGCCAAAATTTTAGGCTGGCAATGGAGAAAAAACCCCATCAGACATAACCAAACAACTTTACAGACCAGCTTTTTGTTTCAGTGTTAAAATAGGTGTCAACCAACACTAAGACAATGTCCAGAGGGCAAATGTATAGAGGGCAAAACTCGGTTCAGTGGACAAAGAATGAACTGAGTTATTTTGATTTCATTTCTACCTTTGTGAAGTTTCCTGGACTTTAGTAAACAAAAGCAGTTTATACAAATGTGTCTATCTGACATTAAAATATTTGTGATTCTACCAACTGCTTTAAGAAGAAGGCAAAAACACTGGTAGGGAGTTCTTGTCTTTTGACCTCATCCCCACAGCACAGCTTACACTGTCTGAGTTCTGCAGGGTATGACATTGTGCCGTAGGACTCTCTTAACAGCTCTTTAAACAGCCACAGACCTTTCTTTCAAGTTATAATACATCAGGAACAGGTTGCACTTCTTTTTTACCTGGCCCACTTTAATAGGAATCTTTGGTAAGTGTCTTCTTGAGATTTCGAACTAAGGACAACATCCCATAGTAATGGGAGAGAACCAGCCAAAATTTTAGCATTATGTCCCAATTCATCTGCCTTTCTTCTGTCCTATTTAATCAGATATTGTATTTCCTGTAATCAAATGGCTCTCAAATTACTACTAACTTAGAAAAAAACTTTCTAGTATCATCATATAAAACAGTTATTTTCTATATTTATAATCAATAATTCTATATTTAAAATCATTCTATATTAATTAATATTATTTCTATATCTAGAAATAATCCATATTTCTATATTTATAATCTATATTAAAACAATTGAATCTTAAAATGGACCCCCAAAATGTTGTTTACATGTAGAATTTCTGGGGGACAATAAGTGTTCTTATTAAATAATACGTTACATGGGATACATTTCCTTCATAAATACACCACAAAAACTTCTTGCTTTGGACAGTAAATTGCCCAGGTGACTATATGTCTAACATTCTCCTTAGATTGTCAGATCAATACTTGGAAGTATCAGAACATCATGCTGCGATATGCCCATATGCAAATTCAGTGGAGAATATTTCCTGCTTGCTGTGAGGTGTGGGTATAAAGGAAGGCCTTTAGCAGATCCCATGTGTAACTGATGGGCATTAGGTGTTTGTTGGGATGTGGTGTAAAATATCCTCCATTCTGTGGGAAGTCAAGGACTGTGGGAGCAGGACTTGTGGAAGTACTTTCAGAAAGTCTAGAGGACAAGGATCGTGCAGTTAGCTCACAGCAGTTTAAGACACCAGGTAGTTTAAACACTGTTTTCTGCTGCTCAGCATGCCCAGAGAGCAGAGATGGAGCCTGGTGAGTGGTTGTGCTCTGGGGTGCCTGCTTTTGCCTGCTATCTCAAGCAGTCCCAACTGGGATATTGCACCGAGGAAAGAGTCAAGTGGTCTTGCCCTCCAGATACAAAGCCCAAATGACAATTCTTGTCTCCTTTTCACAGAATCAAAGAGCCTCAGAGCTGAGTTGGAAGTGATGCACAAGGATCAGCAAGTCCAAGTCTTATCCCTCCTGTACAGGATATCCCCAAGAATCACATCATGTGTCCAAGAGCATTGTCCAAATGCTTCTTGAACTCTGTCAGGTTTGGTGCTGTGACTGCTTCCCTGAGGAGTCTGTTCCAGTGCTCAACCATCCTCTGAGTGAAGAAATTTTTCCTAGTATCCAACCTAAGGACATAGCATTTTTTTTCAGTTCTACCGTGATCCTTGGAGTACAAGTATTGCTGTTTTGATGGCAGTGTACTCCCTGTGAGTTAACTGCAGGAGGAAATAACCACTGCCAAGTGTTTTAATGTTGCTTCATGTGCATGTGTGGAGAGATCCAGTTAATCAGAGGGCTTCTGTTCTGCTGCTGGAAAACTGTGATGGAGATAGAAAACATCCTACAGCAAATCAGGGAACACCTTTGTCATGTTGGAAAGGAAAGGATATGGATCTACAGTGAGGGACTCCATAGAATGTTTTTCCTGGAGGAGTTGGACTAGACCATGTTTTTCTGATCTGCTCTGAAATAACCATAATTTGCCCTGGCCAGGTACATGATCTGCTGAAGGGTGGGATTTGAAAGAGAAAGGACATCTGTGTGTTAATGCTTTGCATTCTATTCTCCTCATTGATATCAATTAATTACTTCTGTAGGATACAAGATTAACCTGAGGGGACCACTGGACCAAATACAGACTTTCTCTCTGCAGATGAACAGATCTGAGAGGCCTCAACAAGCAGGCACAGTTCAGAGAAAACTGCCAGCTCTCCTGATGAGTAGGTCCCCAAAGCATCTGTGCTGCAGCAGGGAGAACACTGTTCTCCAGATAATCCACTGTGACAGAGATGTGAGTGTCCTTGGCCACACCATCAATGGTTACTTTGGAAGAAGAAGGGTTTGTGAAGTTTATTCAGATTTGATGCTGATGTACCTTTTACTCCCAGGCATACTCCTTCTATTGTCAGTGATAATTCTGGGAGGAATTGGCTGGCACTAAATGTTTAAAACTTACATGGGAATTTTCAAAAGCCCAGTGTTTGTGACCAAAGGGCCACAGTGCATTACAATACTTCTCCAGGAGATAGTGGCTTCTGATTTTTTTATCTGCTGTCTACACTCCTCTTGAAAGTTTAGCTTTGAAAGCCAGTCTGGGAGCAGAACTTCCTAAAAAATTACTCTTCCCACTCTTCTCTAATTTGTGGTGATGAGTGCCTTGGCTTTAAATATTACAGTCATAAAGATTTTACTGACCTCTATTTCATGCTTAATGCATACCCATTACTAGCTAATGACAAACTAAAGAGTGCCTCATGTAGTGGAATTTCTGCTTGGAGGTGAAGTTTAAAGATGCCTTTTGAATTAATAGTCTAATGATTCTGTTTTCCTGTGAATGCGATCAACATCAGCACATCTGGTTTGCTCATCCCAGCAGACTGAAAATGTGGCAGGAGCAAGCATAAACAAATTGCTTTGCCTAAGGTGCAAGGAAAACCCAGCAAGAAATTAAAGCAATGAAGCTGTGATGAAGATATTGTCATACCCAGGCTTCTTCCTTGTTACATCTGTAAGCACTGTCTCGTTCAAGAGCTCAAGAGTGAGTGGCAGGCAACATGTGTTCCTTCATCTCTCTTTGGAACTAGTTTTCAATCAAAACAGTGTGCTTTACCACCTACTCCCACCACATCTGTCTCAACTGTGGTTTTTTTATGTTTGTTGTTTTTTCCTTTTGTTTGTTTGTTTTTGTGAGAGGGAGATAAAAAGGTAATAATAATTTGGTCTCTACTGCTGAAACACAGTGACTACTGGTGACACTTGACTTCCCTGAATCTTATTTTCTCTTCCTTTGGCAATGCGTGCAGCTCCTCTCTCTCCCTGTCTGCCTGCCCCTCAGCTCTCCTTCAGTCTCCTTTCCACACATAATCTCAGAATCTCCCTGTAATTAATTTATGTCTTCTCTTTATTGAGATATGAGGCTGAAAAAGTAGCAGAGGAGAAGTGAAGAACACCGTAGGGCAGATGCTAGACTTAAAATGATTTGTTGGTCTCTTCAAAATAACAAACAAGTCAATTTCTGAATATTTGTTAACATAAGTCAAGGTATTATTTCTCCATCCCAGCATTTTGGTGTTTAGGCTTAAGAGTCCTGAATTTCTTTGCTAGTGTTGCTGTAATTTCACAATTGTAAATTCACAATTTAAGTGCACTCTAATCACAATTGTAAATATACAGTTGTGGTGTCCAGCTCTGTTGTAATGTTTCTGGTGAGGCATCTCCTGAAGCATTTCTTTGCTTACAGTATTTTGGCTCTTCTTGGAGGATCACAGTACCCCTTGTGTTTTAGAAGATACTGTTACAATTTATTACACCGGTGAACCCATCATTTTTCTAGTTCTTATAGGGGCTGGATTTCTGTATCAGCTTCCAGGGGAAACCTAGCAGACTGTATTATCATCTCCTTATTTTTCATATAGCTTTAACTGCTTGATTTTCAGTCCTAATTCAATATTTCACACCACTGAACCAGATTTGTTCTGTCTCACTGTAAAGAATAGAGACACCTGACTTTTACCTCGTACTTTGTGGGAGATGAAGTGTAATGCTATCAGATCTCAGCCTCTATCTGTCCTTCTTGAATTTTAGCCTCTTCAGTGTTGCATCTTTTGGCATATCTAAAATAATGATGGATGAGTTGATAATGCTGAGTTGTAGTAAGAGTGTTGACAGCAACCAACTCTACTCTCTTCATATCTGATACGTGTTTTCTTCACATGCAGGTACTGAAGAAAGCTTTTAAGGTTTTGAGAAGGGCAGTATTTTTAGTAATTTTTTTGCCTTCCTGTCAGGTGATGGACTAGAGAAACTGTTGTATATACAGTGCTGTTCTAATACATCTGTGATAGTTCTAGTATTTTCTTTTCAGTCAAACATGCCTGTAATGTACAAGGGAAGTTCTTGCTTTTCTATATGCATCCACAGTCACTTGGAGTTTGCAATGTCTAGAGAGGCATAATGTATCTCAAAATATATACCAAAAATCTTTTCTTAATTTATACTGCTGCATAATACCCACCTCTTGCCTTCTAGCACCATGAATTTTCTATTCCTTCTCATTATGTTTAATGCTCTGTCCTTTGGCACTGGCTCTGCCTGGTCTAGAAATCTAGATTTCAAACTTTTTATTAAACTTTTCTCTAAATGTTTACTCTTCCATTTTCTCTTACTCTGTTGTAAGCAGGCACCCTTTGTTCCATTGTATGGTCTTGATAGTTTCCTGAATTCTCACTCACTCAATGCTTATCTCAAGATATTTATGAATTCTCTCTGAAAAATATTTCTTTCCATGCTAATATTTGTGTGAGGAAAGAAAATGGTTTATGCAACTTGCCTGTATCTGTTTTCTGATGCTTCCATGAAATATCAGTTGAGGCCTATGGGGATTCATTGGCTTTTTCTGTGCAAATATGTACTAGAAAACAACCAGAACCTGGTACGGTGATTAAACCATTATTTTCCTCAGGCCCTGCCAAGCTTGATTCCTGAGTTTTCTACAGTACCTCTGATTTTGTATTCTGAAAGCAAGACAATTTGTGGCAATCTTTATTTTGTCTGTTGAATGCCTAGAGTAACTCCAAACCAATGCTTCAACCAACACCTGTCTTGGTTTGAAAAGACAGGTGTCTGCTACAGAAGGCAGGAGCCTCCCCTGAAATGGAAAATGTAAACCACCTCCCTCCAAACTGTTATAATTTTGAAATTAAGGGGGGCTCTCAGGCAAAGATAGGGGAGCAGGAATAACAGTTGTTTATTAGGGAAGTAAATAAAAATAAAATAAACAATGCAGTGAACCAAAACAACACTGACAGAGTCAGAATACAACCTGAGACTCTGTTGGTCAGGGTGTTCGTAGCAGTCCAGTTGAAAATGGTGGCTGCAGTCCTCTCGGAGTGGCAGGTGTGTTTCTGTTGGAGCAGTGATCCTGTAGAAGGGTGTAGTCTTCCTCTGAAGATCCAGTGGTAGTGTAGATGGGCCTGGTCCTCCTCTGGGAATCCAGTGGAGAAGAAAGCTGCTCCTCTGAAAATCCAGTAGGAAAAGGCTGCCTGTGGTGTTCCAGATCTCAGATTATATCCAGGTAGGAATGCTTGGCTCCTCCCCCTGGGCGGAGCATCTCACAATGGGTTGATGTAATTTTTATCAGTCATGCTGTGGCACTCAAAGGCCCATTAGCAGATGAGGATTGGTTGTGGAAGAGACAAAGAAAACTACCCAATTAACAGAAGATAACTGCCCCATCAGATAGGTATAGAACACACCCTCCATTTCCAACCTAAGACAGTGCCTCATCAGAGAACCACAGTACATTTTAGTGACTTTCAATGAGATAAGTGCAGATCCAACCATCCATGGCTCAGGTTTTTAGGGTGTGCAAGGCTAGAGTTAGAAAATTGCAGAAGAGCTATGAAAATCTAACATACATGTATTATGCAAGCAGCAGAAAGTAGTCAAAATTTTGACTTTGTATTTATTTTCACTTTTGGTCTGTGACTTATTTTTTTAAATTTATTATGGTCAATATGATTCCCAATGCAGCAATAAGCCTTTTGAGAGTAAAAGCTTCCATGGCAAGCAATAACTTTCTCCTAAAAATTATGATAAAAATAAATCTGCTAATGATGTTTTCTTAAAAAAACACCCCAAAGGCTCTCATATTCATAATAAGCTACATAAAGTAACACTTTGGTTTTTTACAAAGCAAAATCCAAGTAGCTTGTTTGTATGCTAAAGGAAATTTCTAGAGGACAAAACAATAATGAATGAAATAAGAATACGAGCTCATCACCACCAAACTTATTACAGTGATTGCATGAAACATCTTCAGAACAATGGGGTGTTCCTCTCATGGCACAGGGCACTTACAGAGGGTAACTTACTCATGCACTACCTCCTGTTTTGCCAGGTTTTAAATGCACACTGCAAATCTGGGCCTGCTCTAGTGTCTAGTTAAGATTCAGGACTAAGCTAAAGGCATCACATTAGTGATGGGTAATTGTGAAATCAATCAGGTGTCCACCTTATGCCCAATAGAAATCTTACAGACTGTGTTAAAGGCAATGATTTTATTCTTGACACATAATCAGTATGCAAAGAAGATATTGCTACAGAAGCTTGTGAGCCAAACAGAAGTTACAAAGCACAGGGTGGAAAATGTGGAAGAAGAATATAGAGTACTTATCAGCATGATGGTAAGAAAATCTTCTGGAAGGGTCCTCTCATGACAGTGCTTAGGAGACTATTGTGTCTCAAGGAGTTAGTGTTCCACAGTACAGCTAACCTGAGCATCCAGGGGCCACTCAATGCTGCACAGCCATGGGGTTCTCAGCATCTCAAGTGACATAAGATTTACTTGCTATCTAGCTATATTTCTCCCTTGCTTCTGTTTTATTAAAGCAGCTCTTCTATTAAGCCATTTTTTGTCAGACCTTTCTTATTGAGACCAGAAAAAGACCTGCACCATTTCACTCTTTCACCTCACCTCTTTTCAGCTTATCTTCACACTCTCACTCATGCAGAACAGGCCAAAACCTGGCCTACAGTGGAGAAGGTTCCCTCATTTCGGCTCACTGTGCCTAAATAATTGGATGGATTTGAAGGTGTAATAGAGATTTGTCTCTTGATAGGTGTGGTAGGAATGGAGAAAGGAGAACCTGTCAAGGGACAGAGGGAACTCTGAGAACATGGAAAAGGAGGCCATGCAAAGGCAGACGGAAGAGCCATTGTAGAAGAGCAGCTCTCCAAAAGTTGTATTATGTAGGCTGGGGATGTGGGTGTTACTAAGACAATGTTAGATATGGAGCTCTGATGTCAGCCCAGTCTGTTCTGTACAATTCTTTTTGCTAGCCTTTGTCAGAGGGACTAGGGAGGATATCCTGGAAGTAAATATTTTAATACTTTTTCAAAGACAGAAGAAGAAATAAAGCAAGATAAAGTGTTTGCAATGTGGCTTTCCTTCAGCATTATCCCTTGCTCCATTCTATTTATCTGCTGAAAGACTTTTATTATAGAATGCCATTTCTGTCAATCCTATAAAAGAGTATTAAAGGGAGAGGGTGGAAGGCAAGAAAGAGAGGATTGTTTAGTTGTCTGGAGGTGCTATTGTCAGTCATCTGTTATCTTTCAGACATACACACAAAATTGTAGAAAGACAGCAAAAACAACTGGGGCTTTGCCTGTGGTGATGACTTTATCTTGCAGCCTCACTGCTGTAGGTGCCTTGTGACCAGCCACTATGTAAAGCAACACATCACACTGAACTGCCTTCTGAAACATTTCTCTTGACTTGCCTTCAAATCACATCCTTAAAGCAGGGATGGGAAAGGTAACACTACCATGGCTGAATGGTAATGATGTTATGAATCAGAGACAAAAGGATGTGCCATAAGCAGTGTTACAGCAGTGGAAATCTAAGGACCCCTCACATTACCATAATGAGAAACAGGAAGCATCCTCTGCTTTCTTCTTGCTGCAGGCCTTGAGGTGAGGAGAAGATCTGTGTGGGAAGGGAGGAATGGGAGCAGGGACAAATTCCTTGCAGAACTGTTTCCCACTCATACACGAGCAGATTATGTTTTGTCAGCTGATTTTGAAAATTTGTGCAAGACTACAGCCTCAGCTTTCTCTGTCTGCAGAGACCTCTGAGCATGGTTGAGCTGGAGATAGATCTTGGAAATGTCTTACTAGAGTCTGCACTCTCAAAGATCAGAGGGAAGCTTTTTCACATCCTCTTTTAGGCTGTCTACTTCCCTCACAGGGCTAAGTGACCCCTGAGTGAACAGTATTCAGGTGGTCTAGTGGCCTTTTCATGCATTTACCAGCCCAAAACTCATTATGATTTTGCATGCTTTCTTCTTAGTTATAATTCCAATTCATGCCTTTACAGCAGCACCCATAAGAATGCTTGTGGCTTTTGGTCTTTGCTCTGATCTCAGGCGGCTGGGAAGCTCAGCTAGCGCTGCCCTTTGTGAGACCGAAGCTGCTGCGTGCAGGGAGGCTCTAGGGCTGAGCGCTCCCACATGGGTAATGCAGCTTTCATAGCTGTATGCTGAGAGGAGGCAAAGGGATGAGAGAAGGCACACCTTGCCTGGGTGGCTGAGAACTTTTATTTCCCGCGTGGCCTCTGCGGTGGCTGGAGAAGCTGTTCTCAGGTCGCGTGCGAGGACAAAATGGCGATTGAACAATGGAGGCATTGGGTTAAATAGGGGGCGGGCAGACAGGGGCGGAAACCCCCCCTCGCAATGGGGAGGGACGACAGGGGAGTGACATGGACCACGGCAACCTATGGGAACACAACAGAAGTGGGTACAGCGTTCTGGGACAAATCGGATTGCAAAGGTGGGGTGACTGGCACAGAATTTTCAGGAAGAATTCAGGAGCGGCTACAAGATGGACATGGGAAAGCTCCTATGATAGACAACTTGGAGCAGGCCATTGTGAGGGGAAAATGGGGATACAGAGAACCGACTAACTAACATTTATTAAAACCCCTAACTGAACCAACCCCACATACAACAAATGCTTTCAGTGCATTAAACCTAGGCAGCTCTAGCTTTGGCCCAAGCATCCTTCCTCTAGCTTTTGCTGATTCTTATAAAGAACTGTATAAAGCAGACTGCACAGAACTTCTGTTACTATGGAAAATGTAAGAGGGGTGTCGTTGCACAATAGGGACCAAATAGAGAGCAAAGTAAATTTCTTTATTAATTCTCTTTGCAATCCTTAGCATTATTTGCTTTGTACAGGAGGTAGGAGTGGGTTTTTTCCTATGAGTTAGGAGGGAAATTAAGTGTGCATATGAATATACAGCAGCCTTTATAATGGTGGTCCATACAATAGGTCATGGATGGAAAATGCTTGGTTTAAAAATAAGATTAAAATAATGAAAAATATGGTTGCTATGTGCAACCTTATTGACTGCATTTGAATTCAAGCTACATTCGTCTGGCTGCAAATAAGAAACAAAAGCATCTGTCAGTCTCTTAGAGGTTGCCAGCCTACCTAGCATTGGGACATTATGGCAGAGGAAAGAAGCTGCCATATATGGGGTTCTAGAAGTGACCACAGAGAGGTTTGGTCTCTGGTGGTTCCAGGGAGGTAGCAGACCTAGACCAGTAAAAGTCAGAGTGCTGTATAACATGTTCAAGAAGACAAGGCCGTCAAGAAAAAAATTCTTCTGCAAGTAGGTATATCCATAGATAAGATTTCTCTGTGACTTTCCTAGGAGTCAAACAACTCAAAACTGCATCCTCCACTACATGCAAAAAATGCTGGAAAAAATATTTTTTGTAGTCAGACAATAGTATGATTACAGCAATAGTCATATAAGAGGTGTTTCTCAGCCTGCCACTCATTTCAGTCAAGTCACTTCATCTCACAGGGCCCCAGTTTCTTGATCTATAAACTGAATAAACACTCAGGTTCCTGTGAGAGGCACTTTCATCTTTACCTGTATATAGTTTATAAAATAGCTCTCCCTAATTGTTCTTCCTTAAGAAATGCATTAGTAGGCTATTTCATTCATGTCAGTTTTGTTACTAAGGCAGAGGATTTATTTATTACAGGTAATCACAGATGTCTGTTGAGAAGGTGAACCCTCTCAACAACCCTCTCTCTTCCTGGTTCAGGAATAAAAGCAGCTTCTTTGAGAATAAATCAGTGGTCCTAGAGCTCTTCCTGGTTCTTAGCCTATGAGAGGGGACACTCTGGCTGTGTATCCATTCACTCTTTCCATTTTCAGTTTACTCAGGAAAGGGTTTGGTTAGATCTCTGTCTGGATGTTGGATATGGCTTTCAAAACCTGTAGACTAAAAATTATTCTCAAAGTGAAACATGTTTTAAATGTGGTGGGATTTTAACAGGACGTGTTTTTTTGTTGTTTTTTTTTTTTTCCCTTAAGCATACAGTTCCCTGTAACTACACTTTATTTTTATTATCAACCTTTATTATCAAGTGTATTTTTAGCTGTCCATATATGCATGCAGGATCACAAATATCTTAAATGTCACATATAAATGGAGCCATTTTTCCCATCATCCTGATAGCACAGCTGGTGGCTGGAAATCATTCCAACTTCAAGCTAACTAAGGTCATCATATTGAAATTTTTACCAAGGATGAGTTTAATAAAGAAAGATTAGTGACAACAGCCAAAGCTTTGCAGAGACTACAGATCATTGGACCTCCTGTGATTTATTTGTTTTTATTGAGATGGAGTCTTCCTGTCTATTAATTCTGATTTTTATACCAATTTCCTGTCTATGATATTTTTTCATAACCTATCCCCAAATTTTTCAATAATCCTGATGATTCTTTGCAAAGATATCTTGCTAACTCCACTAAATTAAAGTCAAATAATCTGTGGTAGACAAGAGGAACACAGTTAGAAGAAGTTTAATAACAGTATTCAATATTCATATTCATGTGTGGGTTTTTTTCTGGTTTTATCTCTCCTGGTGAAATTCAATTTTTAATATCTCCTGGGGTGTTCTTCAGCACGGTATGGCACAATATAATAGGACTTACTAGATGTAATTAAAATCTCACAATTCTGAACTCAAACATCTTGCAGGAAGATTGCCTCCCATTTCTAGAGACTTATTAAACATCCACAACAGCAAACAGTCTGTTGGCTAGTACAAATTGTGGTGAGAGAGTTACAACCCTAAGCCTGCTACTGCCTCAGACCAGGGCTCATTAGCCTATAAGCGACTTAGCTGGTTTGCTAGCATGAGACTCTCCCAGTTCACACATACACACACATTTGCGGATATGACAAGTACCATCATGGTCTCTGTGCCTACCCAGCATCCCTTCCCCATTCCTGCCCTTGGTTCCCTGAATCGCTGCTGGTCCAGCTTCGTGCTCACTGCAGACACACAGCACTCAGACACTCATCCCACAGGCACCCCACACTCACAGGTTCTCCAAATCCCAGCAGGGACTGTCCACTCACCTGATAGCTCGGAGTTGAGTCTCCCCTGTCATCAGCTGGTGTCAGCCTGAAGACACGCACTCACTCACTCACTCACTCACTCACTCACTCACTCACTCACTCCCTCACTCTCACTCTCACTCTCACTCTCACTCTCACTCTCTCTCCATGCACAGCAGGGTTTGGGGAAGGTACAAACACTGACCCCTTCCAGCAGCTGGCACCTGTGTGTGACCTGTGCTCCAACTCCAGCTGACAGTGCTGAGACCTGCACTGGCACTGGTCACCCCAGAAGCTGGTTTTCAGGGTACAGACATTCCCTGTCCCAGTGGCTGGGGGTTAAAGACCCCCCCCTCGCTCCAGCTGCTGGCACTGAGACTCCCCTCACTCGCTCTGAAGCCAACACCCCTAGCCAGAGGCAGCCACAGCTCCGGTCTGACTCCAGCAGCCGCTCCCCGCTCCTCACACGCTGCTCCCCCAGCAGCTGGCACTGAGTCCTTGCAGCCCTCACGTGCTTGGCATGGGGAATGAGGTGGCTGAGGTGAGGTGGATGACAGCAGGCAGGACACACTGTGGTGATCAGGTGCAGGGCTCCCCCAGACAAGCCACTGAGCAGCCGCAGCTCACAGGCAGCAGGCCCCTTCTGCACCTTTGTCTGCCCATCCCAGCTCTTTGTTCCTCCCTGCTCCCTCTTCCCTGCACATCTCCTCCATGGCTGGCATAGTCTCACTGACCCACTGCAACATCCTGGATCCTCAATTTTACATCCTTATCCTTTGCAAATTTCCAGGTTCGCCTACAGATTCTTGTAAGTTCATCAGCTGGTGTCACTGACCAGGTTTGTTTCTGGTTTTTGTTTTCAGCAAAGGTAGTTGTCCAGATTTGAGTCTGATTGGTTTTTTTCCTTTATTTATTGCCACAGCTGAGAAAATAATGATTCTCACACTCCACATATCCATACAAAAGCATCTAATTTATAAGCTTTTCTGTCTACCCCTGTATTCTGCCTTTTTCTCCTTCATGTCCCTTCTATGTCTCTACAACTCTATTGATACCCTCACTTTCCCCAGCTGGTTGTCTAAGAACAGCTTGGATTGGAAGGGACTGTAAAGATCACTCGGCTCTTAGCACTTTGCTGTGACAAGGACATTTTCCACTACAGTAAAGCTGCTCAAAGTTCCATCCAACCTGGTCTTGGACAATTCCAGGAATGAGGCATTCTCTAGGCGACCTGTTTCAGTGCCTCAAAACCCTTACAATGCTTTGCTGGTATAAAATTCTCCACTCCACTTCTTTCCTTACCAATTAGTGCAACTGAGTAGGCTTCTTTTGGGCCATTGTCTTTGTTCACAGCAGTTGATCAGGACTTCTGTCCTGTGAGACAACAATTTGCACCTTCCTATCATCCCAGTTTTGCAAAGGCCCTTGTTGGAAAATCTTCTAGGAATAAAGATTCTCACACTTCCTATATACATTCAGTCTTGTGTAGCAGTTGTCTTCAACAGACTTGTCAAATAAATGGAAAAGTTCAGGAGTAGGTATTCCAGTTATTCATCTGGTCTGCCAGATCAGGCCATCAAGTAGATTAGATTGTTACTTAGTTTGCACAGCTCCTGGATTTCCAGTTTCCCAACTATCTGACAATTATCTGGGCTTTTTTTCCACAAATTAAATTATTAAACAAATTCAATCCCACTGCAAATATTGCTTATCTGTGTTTTCATTCCAGTTCAGGATAGAATAAATTGATATTTGAAAACTTGGTGCTTTTTCCACAGAACTGAACAGTCCATTTTCTAGCCTAATCTTGGTCTTGATCTCCTTCATAGAAACTTGGTAAAGTGCTGACTGCAGTATACATAGTCACATACTGAGGAATTAATTACATTTTATTGTATGCATTTTTATCACAGACAAAATCTCTCAGCCATCAGAAATCTCTAGAGTTTTCTGTATAATCTCACTGAAAATATGCAACTGAAAAATATTCAGGAAAATATCAGTCAAGGAGAAGAAATTAGCTTTGTATTGTTACACCTGGCAGATTGATGGCTGAGGGAAGAATTAGGGTTCTAACTAAGCACCTTAATGAACTGAGCTGAATTAGATGAAAAATACTTAATTGTTAGGCATCATGATATTTCTAATGCAGTGAAATATTAAGCACAGGAAAATATAACTATCCATTCTGTATCCTTTAGTATCTGCCAGGTAATGATTAGAAATTCATTGTGAATATTGGGAATGGTCTTTTTAGCAGAAGAAATTCCAGGGGCCTTCTAGTATACATATTAATCTTTCTCTTCACAAAAGCTCTGTATGAATTCAGCATACTAAAAATAATACCATAGTAGCTTTGGGGCAAAGACCATTTCTTTGTTGTGGGTGCCCATAACTTGCATAGAGTTTGGTTAATTAATGGCTGTTCAATACATAATTTTCCTTTCTAAAGCATCATCATCCTTCTCTTAATATGTAACTGCAATATTTTTACAGTTTTTACTGGGAGACCCCCACTGGACAATTCTGTCAGTAACAGCATTTCTCATGTGTGTATGGCTGATAATTTCCAAAGGAATTCTGATGGGCTTAAAGGGCACCCCTTGCCTTTGACTACCATATTCTGTGAAACTAGACTGACAGGGATACCCAGGTGAAATTAAAATTTGAAGATTGCATCTGGCTACCTACACAGCATTTCTTCATGTTGTCTTGGGATAATATTTAGAGGACGTCATGTTACCCCTCTGCCAATCCCACCTCTATATACAGCAATGCAAGTAGAGGACCTGGCTTCTCCTGTGAGCAAAGGTAAAGACGTAGTCATTAATTGAGCACAGCTGCCATGTGAACCCACAACATATAATGTGGACTCAAATGACAAAGCTTTGGTTTGGGAAATTGCAGGAGTTCTATATCCAACCATTTGAATCAACCAAAGCCTTAGGGCAGAAGCAGCTTCCAGATATTCAGGTACTAGTAGAGTCAAACTGCTTCTTCCTAACTCCTAAAGGTCAGTAAATATTTTGTGGAAAATACAGATTTTTGAAGTGAATGTCATCAGAGCCCTTTCTTCAGTACAAATCACCGGTATTTTAAAAGACCTTTTATCTTGTTTTGTCTTCTTTGAGCATTGCTACAATGTCCAGTGTAATAAAAATTTTGCCTCTTGATCCCTGCATTCTCATTTGTCTCTGTTTATCCTACTGCAGACCTTCAGAGTGGATCTAGAAAGCTTTATACCAATCCAAAAATGGCTTATCCCTTTCCAAAAAAAGTTATTTTTCTCTCAGCTCTTTTTCTTTTTCCTTTCCTTTCCTTTCCTTTCCTTTCCTTTCCTTTCCTTTCCTTTCCTTTCCTTTCCTTTCCTTTCCTTTCCTTTCCTTTCCTTTCCTTTCCTTTCCTTTCCTTTCCTTTCCTTTCCTTTCCTTTCCTTTCCTTTCCTTTCCTTTCCTTTCCTTTCCTTTCCTTTCCTTTCCTTTCCTTTCCTTTCCTTTCCTTTCCTTTCCTTTCCTTTCCTTTCCTTTCCTTTCCTTTCCTTTCCTTTCCTTTCCTTTCCTTTCCTTTCCTTTCCTTTCCTTTCCTTTCCTTTCCTTCCCTTCCCTTCCCTTCCCTTCCCTTCCCTTCCCTTCCCTTCCCTTCCCTTCCCTTCCCTTCCCTTCCCTTCCCTTCCCTTCCCTTCCCTTCCCTTCCCTTCCCTTCCCTTCCCTTCCCTTCCCTTCCCTTCCCTTCCCTTCCCTTCCCTTCCCTTCCCTTCCCTTCCCTTCCCTTCCCTTCCCTTCCCTTCCCTTCCCTTCCCTTCCCTTCCCTTCCCTTCCCTTCCCTTCCCTTCCCTTCCCTTCCCTTCCCTTCCCTTCCCTTCCCTTCCCTTCCCTTCCCTTCCCTCCCCCTCCCCCTCCCCCTCCCCCCTCCCCCTCCCCCTCCCCCTCCCCCTCCCCCTCCCCCTCCCCCTCCCCCTCCCCCTCCCCTTCCCCTTCCCCTTCCCCTTCCCCTTCCCCTTCCCCTTTCCTGTCTTCCTTCCTTTTCTGTCTTCCTTCCAAACTGCCTTCCGAACTGCCTTCCGCAACTTCCTTCCTTCCTTCCAAACTGCCTTCCGCAACTTCCTTCTGCAACTTCCTTCCTTCCACAACTTCCTTCCTTCCTTCCGCAACTTCCTTCCTTCCTTCCTTCCTTCCTCTTCAGAGTAGCAATATGAAAACTCTAGAGAACAGCAACAAAATTCTGGAAAAATTAAAATGCCACTGCTTTTCAAAGTTCCAAATCAAAATCTGATTGAAATATCTGAAGGGTTTAATTGAAATAAGTGGTTTAAATAGTTTAAATTTTTCATAGGGCTTTCAGTCCAGGAGGAGCACTTACAGATGGGAATCTTTACATGGAACACCATGTACCTGATCTTCTGTATGTCTGACACACTTTCAGGTAGTCCTCATTCTTGTTCTTTCTCTGTCCCTCCCATTTACATACATCATTGCCATTATTTCTGTGGATTTTTTGTCCAAATCAAGTTTTGGACTTTCCAAATTCATCAGCTTTTTTGCCTCCAGTCACTGACCTGCAGAGTGCTATCATTGTGTATGTATCCTGGCGACGCTGTTGAGCAGAACAGGAACAGAGAACTCCATATCAGAAGGCTAAGAAAATGAGCTCTGATTTATTTCAAATGTACCCCTCTATATATAGAGGACTTCGAGAAGACTAATTTAATTGGTCTTAGAGTAAAAACATGTCACACCATTGGTGTGCAGTGAATGACGCACAGTGGCAGAGCATATCCATAAACAATGTGAATAACAAGATAGATTAGAGAATTATTTACATTCTTTCCCAACTGTTTCCCAGGCTCTCGCCTGGTTAGAAAACCTTTCTCTTTCTCTTTGGCTGAGCTGAGAATATCCACATCCTGGGACATCATGGTGATTTCCAGTAGTTTACAGGCACTAGGCCAATTCAGTCAGCTTTACAACTGATTTTATTAAAATGCATGGATACAGAGTAGTGGATTTAGATTCCTCAGTCGTGCCTACTTGAAGCCATGTGCGCTATCTGTCTGATTCTGGTGTTTCCAGAACGGATCCTGTCAGTTTACGCAGAACATACTTTCATGTTATATTTCTGCCTTTTTAATAACACTTAGATTTGTTATTACAGCTAATTCATTTTCTAGGCATTGCAATTGTTCTGCCTTATATTTTAATGGATTAATGAAAATAACTGGACCTGGAATCATTGAGTCCTCTACTTGTGAGCATTTCAAGTGTCCTTAGGGGTTTCCTTTATGCAAATGACAATCTTTTTTCATTGGGCTTTTTTTCAATTTCTTCCTAATGAGATGAAACTTTTTTACACCACTTTGGGATACTTTTTTAGCATTTTTTCCTCAAAGGTTATGATTCTGTGGCTGATTCAATTAAATGGATGAAAAATCCAGAGAATCTAACAGAGCAAATGTTTTATCTCCTAAATGGGAGCACAGATGCTTGTGACTTCAGCCTGTCTTGTACAAATTTCTTATGTTTCATAAGAGTGTGAATTACATAAGCCTTTCTATAAAGCATTATTGCTCCCATTAATTGAAGATAGGTAAAAAGCACCACATGTAAATAAAGGAATGTCTTTTACTTGCACAAAAACCACAAACAGGAAAACATTTTTATTGACTGAAAACACAATGGTTAGCTTAGAAAATGTAATGGTGATCCTGCCCTTATAGTGAGCCTTAGTGAGGCACATCGGGAGAGCCGTATCCAGTTCTGGGCTCCTCAGTACAAGAGAGACATGGAGCTCCTGAAATGAGTCCAGAAGTGGGCTATGAAGATGTTTGAGGAATAGGAGCATCTCTCTTACAAAGAAAGGCTGAGGGAGCTGGGCCTGTTCAGCTAAAGAGACAACTTAGAGGGGACCCCATCAATGTCTACCTGTATCTGAAGGGAGGGTGTCAGAGAAGGGAGCCAGAGGAGGGAGCCAGGCTCTTCTCAGAGATGCTGAACAAGAGGCAATAGGCAGAAACTGATGCATAGGATGTTCCACTTGAACATAAGGAAAAGTTTCTTTACTGTGCAGGTGACCATGCACCAGAACAGGTTGCCCAGAGAGGTTGTGGACTCTCCCTCACTGGACATAGTCAAGAAATACCTGGATGATATCCTGTGCAATGTGCTCTAGGATGACCCTGCTTGAAACTTCAGCAGGAAGATTGAACCAGATGGCCCACTGTGATCTCATTCAATCTTACCCATTCTGTGAGCCTGTGATACATTTATTAAAAAAAAAAAAAAAAAAAAAAAATTACAAAAGTGTTTGTTGAAATTACTTGCTTTTTGTCCTTTAAATCTAAACACATTCTCTGTTCATTCCTTATGCTTTACCAAGTTCTAGTTATATTCTGTCTTATATTCTGTCCTCCTATATACTGTGGTATCTTTCTGCTGACACATGCAGATTCCCAAAATATTCATTACTTATATGAAGGTGCATATACAATATCTACCCAATGCAGTATGCTTTTCCCCTTAGTTTTTCATATATTTGCAGTAGCCAGGAGTGAAAGAGCCATTCTTGGGCCATTGATGGAGAGCACCAACTGTTTCCCTTCCTACATGTAGTAAAGTAGTAAACTCCAGCCAGATCTGGAGTTCTCTATAGAGGGTAGAAAGTGTAGTCAAATGAGATGGGTAATGCACAAGCCTCCCAAGGTCTGAGAGAAGGAGTAGAGCTGCTGCGGAGACTCCAGTCAGGGATCATTTCTCAAGGGAGAATACAAAACCCCCAACATGATGACAACAACATGACACAGGATCTTCAGATCCATCTCTGAGATGCATTTGATTCACTCCAGGCAAATGAGGCAGGAATAACCTGCTGTTTGAAAAGTTTTCCCAAGCTATTTTCTAATTATCTTCAGAAAGAGCAAATATTTTCTGTAGATTGTTCAAAGTTGTGAAAGATTATTAAGACATACTAGGATGTATCACATTTCCATATCAGGTGGAAACAGAAATTAATTAAAAGAACTTGGGAACATTATTCCAATACACATGTGTTTGAAATGGTGATTGTTGTGAATGAGACACTGAAGATTATTGACTGAAATATTTACCTCGGGTTGTGGACCTCACCTGTCCTGGGAATTGAGAGGCATATCTATCTTTCGTGTTGGTGGGTATGAATGAGGTCATCCTTCTTGTGGTGGCATTACTCCACTGTGCAAAACAACCCCAAAGAAGTTGGAGTGGGAATCAACAGGCACAATTTGCTCAGTGCAGTACCATGGACCAGGTTAAGTTTCTTACTAAGTACTCATGTCAGTACCATTTTTCTCCAAGGATGTGAGAATGATAAACCTTCTTGCAGAAGATGCAATATTATTGATGGCAAGTTCTGAAACTCTTTTGAAGTTCAGAGTAGGTAAAATTTGCAACTGTGCTATTTTTTCTTTCTGTGCAACAAAACATTCTATTTTAATAGGTTTATCTTAATCTATATTTCTGTTTGAGCTGTATCTCTACGCAAGATGCTAGAATACCAGTATCTACACTGTGACTGTGCAGCATATGTTGCACAAGAACCTATCTAAGCCTAACATGCAAAGTGTTTACTATGAGTTTTATGAAGACTTAGCTAGAAATCATAGTAGCAAGAAATTATAATGCAAGTGCATCTGAATTCCAGACATTCCTGGAGTTTTTGCCAAATCATCAAGACTCAAGTAGAATGTATGGTTAAGAATAAATGGGACAAACTGTTTCAGACAGAAAAAAGTTCCACAGAACTGAAGTATTCTGTGTTAAATGAAGAGAAGGATGTAAGGGATGTGAAAATTGACAGGCTTACTCTATTAACTTCTGAGTGGGAAGGTGCCCCATTTTCAGCAATTCATGCACTTTTGAAAAACCAAACTAAGATTCAGCTACTGGGAGTAATTTCCAATACTTGCTCTTAGCATCAGAAAAGATTGCTTACATCTGGCACTTCAATGTGTTTCTAGCATTCACTGTAGCTGCATACATTCTGTATAATTTTGTTGATTAATTAGATTTCTGATAATGAAGGATAGTAGAAAACAGGTGCACAAATACTGGACTCTATATGAAGGGCAACTGGTCTTGGTACAAAGTTCTCTTTTTGTCTCTGGCAAAGCCTTGAAGTTGCTCAAAAGTGTCATAGTTGATGATGGAAATATAAGATTTTTGGTTTTCATAACTGGTGATAGGCTGGGGAAAGAATTTTAAAAACAAACAATAAAAGAAACCCACACAAAACCCCAAACAAACAAAAACTTAACAGCCAAAAAACATAGACACTTTCTGAAGCTCTACAAGAATAAAAGAAGGCAGTGTCCTGGACCAACAGGTTGAGTGGCTTCGAAGTGCCATTGAAGTTCTTGCTTCTACAAAACCCACAATCCTCTATTGGAAGTGAAATGAAAGTGTAGCAGTAGAATTGTTTGAAAAAAAAAAAAAAAGAAGTAATGAAAAGCACATGTGGAAGGAAGAAGGGCTAAGCCACTTGAACTTATTTGAAGTGTATTTTCTTAGGCAGACAAAATGCATGTTGCTGAGCATGTGGCAAGCAAAGAGTAGGGGTTTTGTAGACTTCTTTATAGGACAAGGCAAGACTCAGAGGGAGGGAGGGAGGGAGGGGTGCAGAATGCCGAGGACTTCCAGGTTTCAGAAACATGCTGTATTTATTGAAGCTTGGAACCTAAAGACATCCGTATGCCATCTGCAAGACTGATGAATGACATTAAAAACATCATAAGAGAAGTATTGTATTTTGCCAAGTCTTATACCTGTGGATTGCATATGACTTCAGTTAGAGGCCAAGCAGGGACTGCAATGTCTTCTAATATCTCTTAAAGTCAAATTTACAGACAAGAACTAATCCAGACAATCATTCATTTTTCTCAAAATATAGTGGTCTATTCTGGACACAGTACTGCAGATGAAATCTTTTCCCCTCCCCTGGAGTGTGGATTCAATATTCCTATTAACACATCTCAAAACAGGTGCAGCAGAATCTTGCTGTTCTTTGTGAGTTAGTTTCATCCTCAAACCCCTAACATTATACTAGACACCTGGTTGCCTTTCTCATATGTGAAATTTGTTTTTTTCCCCTCAAATTATATCACTTGTCTCTGTGGCATTTCATCTTGTTGACCCCAGGTTAATTGTCTCATTTGTAGACATCATTTTGAATTCTGTTCCAGTCCTCCTGCATGCACTTCCAGTTTGGGGCATCTGCAAATACTGTAAATGCACTGACTTTTCATCTTCCTAGTCATTAATGAAACAATTGAATAACACAAGGCTCACAGAGACCCCCATGGAACCAATTTGCATCTCTTCCCACAAATTGCAGTGAATCTTCAAAAACTATTTTGATTGTCTTCTAAGAAACAAGTAGACTACCGCCCAACTCGGTCTCGGTTCCCTAGATAGCTCCCTAGAACCACAGGTTCCTTGTGTGCTAACAAGGAAGTGATATGCAGGTTTACTGAAACTGTTATGTATTACACCCACTGAGTGTACCCTTACAAGTGAGGCCAGCTACTCAATCCTTAATTATCCTTAATTCTTCCTGTCTCTGTCTTCTTTTCCTCTACAGTGAGCTCCATTTAGTCCCAAATTGTGTGGTTTCTGTAGCTGAAGTTAGAGTGATTACCCCAGAGCTCTCAAAGGATCAGATTTCCCTTTAACAAAAGTGGGTGTATGTTTGCCCTGCACTTTCACAGGGCTTCACATTCCCTCTACTACTTCTCAAACCCAGTAATCCATATGATTACTTTGCCTGATTCCTTCACATTTCTGCAAACTTGGCAAGATTTCATGGTATTTTTATGCTGTTCTTTTCCTTACTGTAGACAGTGTTTTTTGTGTTATAATGTTGTCTGATGACAATTTAGTGAGAGAGAAAAAGAAGTGTAGTATTTGTTCGTATCACCCATTGTTTACTCTTTTTTCTTATGTAGCAACAGATCTATTCTTTTCTTTCAAATATTCTGTTGTTCTAAAGAAGAGTTTTTCATTGCTTTCTCACATGTCTCATACATATACTTCCCTGTTTATATCATGGTACTGTAGCTTTTGAGCCTCTAGGGTAACATTTGTAGTAACAGCTGTGAAGACATCAGTGGAAAGGAAATTTTCCTGAAGATGAGATTATCAATAAAAATGCTGATGTGATGCTATAAAAATGCAAAATGTGAGGAGCTGATGGGGCAAACATTAAGTGGGGTTGGTAAAGGTCATAACAGACTAGTAGAACAGATCTCAGTGGTAAGACAAGAACATACCCTCACGATTTTGCATTCCCTTTGTGTTGCTTTATTACCTACTTTCCCCTTGTTAGGATGTGGGCTGATATGATCAAGAAATAGATGGGGAAGTAAGAGAACCTAGAGAATTTGGACAGTACACTTATTTTTGCTCTTTTGGTATCATTTTTCTAGGCCACAGACTCAGCTCCAGTCAGTTCACTACGAATAATCACATGTAGTTGCTCTCTAAAGATGGCTGAATATCTTAAATGGCTTGGTAACATAACCATTTTATATGTCTCTCTCAATGTGTTGCTTCAGGCTAATGCATATTGCAGCCTGTGGAACTTCAAGTATAAATTGTTAATCCGAGTAACTGGAAGCACTTTAGGACTATGACATTGATGGAGAAGAAATATTTGCAGTTTTTCAGACTAATGTAAGAAAATTAAAGACAAATCTTGTTGTTGGCCCAATCTTAAAAAGTAAGCACCCACAAAGTGACAGCACAGATGGCTTGCAAATCTTGTAAGAGAGAATTGGCATTAATTGCAAAGCTGAGCTGGAGAAAAATTTCAGATTCCTACTGTTCAATAGGGGTTTCCTATTGCAAGACTAGTCATGACATATCAAACTGGATATGAAATGAATATCCACTGGCTTGGTACCTAATGGGTAGAGGTATGAGTGACAGTACCTGATCATTACAGTGCTCATTTCTTAGCTGCCATCATGTCTGCAGATGCTACAGTTTGATGAAACATCAGAAAACTACTTTTTACTCAGTGAAGGTGACTGTCACAGCTTCTTGTGCCATGTGCTTCCCTATTTAGGAATTCTGACCTAATGGCTCTGATCAGCATATACCACAGTGATGATCAGGAATGACTGCATCTGAGAAGACTTCTTCTATCAGGTCTGCTTCTGCTCATGTGAATAAGAATACAAGGACAATGTGGTCACACTCAGCAGGGTCACATCTGCTTGCCTAAAGAGCCGGTAAGCTGACCTTTTAATTTCTTGGGAATAAATATAAGGATTCATCCAGATGGCCTCCTTGAGGATTATTATTAAGAGTCTGGTCATCAGACACATGTGTTGAGTAGGCAATAGGCAGCAGATATGTGTATATGCTTAGCTGACTGATGTTGTGTGCCCTACATGATTTAAGCAAGTTTGGAGATATTATGTGTTTTTACTTCAGAATCTACTTCTCTGTAGAATTAATGTTTTTTGTAAACAAGACAAGAAATGAGCCATAACTGACACTCAAGAAATGTTTACATGTAAGTGTAACTAATCTACATTATGACAGAGATCATTCTCCTACAATACTACTTCCAGTGAAACAGTATTATGCATAGGATGTCTTTTGCCATCATGGAAAATTGTTAATCATATACAGCATGGCTTCTTGGAAAAAATACTCTGAAGTCTGAATTGGAAGACTCCTGTCCCCATTTTCCAGCATTGTGTTGAATATGAAGCCAATTGGTACCTGTTTAATGGGATCTGGAAAGTGCACACAGGAAGTTAGAGACAAGATGCAAAGTTTTTGATGCTGTCCCACACAACATCCTTGTCTCCAAATAGAAGAGACATGGCTTTGAGGGATGGAGCACTTGGTGGATAAAGAACTGGCTGGATGGCTGCACACAAAGTGTCAACAGCCATCTTGTGTGAATATCAATGGTCGGTGGTGTTCCTCAGGGGTCAGTACTGGGGCTGACACTGTTCAACATCTTGTTAGCTGTGGGAATCCAGAGCATCCCTCTCTGGCTGCCCTGGAAGGTCTGGGACCCTGGAAGGGGGTCAGAAACCCCCCTGTACAGAGCCCTAAGAGACAGTGTCTCTGATCTCTGTCCATGGAAAAGAGTTTTCAATCTTATAGGATGAATTACAAGCTCTGAGTGTTTGATATAAGTAGTAATTAGTGTGGCACGGGTGCAAAAGTAGAATTTTAGGATTCTAGATAAGGGGTTCAAAGGGGGCAAGATGGAGGAAACTGGGTGTGCCTTGTCCTTTTTCTTCTTCTTCATGCCCTCCATGTTTCACTGTGGTGTTGGCATTTTTCTATTGGTTTAGGCTGGGGACACACTGTTCAACATGGGTGATAGATATTGGCACATTATTGTAAATATAGGACACGTAGTTTCTAGTATATAATGTTTGTAACATCCCACTGAGGGGCAGAGCCCCGCATGCTGTCCTGCAAGGCAGACCTGCTGTAGGTCAGAGAGAAAATAGTTTAGATAAGAAGAAATAAACAACCTTGAAAACCAGCAGAGACGAATTACGACTCCTTCTTTGGCAGCGGGGCTGAAAGACAGAGACTTTCTACAATCTTGCAATCATTTAAATATCACAGATCCCGACAGTTAGCGACATGGACAGTGAGATCAAGGGTGCCCTCAGCAAGTCTGGCACCAACACCAAGCTCTGTGGAGCAGTCAACACACTGGCAGGCAGCAATGCCATCCAGAAGGTCTGGAGACCCCATGAAGATCAGCAAGTCCAAGTGCAAGGTCCTGTACCTGGATCAGAGCAACCCCAGACACAGCTGCAGGAGGGAGGGGAGTCTGCATCTCTGCTTGGCTCTTGTGGGACCCCACCCTAAACATTGTAACCAGCTCTGGTGCCCCCAGCATAAGAAGGAACTGTTGTTGGAGCAAGACCAGAGGAGGGCCACGGATCTGCTAAGAGGGCTGGAGCACCTTGCCTATAAAGACAGACTGAGAAATTAGGATCTGTTCATCCTGGAGAAGGGAAAGTTGTGTGGGGACCTCCTAGCAACCTTGCAGTATCTGAAGGGTCCTACAGGGATGCCAGAGAGGGATTCTGCATCAGGAACCGTAGTGTAATGTCAAAGAGTAATGGGTACAAACTGCAAGAGAGGGAATTTAGGTTACATATTGGGAAGAAATTCTTTACTCTGAGGATAGTGAGACACTGAAACAGGTTGCCCTGGGAGGTTGTGGAGTTCCCAACCCCATCAGTGTTGTAGCCCAGGTTAGAAAGGGGTTTGAGCAACCTGATAGAATGGGAGATGTCCCTGCGCAAGGCAGCAGGGGTTGGGACTGGATGATCTTTAAGGTTCCTTCCAACTCTTAATTTGTGATTCTATGAATCTAACCTATTCAGCTTTGCCTCAGTTTTCTGTACAAAGCTTCATGTCCCTTCTACTAGAATTTCTCTCTGTTGGAATAGGCAGTCTGCCATCCTGGGTCTTCTCTTTATTTCCTTCAGCATGTCTCACCACTTATGGCTGTTGCTTCTGCTTTCACCAAGTTCCAGATTATTTGGTTTTAGTCTGGAGAGTACAATGAAGAGTTATAACCTGTAAATTCTGGCTCTTCCTGCTCAACCAGTAGGCACTTCCTTTCCTCTTCTGTCAGAAAAAAAAAACAAAAGAAACCTGAGTCTCTGGTTTGTTTGTCTTCTGGTTGTCTTTAGGAAGTCTCATTTTTTCTGCAGTTTTGCCGGGTGAGACCAAGAAGAGATGAAGCAAGACTAAGGAAAACTTTTTTTTTCATGCTTGCTGCCTATAGGACTGTTCTCTTCCTCCAGTCTAGAGCCCTGAAGGCTTTGTGTTTTTCCCTTTCTTCACCTTTATTTTTATTCCAATTCTCCTCCTTTTCTTCAATCAAGCATTTGGTTATTGCCAAGAATTTATGTATTCAATCCCATCCCCTCCAAAGCAACTGGATAAGAATGTGTCAAGAAGGAAAATCAGTTTTTAATTACAATATCATAATTGAAGAAAAAGAGGTTATTCTGGAAATGTTCCCCTTTATCATATTTCTTCATAGCATCTGTGGAGACAAGCTTGATTCCAGGTTCTCTGAGGACAGATTTACCAAATATGCTTCAACAGGAAGGGAGGAAATTGAGAAGTAAATTTTGGAGTTGTGGGGAGTCCTGCACTGCAGATTAGATCCATGTGGGACTATCAGACTATCTTTAACATAAAACTGGATGTGAGGTGTTCTGTTTATTACTGGTGAACAAAAAGTCTTACTGTAATAAAAGTGAAGTTTCCAGGGGAAAAAAAAATTATTTTTTAATGTTTAATTGACAAATATCATTTTTTTTTAAATGAAAAAAAAAAATCAAGAGAACATATAAGATTTGAAACATTTTTTTAAGGTATGAGGTTTCTTTGAAGTTTGATTTTAATATCAAAAGGTTGCAAAATCAAAGATGGTATTAAAGTAATTTTTTTTTTTTGTCAGGCTCAACACAGCAAAAACTCAGATACCTTTGGTCATAAAAGATAGAAGAATTAAGGGGGAGGAAAGTAGTCTGGCAGTTCCACACTGTTTGCTTCTACAACTCAGTGTGGACCCAGAGCTCATGTACAAAAGGGAGGTTTGAACTTCTCTGCCTGAGAGCATTATACCAACATATGCAGATGTCCAGCACTCCTTGGTTGTGTATGACCTTTCACAACAAACAGGTTTACACAGTTTGGGACGGAGCGCAGATTATATTGAACTATTTATGTTCAGTGCTGGGAAGGCACATCAGAGCACCCTTGTGGTAGGCATTGCTAATAATGCACAGCAAGCAGAGAAGGCAACGCTGCAGTTTCCTAAGAAAGCAAAGCAGCTGGACCCTAGAGACAGCTTTGGACAGAGATGAAGGAATTCACAGGGATAAAGAGCTGAGAAATATCTTGAAATACCAAGTTCTGAAGAGGGTAGGGTAGAAGAATCAGTATTTACTACAGAATGTGGTGACTTGATTGTGAAAACTTCATAAATTTTACAGCGGTTCATTTTTTAGCACTAATGGAATGCATTCATAAATATATAAAGTTAAAATAAAGTTTTGGGATAGCCTTAGGAAGCTATGAACAAGAAGGTAATTAATCCATCTCTAACTCAATGCTGTACTTTGACTAACGTGTAGAAAAAATGGCATCACAGCTTTGTGATGAAACAAGGTGAAGCATAAACATCTTTGAGATGGAAGAATTTGAAAACTTCAAACATTTTAGGAATTCAGTTTTGCAGCAGAAGTGGTGATATTTCCTAGTGCAAATTGCTTCTGAATGAAAAACAGGTTTCTATTTATGGAAAACATTTTCTGTTAACTTCAGAAAAAAATTTATGCCTTTGCTAGGGGAAGAAACATGCAATCAAAAAATTCCTGACCAGGAATAGCTAAAAAATAGTGAGATTGATTTCTTCTTCTCTTCCATACTATTAAAGCAAAATGCTATCCATATAACTGTGTCTTTTGAACACTATGCTTCTGCTAAAGGTATAAATCAACAGGATTTCCATGTTCTTTGAAGGTAGAACAGTGAAAATGAGAGGTCAACCAGACATTGTGTTAAGTATAATCACATCGAGACATAGAAAACAAGCTTGCTTTCCCGCCAAAAAGAATTGGTTCAATAGAGAAGAGTTCACATACCTTTTATCCAGGAACAATGTACAGTGCAAGTTATATAAAAAGGTTGGGATATATTGACTGCACAGTTGCTATCTGATTGTGATAAAAATTGCAAACAATTGTGCCAATTAGACAGCCATAAATCACCCATTTGAGACTAGATGTTGGTGGAAGCAGCAGGAAATAAATTATAATGTCTGTGCAAGCAGTATCTTATTTCCTAGAAGTGGGTAAATCAAAATGAGCATGGAGCAGGCTAGTCATGTGTGTCTGTCAAGTGTGCTGTGAAACACTGTACCAGTTGTTGTATTGTGTACCAAAACAGATCTCTGGAAAAACTATATTTTATTCTCCTATGTCTCATTTCTCTACTTCTCTCAAAGGGGAGAAGGCAGGTCCTGGCCTCTGTACAATTAACAGATGTTCTGAGAGTCATTTCTATTTTGGTTTTGGTGTTTGCTCTTAGTTTTCCCTGTTAATGGAGCTACCTGGAAGAAAAAAGACTATTTTCTTCTCAACAGTAAAGAATTAAGTATTAGTTTGTTTGGGTTTTTTTTTTGTATAATGTCTTGATGAAATTAGCATTTCTTTCACTGTCAGTTTCCAGAGGGGAATTTAATTTTGCTTGAATTTATGAGAAAAAGAGACTTTTGACTGGCATGTTTCCTCACTAAAGAGGACACAGTAGATCCTCAAATGGCATGAAATGTTTACCAAAATAAAGCTGAAATATTTACCAAAAGAACAAGAATACTATTGATGCTGCTACTGAAAAACTGCAACAAGCACATTCCCTTTTCATGTTCTTTCATCTTGTCCAAAAACTCAGAAGAGAATAAGAAGTATTATGGAAGAATTATCACTGCCTCTGATAAGATTCTTTCTACTTACTCTAAAACCCAGAAGATTCTTTCATACTAAAGTGAATGTTTTTAACAAGCTCAGACCATTCCAAAGACATCTCTGGGATAAATCTGACAAAGTGAAAGGACCTTCCCTGGGGTTTACTTTATAGAGCTAACTAAACTACCTATGGTGCTAAACCAAACAAAAATGCATGCACTCAACAGTCTTTCACCTGGATTTTTGGAAGAGTATGTGCTCAGTTTATTCCAGCAGAATTCTGTTGAAAAAATGCCACAGGAGAGTTCAGAACATAATCTCTGGGCACCTGCAGCTCCTCATGTTAGTTCTTTTACTTTCTCCATCTTCATAGACACCAGAAGGTGTCTGAAAGGGGGCCTGAAAGGTACTCAGATCACTATGCCTTTGCTACAAGGTGACTTCTCTTTTCCCCACTTTCAAGCTTCACTTAGGAAGGCATTCTACCATGCTTTGTATCTTGAGAGAAATCTCCAGCTCCTTCTTTCTTGTGCTCAGATTGCACACAGTACATGCCCTTTTACTGGAAATGGGAGGTAGCCTATCCAGATGCCTTTGATGTTTGAGGTTTGTAAGGTCCAATGGTATCCCATTCAGGAATCAGAGGATAATTGCCCACTGCTTCTTCTTGCTTGCACGAAAACAAAGGCCTAGAGTAATGTCACTCAACATGAGCTCACCAAGACCATCTTCTTCCGCTAGAATTGGAAAATGAAAACAGAGTACCCAGGAATGAAGGATTTCTTTTTTCTCCAAACCACCTCTCCTTGCCCAAAGATCTGCTTTGAGTAAAAGCTACTGTTAGCAATAAGCATGAACTGAAGCAATAGGAGATGTAGCAAAACCTTGAACTGGGGAGCAAATGTCCCACTTGGGCTGCAGTGGACCTGTTAAGCATAGAAGCATCCCTAAGATAATTTATTATCTAGTACAACTGGGATTTACAAGGATAATTTGATGGAGTCTTTTAGTGTGAGCTAATGTGATAAATTCATTTGGTTCCCTATACCACTTGGCACAAGCACTCTGAGACCAACACCTTTGAGAACTCTTTCCTGTAAAATTCTGTGATGGTAAGTCATTAGGGAACCTGGCAGGAACAGGTAGCAGCAGCAGATTCTTTAGCTATGCTCCCAATATGTTTATGTTTAATATTACTTTGATATAGCAGGTTGGTTTTTTTTGTATATTAATTTTAATAAATATATGGATCCTGATGAGTACTCTCAAAAGTCTCCTACCTGAGCTGTTTCAGTTCAGGAGTTGAAACTGAAAAAAAGTACTTGGATTTAAAGAACAAGAAACACTTTAGATTATTTTTACAACCTTAGTGGGTGGTGACAGACTGACATGTACAAACCCTTGTAAACAACAGTATTGCAAACAGAAAAGAGTCAGATTTCCCCTATTGATATGAAAACTATTAAGGCCCTAAAGCCTGTAAAAGCTTAGTTTATCAGGGACTCCACTTAAGCTTTCCAGGGACCACAGCAATTAGTATTTGCTCAAGGAAGGGATCAGCCTTCTGCTGGCAGCTGTGCTTTCCTGTACTGAAAGATCAGAGCAACCCACAATTATATTAATGTCAGCAAATGATCTCACTGCTTAGTATAGACTTACACTTCACTGCCTCTCCATGTAATGCTGTAAGGTTCAAAGAATTAGCTGTGTTCTGTACAAGATGAACTAAGCAATCAATTTTCCAGGAGTGCTTTTTAAGAACCATTTTTTATAAAAGCTGGTATCTTAAAACTGGTTTTGCAATTTTATCTCCTATGTAGTGATGAATCTGCCTGCTCTGTACCACTATTAAAACCATGTACAAAACCTTAACTCTTGCATCAGGTTTTAGTTATGATGTTATTCATCCTTGTTAGTCAAAGGATACCAAATTACTGAATGGGAATAAAGAATGGCAACAGACGGACCAGGAAATAATTTCATCTGCATGAAGAAGCAGGCCTAGTTAGTAGTCTGTGCTAAACTAAGGCTAAGGATTTTTCCACAGCTGCCAGGTAGGAGGGTCCATGCTCCATAATCCAGTTCACAGCCATATTGTGTGTGGCCTGAATACAAGATAATCCTTGGTTAGCAGTTGCACTATAAGAACACATACTTTGAAGATGTTGTCAGAAGGAACTGGGCAAAGCTCATACAAATCACAAGAAATACACTGATTTTCAGGACACATAACAAGAGCCCTTCTCTTTGTCTAGATCTGCATCACATAACCACAAGGATTTTTATTTTACCGTCCACATAGATAATATTCTTCCCAGAGTGCTGGCCTAGGGATTATGTGAGTGTCGTTTTTTTCTCTACTCTCTGTGGCTGCCATGAGAAGAAACCCAGGAAGAGAGTTTAGCTTCAGTTGCTGTGCAATACAGCCAACTTTTGGTCACAATCTTCTTAGAGCCTACCTGTTTGCAGTTTTACTTCTTAAGTTGCTGAGGGGTCAAAAACTTCTGTCTCTCCTAAGAAACTCCCAGTCTTACAGGAATGCAAGCATCCACATTAGCAGGAAGAGGAGGACAACATAGAAATGCACTGTGGTCATCATGATGGAGATTGCAAACAGAACTATTGAAAAGGACTCAAAAACGGAAAGAATCAAGGAATTCTACAATTAAAGCTTTAATTCGGCAGAACAACAAAAGGCTCAAAGCTGAATTTTCTTCTCTCCTCACTGATCTTTTGAATACTTCCTGTCTTCAAGGAAAATGCATTCATTTTGATAGAAACATATTGTTTCATTTTACCTATAAAGGCCACAGACAAATGCAAATTATAAAGAAAGCACTAATGTGAAATGGCGACTTCATGTTACTGCCTATAAAAAATACCTGGAGGCAGTAAAGCCCATTCTGAATAGCATTTCAAGGCTGTAATTTTCAAAGCTATTTAAGAAAGGATAATTTTTTTCTTGATTACCTTGTTTGAAAAATCTGTTAAGCTTTCATTTAAAATCTCAGTGCTACCTCTCATAGAAAAAGTGTGAAACAAGAGAGAAATTAAGCAAAACACTACTGTAAAATGGTGGATTTTTACTCTTTCGCCACATCTATAAGCAAGTAAGGCATCAGTGAAAGTGTGAGAGAACAAATATTTCTTCTGGTTAAGGGAAGAAAGCAGAACAAGGAAATCCAAGGTAAAAAAACCTTTTTCTCAAAGTGATATCTAGACCAGCTTTTTTACATGAAGTCCATGGAAAACAAGTTAACAGAAAAATAGTATGCACTGGTCTCCAATTTCCACAAGAAAAGTGACTAATGATAGGGAACAGTTTTGCAGAGTTGTTGGACAATCCACTCAGTATTGACTACTGAACTACTTAAAAAGCCCTTACAGGGTTATCTTTCACATTTTGGATGAAAGACCTGGAAAGCAAAGAATTATGTAGGTTCTTAAAAAAACCCTTTATGAACAATGAAAATACCCTTCCCTTTGATGGTCTTAAGACACTTTAAGTTACTTTTCAGCTTTAACTTTTGCCTTGCTATAGCTGAGTTGGGGGATTAACACAGTGCATATTTCATAAAACTATATATATTCTCTTCTGGGAGAACACTGTCCCTGCTGTGCCTTCCATAGCCTGCTTTCTCCTGGCATGCCCATTCAGAAGACTGATTGAAAATGAGTCATTCTAAAAATACATTGTTTTTTAAACCTTCTGGCAAATTCAAGAAGATTTAATAGTGCAAATATGTCACTGTGACAAACTTAATTAAGAAAGAAAAAAAGGCAGATTAAACCAATGTCTTTCCTAAATGATATGAAGTTACTTTCATCCAATTAAATGATGTCAGCTTCTGCTAACCATTTTCTAGAGAAGTAGACTTAGAAAAAAGGCTCCTCCAAAGACAGCTGAGAACCTTTAAAAAATGTTCTCATCTGTGCTGAAACAATACCCTTTAAACTCCGGTTTAAACTAATGCTCTTAGACTACCTGCATTTTTGTGGGACTCCCACTGCTGAAATCCATTAATTCTAGAAAATAAATGCTTAGCTGGAATTACTTTTCATATGCTAGGAGTTTAGTGATTCATTGTATCCTCAGAAAGTTGTCTCGGATAGGTGAGATAAGCTTGGGAACAATGCTGATCTGAATTTGACAGCACGCCAACTTTGTTTGCTTTACAAGGACTTCTTCTTCTTCCTTCTGTTGTGGGATGAGAACTAAGCACAGGACATGTTTGAGACAGAATTGGCATTAGTCCCCACTACTTAGCCTAGCATGAACACAAAGCAATGTTAAATCCCCTGCAAACCAGGACAGGAAGAGGTAGAGAGCAGAAAATGACAGAAACTGGATTTTCAGTAAGGCATCAGGCTTTATCCACGAGGAAGAAGAACTGAAAAGGAATTCAGAAAGAGCACATAGCAGACCTGAAGACAGTAGCTGTTGAAGTAGGAGTTCAGAGCTGTACAGACAAACTAAGGAATGTAAGACAGTATCAATCCTCCAACAATTTTGTTCTGCAGAGAGGCAGCTCTGAAAAGCAATGAACAATTAATTGATTAGAAGATTAGAGCAAGCACTTAGCAGCAACAGGGATTAATAGTATTCTTAAGGCCTATAAACTTGTTCATGTTTTTTAATTCAATTAATACCCAAACACATGGAAAACTGTTCTTCTACTAAACTCCTCCATGGAATCTGTCAGCATCATAAGCCACACTTAGAAAAACTGTAGAAGGAAATTTATCCAAGATTTATGAAATTTGGAGATGGTTTCAGTTTTATGTCATTTACCTTACTACCATGTGCATAAGTTTATAAATTATATCACCCCCCCAAAAAAATAATATTTGACGCAAAAATTAAATTCAAATTGATTAGTAAGAGGAAAATTTCAGTAAGTTACTGTCTCTCTGCATCATTACAAATGCAAGAGATTTTCTATTTCCATTTCCTCACCCCATATTCTTTAGCTCATTAACTAAATATCCTCTCGTTGCTCTGCTGCAGTTAAGCTGTGTGACTCTATTCTGGTCTTTTCATCAATTTAAAATAACACTGTCATTTCCTAACCTGCAGCACATTGAAATGCACACTAAGCATGTGGTTAAAATCCAGTATTGCCCAAGTTTTGTCAGAAAATTTTTTACTATCTGTGGATCTCTCTTTTTCTCAAAAATCTTGATGGTTATTGATCATAGATCTAAATTTTATGCTTATTCTTTTGTACAAGTCCCATCTTCCAGCTTGTAACATAAAGATGAGAGAACATTTTTCTATATGTGGAAGCATCCCCTTGAGCATTTTGATAGCTTTAAAAATGTGATACCCTCATATATTTTGCATTTATAATTCATGCAGATTTCAGTCTGAAACAGCCTCTTTCTGGAAGTTTCTGCAGAAGGAAATCTCCTTGGAGTCTCAGATGGTTGTTTTTTCCTTGCAAGAGGCATCTAATAATTAATCCATACCCCAGGATATAAACACCCAGTTTCTATGGATTTCAATTTGTCTTATTTTGCAAGAAGGTTCAGCTCTGTCTTGGCAGTTTTCTTCTTCAATGTAAATAAATATCTATATAATGATTTATATTCTAGGAGTGTCTCATAGTCCCAGACACCTGAAGCCACACTGGCACACAGCACCTGAAAAAAACATCAATGCAAAATTTCTAGATTCAAGGTGAAAGTAAACAAAAAGAAGAGGCAGAGAAAAGCCACACAAGCCTGGTCTGGTGACCTAGTTCCTAGTCCACCTTTTTTTCTCCACGCTAGTGACACTCCAGCATTCTTCCTCTGGGATGCAATTCACCATCCCTGGAACAAGCCAGATTTTCCCCAGGGCATGAAGAAAAGAGCATTGTACCTCTGTCAACCTGTACTGATTCAGTTTGGTTTTGTCTCAGCCACAGAGTATCCTAAGAGCAGGATGAGACACCAAATACTGGATCTTCATCTTATTTTAGTGATATCTTTTCCTAGCCAGGTCTCAAAACCAAGAAAAAGGTTCAAGGGAAAATAAGCACTCATGTCATGTTTTTCAGTGAGAAAGAAGAATTTTGCTAGCAAGAGCTCAGTATTTGTGACGTAACTTTAGCAGGTTTTCTAGTGGGCTAGGATATTTTGTCCGGCATATGTGTGTATCTGAGTGTGTTTGACTGATTGCATGTTCTATAGCAGCCTTTTCTCCCAGGAACTTCACATGGCTTGTGGACTTTCTGGGTAATTTGAATAGGTCAGACTCACTTATAGCCAGCCTGACAAGTGTTTTCATCTGCAGTTTCCTATTAGCTCCAGAGTGTTTATTCAGTTCTTGTCCTTAGTATGGGAGGGAGGTTTTCAAGGCTGTGTTTATTGCTGTGGGATTAGTTCCTCCACTTCTCCCATCAGTTGTAATTGTTATTTTCAAGCAATTCCTTGACAGTGACAAATCTACACTTGCCTAAAGGTTTTCATCCTCAAAAATGTGACTGCAATGAAATCCATACCTCATTTGTTGGTCTGTCCTGCCTTTTTTTTTCCCTTTGTCTTGAACAGTTTAACTTTTGTACACCCACAAAACTAACCAGGACTCTTTTAAAGTACTGGTAAGCTGTAATGCTAAAATTCAAAGTAATGCCTAGCTTAAATGTTGTGGCCCCACTGGATTCTTTTCTGCAGTGATTGCTACTACTTGGTAGTGACTACTGCATTTAGAAGTTATTTTCATGTAGAGTGAACATGGTTTGGTTATTGTGTTTTACCCAACAATCTCACTGTGAACAAGTACTCCTTTTATACCACGTTTTGTATGTGGAAGAGGTCTAAGGCAGAGGCTAAAAAGAAAAATCTATTCATTTAATTTTACCATTTTACATGCAATGTTATAAGAAATCATCATATGCTTTATTTCTGATCTTGAATTTAAGAAAAAATTGCTGAGTAATTGCCAAGTAAATTGATAGATGTGGTTTTGTGGAAATGATAGGGGGAAAACTGCTAACTGGGGCTTCACTCTTAGCTTTAGAGCATGAGTACACAGAAAATGTGCAGGACTCCAAGGAAGGTGTAACACTGTTATTATGAATTATTTTGTCCTGTGCTCCATCCCATCTCATATTATTTTGGGTACAAAAGGACATTTGGTTTCTCTGTTTTCTCAGTGTCTTCTTGCCAAAGAAGAGCCAAGCTGTATCTGGTGACTCACAGAGATATAGTAGTGTATTCTCTTCTTAAAAAGAGATTACCACAGCAAACCTGGCCACAAGGGAAGATTAGAAGGACGGAGCTATGGAGGGAACACCTACTCTGTGGAATCAGGTCTCAGTGGTGTATCATAGCCATGCATCTTCTGCCTTAACTTTTCACAAGAGCTCATGACACAGAATATATTCACTAGCAACATGTTCCTGGAAAGCAATCTGTCTTTAGCAGTTAGACTGCAAAAGCTAGTAGTTTCCTAGTGTTGTCTGGTTCTCCCTTCCATTAATCTAAATGCTATTTGTACCACATTCTGCCCACACTGCTGCCTTGTAATAGTAGCCAGAACATTACAGCTTCTATTTGGCACAAATAAGGTATGCATGGCACCCATGGTCCTGCAGGAATGTGTTTCTCTATAAAGTCTCATCGCAGAGGGTGAGAGAGTAACATAGTCATGTTGAGATGAAGCCTGCTCACGTGACCTCAGTGCCACTCAGAATCGCTTTGAACCTAAAGACCTGACTTTGGATGCAGTGCATTTTTTTGTTAAGACAATTTAAAGTTTTAGGTATTGGAGAGTTTTGTCTGATAAGTATCTCTGATCGCACTGGGAAATGGCAGGAATGTGCATTGTTTGATGAATCAATTAAAATTAATTTCCCCACAGCCAAGCCGTCTTTGGGCTTATTAATATGGGTAAATTTCTTGTTAATCTGTCATTTTTCATCACATTAATACCATCCCAAGAGCTTAGTATAGTTAATTGTGGGAAAAGTGATGGGACACAAGCACATCTGCTGATGATCATCAAGTCTCGTTTATTCAAAGCATGCGAGTACATTTATAACCATAATAATAAGGCTCATACATATTGCAAAAGCTAAGCTCTTTATTGGTTTGTGCAATGAAGATCAGTCCCGCCTCTCGGTACTTTCCATGGTGGCATGTTCTTCATGCCTGTGGTTACTGCCTTTTGATTTTCTGTCTGCAGACCTTGGTTACGCATCTTGTTATCGTATAACAGCTGCCCTCAAGGGAACAATGACCTTGAGGCCTTAGGCCCGCTTAACTAGCTGAACTGAATCATGTCCTTTATCCCTTAACCAATCCTCTACAAAACTCTCCACACTTCCCCCGTTTTCTTTTTGAACTAACAAGTTGGTTTGCCACATGTTTTGAATTACTCGTTCAACTAACCTTTGAATGCAACTGAATAAACACGGCAATATTAGCAAAAGTAGCAAAACAACAGCTATAATTCCTACTGCATACATAATCACGGTTCTTAGCCAGGGACTAATTCTTAAATTCTTAAGATATTTTTCTATTCTTAAACTATCTTCTTCCTTCAAGTGATGTAACCCTTGCTGTAACTCCTTGATCTTAGTATGTATTGATTTTGAATAGTCTGAAAGGTTCATGCAACACATTCCCTCAAACTCTTCACATCTGTGCCCTTGAGCTAGCAGTAAATAATCAATGGCTGGTCTATTCTGAAGCACCGCATGATTTACACTTTGTACATCTGTGGTAAGCATGTCCAGTATTTCTGATGTTTTGTTAAGTTCATCCTTAGCCTAGCATCCTAATTGTTTAGCCAAAACCATGGCTTTTCTAGCAGCTCTTCCTGGTAATAATGTTGTTACTATTACTTGCTTTAATTCACTTTAAAATGTAGGCTCTCTTACTTTTGAGCAATCTAGCTCATGCACACTACGCTTTGCTCGGCGCCTACTGTTGTTACTCTATTGCATTAATAACGATACATTTGGGTGAAATAACACTAATTTCCTTAGGTAGCATGGTCCACTCTGCGGCCTTACCGGTATACTATTCTAAGCTCTGTCCCCGCAAATCAAAAACACTCTTTTCAGTAATTTCAAGGGTTGAGTTATATTAGAACCATTGCAGCTTGAATATAATTGGCTCATCATTAGGCTTGACGCTAAAGAGGAGTCCAGAGAGGCCTACTCTGCTCTATGAGCATTAAAGTTTTCTGGATTCTGAGGAACAAAGCTGAACCATCTTCTTGATGAGTTTTTGGATAAGCTGGCATTAGCGCTCCTAAAAAGATCTAATTCTTCTGGCAGGGAATATAATGTGGTGTTAAAGGATAATATCAACAAGCGCTGCTGGTAGCCATCACTTTGATAGGCAGTATAGCTAGCAGTATTTGAAAGGTCTTGCACTTTTGTAAAATTTCTACAAAGCGTTTCATTGTTTACCAGACCACAAAACTCTTTTGGGTCTCAGACGGGAATACCTGTCAAACAAGTGCGAAATGGATTTGCTACTCCCCCCAAACTAAGGCAAAGTGAGCTTTGATTAGTCATATTTGCTAATGTTACCCAAAGATTCTCCCTAGGCTGGTTAAACCGTGTTATCTCACTACAAGTGCTAAACATAAAGGCAGCAAAAATTAAAATCAATACTTTTGCCATGATTTCATTCTTTGCTTGATTTAACTCTAGTCTTTGTAACTCCTAAATAATTCAATCTAACTCTTGATCTGGATTCCCTACTATAGGTCTTCTCAAACACTGTCTTATCGGTACCCTCACCTGACTTTGGCACCTTGTTGACAGAATTTTTTATTTTGCCTGTCCTAACAACCTACAACAAATAAAAGCTAATTTCCACCTATAATAGGCTAATATCTTTTGTTCCGGCGCTTCAAAAACCTGCAAAGCTAAAGCAGTTCCTAATCCAGTATCTCTCTGCAAGTCTTTCTGCCAACTTTCTCTTTGTGATTTAAAAGCACAGCCTCTGCACTAAAAGTGGCATTTTAAAAACATCTGATCTTCCTAGTATGTCTTACTACAACCCCTACAAGCAAAAGCAACCCAAGCATTACAATTATAACTTCTACAGCCGAGACACTCGGAATTTTTTGCTCCCTGTACATGAACAGTCTGTAAAGTTTCAATGGCAGCGATGAGTGTTGGAAAAGTCACTTCTAGGGGTAGATGTTGATCGATCTCTGAAGTGAGGCCCCTTATCTTTTGCAGAAGAGGACTCAACGTGAGTACCAGTTTTTCCTCAATTCTCCTCTGGTCCTGGTCTGTTAGACAAGCTGGCTTGCGAATCATCTAAGACTGGTTTTGTCTACTTAGCTGGCACCCAAAGTGAACCTCCCCCGTTTTCTTTTGGATTTGAGTTAAGGCTCTTAAGAGATGTGTCATGCTATACCAGATGGTGAGACTAATAGGGATGTCAGGGTCTTGCTGATGTACCCGACTTTGAACGACACAGTCTACAATTTTCTGAAGGGCATTCTGTTCATGATGAGTCATTTTTATTGGTAACGCTGGATCAGTCCTTTTCAATAGCGGTCTTAACTCATCTAATAATTCGTTTGGTATTCCCACTACGGGCTTGAGCCATTGCAGGTCACCTAATAACTTTTGAGCATCATTTAGAGTGGCGATTTGTGTTATGAGGGTTAGTTTCTGGGGGGGTCACGAAGTGCTCAGATAAGGTCTAATTTAAATATTTCTACGGGGCAGTTCGCTGTATTTTTTCTGGAGCAACAACAAGATTAAATTCTTTTAGCAGATTTTGTATATGATTAACTTGTTGGTCTGTGAATGGAGTAGGCTGAGCAACTAAAATATAATCTATGCAATGGTAAATGATTGTGTGTGGCCATTGTTGCCTAAGGGGTTGTAATGTAAAGTTCACATAAAGTTGACATAAAGTGGGGCTATTGCGCATACCTTGCAGTAATACAGTCTACTTGAAACGCTGGTCTGGTCTTTCTCTATTTAAGGCCGGTAAAGTGAATGCAAACTGCTTAGTGTCCCTCTCATGTAATGCAATTGTAAAGAAACAATCTTTTAGGTTAACAATCAACAATGGCCATCCCTTTGGTAACATTGCTGGATTGGGCAATCTAGGCTGTAGTGCATCTATTGGTTCCATTTGATTATTAACTTTTTGCAGGTCGTGTAATAAGCAGTATTTTCCTGACTTTTTCTTTACTACAAATATGGGAGTATTCTATGGACTTGTTGACAATTTTAAATGTCCTTGTTTATACTGCTCCTTAACCAACTTATGAGCATGTTGCAGACTTTCCCTTTTCAAAGGCCATTGCTTTACCTATACAGATTCATCGGTTTTCCATGTAATGGGAATTGGGAAAGTCTAAGCAATGGCCATCATCTTAAAGGGTACTCATTGGTCAAGACGACTCCTAATTGTGCCAAAATGTCCTGACTAATCAGACACTGCACTGTAGGTGGTAACTGAATGACAGAAAATGTAGTTGTCACTGTCTTTCTATCCATTGTGATGCTCAATGACGGGGAACGACTGGCGAGGGTTAGTCTTCCGACTTCTGTTACTGCAGTGGTGGCTGGCTGTAAAGGCCATTGATGCAGCCAGTATTGAGGAGCAACAATACTAGAGTCTGCTCCGGTATTGAGAAGGCCCATGAGCACACACTGTTGACCTTTGTACTCTATCATAACTCTCCTTTTAGGTCTATTACTCAAGTCCAAGGTCAATAAAATAAGGCCTCCAGTGGACCTAAATCTACTTTCCCTATGGATTTGGTCTTTTGAGGGGGATATGTCCTTTGTAACTTGCTCTAAAGGAACTAATTGAGTGATTCTCTGTCTCTTATTGATTTTAATGAGGGGAAAGGGGGTGTATACTATGATCATAATTTCCCTAGTAAAATCGGCATCAATCACGCTAGGTAACACAAATAGTCTAAGCATTGAGGCTGATGACCTCCCTAACAGCAGGGCCCCCATTGTTCGCCCTTGCACAGTGATGTGCCCCCTAATTCCTGTTGGGATTTTTTGAGGGCGTGGTGTCATTAGAGTAATTTCTATTGCGGCTGCTAGGTCTGTCTTGAGGTTCCCTCGTGTGGCTGGCTGAAGGTTGCTGGTGCTGGTTGAACTGCAGCAGCTATTTGTGTTTGGGCATGGCTGTTGCTGTTCGCGCTCCTATGGGAATTTCCCAAACGCCGACGGCAGGCTCCTGAGCTGTGAGTATCAGACTGGCACTTTGGACACTAGACGCCCGTGGCGGTACACTCTTGACGGATGTGACCTATTCTTCTACATCAGAAGCATTTTATTCGGCCACTTTGGGGGAGTCTCTGGCTTGCTGCTGTTGATGCTTGGAGGGGTGCAAGGGTGGCTAACACTTGAGTCTGTGATGCCTTTGCCTGCTCTTGTAGCCTCAGCCCAAGTTTTTTGATAGCTTCAACTAAAAAAGCTTGTTGCCCCGTTGGCATTGTAGCTATTCTCTCTAATGCCTCTTCTATGGACTAATTAGCTCTTAATGTGTTAAGCACACTCTTTGTAGATGCATTACAATTTTGCAAAGCACACTGTTTCAATAAAGCACCCCGCATATACTCGGGTACTCCGGCTCTCACTATTGCTGCTGCTGCTGCTTTGTCAATAAAGGTTTCATCTCTCCCTTGCTTGATCTCTATATATGCTGGCAAACTTCTTGGTTCCTTCACCTTCTCTATAGCCTGACGAGCTAACTTCATTGCTTCCCAACACTTACCAGGTCTCAGTAAAGCTTGTGCCTCCGTACGAAAGTACGGCCCTATACCCATTAATTCCTCTATAGTAACCTCTTGTAGCAGATCTCTTGGTTGTCTCTGCATGGCTACGGATTCATTAACTTCTGCCTGCTAGTGTGCACTGAATGAGAGCCGCTGATGTGGTGAAAAAATAAGCTTAGAAATTCTTTTGTAATCTCCTGGTAACAGTATGTTCGTACTCTAGATATAATCTAGCATTTGCTTAACTGGCTCACTAGTTACTCTAAATTGGCTCACTGTAGCCTGCAGCTGTGACAGTAACTTCTAATCTAATGGCGTAATTTGTGCTGTTAGACCTCTGCCTGCTGCTTGCTGATAAAGTACTGGACAAGCTAATTCTGCTGCTAGCTGCAAATCTTGCCCATCTCCTCTGCCCATTTCTTCTTTTGCCAGAGCCGCCCAAGCTTCCTTCTGCTTTTTGGCCAGGGCTTCCGCTAGGTCAGATTTTGCCCTAGGGATCGGCTCACTGACAAACGGATTATTGGGGATCTGCGGGGGGGGTGGGGGGGGGGGGGGGGGGCTGGAGGAGCCGTGGGCTCGCAGCCAGGCTTTGCCTCCGTACTCACCGAAGTGGGATGTAATGGAGGTAGTATTACCATAGATAAAATAGGCAGCATTGAAATATCAGGTAACCATTCCTCATTATAGGCTTTATTCTTTTTTTGTGCGGCAGTTGCTTGTTCAGCAGCTTTCTTTTCTAACTGGCAGTGTAACAATTCATTCTGTACTGGTTTCCACAATTTTCCTATTTTTTTAGCTGTCTTATCATCCTCTAAAACCACTTCCCACAACTTATCTCCAAACTTTCGCCATTCGGACAGTTCGTGTACTGTATGGGGATTCACAAAAAACCCTTTATCATGCCCATATGCTAACAACCCTGGCAATTCCTTCTGCAGGTCGATTCTCTTGACCTGTCTTTTCTGTAAGAATGTAGTAAATAAATCATATGCTGCTTGCCTCTCCATACCTATTTTGTCAGCACTGTTGCAGCCTTCCAAGGTCTCGGCAGCACGTATCGGTTAGGCTCGCCTATGCAGTCACCCGGGGCGCGGTGCTCCTGGTTCTAGTACTTTTCGCCGTCCTTGCTGCGGCAGGACTTGAACCCCTCGTCACTCCACTGTGGCGCACCTGGTATCACGTCGGGGTCACCATTTGTGGAAAAAGTGACGGGAGACAAGCACATCCACTGATGATCATCAAGTCTCGTTTATTCAAAGCATGCGAGTACATTTATAACCATAATAATAAGGCTCATACATATTGCAAAAGCTAAGCTCTTTATTGGTTTGTGCAATGAAGATCAGTCCCACCTCTCGGTACTTTCCATGGTGGCATGTTCCTCATGCCTGTGGTTACTGCCTTTTGATTTTCTGTCTGCAGACCTTGGTTACGCATCTTGTTATCGTATAACAGCTGCCCTCAAGGGAACAATGACCTTGAGGCCTTAGGCCCGCTTAACTAGCTGAACTGAATCATGTCCTTTATCCCTTAACCAATCCTCTACAAAACTCTCCACAGTTAATCCTCTTGAAAATGAGAGTTGTTGCTCTTTTTTCCCTCCCTAGAACATGAAGGTCTTCCTTGGAGACACATAAATAGAGTTTCTTCACTGTCAACTGACAAAGTCTATTGGCAATAGCAAGGCAGTCTGTGAAAGATGCAAGCTTAAGTCTCCACCAATTAATGAACCAGAGCACTGTTAAATGCCAGCAGAGACCTAGGGTGGACCAGAGCCAGACATTCTCTGCCAAACAGCAACACACTGGGGAAAAGTGGATGTGCATTACCTCCAAATACGAGCTTGCAGATGTGGCTGTTATTTTTCTTATTTAAACATTCCAGGGTGACTGCATTTAAAAATGTTGCATAAACCAGAGTGAAGCTCTCACTCTTGGGAAAGAAATGGAGCAAGTCTGGCAGAGAAATATGTTTCTTAAGCCTACCACTCACAATAAACAAATCCTAGGTTCCTAGGCAAAAGGAATGTCCTGGCATTTTTTACCCCAGAAGCAAGGAAGCTCAGTGAGAGCTGAGGTGTCCTATTTGAGCGAAGAGATCTGTTTCAAATTTCCCTTTTTGGCCCACTAATACCCTGAAGTGGGAGAAGGCCCCAGGTTCTCCATGAACATATTGATAACCAAATAATCAGGATGACATTAGGCAGAAGGAAAGTACAGAAGGAGAAAGCAAAGTATGAAGATGCTTTGTGTTGTCACTGACCTTCTGTGCCCAGGGACAGCTGGACAATCTGTTGGCACAGTGTGCAGTTTCTGGGGTGGTCTCCCAGAACTAATGTGGACATCAGATTGCCAAGCTGCCATTGAAGGCCAGGCTGTACAGCCTGCTCCACTGCTTGAAACTTAATTCTCACCAGCTTCTTTTCTGCCTGGGAAAACCTTCTAGCATGCCTGCCATAGCTGGCATAAGTGACAAGGGAGCAAAGAAGATACTAATCTTGTGAACTTGTGGTAGTGAGGGCAGAGGTCCCAGTTCCACATCAACAGACTATGTCTATAGGAGGCATGAATCCTGCAAACATGGCAATGGAGACGTGAGTAATTTAATGCAAGAGCAGAGCTGGCCAAAAATGTTTTCACCTGGAAATGTCTCATCCTTTCTCTTTCTGGGTAAAAAAGAGAGAGGTCTGGAAAGTCAATTATGTGACATAGGTTTGGGATTTGGAGAAGGCCATGTGTTTCCCTGTAATCATGAGGCAGAGCAGGAAACAGCTTTCTTTGCTAGGCAAGGAAGGCAAATGTGTTTTCTGGCAGAGATCAGTTGACATGAGAGATCAGCAGACAATGCAGCAGCTCTATGAAGCTCTTTCAATATTTCCATAGCCAAACTTCCCAGGTTTATGAAACCTTTCCCCTGGCAACTGCAAGTCCTTCACTGTCAGCAAACAGGAGTACTGCCAAGAATCACTGCGCAGAGACTCACAAATTGCAGAAAGGAGAGGTATGTACCCTTGCCTTGTCTTTCCAGAACATTTCAAGGATCCCTCAGCCCTACTCAGCAGCCTTTCCTTGTTTCATAACATGCCACATCATTATGTGTTTGTGCCCTTCCTCACACCTTTTGCTTTTATTTAGTCACAAAATATGTGTACTCTGGAAAGAAGCAAGCCAGGAATCTACAAGCTAGGGCAGCTGGGGCTTAAGAGGTCTTTCATGGTCATCAGTGGAGAAATGTGATGTGTACTTAGCACAGTAAGCCACTTTCTCAATGTAATGCTCTCTCTCTCAACACACATTTCTGCTCTCTTGACCAGACAATCATGCTCTGGCACAGGACATACACTGGGCAGTGGGCTCCTGACAGGGCTGTGCCTCTATCCCATCTACAGCTAGTACCTGATATCTGAAACCTTGGGTGCAGCCCAGGCTGCTTCCATGGGGAACTGTTCTACACTGGAGGCTTCCTGTTACCTATCTGACAGTGACCATGACCAGTCACGGGACTGTGGAACATCACTCACAATGAACTTGGCTTTTGTTCTGTACTAAGCATTGTTTTCCATGTTGACTACAGCCTCTCTTGGACCCTCACTGAGAGCTACTAATGGGAAGGAGGCAGGAAGGGGTCTTGGCAAAAGTTTTGCTCTTTATTATCTCTTATGTTATTTTCTAATATGTAAAGCCTTTAGAGTTTTATTATTTATCTGCTTTGACTAAAAAACCAAAATTTTTAAAAGCCAAGAATTTTGTCTTCTTGCTCTTCCTGGAAGATCCTTGGCCCTGACTTGGAAGAAGAACTCAGGTAGAGGTCCTTGACATTCTACTTCTGCTGAGACTTACTTTAACAACCATTTAACCACCACCAACATCTGCTGAATTCCTTGAGTGATGCAGGACTGTCTTCTCTCAGCATTCAAAAGAGGAAATGAGGAAATAAAGACTTTTTTTTGAGTGGAAAACACTTGCAGTCCCTGAGAAATAAAAAAGTTCTAAGTGAAAGATGGTCATTCTCTGGTCATCTTTAAAGAGGCTTAGATCAGCTCTTGCAGAGGGGAAAAAAGTCACCAACAGGTAAGATTTACCATCCATGAGCATTTAATTGTGTTGAACTGACTATGTCTGTCCTCTTTGCTAATCTTCACTAAGGGAGCATTCCATGTGTTCTGCTACTTAAGCATGGAGTAGAATTTAAAGCAGGTAAATAAATTTCCATCTAAAAATATATGTATTTAAATATCTGACTATCAGCCAAGTTGCTCTAATTAATATTCTTGGTGTTATAACCTGCAGCAACATTTAGTAAGTGATATCTTTTTAATATGTTTCATCTCTTCGTTCCCAGGAGTCTTTCTGACATAGATTCCTTTGATGCTTTTGACATCTGTTTCCAGAGTCCTCAGAGAAGGCTGCTTATGTAAAAGACAATCTGTCTTGCTGGAACAGCTCAAAGATGGTTCAGAATCATTACTCTCACTTCATCAGCGAGTGAAAATTATTAGCTCTGTTACTTTAGCTTCCCTTACTCAGGCAAGTGAACTGACAATGGGCAGTGTTCTCTCCTTTTGCTTTGCACAAGGGTGGATCTCCACAACCTGCTTTTGTGCATGACTTTAGTGTTCATGCTTAGCTATCTTTCATAATCACAGTAAATAAGAGAAATTGTATAGTCTGCCTAGGAAATTTTCACTAAAATATTCTACTCTCATTTTTTCTCCTCCAAATGTAGTGCAGAGCTCTGTTGAGTTAACAAAAAAAAAAAAAAAAAAAAAAAAATCCCAAACCCATGAGCAATTACCATCTGCTTGTCCATTATTTTAAATGTGCTGTGGGCATTTTTTTTTCTCCTCTCGTTGTCAGAGCCTATTAAGCTAGTCTGGCTTATGTCCACACTAAAAAAAGCTGCAATACCACCAGAAAAGGAATGATTTTATTTTTTAGGTAAAAATATGAGATCATTAGGAGTTTCCTAACACTATACTATAACAAAATGTGAAAAATCTCCAAACACCTTGCATCTCATTTCCATTTAGCACTGTGAAACCAAGTTTTTTTTTAAATCATAGAAATAAGAAGGGCTTTCAATCTGTAACTTGATTGTCAGTTGGCAATACATGTGTTGGAATTTCTTCAAATATTACTTTGAAAGAGATAATAATGGGTTTTGTCCCCAAGTGTCCCAGATGAGTTTCAGTAGCAAGATATTTTTTCAGAGAATCAATCTCTATTAATCTATTTATTTCTAAGTGCATTCACTTTAAAATGTTCAGATTTAGTCTGAGATTCCCACAGCACTCTCCAGATGAAATGGTGTTTCCACGGTGCACTGTTTAATTGGTAAAAAACTGTTAGGATGGCCAGGCCCAGAGTGGTGGTGAATGGAATTACATCCAGCTGGGGACCACTCGCAAGTGCGGTTCCTCAGGGTTCAGTTTTGGGGCTGGTTGTCTTCATTGATACCTGGATGAGCATGTCCTGGAGCACAAATCCTGTGAGGAGTGGCTGAGGGAGCTGGAGTTGTTCAGCCTGGAGAAAAGGAGACTCAGAGGAGACCTTATAACCCTCTACAGCTGCCTGAAAGGAGGATATACCCAGGTAGGGGTGGGTCTCTTCCCCAGGTAGCAAGTGACAGGGTGAGAGGAAATAGTCTCTAATTGCCCCAAGGAAGGTCTAGACTAGACATTAGGATATTCTTTTTAATTTCTTTTTCCCCGAGAAGAATTGTAGAACATTGAAATAGATTGGAACAGGCAAGTAGTGGGTGGAGTCACCATTCCTGGAAGTATTCTAAAAACACCTGAATATGGCCCTCGAGGACATGGTTTAATGGTAAGCATAGTGGTGGAGCTACATTGACGATCTTAAGAGTCTTTTCCTTCCATGATGCTATGATTTGTCATACTTAGTCTTCACAAAAAAGAGGTTTCTTTGTGGCTGAGGGGTGAGTGTCTGATGAGTGTCTGCTCATCTTGATAAGATATAGAAACCTGAAAATGTGTCTCAATTTCAATAATTTAAAGCAAGCTGCTAGATATTGGGTTTGTATATGCAGAAAATTCACAACTTATCCAGCTATTAAACTCAGCTATCAGCCATACACTGGCTTCAGGTTGATGACACACATAAACAAATTAGAAATGATCATACACATACTTTGGCTATTTTCAGCAAAAGTAAAGAGAAAATTGAAACAAAATATGAAGTATGAATACCTTAATTACATTTCAGTACACATTCTCCCTTTTTGTGCAGACTGACCTTTCTTGGGTTTGACTTTTTTGACCAGCAGCTGACAAATTGGAAAGATATTTTCTATTATCTGTAAATCTAAAGATTTTTTTTAATTAAAAATCTAATAGAAATGAATTATACTTTCAGTCAGACAACTGTTTGTGATGGTCTAAACATCTCATAGCCCAGCTGAAATGCTCACCACACAGGTTTAAATAAGTCCTTTTCTAATTCAAAATATGCTCAGCTGCTGCAGCTCAAGGTTTCCAAATACAATGTTATATCTGACCTTCTCATGAAAAATAGATTTTCTGAGAAAAGCAAATCTCAAATGAAAAAATTGTTTCCATCTCACAGCACTAGCAGAATTCAGCTTCTCAATACCAAGCGCTCAGGAAAGCATGAGTGTTTGACATCACATGTTACAGCCATTTGTCTTTTTCAGATATACTTTTACTACCTATCTCAAACTATCTGTAAAATCACAAGTGACAGGCTGTGGCAGAATTATCTTCAACAAGGAATCCCCCAATGCAGTTACATTCTTGATGTAGGGTTTTTGGTGGGCTTTTTGGTTGTGGTGGTGGTGAGTTTTTGATTTTTTTTATTGAAAAGGGAAGGGTCAGTTACAGAATAAATAAATATCTCAGTTGGGATTTTTTAACTCGGGATGTTTATGGTTGCCATAATCCACCTGGTATGCCAATATGCAGAACAGCATCATGCCAGCATTGTTCAGTAGCCTTCATTTAAATCACATTTTCAGAGAGATCTTTATGGACTCCAGATCATCCGTGGCACTTCAGGAAGAAAATGAAATTAAGACATTAAAATGGACTTAATCAGGACCATGATGAGTACCTTTCCACCCAGACTTTCATTTGGAAGTTAAATATTTGCCCCAAGTATGTAGTCCATGGCACAACTGTCAATGAAAAGAGGGAGCTTGCAATAGGGCTAATAATTTCATCCCAGGATCAGTGTCTGAGAAATAAATCACTAAGGCATCTTCATAACTGGAGTAATTTTTAACTCCAGAGGTCCTCATAATGTGCCTGCGGATTTCTTTTTTTTTGTTTTCCACTGGAGAGGATTTTACCTGACAAAATGTATTTTTAAAATGGGAAAAGGTAGATTGCACCAGTCTAACCACTGGAATTTATCTTTTTTTTTTTTTTTTTTTTAATAAGAAAGCAGAAACTGTTTAAAAAGAATAATTTACCTCCATTGCAAAATGAAGCCTATCAAAATCTACTGCTTTCATTCTTCAGTATCTGGATCTTGTCCCATGTACTTGTCTGATACGATAGTTCTGGTTCCCTTAAGCTGTCTGTTCCCTGGGGAAACCAGTGAAAAGTATTTTCTTGCCCTGTTATCTTCCTCAAACACAGACCTCACCTAGAGCATGAAATACATAGGGAGCCTGCCCTTGAACTCACAGTCTGCAGCAGCATTAGCATGTGTTAGTTTTAGCAGTGTTGGGCTCAAATTCTGAATGGGTGTTCTGGCATGTAAATAATATGGGCTGATTCTCCGTGACAGTCCTTTGGCTGCATCTGTTAGTACAACACACCAAAAAACTGAATGATCAAACAATGGTCCTAGGGAAGGGTAGGTAAAGAGTATTGGGTTTTCCTATGAGATGTATGGCAATATCTTTTTCTAACGTGATGCAACACTTTCATGCTGAATATAACAGCTAATGGTTTGTGCCTGAGCAAGTAAAATGAGGCTTAGCTGTGTTGGAACTTGCCATTCAAAACCACGCTTCAATTTCCAAATGTAGCCTGATAGGAATTTCACAGGAAAGCATTGCAAACAATTTATGAAATCACTGGGGTTTTTTATTGGCTGTGATTCCATTTTAAAAGAACATCATACCATTTACCCACATCATGCAGGAAAAAATACCAGGAAAATATCAAATTAAAATCACATTCACAATGTTTCTACTTTAAATCATACTTAAGTACTGCATGCATCTGAAAGAAAGCTGGGGAGCATTTCTACTAGAAAATGCATGACTCAGTTAAATTATGTTCTGTGTGTATGAAAGAGAGAAGCAGGCAATTTTTTAATGACAGTACTGAAACATTTTACTAATTCAGTGCATGAAGAAACAGTTATCTTGATAACATATATTCAGAACAAATACAGACCATTTTCAGATACAGAAGACGTTACATTTAGATCACAACAGCTAATTTCTAACAATGCTTGTTCTAGCACAAAAAGCTTGGCAGAAAGATGTATTCAGCAGCACTGGTATGGTCTTTCTTGATGAAGGAGAGAGGCTGGGAGGGATCTAAGCCAATGTATGATACTTGAAACATAGACAGAGGAACTCCAAAGTGGTTAAGCACTTGATCTTATATTTTGTTTTATTCATTTTAAACACAAGAGTAGCATTGATAAGTAATATTGCAGTCTGATTTCATATGGCTTTCTCTACATATAAATGTGAGTTCACAAGGTCAATGGCAAACTAAATCATTTAACCCTCCAAATGAGAAGGCCCTTTGACTATTTTTTTACTAACCTGTAAGGTCTTGGAGTTGTGAGGGAAAATGACTGCAGTGTCTAGCCAACAACCTTTCTGTGTAAATAAAAACTAGTTATAAAACTAAAATACCTCATTTACCTGAGATTGAACAGACCAGTGATGCAAATAAAACAATGTCATGAAAGACAAAAAGATAGTCAGAATCCAAACAATGAACCATGCTTCTCTTTGGTCTCTTGTTTAAGTGCTTCATCACCTGCTTGAATGCCAAGGGGAAAAGTGTGTGAGACAATGCTTCTGACTTCCACACATGAGGCAAAGGTGTCTGTGTCCCTTGTTACCAGTTCTGAGTGGGAAGGGAAATAGACGGGCAGAAGAGAAGGGAGAGTGCCTTGCTCTTGAGTCTGTTCAGCATGGCTTAGGCACTTAGGACCATGGAATGACTTGAGGAGAGATCTACTCTCATGCAACGTGCCAGAGTTATGTGAGGCAAAACCAAGCAAAACCTATCCAGTACCTGTGGTAGATCTTCTGTCATGTTTCTTATGGCAAGAAAAGGAAAATGGGAACTACCAGCACACACCTGGATGAACTCTTTGCTGTCAGTGGAGGAAGGGCTGGTGCAGGTGTGGCTAGTTGAGATACAGAAGTGATGAAATGGCTGAGCTGGGAAGCCCCCACAATGAAGAAGACTCAGTGAACACTATTTAATAAACCACCTCCCCTTTCTTCCCTGTTTTGTGAACCTGGGATGAGGCCTACCAGAATCAGTATAGTGGTCCTATGGCCCTCTTCAGGGGTTCAATCCAGATGTTCACAAGCTCAGGAGCTCAGCTCACAAGGGCAGTATTTTTAGTGTTCTGAGACCAGGGATAGCACTACCTGCTTAAGAAATTTTAGTACAGTCTACACAAGATCCTGACTTAGACCGGTCATTCAATGCCAGCAAGCTGCTGAGGCACAATTATCTAAAATGCTACCAAACAGTCTTCCTTTCTCTCTCTCTTCTCCCCGTCTTCTCCAATTTCCTCACCTTCCACAGATGTGTGCACAAACACGCACATCAAGCTGTCAGAGAGACTGTGAAAAAAATCAGCACTAACATTCTGCAAGGAGAATGCTAGGCAGAAAATTCTGATCTTATATCAGGAACAATCTTTGATTGGATGAGGAAGGGAATCAGTAACGGGGGCTAGGGAAAGGTCAGCAAGCAAGTGGTAGAGAAAAGTGGAATAATCTTATCTTCTGATTTGTTTGTTTGCAGAGTTCTCCAACACAAGGCCAGGGGAATATATGAATGGACGTGTTCATTTTAGCACAGGCACATTTCTGCAGGTTTTACTTATATATTAGAGGATGCGTGCCACAGAGATTAATCAAGGCATTTCAAAAGTATTGATGTTTGTATGTCAGTGATCTAGAATAGGAGATAGTGACCAATGAGTGGCTGAAAAGAAGAGCCAGGCTCTGCCTTTTACCTTTCGGAGATGTTGGATACTCTGTAGCAGAGCATCAAAATAAGCTGCTGCCCCTGTGACAGAAAAGGAGTTTCCAATTTCGTGAGATTTACTTAAACAACCTCAAATTACTAGTTGCTGAATTTGCATAGGGTGAGTAAGATACTTTTCCTAGAAAATGGTAGATTGTTCAACACTACCATGCTGTACCCAAGCACTGATTCATAGAGTATTCTGGGTTTATTGAAAGTCTCAGAAGGGAAGCAGTCATCTTGCTTTAAATGAAAGTTAGGCAGAAAGAAGTCTCACTGACATTATCCAAATGAGTAAAACTTGCCTTCTGGATAGCCCTTGGCAGCTTGTACTTGAACAAACTTTTGTACTTGAACAATCTTTTTCATAGATCCAGCCTGAAACAAGTTGCATCTTTATCAACTTGTTCTGACTTGTATATCAGTCAAACCTCTTCAAACTCTGCCTTGGATTCAAAAAAAAAGTTATGTTTGAAGTTATTTGAGAAGAAGTGAGGACTGTAACACCTGAATAAAAATTGTGCAAAGAGGGCATACTATATTTACTCTCTTTCAAAATACTCTTTTCCTATTACAACAGATGCTGCTGGAAGGCACAGAGCTAAGATGGCATGTCTACAGCATTGACTACGGAGACCTAGCTAGATGCAAAATTTCAGGATTAGCTCCTCAGATGGAAAGACAGATACCTGATCATGAGAACCTGTGTTCAAAATAGGTCTATCTGTTTATTGAATCTATGTAGGTATTAGCAAGTCAACATCTCCCATAGAATTTGGATTTTCTTATGCAATTATGTGATACCTACAGTGTTTTATTGAGGAGACCTCTGTACCTGTGTCTGCAAAAGGCCACAAAGATAATGGTGAGAAAAAAATCTTCCACCCTGCTAGCCTCAAGGGATACCACACACTTCTGTAATATTAATTAGCTCCTGCACAGCACTAAGAAGCATCCTCACTTTATGCCTTTATAGTAGGTAGAGACTGAAACCTACATTTTACAGGTGCAGAATCTCAGTGGGGCAGAAAATAAGTGACCTCCCCAAGGCAATGCAGTAATTTAGCACAATAAACATAATGGATATTTATGGATCTGCCATGATTAACATTCAGACCACCACACATTCCCATACACTGCAGGAAAGGACGAGCAGAACACAGCCACAACAATGTACTGGAACCCAAATGTCCAACCTGCAAGCACTGCTGGAAATAGGATGGTTGAATATGGCAGAAAGAGGAAGATTGGTTAAACAGAGCAGCAAATACACTTGTCACTGGCTTCAGAGGGGTTGAGGAGGTCCTCTACCAGAACACTGTGCACTATTCTATGGTTTCAAATCTCTGTATGGCAAGTGCCTGACCAATTTGCTCATTCAAGGTAAATGTATGGCTAATTCCCAAAGTAACATGACTCTTGCTTAGATTCTGAGGCATTTAACTTCTACAGCATCTAAGGGCAGATGGCTCCTTCCACAATTCTGAGTGATGTCAGCTGTGTAAGTCATGCATGATTTACTTTCCAAACAATCTTTTATTTATGTCACAGATGGAATTAAAATAGAAAAGTCTGCTTCCATGGGAGAACTGAGATATCCCTTCCAAGAGCAGATGTGCTCAACAAAAAATGGCTACTGTGACCCAATCAATAGGAACATTATAATAATGACTAATTATTATCAATAATAAAAATAAGATAATTAAAAAAAATAAAGAGGCCACTGTTCATACTTAGTGAAGATTCCTTCTTGCATTGGATGGAAATGAGATTATTCCTTTTCTATGCTTGATGTGCAGTTGCCTTATTTAACATACATAGTACTATGGCTTATAATAAAAGTTGTGTAGTCTGCAGCTTTTTAACCTTTACATCCATTCAGAGGCATCTACTGGATATGACTATGTACAAAATTAAGGAATGGATGAGTCTTGGGGTGGCGGAAAGGGGAAGAGTCAGTTGGAAGGGAATGGGAAGCAAAGAGACTCCTAGTGAGCAGTAGAGGGCAGAGCTGGGGAGGACTGCGGGATGAATGGCAAGATTGTAAATCCCCATTGGGCAAAAGAGAAATCCTTTGCAGTACTGTTCATGCCCATCTAACAGTCTGCAGCTATTACTTCTTGAACATGTCCTGCAGGGGCCCTGGTAAGTATTTGATGACTGTGTCTAGGATGCTCTCTTCTTCTTCCTCCTCCTCATCCCCACAGCCAGGAGGGATCGCCTTCTTTGGGCGTGTCAGACTCCCTTCAGCATTAGCTTCCAGTGCAGCCTGGGCCTCTGCTTCCTTTTCTTCCTTCTTCTTTATCCCATACTGCAGGGGAGAGATAACACATCATCTGAATCATAATATGAGAAATAACACATCTGCTGAACAGAATGGATGATGAAGCCAGCCATTGCATGTGGTACCTCATACTCTGCAGTAAGAACATCACATATTCTCATTTGCTCTTTTACACAGACACTAAAAATATCCATACTAACAACCTTCCACTAAGTATAGCCCAGTGGAAGACAAGATGCTGAGATCCCTTAGAAGCAAGCACAAGGGAGAAACTGAGACTATGCAGCCAAGGGTTGCTAGTAAAGAGAATATAAACTCTGTGTTAGTGAAGAGTTAGAGCGGCATTCTACTGATGTTGATCCTCCTCTTTTCTGTTAACAAGTCTGATGCTCAAGTCCATCATTTGCAACAATTTCTGAAGTCCATCTGCAGCATTTTATAGTTTATAGATATGGCAAAACTTCAGGAAAAAATTAGATACCAACAAAAGAAAGCAAACAGGTCAGGACAGACAGGACGGCAGTAAAGACAACAGTTTTAGATATTCTCATGTGGGACATATCCTATAACATTCATTCATAATCTCTTTGTACAGGTGGGACAGAAAGACCTCTGTGAATATAAATCATCCTGAGAAAATCAGCTGACTAATACTATTTGAAGAGAAACACTCTGAACCCTGTGAGTAGAATGGGTACTTGAAATTTGTTACTTCCACTAAGAATTAGCAGCATGCTACTAAGACATTACATGAGTAACCAGAATCTTATTTTATGATATTACATTCAAGAGGCTAGATTTAATACAGGACTAAACATATGCATATGCTGCTCTTTCCATGACTGTTTACACTGCTTCACAGATTAAGGTGATACACAAGAAAAAAAAAAAATCAACTCAAACTGCCACATGCAAATCTAGAACAAAAAGCCTACCTGCAAGCTATCCTCTGTATTATCAAATCATAGAATTAGTTAGGCTGGGAGGTGAATTTCAAGGCAATCCAATCCAAGCAGTGAGTAGGAACATTTTCAGCTAGGTCAGGTTATTCAGAGACCTGCTCTGTTTATTGAGATCAATTCAAATTTCCCAGGCTGCTTCCAATTTTTTGGATGATAAATGGAGGTTAAATTTTCTTAGTACTGTGATTGTCATGCAAACTCAAGAAGTGTCCAATTTCTTAGTGCCCAGCTGTGCTTCAAAAAGGCCAGCTGTACCTTTCAAGGATGCTTGAGTCCCCAAGCTCACAACTCCCTGTCTGGCAGCAGTATTCTTCTGCTTATCCTTTTTACCTTTTGAAAAGGTACCTTAATGGATGCTCACTATCAGCTCCTCAGCCACCAGTCACCTCACAAGCACCCACACAATTGCTTACAATCCATGTTGCATGAATACACTTGAAAACAACATTGAAAAGAAAATCGAATATGATTTCAAAAACATCAAAGAATTAAATTGGTACCATGCATTCAGTATTTTCAAGTACCAATAAAATCTTACTGCTGAATAGACATTAATTAGATGCTATTTTCATTATTTTTTTCTTTTCATTTTTTCTACTTCTAAAATCAGAACAAATTGTTAACCAGTAAAACCAAATGTGCACTGCTGCATTCATAACTTTCTGATTTCAGAGGGCTCTTGGGTGTGACTTTTCCTCCTAAATATTTTTGAGCAAAGGTATAATTTTTGATTCCTTTCTCCATTGTCATTTGTATTTAGAATGACAACCTGCAAAGTTGAAGGCAATGGCTTCAAAACACTCTAGCTCTCTAAATAAATTCTCTCATGTTCATTAAGGACATTGTCATTAATGTTCATTAAGGACATTGTCTTATAATTTTTATACCTACTGGGTGCTGGTCACACCTGATTTCTTGGGAAATATATTAAAGACAAATGATATCTCCATTCACATGTGAGACAAAGAAAGAATTTGACCAACTTATAGTTACAGGGCTGTACACCACAAAGGAGATTCAACACAGGACCAGCTACCATGCAGATGGAATGACATGCACTGCTAGATTGTAGTCAGTCTGCCCCATTCTCCCTCTCAGGCCACAGGTAGATGTCTCTAGGTGATTCCCAGTGTGATTTATACACAAATTGTGCCTTGCCTTCCTTCACCAGCTAGAGGGGAACAGTAGTGGAGACACCATAAATCATAGTAACACACACGTACCCTGCATACTTTCAAACCCTCCATCTCAAAACAAGTATCAGCTCAAGATGTGTTGTTCCTATAGCTCAGGAACTTACTGAACAAACATTCAGCTCACAGGAAGGAGTGAGTGGAACAAAACCAACCAGTTATTAGAATCCAGCATTGTAATTTAAATTTGGTAGTATTTTGTAATGCTTTACATTAACAAAAATGTAAGCTGTGAAGATTCATAGGTGAATAAAATGACATACTTTAGGTTTGAAATTGTTTCAGAGGAAATAAAATTATAGATATGGAAGTCTTAATGTAAGAAAAATTTTAAAGAAGTGTCTTCACATGAAATCATTTGTGTGACGTCAACAAATTATCTTTAAAAACATGACTAAAATTAATTTTCCTGGTGCTCTGATTTTCCTGAGTATAGGAAATATTTCATTACTTCCAAAAAATTTGAGGGATGAGAATAGTTTCATTTTTACTCAGAGTTCAACCCTACAAAATTTAATATCAAAAGCTGTATCATTACCTGCTTGGCCTTCAGTCACATATGCATGTCTTCTACTATATGCAGAATTATGGACCTAACCCAGGAAGATATTGAAACATTTTTAGTATGTGTACCCTCTTGCCACTCGTAAAGTTATTACTCTGTGGCCACATGGGGATTGTTGTCACTGGGTCATGTTAGAGAAGTACTGTCAGCCTGGAGTCCTCAGTCATCAGCTGGAAAGAGTAAGGAAAAAATACCCAGGCCCTTGGCTTAACCCACACTCACTGATTGCATGTCAGGAAAAGACTAGACTAACATACAATATCAACCTCCTCCCTGTCTCTTTTCTTCCTTATGCCTACAGTTTTTCACACAGCAAAGTAGTTGCATGAACTGGAAACATTCTGGAAATATAATCTAATGACAGTAAGATTATCAGGGAGTAGAGGGCTGTTGAGCCAATGGGATCTGCAGCCCAAAATGTGGACCTATTATTAATATAGTTACAATTTCTTAAGACAAGCCAACAGTTTCTACTAAAAATGAATATGTTTATCTAGCAAATATCTAGTCCATGGAATTAATAAACAGTAATATCCTAGTTAAGAGACTTGCAGAAGTAATGGCGTATCTTTGGGTCAGGAGTGGGACTGACTTTGCAGGAAGACAGAGACAATCAATGCAAGGGAGTGGTTTTCCTTGGATGAGATTTGCTTACTTAGAAATAAGTAATTTATCTGAAAAAACTAAAGAACTAAAAAAAGGACATTTATGGGGGATACAAAGACTACTTGAAGACTATATGGTAGGACAAGAGGAGTCAGGAAAAAACTCTTCCCTCCAAGGTGTTCTGAGAGCTTGAAACTGGACCTCAGTCCAAATATTACTGCATATGAAATAATATTGTGTGAAATAATACTGTCTATCACATAACACTGAGCTTTATCTTCTGGAAAAAGGTTGGCATGTGAATTGTAGTGGTTACATCTCTCTTCAAGAAATTGAACTTTGCAGTGCTTTTGCACAACTGCAGGTAGAGCAGTGCTGAAACTATGTCTAAACAGCTGTGGCAGATACAGCCATTTCTGGAATTACTATTTTATTTACTAGCTAAGATTTGAAAAGCTACTGAGAGATTTAAATGCTTATTCCTTATCTTGCTTCCTATAAATGTTATAGGATATAAAAGTTAGCCCATACTAACAGCTCTGTCTGTTTCATTCATATTCTGAACCCCAATACAAAAAAGAAAAAAAAATCAGCCAGACTTCAAAGCATATGGTTAGAAAAGACACTGGAAGGGCAGCATGCACTCCATTTTATCTCAAGATTTAACTTGACCTGAATAAGTCTTTTTCTTAGACTCCAGCTACTGAAAATCTCTCACCTGTTCTGGAACTTAACTACCCTTTGCAATTAAAATATTTGTCCTCATGTCTAATGTGATTTGTCATGAAATGCCTTCAAAAATCTGGAGAATATGCAGCTACTGTAAAAAGATTTATCTTTCACCTGTCCTTTTGAACATTATTTATCAATTGTGCAAAGTTCTTATTTTTCTCTTCCATTACCAAAGAGAACATCAGCCCAATTTAAATCTTTCCATCATTAATGCATGGAATTTTCTGCCAGGAATATATGATATATGTAGGACTGAAACAAATCAAGACTAATAGATAGAGTTCAGCACTGACCTTTAGTTCCACAACTGTGACAGTCTAGGACACAGAAAAAGACTTCCCTTTTATTTGATTTGTACAAACTTGAAAGTCTTTCTACATGATTTCTTTGGTCTCTCTGTGAGTTAACAGGCTGTCAAATACAGGAGGTGAGGGTGCTGAAACCCAGAGCCCCAAGTACACTGTTCTCACCACTGCTTAAAGCACAGAGCCTACTTTGATGTAGATCTGCCCAAAATTGTGTCCTGTCTTATCTTTCACCTCCAATCTGCTGATTTCATTTTGTGCTAAATTGGGCTCTTTTTGCTTGTTTGTTTTTGTTGGTCTACGTGTCTTTGTAAACAGTTCATTCATCCTGAGCTTGATAATGAGGACTAGTCCCCAGAAAATTTGTGGGGGAGCCTTTTAACACATATGAAAGGAGGACATTCTCTTTGTCTCTCAAGTAACCCATTTAAATGCAAGGTCTGCCATGCAGTGTTAGAATTACACACACTGTTTCAGGCAATTCAAACATGCTGACTCTAGATAATCTCTTTGCTTTCTGAGGAGTAATGAACAAAGAATCACAACCTGCCACATGGGCTATCATGCCAGTTCCAAGACGTGGCAAGGAATGAAAGGTATGAGAGAGTATGCAGGGTGTCTCAGTCCATGACACACCAGCAGGGTGTGTGGGGGAGTGTGTGGGGGGGCTCTGTGTGGAGTGAGTGTAGATATTTTCTTGTCTCTACATGCTGCTGCACAGCTTTGCTGACCCTGTCAATGTGTTAGCAGAAGACAGCTGATTAATAATTAAAAGAACAAGGCAAAGTCTGGCAATCACAGTCCTAAATTACATTGTTCAATTGTGTGTGAGCCAAACAGGAGCACAGTTCAGAAGAGAGGTGGCAGAGAGAAAGAAAGGAGGACAATTAAACTTCAGGTAGGGGACACTTGAGATGCAAAGCTAGGGCCTCATCTCTCCTGGAAAAGATGTTCTGAAACCATCTCCTTGGGGGCTGTCAGAGTTTTCCAGGCAGTTTTCCAGCAGTGATTATTTGTAAACCTCACTCATGTCCTTTGAATCCTTTTCCTCATCCAAGGTTCCACTTCCCCATAAGTTCCTTATAGCTACACGTCTTGCTACTCTGTGTTAGCTCAGGCTTTCAACTCTGTCAAAATCACAGCAATTCTTCTTGCATGACCTGTCTTGTTTCAGGTATTCCAGTATGTTCTTCAGTCTTATCCCCCTGTTTCTCTCAGGTGGCTCTCACAGCAAACACAGAGGCCTGCAGGTTTTCTCTTGCACCACAAACACCAATCAGATGCCGATGCAGATTTCAAAGGGCTCATCTGATCTTTATTGGCCTCCCATCAGCATCTTCTTCTGGTGACACTGGGTGAATCTAGCAGTCTTTCCTTCTCCCCCATGGCAATATTGCTGCCTGAGAACCACACCCCTGGTTTCCGTTCCAATTAGCTGTGGAACTGCAGAACAATCCCATGGGAATACCCAGTGCCCCAAGCATCCAAGAGTAATGCTACCGTAAACAATAGATATGAAATTTGCTTTTGTGCTGCTCCATAACAGATGGAGTGCAAGATAAATCACTGCTCTCTGGAGGAAATCAAATCTGTACTCAACAAGCCTTGTTTGTTTACTTTGATTGAAAACAACATCATATCTGTCCACTGTTGATGTTTAAATGAAAACCAGAACTGCATCAGGTTCCTGATTGTAGAAGCCATCTCTGAATCTTTTGCAACTCAGATCAAGGGGAATTATTTCATTGGTTTCTATGGAGACCAGCCCAGACAAACCTAGTTAAAAGAAATGGATCATAGGATTATAGAATGGATTGGGCTGGAAGGGACCTTACAAATATCTCCAAATCATCCCAAACCCCCTTCAGGCAGGGATACTTCCACTAGACTAGTTTGCCTAGAGTCCCATCCAGCCATGGGAGAGAGGAGAGATGCACCAGTCCTCTAATCATCTTTGTGACCCTCCTCTGTCCTTGCTCCAACAGGTCCATGTCATTCTTATGTTGAGGATCCCTCACCTGGACACAGAGCTCCAGAGAGGTCTCATGAAAGCACCATAGAAGGATAGAATCACTTCACTAGATCTGCTGGCCAAACTGCTTTTAATGCAGCCCAGGATAGGATGATTTTCTGGACAGCAATGCGCACATTGCCAAGCCATGTCAAAGTTCTTATCCACTCTCAAGTCCTTCTCCTCAGGGCTGCTCTCAATCCATCTGTTGCCCAGTCTGTATCTGTGCTTGGGATTGCTCTGGCTCAGGTACAGGACCTTGCACTTGGTCTTGTTGAATTTCATGGGGTTTGCACATCCCCACCTCTCCAGGCTGTCCAGGCCCCTCTGGATGGCATCCCTTCTCTGCAGCACATTGGCTGCCCCGGCAAACTTGCTGAGAGTGCCCTCGATCCCACTGTCCATGTCACTGACAGAGATGTTGAACAGTGCCAGTTCAACACCAAACCCTGGGGACATCACTCATCTCTGGTGTCCACTTGGATATAGAGTCTTTAACCACATGTAGAATCCTAGAAGACAAGGAGGCTAGATGTATATGCCTCAAACACTGATAGCCCAACAGCTGTTGAGCCAACCATGCTGGTAATAACAGCCAAGAATTGTTAGTAGTAACATGCCATGGAAAAGAACAAGACATGGCTGGAGATGGGGGCCATATAGGAATAGAGTGCAGAACTTTTCCAGAACAAAAATCCTTGTTCTGGCCTGTAGATAAGCCCAACACAACCACACGAATGAGGTCAATAAGTGGGCATGGACTGTAAGGGGGAAAAAGAACACCCACAACCCCTGACAATAGAACCTATCCCTGGTTATTCCTTCTCCCTCCCTCCCTCCCTCCCTCCCTCCCTCCCTCCCTCCCTTCCTTCCTTCCTTCCTTCCTTCCTTCCTTCCTTCCTTCCTTCCTTCCTTCCTTCCTTCCTTCCTTCCTTCCTTCCTTCCTTCCTTCCTTCCTTCCTTCCTTCCTTCCTTCCTTCCTTCCTTCCTTCCTTCCTTCCTTCCTTCCTTCCTTCCTTCCTTCCTTCCTTCCTTCCTTCCTTCCTTCCTTCCTTCCTTCCTTCCTTCCTTCCTTCCTTCCTTCCTTCCTTCCTTCCTTCCTTCCTTCCTTCCTTCCTTCCTTCCTTCCTTCCTTCCTTCCTTCCTTCCTTCCTTCCTTCCTTCCTTCCTTCCTTCCTTCCTTCCTTCCTTCCTTCCTTCCTTCCTTCCTTCCTTCCTTCCTTCCTTCCTTCCTTCCTTCCTTCCTTCCTTCCTTCCTTCCTTCCTTCCTTCCTTCCTTCCTTCCTTCCTTCCTTCCTTCCTTCCTTCCTTCCTTCCTTCCTGCCTTCCTTCCTGCCTTCCTTCCTGCCTTCCTTCCTGCCTTCCTTCCTGCCTTCCTTCCTGCCTTCCTTCCTGCCTTCCTTCCTGCCTTCCTTCCTTCCGAACTGCCTTCCTTCCTTCCGAACTGCCTTCCTTCCTTCCGAACTGCCTTCCTTCCTTCCGAACTGCCTTCCTTCCGAACTGCCTTCCTTCCGAACTGCCTTCCTTCCGAACTGCCTTCATTCCTTCCGAACTGCCTTCCTTCCTTCCGAACTGCCTTCCTTCCGAACTGCCTTCCGAACTGCCTTCCTTCCGAACTGCCTTCCTTCCGAACTGCCTTCCTTCCTTCCTTCCTTCCGAACTGCCTTCCTTCCTTCCTTCCTTCCTTCCTTCCTTCCTTCCTTCCGAACTGCCTTCCTTCCTTCCGAACTGCCTTCCTTCCTTCCGAACTGCCTTCCTTCCTTCCTTCCGAACTGCCTTCCTTCCGAACTGCCTTCCTTCCGAACTGCCTTCCTTCCGAACTGCCTTCCGAACTGCCTTCCTTCCTTCCTTCCGAACTGCCTTCCGAACTGCCTTCCGAACTGCCTTCCGAACTGCCTTCCGAACTGCCTTCTGAACTGCCTTCCTTCCTTCCTTCCTAACTGCCTTCCTTCCAAACTGCCTTCCGAACTGCCTTCCTTTTTTCTGAACTGCCTTCCTTTCAAACTGCCTTCCCTCTGCAACTTCCACAATTTCCGCAACTTCCTTCTGCAACTTCCTTCTGCAACTTCCTTCCGCAACTTCCTTCCTTCCCTCCTTCCTTCCCTCCTTCCCTTCCCTCCTTCCCTTCCTCCCTCCCTCTCTCCCTACTTACTTCCTTACTTCCTTCCCTTACTTCCCTTCTCTCTTCCTTTTCATCCTAACCCTTTACCCAAAATCCACTGCCATGTGCTTATATGGTTGGTCAGGGCCTAGCTATTACCACTTTCCATGCCAAATGTGTAATTTTATAATAAAATGTTCTGAGTTTTTGTGGAGCTTCTGACTTTTGTTGTTACTTTTGACCACAAAGATTTTTGAATTTTGCATGCTCCCTTCCCTGTAAGGATGGGATGTTACACCACAGCTCTTCATGTCCATCCAACCAATTCCTTAACCACCAAGTGGTCCAGCCATCAAATCTGTGTCTCTCCAGCTTAGAGGATCTGCTCCATGATCTTGCTGGGCATCTTTGTTGGGATTCATTGCTCCTAAGTTTGGAGGTGGAGATCCATGTATATTGAGCAGCTTTTTTGGACTCCTATTCACTTCAAATTTTATCCTATGGTATTCTGCCAAGCAGATCTCTGAAGAGCCTAAGGTCTGCTCTCTTGATACCCAATTACAGGAGCCATCCACCACACCCCTGTGGTGCCAATAAGATCCTAGCCCTGCAGGCATACGTGCGTCTCTAACTTCTCTTGTTTTGCCCCTATGCTGGGTGTGTTTGCATAGAGGCAGATAGGAAACACATTTTGGCTTAATCTACCATTTGTACTGACTCTGCCAAAGCAAACTGGCCATTCTGCTCACTGCTCAAGTCACGGGACTGTGCTAAGTTTTCCTAGCCTTTTTTTCCCATTACTACACACAGGTAGTGTGAACTACAATTTGTGAACAAATTTACTACTCTTTGGAAACCAGGACTCTGAGAAACAACAGACGTAGGTATCATATACCATGATTTTTTTTTGAATACTCAGCAGAAAGCATGTTTTCATTTTCTCTGTGTTTGCAAATATGTTTATTTTATTCCTTTTGTGTGTGCAGCATCATATTAAAATAAAGCCTTTATGCAATATGGTCAGCCTCAGTGAGAGGGAATGAGGTCTTGAAAGCTTCAGGAATAGAGATAATTAAATTACTAGCAAAGTTCTTCCATTTTGTAATCAGAGAAGAAATCTCCACAGTAAGCAGAGAATATCTGACTCATGAAGAAGAGCATAGGATCAGAGGCTCCAAAATACTGATTTTACTTGGCGGGTGGACTGAAATCAGTCCACTGACTCATGACCACAGTGCCCAAGATACAGTACATACTGAAATCCTAAACCTGTTGGGTCCAGCGGAAAAATTTCTCCCCCAGAACCCAACTTGCAGCTTCAGTTAAGAAAATCTGGGTCAATTTTATTCTTCAAAGCAGTTAAGCAGAATAAGAAGAAAGAAAATCTACATATTCCACAGTAACAACTGCAGTTTAATTGTTCATCGGTTACAGTGAAAGTTTAGATTTGCTCCATGATCACCAAGATGAGGTCAAGAAGGTTCCCATGAGAACAGAGGTATTTTTCCAGCGATGCAGGGCAGGTGTGCTCCTAGCCCAAGCAGGTTATGATTTTTTGTGTTTTCAAAGTCTACATTTAGTTTTCCACAAGAAATCTTCCCAGAAGCCAATGGCAGGATCCTGGAAATTGGTAAATGCAGTTGTTTGTATGAGTTTAGAAGAATTTATGTTATAGCTACATATCTGATAGCATAAATAAATCCATAGGATATATCTTTCTTTATGTATGTACTATGTAAGATCAGAACATGGAGTATAAGCTGCTCATCCTTCTTCCTGCCTCCTGCATTTATTTCCTTTGCCAAATGAAAGCCTTTCTTTTAGTACAAGGCTGGTATAATTATTTCCCCAGGAGACCAAAGCAATTTAGATTAGACACAACTATTTCTTATCTATAGCCTGTGTTTACCACGTGTGACAGCTCTTTTTTGTTTTGGTTCTTGTTTGGTTTAGGTTTTCTGGGTTTGTTTTTATTTTTACATTACTAAATCTTATTTGGAAAGCTCTAGTCCAGTCAGTATGTTTTTAAAAGAACCTAATACAAGTGCTCCAGAGGATAAGGACTGGTTCACTACAGGATGAGGAGTAATATTTTTTCTTCATGTGCAAAGCACTATGAAGACCAGATAACTGCCAAAAGAAATATAGTTTGTACTCTCCTGGGCAATAGGGAATTCATTGTTACATCATGAGGCTTAAAAAATAATTATTATCCTACCTTGCTAGCTAGGTTTGTTCTTGGTGGGGTTCAACATTTAATTGCCTTATTGATCACAAGCACTTTCGCAGATTGGAGATTGAACCCAGCTGAAATTTCAGAGGTTGAGGCCTAAGCGGCTGATTCATTTTAAGTTCAGCTTTCAGTAGGTAAACTGTGTGAGCTCTCTGCATCTCATCTCTGCAAATCCTTGAGAAGCCATGAATGGAAGATTTTTTAAAAAACAGTTTCTTAATATCAGTTTTGTTTCTACTATATTTCTAGAACACTCCTCTGTTAGCTATAGAGATTATGAAACTTTAGGTACTCCTTGGTGTTTTGTAGTACACTAAAAAGGGCTCATGAACATGTAGGATGGTGTTATTAGCAAAGTAATAGGTTAACAGAGCTCATCACAGCAGAGCAAGAAGGAACGTAGAAAGGATCTGGAAGTGGTACCCTCGTACATGACTGAAAGTATGCTCCCGGTAAATTTGTGTTCCCTAGTGTAGTTCAGCACTGTGAGAGACAGTTGCATTTAATTGTGGTCTTCTATTAGACAGTCATTTTGAGGGAAATTAAAAGGATAATCTTCTATCTAAAAATATTCAATAGATCATAAATATAGATTATTACACACACACACGCAAAAAATAGAATAGAGCCAACTAACAGGCCCAGGTACAAAAGTAGCACTCATATCACTACTGCTAACTAACTGAGTACTAACCTGGGAGGAAAAGAGGCCCTTAGACCAACATTTAGGTATGCATCCACAATTTTTCTCGGCTTTCTGTGTGACCATATGGGAGACAATTAATTTCCTCTTGGTGAACAGAGAATTTAAGTAAGATATACCCTTCTAAAGGGGCTACACAGAGTCTGCTCTGAAACACAGTCATTGCTTACAATGATGCCACACTGCAATATAAGTTGTTTCTGTGCCATTTTCATATGTTACACTGTTCTCAGTAACTTCCCTGGGTTGATGGGATGCATTTGACAGGACAATTAACTGCCTCAAACTTTTCAGGAAGAATTTTTTTTTAAGTAACCTACACCAAAGTTGTAAATGCTGACTTTGTGGACAGCACAAGGTAATGCAATTCAGCAATAGTAAGAGAACAGGAAATATTAGTTAGGTGATTATCTTTAGTCCCTTGCTTTGAGACTATTTAATTGTTGTCATCAATTCCTTGGGGATTCTTCTGTGTGGAATAAATCCTGCCATTGCATCTAGGATCTAATTAGCACAGCCACCCTGACAGTACATTTGTGGAGACCAAAGCATTGTCACAAACTCTGAGACAAGACTCAGTAAAATCAAAGGTAGTTAATCAATTAGTTTCAAACCTTTGACACACTCTTACCTCTGAAGTACAAAGAGTATTTATTTCTCAATCCCATTAACTGGCAACAGAAGTGAGAACTCTGACATCAAAATGCTTTTAAAATAGGAAGAAAACTTTTGACATCCAAAAGAGCAAGTAGGAAATTATGAGTGTTAATACACATGCTGCAGCTTTTCAGAAGGACATAAAAAAATTAAGGGCAAGTCACTTCTTTTTCTCTAGCCCTTTTTGAACTGGCACACCAGCCTCTTCCTTACAAAATTCGAGGTCATTTTCTTGCTTCCCAAGAGACTAGAGAAGACATGTTTGTAGTTGGTAAGGGAAAATGTCTGGTTCATCTTAACAATCCAACCAAACAGCAATAATGGTATTGAAGTGGGAGACCCACTCAGTCTGTATAGTGTTGCTATAGCTGGATTGCTATGACAAACCTGAAGAACTATTTTCAACTGTAAACAGCCATGGCATAAAAAAAATCTCAGACCATTGAGATTTTTTTGAGTTATCAGCTTGGGCTGATAACTCAAAACTCATTCTAGAATTGAGGTGCATGTTTCTTATTTCCTCTGTGTGGAATCAGCTGTTGAGCTTTGCTCATCCTTTCTCTTGGGTGGCCACGGTCAGAGAACAAATATTTTGTATTGTCAGGGATTTGTGAGCAGGGGCAGAGCCCACGGAGCTCACAGCCCACATCAAGCTAAGAGCTGTAAAGCAGAAGGGGGAAATGAACCTTACACAGAGGAGTTTGCTGTCTCTACTGTACATTTCTCCCAGGCATACCTTTGTCCTATGTCAACAAGACAAAGGCATTTCATCTCCTACCAGCATCCATTCACTAAAGTACCTAAAGGAGCCTTTTCAAAGGCTCTTTAATAATTTCAATACATTTCAAAATTTCTCGATGTCTTGGTTGGGGTCTCCAGTTTTTCTTGCCCTCTCCATATATGCAGGACCTAGTAGCAATTCAGACACAAGGATATGGAACAGCTGAAGTGTTAACCTCTGAATGCATGGAAGCATTCATCTTCCAGATAGTGAGTCAAGAAAGAGTAACAAGCCTATTTTCTTTCTCTTTCTTGATCTAATTGGGTGGGAATTTTATGTCACAGTAGTGGATGGAATGCATGCAGCATGTTGGATTTTTGTTGTGCCCATGTCAAAAAGCAGCAGTTCAAAGAACTTAAGGGCTAACTGATACCCAGCCATGCTCATCTTATTTTCCGCAAGCTAAGCAAAGGGAAGCTGGCTGTCTATTTTCATATTGTCTGACCACTTTGATGTCATTAATGAGACTTCCAATAGTTGTGTGTGGGGTGTGGGAAGCAGAGCAAGAGGGCAGAAAGACCTTAAACCACACACCTTGGATGACCTCAAGGGGCAAGGAGTATTAGAAGGGAACACCACATCAATAACTGAGCCTGCACATATATGTGACCATGCACATCACCAACATGCTCAGCTGATTATGCTACTCTGTATCCCAACCACTATTTATCACCTTCCCATCATAAAATATCTGTACATGCCTAGCAATGCCATGAGCCACTAGTAATCCTATTACTTAAAAAAATTACATTGCTTCAGGCCATTAATGAACAATTATTCTTCACATGCAAAAAAAGGAGTAATTTAAAAGGTCAAGTAAGAATACACTTGACTAGCTTTTTTGGGATCACATGAGCTTTATTGCATCAGCTGGTTGGGGTTTTTCGTCAAAGCATCAGCCTTTTTGATAATGGCCCTAGTTAATCCAAATTTCTGCTGAAACCTGGAATCTTTTCATGTAACAGTTTTTGTTGAGAAACTGGAGAAAAGGTCTTTCAAATCTCAGTCTTTGCTGCCACAAGAAAAGTCCTGTGTTAGTGGAAGCATGCCATTTGCTAACAGTAGAGTTCTTTAAAAATTACTACCATGCAAGTACATTCAGAAGTTAGTATAAACTCAGTGACAAAACTAGGAACACTGATACTGAGAGAAGGAACACTGTGGCCTTTGAGATGCACCTGAAAGAAAGGGCTCTATGTATGCAGAACAGAGAACCCACCAATAAGTTCAGCCCACACTAGAGCCTGGGCAGAACAAATAGAAAAAGTAGAAACACTTCCCTGTGTCTGAGCTGTCTGGGCTGCAGGAGTGAAAACAAATGTTGTTTCATGCCCACCGATGGACAGGTCCTGGCACCATGACAACAGGTCAAGCAAGTATATACCTTTGCAATTACCTTTCAGATCTTGCTTAGCAGATGCTGATGTTCTGGTACTTATTGGTACCTGAGTTCAGGTACCTGAGTTTAAGTACTTATTGTTCTTGACCATATGTGCTTCAAGCATGGAAATCTGCAGGATTTTTGTCAGAGAGATTTGTAGAGTGTGGGAGGGTAGGAAGTTTGTACATTGGCAAAAAACTAGTGTGCAGATTTTTAAGTTGGGCACAAGCTTCTAATTCTGGAGTACTTTCAAGAAGAGTGGGAAACATGGTGTGTATCTCTTTGCTAATAGAAAATCTCCCTTTTATTTATATATTCATGCATTCTCGGCATCCTTACTGGTAACAGCTTGCCTGTCACTTTCTCAGTGTGGCAGGTTCCTCAGCCCCAGTTCCTGCTCTTGTTTGACTTCCTTCTCACCATAGAAAGAAACTAGCCCCTCCCACTTATATGTCAGGAGGAAAAAAGTGTCAGTCTTAGAGAGACACAACCTCTGATTATCTGAAAACAAGCAAAACTCAATGACATAGCATGATCATAGCTGGCTCTAAAACCACCTGCTTGCTCTCTAGACTATCAATATTCCATCTCTCACCTGCTTCCCAGTGCAGCCCCTGCAAACCTGAGGACTCTGTTATTATTCAGTAATGCTGTGTGAAAATATTATTTGTTTGGTTACTCAGCCTTGTGTTTGGAAAATAACTTTTTTGGGCACTAACTTCATCAGCCTTTATCAGAGCAAGTATGTGGCTCCCAGGAGAAGAGGGTGCCAGCTCATGCTGGAGGAGAGACAGAAACGTTGCAGACAATGGAGAACATAGGAAGCAGAAAGATTATTTGCTTCAATGAATTTAATTAGGAGACATTAACAATATTTTTCCACTTTGCCCTGTGGCTCTTCCTGCTTTGATATAATCTGAAAAGTATATTTAAAACAAAAAGCAAAACTCCAGATACTAGAACAATCACCCTCTGAACCTTACCTTAGAAATACAGACCATTTCTACAGCAGAAGAGACAAAGTCGGGGAAGCTACACAGCACTGGGTTCATATGTCCAGGTGCTGACAGCAGGGGTCTTACAGGGGTGGCCTCTATGACAAGAATTCAGGGGCTGCCCTTTGCCAGACAGCCATCTCCAGCTCCAGAGAGAGACAGACTGCAAACTGGTTTAAGGCCATGACTAAGATTAACTAAGCTGCCTATTTAGCACGATGTTCTCCTATTTTGGGCACTCCTCTACACAAGGGCTTTGCAATGAACCTGGCAATAGAAGACAAGGAGTGAGCATTTCCTCAATAGTTTGACAGCTACAAGTTAAGCATCTGTTCAAAGCTTTTCCAGTCAGTGGGGAGAGGCATACACTGTGGGCAGAAGTACATTCCATTCCAATATGTGTATCTGGGACATCATGCTCTCAGGTATGCATTTCTCCTTACTGAGTACAAAGGAAGAAATGACTACCAGCTCAGGTAGAGACAATGAATAGTTTGATTGCTAAAGGCTGGTAAGGCAAACTCATTGATGAAGCTGGTTATCCCTATAATGATCCCAAATATTCCCAAACCTTTCTCCTCAGCTGAATTCATCTCTCACTCTGATCTCTGCAGGTGCCCATTGTGAAGTCCTTTATTTTTTTAAAAACAGATACTTAATTACCCATTCTCATTCTGACTGATTCACTAAAACTAGAAAGAATTGAGATTCTTCTTTCATCTTCTCCTTCCCTCTTTCTCTCGCTCTCTCTCCTCCCCACCCCACCTCCTCTTAGGCATAATCCATTCCTTCGACAGAAATTGAAATAACCATAAAATTGCGTTCAGCTAATGAAAGCTAGTAATAGCAGTGAGATAGACTTCCTGCAATTCTCATTTCCCTACAAGACCTTTTTGTTGCATACCAGATGCTTAGCTGTTTTTAAATGTGGTGCCTATCATTTTGAGCAGACCAAAGATAAGTGTCACTATCTCTGATGACTAATACGAAAGACCTTCCACCAAGTTAATAGGTTTCCAGTCAGGATGCTAATATTCACTACCTGCCCAAAATTATAATTTCAGCAGGGAATGTACAGTAGGAATAGATGAACTCTAGCAATGTCAAAGCTTGATGCCCCACCTCACTAACCCCCTGTTTCCCCATGTAATCCCGTGTTTTCCCCTAGACTCTTTTCAGTGATGCTGCTAAGCTGGATAATTCCTTCCAGGAAAAGGTCAAGGAATGAGCCTGGAATGTTTTTCTCTGCACATCCTGAGCCACAGTAAGAGCCATCTTCCCGCAGCTCTTCTCTTTGGGTTCTGGCCTGCCACCACTGCTCTCCAACAATCTGAGGCCCTTGCAGACTGTCTCCTTCAAAGGAGCTAGTGGATCTAAAACTTTGCATGGCTGCAGGGTATTTAAATCTCATTGGCTAGTCAGATTTTTTGAGAAAATTTTCTGGTTTTGGTAAGAATTAAGATATTGCTCCAAGAATGAGGTTTCATCAGATGCCCCTTTATGACAATTGAAGAAATTATGCCAGTAGCTGTGTCTTGGGACAATCTGTGAAATTGAACACCATGTATGTTTATTGCAGCAGAGGGGGGATAAGACTGAAAGAGAAAGGAATCTTGGGCAGAGTGTGTGAAGGTCCACAGTTGTCAGAGTCAAGTGCAGAAAGATAGAGCATAATGCTGTCTAAAACTATTATCCCCTTAGTATTTTTCTCGTGTGTACTACCTAGAAGACTACAGTGACTTTATCTTCCAGCCATTACATCAAAATTTTATAGCCCTGTCTCAGCATCCCAAGTTCTTTCCAGTCCTGGCACTCCCCCAGCAACTCTTTCCTTCACTGAAGAAGATTAAAATGATAGCATGGTCTTCTGCTGGGCGTCGAGCAGAGCAGTTGTGCTGTGATTTGAACAATGGATCCCATTCAGGCTCCTTCCTTTCTACCTTACAGTACTCAGATATATTCCTTAGGTTGAGGAAGAATAAGGAGGAGATTTGAAGTAGAAAATATGTATTTGTGGTAGAGTGATTTCTGTGCCCACCAAAAGAGGAGGGGAGGGTAGAGGAGGAGAGACACAGTCACCGGTGTTAACAGCCCAGACTTGCTTGCTTCTTTATATGCAGTAGGGATAAATCACTGTCTAGACTTAGAAGCAAAAGAAAGGAGAAAAAAAACCACCACAGCTGAAAATGTGTAGCAGGCATACAGCGGCACAGGAAAACTAAATACTGTTACAAAAAGGGTCCAGTTAGATAGCCAGAGCTTGCTGCTCTGAGGAGGATTGTAAGAATTAGGGTTAATATTAAATGCTTCTGCCTCTGGCAGCAACTACTTTCAACCATCAGCAGTTTAGGGTCACCATGAAACCAAGCTTGCATTTGCATTGTCATATTTATCTCTTCTCCATGGATGGATGTATTTTTTTTAAACCTTGTTACATTTCTCATTTTCAATTCTATTTAAAGACTTCAGAAATTATGCTTGAAAACAGATGCAACCGGCACACAGTACTACTGCAACACACCTGAAACTGTGACAAGGATTTCATAAGATCTGCAAAGCCTTACATCCCTCCTCCTCTGATGAGCTGCTAGGGTGACTTGCCAAATCCCACTCTTACTGGGCATCTCTGAGAATTGGCTGAGATGGCTGCAATTGTCATACATTCTTCTGAGCTTTCATTTTGCAGCATCACCCCTCAGGTGCTCTTTAAACAACAGCTAGAGACTGAACCACTGCATTAAGATTAAATTCCAGAGAGCAGGAAAGAGAGTGAGTGTTGTAGGTAGATGTGAGCACTCTTTAATCTGAAGGAGTACTTGTTCACTAAAAAGGTTGCTATTCAACCAAATGTAGCACAGTTAGATAGTCTGTTAATAGTTCATTATATTTATTCAAAGATACATGCATAGGGCTAACACTACAGCCACATGGAAATCTGAGTTCTAGCAAAGACTGAGTCCTGGAGAACATGCCTTCTAACTAGTTTCTCTCACTCTTTAGTGCAGAATTGGGACATATGCTTAAAGAAACACTTTGGTGCACAATTTCCCCATTCTGTGTATTTTAAATTTTTAAATCTTTTTTAAAAAATCAAGTTAATCTTAAATATTTAATAAAATCAGTTCTTTCCAGTTCCTCATTTTTCTTCTCTTTTTTCTAGACAAAACTGAAATAGCTTTCCAGTATGTGCATGTCACAAATACTAGTAATTTACAATTGGAAGAAAAACACTCTCAGAAACACATCAGCTCTTTGCTAGGTTTGGAAGTGTATCGTTAGAAAGAAAAAAAAAAAAAGAGCTTTTGACATTTCACTAATTGCATATCAAATAATAATAAAATCTATCCTATGCATTTACCACATTGCTCTTTATAATTGAGTTAAGTGTTGTCATGGTAAGACTTTACTGAACTTACTTAATACTGGTCTGAAGACACAGACACAGGTCAGAAATTACTTTCTAATTTTCCAGATGTAATAATTTCTAATTGCTATGCTTACTCTTTTCTGAGGTAACCCCATCCATATCCTTTACAAATTTACATTTTATAAATATTAAAGACACTGGGGTCATATTTTATTTATTACTTTGTGTCCTCTGATCCTCATACAAACTTTCATTTCCTCATATATTTCTTAATATAAGATTGCATTTTCAACTGTGGTTTCAAGCTAACTTAATGTTCAAAAAAAGATTAATTAATTCCAATTAACATTAATTAAAGTCTCCAAGTGATTTCTCCAAGCAGGGATCAGTCTTGGGACTCTCCTATTTTTTCTTCTCATCTCTGCTCAGTTGAATAATTTTTACAAATACTACTCTGCTAATTTCTTCAGAGCACTTGCACAAGGCAGTCTGTTTTGCCTAGTCTGCCAAGATCTAATGTACATGAGTGCTTTGCCTTTCTCCACACCACATGAATAGTGTCTCAATCAGACTCCTTCTCTTCTTACAGTATTGGAAATCAGTGGGATTACTGACTCATGCCGTAAATCCATTCAGTTAAGCAGGCATAGGTGTTCAAGGAACATGGAGATTTTCCAGGTTTGCCACTAAATTGCTGCATCATCCTGATGACATCACTTAACTCATTTTGTCTCCAAGTGTTTTGTCTTTTCTCAGCTATCCTGAGATCCTTATGAGCAAATTTTTTGACATTCCCTAACACCACAGAAGTCAATGGTACTTTTACTTTACCTTTGTCACATGATGATTCAGATGAATTTTTCATGGGACATAATAGCTTTTAATCTGTCCTGCACTTAATCCGTCCTCCAGAAGAGAAAAAAGATTTTCTCTTCTTCCTATACACAACTGTCTGTCTCCTTAATAAAAACATTCATTAGGTCTAGGGCCAAGGACTAATCATCCATAAGACCTAAAAGCTACCTACTTGACAAGGGTTCTGTTGGCAAAACCTTTATTCCTTTAGTAAGTATTTCAGGCTAATAATTTGGAAGAGATAATACACCAAGTCTAAGAATGTCCTATTATAATGTGAACCAAACTTCTAACCTCACAGAAGAATCAATTCTTCCAACCTCATATCATCAAATGCAGGCTTGCTGGCTCTATGTATTTTTATTTCTGTTCCTGATGTACCCACCCTGCCAGCCTGATATCTAGTACCTACAGTCTTAGTCATCCAAGTTTCCTCTTTTCACTTCAGTGCTGTTAGCTTGCATCATCTTTGGCTGTTAATGACTTTTTAAAATTTTAATCCCACACACATTGTTTGTGTCTTCTTTACCTGGAAAATAATTTCCAGCATTATTAACAGTTGTGCAAAATATATTTAATAGTAAATTAATATTATTGGAACTATTCTTTTTGGGGGGGACTGGGGTTTTTTTGAAATAAACATTGTATTGTCTTTAATTCTGCCAGTTCTAGAGTTCTGCTTCTGCTCTTATTCTTCCATTACTAATTCTGGTATACACTTTAATAATAATCTTGATGGTACTATTCTTTCACATTTTCTTCATTCCAGTGTATTTTCTATTTTTAATACTGATTTTTTCCCTCCAAGACTACTAGGAGTTTTGTGTAATGTGGGCATGCACATGAAAACATTTTTTCAATACCTTCAAATTATTAATTATGTTCTCCTAGATAAATATGATGTTCTAGCTCATTTAGCCCATTATTGTTTTGAACTTTCTAAAGCCACCCACCAGAATATTTAAACTTAGCCTTGCAAATATATTCAGGCCATAATCAGTTGAATCTGAGACTAATCCACCCTCAAGTATTGAGATGGATTCCTACTTTCTGTCAAGATAAGGCCTTAAGATAGAATTTCCCTGGGTCTGGCCAATTGGCTTCTGGAACAAGTGGCAGAGATCTACCACCATTTGCACACACATTGAGGTTTCTTGCATGAGTTATTGACACAAGTAAAGCAAAATTCACCTGGACTTAAAGAGTTGAAGAACAGAGAAAATATTGGCAAGTCTTCTTAATACATAGAGAACATCTCCAATCATGTAAGAAGATATTACATATAATACATATAATACCAGGTTATGACATTTTATTATCAGTTGACATTTATTGTTTCAAAAAAGTGAAATCACCTACAGACTGTGTGCAAAACAATCATGGAGCAGAAAGACTGATATCTTGTGTAAGATAAACCATAAAAAGCCATCCCATGAACACATACACCAACAAAACACATTTAACTCTCCTCACAGAAAGCATTGCAAAGCTTCCTCCTTTGCAGAGTGTGCAATGTACATAGCAAAATAATTCTGCACTTTTTCCCAAAGAATACACTGGTTCAGAACAAAGAACACAGGCAGTTTTTATTCAACAGACAGGAAAAAACAGCCTTCAAGTGGAAAAGACAAAAAATATTTGGATTAGCATAAAAATAAAAATATTCATGTCTTGATCTATAAATTTGCCTTTAAACAAAGTTAAATACTGTAGGACATTTTTCTGTCATTTTAAATAAAATTATAAATAAAATTGTCAGTTACTTTGAATTGTAGATAACATTTTGGGCCTGTTTTTCTAAGTGGAAAAATATCCATGCATTTATTATCCTGTTTAAGCTTATAATCAACAACCTACTGTGACTCTGAATTAATTGTCATTCTTTATTTTTTTTTTTCATGCTCTGGGGGTGGTGTGGAATCCAAATGTGATAAGAGTCATAGACTAAAAAGAAGTTTGTACCTGTTCTTTCTATGCTCTGTGATGGTCTCCACAGTGGGATGTCTTCTTAAATGAATGGTGTAGCACAAGGGATAGGAAGCATGACAGATTTAAGTTATGCTGTCATTATTAGGATAACACTGTATAGTAGAATGATTCAGAACACTTCTCTATCACAATATTCCTCTCTTATCTGTGGTATCATCTTCCTAAAGTGTTCTGCCTCCTAGCTCAAGGCAACCAGCTGAATAAAGGAGCCAGAGAAGGACCTGCAGCACCATAAACCAGTGGTTCAAATAGAATAGAAGAAATCACTGATCTCTAGCAAAAGCCCCATCATGTTGCTAGACCACACCACACCCTATCTCTACGTCTGCTTTTCCTGTCACTTTTTTTTTTTTGCCAGCTCTCTAGCATTGCCCACAAGACAGCAGGAACCTTGACACAAAGCATATGCTGCCCTTCCCCTGAAGGACTGGGGAGACCACATCAACCATCTTATAGCCTTATCTCAGACAAGAGATGGAAACAGAAGCTAGTCTGAGATCACAGAATCATGGAGTCATTAAGAAAAAGACTTTCCAGATCAACAGTCCAACCATTTACCTAGCACCACTGTGTTCACTTCTACACCACATTCCCAGCTGCCACATCCACACATTTGTTTAACACTTCCAGGGATCCTCTTCTCCAAGTTATGCTGGAGGTGAATGTGACATAAATGTTACTTCAATTTTCACTCTATCACAGTCATCATAACTTCTATTTTGGAAAGCCTGAGGCTGCCTGCTAATTATAAAGCTGCAATTCCCGGAGTATAAAGCTGCTGCAATTCCTGAATTTTCACAAGTATTACCCATAACTACAAATGAGGTTCTTTCCTTTAAATTTCTACTTTTGTAAACCAGAAACTATCAGAAGTTTTAGCCACTGTGACTAGGATCATATTGCATGCAAGACTGGAGGTTTTTTAAATGAGCTGAGCTGGATTTAAATAGCATAATTGCTAGAAAGTGCATAGATTACTCTTTTAATTAGACTTGTGATAACAGTTTTGTGTTCTGTTATCAAAACCATGATAAGACAGTCCAACATAGCCTTTTGTTAGTTCTTCACCAACTTATAAATTAGTCTGTTCCAGTTTGATTTTTCATTCATATTGTGATGTTGTTCACTGTGTCGTTGAGAGCAGTAAAGCCAGGGAGACCTGGCATCTCCTAGAGAGACCCAGGTGCTTTAATAACTTTTATTCCACTTAGCCAACACTTCAGAGCTTTCAGGTTTGATTTTAATTAAAGGAGCTGTGATATTTTTAGTATCTTTTAAGCAACTTTCTCACTGCACAATAATGATGCTCTGATTACAGAAGACTCAGCAAATAGGCACTGTGCAATGCTCTTGTAAGATAACTGCACTAGAAAGAGCCATAGTTTTGTCCCATGGGGCTTTTACCAAACACCTCCAAAGCTGTAGTTACCTAGAGTTAATCTTTAAACTTGTTATTTCAGATTTCTTTGTCAGAACTGTGTACTAAGTTATATGTGCACAGCAGTGCAGAGTTTACCACATTGCTTCTGAGTCATCACTGAGCAAATATCAAGAAATTCTCCTAAAAACAGTAGAGTTACATTTGTTGCTAAAACTTGCAGGTGTACAGGTGAGGTAACAGAATGGATTTCCAGCTATTTGGTGCTATCAGGACAGACAAAGCACCTGCAGTGGTTTCTCTGCATCTCAACTACTTCCATCCTCTGTAAATCAATAGCTGATTCCTCAACTCCATATTACATCAGATTTGGGTGGAATTGAAGAATTTTTACATTTAGATTTTGAACGAAAAATTTAAATTTATTTCTGAACTACTTTCCACAACTAGAGGTAAACAGTCCATGTCAGCCAAATAAATAATTTCACTAAACTTGAGGTATACTTCTTTTCTTTCCTGGATGTCCTTACTAAAAGTAGAAGACAAATCAAAGACAGTCTTTCATAGAGCTATTATGGTTATGCCAGTGCTCTTATTTACACTGCTCTGTAGTTAAGACACTTGCCAAGATACATGTTGTAGAATTAGACCACGAGGAGCTTCACACTATTGTCTCCTACCAGGACTTCAAATATTGGTTTTGTCTGCCTCAATAATATAGGAAAAACACAAGGGGTGCTCAAAGCACCAGGACTGGAAAACAAATTGTTTCAAAACTGTCCAAGTGGTGAGATTTCTTAAAAAACATAATGTCACTGACCTTAAAACCTTTTACTGAAGAAGTTTTATCAAAGGTATGGTTTTGTAATTGTCTTAAGCAAATTTAATTTATTTTAGTGAGTTCAAACTCTGTGTTACTGTCAGGTATTTGCTCTTGTTACCTGTTATGTGGCACCTCTAACATACATGCATTAATGCATGGATCATTAAACTGAACAAAAAAGACAAAGAGTTTAGACAGGTCAGTTCGCAGTTACACAGTGTGGAAGTGCAGAATCAAAGGCCTCCCTTCTGTCCCTTTCCTCATGCCTCTGTAAGTGCCCTCAGTTTTCAAAAGTCCCAGGTTTGTCCTTGAGAAATAGCTGTATTTTGCACAGAGAAGCTGCCTGTTGGAAACCCAGAACCAGCCAGGAGAAAGAAAGGAGCACAATCTTGTTTGTTTTGAAGTCTTGTTTTACTTTGAAGTCTGATTTTGCATTACTGAGCCAAGAAGAGATCGGAAGCAGAGCTGGAAACATGAACTGACCGTTTTATTTGAACTACACAAGTGAACAGCCAGAATGCAGAAGAGAAAAATCAATACAAATATTGGTCTCTTGAGTTCTCTCATAATCTGTAATTTCTTTTGCGCTATCACTGTGATGGCTTCTGCCAACCAAATTCACTCACAGATTCTTGTAAAAAATATTGCTGATCAGACCTGTGACTCCAGTTTCTGGAAGGGCCCAGAGGATACAAAATGCCTTTTACACAGGCTCCAGTGTGACATGTCAGAATGAGAGGCAGATTATGAGTTGTGTGACAGGCCTTTCTCCTTGACACTCACTGAGCCTGTCAAACAAGTTCAAGTGTTACATCTCTGAGAAAATTAAAGCTTAAACAAGGAACTGCACACACCTGTCAGGGGAAAGAGCCTTCAGAGTAGTCTTGAACCAGTTAGATTCCTGTTCCTTCCCTCACAGTGTCAGATGCCCTGCAGGAACCAGCATAACTTTGCAGCTTCTTATTTGACATTCTCACACTAGCTTCAAAGGGAAGCCCTGAAGCACCCCTGACCTATCTCCACCTCCAAATCTACACCTAAAGCATATGACACTTGCCAGACACCCAGCTTGAATGACAGAAGAGTAGACATTCATCTAAAGGTGGATAAGTGCTTTTCCATTTGTTTCTGTTTGCAGATCATCCTTCCCTAGCAAACATCTTGGAAGTGGAAAGAATACTTTCACCATGCACTGAAATTTGACAACAGCACATTGCTTTCCTTTGCAACGACCTGTAAAAAATATAACATATATTCTTATCCTAACCCTGTATTTAAAACCATTGTTTTGGGATGGTATGATCACTTTTCAAAGATCTGCAGAGACATGTATAGCATTCTCACTGTCCAAATCACAATCCTCTAGCACGAGGATTAACATAAAGCCCCTTAACATAAAGCCCCTTAACATAAAGCCCCTTTCCAGCTCTCAGCTCAATCTGTGGTCCTCAATTCCTCCTCTGGAATCCATCTTCTTTCTTAAGGCAAATGAAGAGCACAAGTACACATCAAGACTGAGAGACTCTCTCAGGACCACATACAGCTTATTGCCTTTTTATTGAAAGTTAGGATGAAAACCAACTTTCTGTAATAAGAAGGACAGATTTGAAAAGGCTGGAAGACAGATGGCACATGGATAGGAGGCAGTGGTGATGTACTTCCTAATTTTCAAAGCACCATCAAACTTTCAAGAGTTAACTAAAATGCTTTTGTTAAACAGCATCAGGCTGACAGGGCCCTGTGAAAATTTAGGGACTTATTCACTCATATTTCCAGAAGGCTCTGTGTCATGTCCAAGGCTCTGTTGAGATGTAAGCATGCCTCAAAAATATCTTTCTCTGTTCTTTATAACTTTCCATTAGATGCTCATATTGGAGCTGATCAGAAGAAAAAACACTGCAGAAAAGAGTTGTAGTATTAGCAATGAGATATGGATAGAGACTGTCTCAGAATATCTGGTCTTCTAAAACTTGCAGCCTCACTTCTGGATTAAAAATCAGCAACATTTAAGCCACAAGTTGGAATTCCCAACTTAAGCTAAACCCCTGTGTTACTGGAAAATAACTCAAAGTGGACAGGGACAGAAATGTCTTCCTTGTCATTCAAACAGAGATTGTCTGCAGAAACTGGTGGTGCTGCCCTTTCTTCATTGAAGGCAGCTTACTAAATCCTTCCCTTCTAAACAACCTAATCATCCTTGCAAATTATAGTGTATGGAAAACACTGATTACAACACCAGAAGGTAGAAACCAAGAATTTTCTAGCCAGGTATGCAGCTGTATCAAGCACATAGATATGTTGAAGCTGATTCTCTGCTTCTCTGCAACACTGTTTTTCCACATCTGCCTTTGCAGGCCAGGTTTATGGTTTAAATTGGTAGGTTCTGCCTAACACATCTTAGTCACTCATTAAATAGAAGAAAGAAATGCTTTCAGCACCATCCACTAATCAACATCCAGAGATTCATCAGAAACCTCAGAATATGAGGGATTTTCAAGAAAGATACACTGGGATGCCTCTATCCCCAAAACAACTTGGCAGCAGCTGGAATAAACTTTCAATCAGGCATGCAAGTCCTGACTGAAAAAAAACACCTAGAAACCCCACTGTGGTTTCTGTATTATCCAAGGGGCAATTTATCAGCTGCTTTTCACACATCAGGCTTTGGACTATTTTTATCTCTGGCTGAAGAATCCTTCCTCTAAATTACATTCAGACTGTTAAACATGAAGACAGAATTTACATCCCTATAACTGAGCATGACAGAAATAGTCCAGCTCGTGTAAAATTAATAGTGATATCCTACAAAACTATATGGTGTCAGTTTCAAAAGTAAGCTCAGCCCTGACCCTAAATTCCTAAAGGGCTGCTGGGAGGTCTGGCTTGGGACCCACAGCGTAAAAGCACTGTATATACTCCACACTACTTGGTTTAGGCTGATACTCTTGTGAAGACCATGTCAACTGTTTCGGGAAATGATGGGAAAATTGAATGTGGTGGCCTGGAGTTGAAAGGCTGCATTCTTCCTCCCTCCATCCTAATCAAGGAAAAGAAATTCTTCCATGAAGCCTTATAATTAATATCCTGAGTCTGTGCTTCCCAACAGGAGCAGACATAGAGAGAAGATTCAAGGCTGTACTGAAAAGGAGAGAACCCTAGAAAACCATAGACAACAGAAATGTTGAAAAAGTAAAATCTTCCCAAAAATTCCCTTCTCCCCTCCCAGCAGCAGCCAGTCTGTCTTCTCCAAACTCTCACACAAAAGTCACAGCCTTCCTTCTGCATCAGCAAGAGGATTATCCTGGCCTGGAGCCCCAGAGAGGGCACTTTGCACTGGAGTCTGGTAAGATTGAGTTGGTCCTATTCATGACTGCCTCAAAACTGGCCAGTGAAGGAGAGAACTCTTGAGACCCTCAGGAAGGCCAAATGAATTGCCAATCACTATGAACAGGCCATGCAAACTGTCCTTTTCTTTCCCTGCTTAACCATAGAACAAGAGTCTATGGGGAATGAAGACACAAAGCAGGCAAGGCTACACAGCTGTGACAAGGAAAGCATGGTTAAAATTTTATCACCCTGTCCCATGCATGAACTCAGATTTTACCTTGGATTAGCCCTTCTTCTTTCAGGCGTGGGCTTACTAATCCCCTCTGACAGTCTTAAATCCCAAGCTGATGTAAATGAGACCACTGCCAGAACAGATGCAGAACTTCATGCTGATGCCAGGACAAAGTCACATCTTGCTCTAAGGAAGCACCAGCATTTCAAAAGCTCAACCTGGCTCTAATGACTTTCATCAGAAAAGAATGATGTATCCATTAGCTGAGCCATGAAGGTGCCAGGCTGCATTCTCAAGCAGGCCTAACTCCACTGGTCTCATTAATTCCTGGTGAGTTCTCTGATCATTCAGGACTCAGATAACAAACTGCCAAAAGAAGAGACATAATATGGCTATTGCCTGATTTGAAGCACTAATGGGAGCTCTTTGGCTGCAGCAAAAATGGAACAGACCTTTTAATCTTGTTTGGTGACCTTGACAGTCCTTGAATTAGCTTCTCATAAAAAAAGAATCAACAAATGTATAAGTCCTTCTCCTTGCATCTGAATTGTAAGCTAGGAGAAGAAAAGTTACATGAAAAAAATGGTGCAGCTGTACTTAATAGAGGCAATGGTACTGATCAAATTACTCTCTTGTAATTGCATTTTGAGGCTGACACAAGTAGTATGATCCAGAAGGATCCAAAGGACAGAGCTGTCTACTACTAAAGATAAGATGAATGAAAGATTTAAAGTAGCTGTGTTAGAAAAAACTCAGACCTCCTCAAACCACTTAGTCAGATTTTATACCATCCTGACTATGTTTTTTTTTTTTCCATCAAGGAAACAGTATTTTATTCACCAAAGCAGCAGAGCAGCAAATAAGCTCCTCTGCTTTTTTATGTTTTCCCTTGTTGGGTTTTAACCAAGAAAAGATTCCCTGTAGCCTTAACTCTACTGACTGAAGGAATTCCAAGTGGACAGGAGTGGGCATGGCAACCAATTCTAGAGACCAGTGACAATGGGAACATGTGTCATACAGACTGGGATGGTCTTCATTTTTAAGTTCTTCTGCTCCCTGTGGAGGTGTCCATGTTTTCAGGAGGAGAAGAAACCCTATTTACACATGGATTAGACTATATCCTGAGGCCTTCAATGTAGAAATGTGATTTCCTATTCAACCACTGCATGATTTTGGGCAGACTGCCCAATTTCTCCATCTGTAAATCACACACACAAAAAAAATAGTATTAATCACATTATTAATTAAATTAATAAATAGTATTTAATACAGTCTGTATTGTATTATATTATACTTTATATAATCTATATATTTTACATATATAGAATTGAAAGAATTAAACTAACTAATCATCATTAAAAAATTTGATTTTGGAGATCTCTTGGGAAAAATCCCTTCCTCTGTGTTGCTGAGTCTTACTGGCTGATGTGAGTAAGATTCAGCCACATTTACAATCACAAAGATGCATCAAAAAGCCAGAAACTGAGCTAAATGGGATTTCAGAGGTGAATGCAGAGTTGCACTGGTACTGGAAAAGACCTTGCAGATGACCATTTGTTGATGTATATATTTTGTGTCTTTCCAAGTACATGAGCCAAATGCTTGGAGTTTCAATGAGTCACACCCAGGAAGGTTTGAGACACCATTCAGATACCCTTCCTAGTTGAATCACAGCACTTCTAACTGTATATTCTATGTTTGAGGTTATTTAGTACCCAGTCATGAGTGATTTAACTTCTCAGTGCCATGTCAGCCAAGACAGACAAAAGTTAAGTGAGGATTTCAGCTGAATCACTGTAGAGGACACCCTAGTCAGTGAGTAACAGTAAAATAGGCTGCATTTCAAGAGACATTTCAGTAACTTCAGAAGCATCACCCAGTGGGACTTCGTTAGCAAGTATCCAAAGTGACATCTACTGGTGCATATTTGGACTAGCGCAAAACACAGAAATCAAGTTAGAGAAAGGCAGAGCTGCACAAAGAAGCAGACTAATGAGCCTCAAATGTACTAGTGGGATAGTCAGCACCTGTTGGGTTCTGCTGGATAACTGAACCTTGAACTATTATGGAAGCAGATGAAAATGATGCCAATTTTCTTCCAAGCTCCAATGGTTTGCTAAAGATGCCTTCCCACTACGAATTTTTTTTAATGGCCTACAGCTACAGCACAGGAAGGAATGCAGGCAGGTTTTCCCATAAGGGAAGTTCTGTTAGAGTAATTCCAAGAGATAAGGCATGGAAGACACATTTTCCTTCAGACCACCTATGGAATTCTATAGATCTACCTGATCAAATTCACTAAGACCAAGACATGGTGCATATCTTGCACCTATCTAAGGAAATATAAAGATGAAACTTCTCAGTTCAGGTAAAAACAGATTCTCTAAAATGCCCCTGAAGATAGCTTTGTCTAATAATGGATTTGGAGGTCCTTGGCAGGAACATCAATCCCTGTTCTGTGCTAAAAAGCATATCTGGGAAGGCACCACTTTTCTCTCAATTTGTGAGACTGATAAACTTGGGCATACCCAGGTAACTTTATCCATTTTTTCAATTTGTGATTGTATTTCCTCTTACTGGAGTAGGACAGTTGGTTCACCCTTTCACAAAAAACAGTCACTGCCTTACAGACAAGGGGATGCTCTTGGTGATACAAACCAGAAAATTAAATTTTGTCTGATACTTCCAAAGGTAGAAAGTACTAAAGAAGTGGGTGATTTAGTAAAATTGCAAAGAGCTGCCTTTTGGAAACAAGTTTGATGGTAAAACTTGGTGGTACTCAAATCTATGTAAAAACTGATAAAAGAAACTCCAGAATCTGACTCAGGGGCAACACAGGCCAGTCAGGACATCCTTGCATACAACTGGTTGAGGGTAAAAGTTCTGGCAGAAGGTCAGAAGCCTAGTCCAAGTCAAATCACTGTAACCCCTTTGGAAGTCTCTGAACACCAATATGAAAATGATCTGTGCGGTTATGATGCTCTTGAATCACAATGCAAATGTGTTTCTTTCTTCCAAATCTGCCTGGACTTCCTACAGCCTGTCCTTAATAACCACCATATCAAATGTGGGCAGAACACCAAAGGATGTTGTCCTTGCAATGTTCTTCTTCCAGGACAGTCTGTGACTTAATGCTGCAAAGAATGCAGTTGTTATCAGTTTTCACTATTAGTGCTGCTACGACTGCTCCCAATCCTCCCACTCAGCCATTCCACTTAATGGAAAGCACAGTATAATCCCTGTCTTCCAAAGTATCACACCAGGACTGTCATAGCCAAGTCTTTTGCTTTCCCATAGCCATAGGACCTATGACCCAGTTGTAAACACATCTGTCTATACCACAAAGAGAATCTGGACTGAACTAAAGTAAGCAGGATAATTTTTACTTTGTTTTTATCCTGAATTATAAAAATCCACTGTAGAAGCAGAAGAGTCCAGTTAATGGTGCCTCTGCATCTGCACAATAAATACAGATCTCTGAAAATCTATTTTAAGGCCCTAGTACTGAACAGTAGACTCATCTTCATTAGATCACAGGGGCTGGATTAAAATTTACATCATTGGTTTTATATCAATGATTTAAAAGTGGTCAGACAGAATCTTCATGTTCATAGTATGACTTTAATCTTTGGAATTACAGAACATGATTAATTGCTGAGGAAAATACTTTCTTTGAGATCTTTCATTTTTTGGCATGCAACTAACACAACTTCTATACTTTTTTCAGTTGCTAATAGTCTCCAATGACAGATATACTATTATATTTCTTGCTCACAAGGCAAAACTGCACTATCAAAATTACATTTTCAGGCAATGAAATCTCAATCCTTTCTATAGGGATTTTTAAAGCCCTTGGCAATATTTGCATCTGAAATTATACAAGAATGAAACACTGCATAACGTCTAAGAGTTTAGCTAATAGTGTGAAGCTATTTTATATCAACAAAGTTTTATCAAATTTAAGTTTGCACGCCTGAGCTGAGAGTTTAGTTTCAAAGCTCTGACATTGCTGAAGAACAGACCCAATTCACATTCTGCTATTTTTCCTCCCCAAAACCAGGATTTTAGGAGCTATGCACCAGTTACATAAAGAAATATGCTAATGAAATATTAAAATTAAATAATTATATGATGTTGCATCTTGTTTATTTGACATAAAAATCTAGGACTGCAGCTATAAATCCTGATTGCCTTTTTGTCTGAGTGATTTAGTGCTAAAAGTAAGTTCAGCAATCAGATTTAAAAACAAAAAAAAAAAAGAAAAGAGAAAAAAAGTTCCTACATTCCTAAAAAAAAGTAAAATCCAGTATCATCTGCCTTGAGCCATGGAAGACCAGGAAATTATATTAGTTAAATATCCACAAGTAACTGAATAGTTTTCATGGTTTTCCTGGAATATAGAGCGCTGTGTCCAGCTCTGGAGCCTCCAACATGAAAAGGACGTGGACCTGCTGAAGAGAGTCCAGAGGAGAGTCACAAAGAAGAGAAATAAGGCCTAAAGAACCTCTCCTGTGAAGACAGGCTGGGATGGCTGGGGTTTCTTCAGCCTGGAAAAAAGAAGGCTTCAGGGACACTTAGAGCATCCTTCCAGTGGTGAAAGGGGCTACAGGAAAGCTGGAAAGGGACATACACAAGCCCTTGTAATGATAGGACAAGGGGGAATGGCTTTGAATGGAAAGAGGGCAGGTTTATATTACAGAACAGGTAGAAATTCTGTACTGTGAGGGTGGTGAGGCACTGACACAGGTTGTCCAGAGAAGCTGTGGATGCCCCATCCCTGGCAGTGCTCAGTGTCAGGTTAGATGGGGCTGCTTTGAGCAGCCTGGTCTAGTGTCAGGTGCCCCTGACCACAAGAGGGAAGGACTGGAACTTGATGATCTTTAAGGTGCCTTCTAACTCAAACCCTTCAATGTTTCTTTGGACAATTTCAAATATTGCAGAGAATCTTACTGTCTAACCACTGAGAGCATTAAATGGCCCAATAAGAAATATGGGAGAATTAATGGCACACACCCAGATACAGAAGGGACTCAGAGCAAGGACTGCACATTCTCCTGCTGTGTGATATGCTGCCTGCAGGAACAAATTTCAATCCCAGATTTTGCCATTCCTCTATTGCCTGCAAAGGCACAAGCAGTTCTGAGCATTTCTTGCTGTGCCATTGAGGCCCACTAATGTTGCTAAGATTCTTTTGCCACCAAAGCTTTAATCACATAACAACCCTTCTGCATTCATACCTCGCAAACAGAAAAATCTAAACAAAATTCTGTCCCCCACCCTGATAAATATCAGAAGAAACTCTGCTTAGGATGAACTGACCATATTCAGTGAAAGCATAAATATAATAGCACTAGAGAATTAAACCCCCAGATGAGGAAATTCATTATATTGCCATCATAATTTTGATATTGCATAGTAAATGCACTTGAAAACATACATTGTAAGACACGTGAGAGATGAAATACTGAACATCTGTTTATTAAGAAAACAATTAACTTTGTCTTATGCAGTGGGAGAGTTGAGGTTCCTAGAAGTATAAACGATCATGAACAATGTCACACCCTTACACAGCATCCAGCAAGGACAATTACAATTGTAGAGACAACTTTAGTTCTTCCACATTAGAATTTTCCATTTGATGCTTTTCCATACCTTTCCTGCAGATTTCATGCTCCATTGGAAGGGCAGAAATCCTTATTAATATAATTAAACTTCTGCCTTATTGGACATAACTATGTGCTCTGTAGGACATGAATCCTTAATAGTGTAAGCACAGGAATCCTTATTAATGTAACTGATTTTCTGCTTTATAGCACATAATCCATGTGCTATATAGTATATGATCAGCATGTAAGGCTGGTTAAAGACAAGCTGGGCCAGAGACACTTCCCCCTTTCACTCAGAGAACTGAGTGTATAAAAAACTACTGAAGCAGCTTATGCTCCAACTCAAGTATTGAGCTAAACCCAAATTCTGTCTTGCAGTCAAGCCATTTGGACCATGCTTCCATCCTTTTTTGGTTTAAACCCACTATTGTAAGGATATCTCTGAGCTTCTGCTACCTTTCAACAGGGATTCAGCAATGCTGACTGCCTAAAACATGTGTAAGATTTTCAGGAAGCCAAACGGTGGACCTTGTCTCACTAAGACAGGTAGAGTGTTAACTACCAAGCATGGACTAGGGGCTCCTCAGGACTGGGCTCTACCACAGTGGTAGAGATAATTAATTATGTAAATAACTAAGAAAGTAATTCGCATTCACTGCTGAGGTGTGCACATGCACAAACTATTCATTTATAGAAGGTAGTATTCCACCCAAGAGCACTGGAAACAAGAAAGCTGCTGCAGTATGGCAAGCTGATAGTACTTGCTATTAGCAAGGTAACAGGGATATTAGCTATCCATAGCCTCACCTTCCAGACAAAGGGGGACTGGAGGCCTCTCAGTAGTCATGCCTGTGTTGGTCAGGTGTGGTAACTCTCCACAGGGTCAGCTGGGAAAGGGCCCAGGAGATCTGTGAGATATTAGTGTCAAGACCAAAACCAGACCAGATCAGAATGCTAGCTGCATGCACACCTCCTGAGGTAGGAGGAAGCTGGAGTATACCCCAATTATGCTCTTTATATTCTTTCAATCCATTTTCACTACCAGATGCTGGATTTTGATATTGGATATTAGTTAATGCAACTGATGGTCCAGTTATTTCAAAATGTCATGTTCAAATGTTATTCCTAAAAATTTGTTTCCAAATGAAAATGCAGCATATTTTTAATGGGAGGGGGGGAGCGGGGGGGCGTGGAAACCCAAACAACTAATTTCTGTGTAATTCATACTACCTCTCCCTGGTAGTATATCTATAATTTCTATACCCAGCTGCCATGCTGGGTTGAGGGCATACATGTCTCAATTTAACAGATTGGATTTAATAGTTAACACAGGCTGGAATGTATCTGTGGTATGTGTCATCATTCCTTTTAAGCCCTGCCATAGCTCTCACATTTCCTGAAGCCCTAAACAAAAGAGTGCATTCATAACCCTTGTTGGAAAGTCAAGGCAAAAAGTTAAAAACAACAAACATGATGAGTCCATCCTTTCTGTCAGCCTCACCTAGAGCCCTGTGAGCTCACTGGTGAAGCTGTGATTCCCTGGATTGCTTCCCTAACATCCTGCAGGAATTCCAAGGAATAATTGTGCCTGTGGTTTCATAACCTATGACACAGACTTTCAAAATTTTATTCTACATAAATAATCTGTTCCTATTCAGTCACTCGAATTGCTCATTTTTCGCTCTCTCACATGAGAAATGAGCAAATATAATGGAGTTTTCTGACTTAAAATGTCTTCAATTTTATTCATACCTGCTAACAGTAACTTGTGCTTGTATACATACCAGAAAGAACATGTGTTTCAGTTTTCTTCTTTTCTGCATTTTTGTTTATACTGTATTTAGAGAAGAAATTAAGGTAGCTTCTAAATAATCAAGTAATGAAGGAAATAACCCAGCTCTTTTTTAATTTTTTCAACTTTTGTTTCATATTTCCAACCACCAATCATCACTACTAGAAGACAGTCTTGTATATCACCAAATCCATCTCTTTGTCAGGACAAGGTGAGAAGGGAAGAGGAAGAGATACAGCTTTATCCATATTTTCTGATTCTGCAGAAAACACCTTAATATTTCAAATGCATGCTACCTGGGATTACTCCCAGGAAAAAGAAAACCACAGGAAAATGAGCTCACAATCCAGATGCCCTGCCCAAAGCAGGACTTCCTGATGCTAATCTCAAAGGTACTCCACCACATCAGTCTGAAGCCTTGACTGAAGTCAAATAATGTTTCTCCAAGTATTCTTGTTCTCCTTTTCTGTAGACACAACTCCTTGACAAATTTTCAAGGATTCAGTGCATTTCTAAGAGATTTTGCCACTCATTGCTCGGCCAGCTCAGCAAAGTCCAGATAGTTGCCAGTATCGTAAGGGAAATCCCCTTTGGCTGTACTTCAGGCTGTATGCATCCTACTCATGAATGAGATCACCTTAAAATTATAGCAGAAGCCATCTCAGACTTTTTTAATGCTTTTACAGCAGTTCTCCCAAGAGCAAGAAAAAGGCAGCCCCTATCTACATCTGGGAACAATTCAGTGGTCCAGAAGAGACAGTCACCAGTGAAACCTGGGCATTAGCTCATTTGCCTGCAACTGAGAAATGTACTGCTCTTTTTTTTTGGGTTTTTTTTTTTTTTTTCCTCTCATGACCTTTGTCATTGCTTAGAAACAGTTCTACTGTAAACACACATTTAACGTATTATGCACACATTGATATGCTTATATTAATATACTAGATTCCCTAGATATATATTCATTAAATACGTTATTGCTGGGGTTTTTCGAAGAAGGCTCCAGGGAGACTTCATTGCAAACTTCCACACCTTGAGGGGGCTTATAAAAAGGAGGGAGAGAAACTTTTTATACAGGCATGTAGTGACGGGACAAGGGAAATGTTTTTAAACTTGAAGAGGATGGGTTTAGATTAGATATTAGGAAGAAACTCTTTCCCTAGATGTGGTGCAGCCCTGACACAGGTTGCCCAGAGAAGCTGTGGCTGCCCCATTCCTGGAAGTGTTAAAGTCCAGGTTGGATGGGGTTCTGAGTAGCCTGATCTAGTGAAAAATGTCCCTACCCATGGTAGAGGGGCTGGAACTAGATGATCGTTAAGGTCCTTTCAACCCCAAACATTTGACAAGTCTATGATTCTATGATTATAAAACAACAATTTTTGACCAGGTAGAGGTTCTGCATTTCTGTCAACCAGTAGCCTCTTTTAAATGATCATATGGATACCTTTCTCTGGCACTGTCAAAGGTAGACAATTCCCTCTAAGTCTCTTAATTTCTTAGCAGCATAATCCCAAATTTCTTTATTTGCAAAACAGTAACTCTCAGGAATTCTCAGTAACTCTTTGTGAGCTGCACTGTGCCATGAGAGAAATTTACCCTCATTCATGCTTCCATCATGAATCATAAGAACTGGGTCAGAAATTTGGCCCAATGCAGATATAGTTTTGTTTATGTCTGTTCTAAGACATGTTCTTAGAGCACATAGGTAGGAACTGCTCAGGGGAACACCTCTTATACTGAGCAAGACTTTCTTGTTTTATCTACAGGTATTTTCTTTGGCATGTGATATAGGTCACCTGATAGGCCTTCATCATTAGAAACCCTTGTCCAACCATTGCCCACATTTCCTTCCAAGATATCAGAACACCAGGACATCTTCTTACAAATGTAAGTTATTCTAAAGAGTCAGTTTTGACCTGGCCTGGAGGGTGAGGCATCAAAACTGTCTTCTCCCTCTACACATCAATCCCTAAGAGTCAATATATAAAAAGTTTCTTTCAGATGAATGCCATGTGAGTGGTAGAAGCCTAAATATTAGCATTAGAGTAGATTTGTCCCATATCACTGGTCAACACAATAAAGCTTTAGAATCAATACAGACAATAACTGCAACTGAAATTCACTCTCAGAAACTCACTGAATTATGACTCTTCTCACAAACCACAAATGCAAACTTGGAAAGCATCCTCAAAGGGACAAGGAAGCCTGTAATACTTAACATAATGTGTGTTATACTTAACATTTTGTGCACAACAGATGATGAGAAAAATAGATGGATTTCTTCCCTCACCTTCACTCTCTATTTCAACTTTGCAGGGCTTTTCTATGTGGGAGGTGTGTTTAAACAGGAACCGGGCTCAAGGAAGGATGTGCATAATTAGAATTTCTGTGTGGCAGAGTAGTTATCTGGTTCTATACAGGTGCCTAGGGAACTAGTCACAAATCAGCTGAAAACGGGTGTTCTTCACTGGCCATTGCAAGTTGACCAATGTGTGTTGAAAGCCAGTTACCTACCTTGTCTCGAATACCTTGTCTCATGACTTCTCTTTCAGCCTCCATCTTGGCATATTTGGCTTTCCTCTCTTCCTCTTGTTGCCGAAGGGCTTCCTGTCGTTCCTCTTCTTTCTTAGCAGCATCTGGGTCTTTCTCCTCATCCCCACCCAGCATCTTTCCCATGTCTTTGGTAGCCCCTAGAGAAAGTAGAAGAGAAAATCAGCCCTGTAAGAATATGGTGAGACCCCCCAGGATGACAACTCTCTCCTTCCCCATGCTCAGGGCCACCTGTCATTCCCTCTGCATCTGGAAAGGTTTCTCCTTTCACTGGGGAGGCAGCACACTCTCCCCCCAGGCAAGAGGTGGGCAAAGCACTTAACCTGATTAAGTTACCTGTCACTGGCAGAAGAAGCACAGCAGCAAAAGGAAGAGACCAAATTTGTAGATTTGCATGATGGCAGCATAGTTTGTTTGCAGCTCTGGAAAGGACAAGCTGCCATCCACACTGTTTTCACTTTATCAGCTCAGCCAAGTGACTGAAGGTTGATTTTGAAGGGTCTTTAATGCAATAGGCATGTAATACATCCAGAACAAAATGACACCAGGGCCAGGAAAGGAATTTGAAATCTTGATTGCAGGGATGAGTAATCACACTCTTAATTGTTGTCAGAAATTACACATCCCATGACAAGTAGGACCACATGGCATTAGCAAACAGTTGGAGTTGATGAATTCTAGGCTCCTACCATGGATCAGAAAGAAGCAGCATCTCTGCATCTCTTATCAGTTCTTGGACACCACCACCTCTAATGCTTAGTACCTAGGTGAGATCACGGCTTTGTCTTGTTCCACTGCTGAATACACGTTGTTCCCAAGTTTTCATTCCCTGTGCATTCCTGAGGCAGTTTTTTGTTGTTGTGCAAAGGCCATGCAGAACCATGCAAATGAGGAGGAGGCATCCTGCATGCCCTTTTATCCTCAAAATGCTGCATAAATCCATTTATCCTGTATTTCAGAGACATTTTTATTAGCAAATGACTGTAAAGCATCCAGCCAAGAAGAAAAACAGCAGCTGAGGAAAGGGGAAGAGCATGTACTGTGATACACCATCATGAGGGCACTGGAGGGCAGCAGCAGGATCAAGCCTGGTTACATGGATGAAGAGAAGACACATACCCTTTGGAAGCAGTGTTGGACCTTGCCTGCAGCAGGAAAACACTGCATCTTTTACTAAAAGAGGTTCCTTCATCCTGGAGAAACACTGTAGGTCCTTAGATGCTAAGTCAGGACACCTCCATATTGGCTCGTTGCTGGCTGAGGTTTACCTGATTTAATCTGAGACAGCCTTGTTCTTACACATAGTCACAAGTACACATATCCAACATCTCTTGTTTTCCATAAAGCAAAGATTTCTGGCCTTTGCAAAGGCTTGGGCTGGAAGGAGACACTATCAAAGAACTGCCAAGTAATTTTTTGTTGGTTTCATCAAAGGCTAAGTGAAGGAAAGAGTTTCTCACAACCGTTTATAAATTTCCCTTATAAATTACTTTCCAGTGTGTCAGCTCTGCTGAACGACTGTGATTGCTCGTGCTTTCCACATCAGTTCTTGGGATGGCGATTGTGAAACCTTGATCCTTAAGGGAAGAAACATTTGCAACTTGTCACAATGATTCCTCCTGAATTGCCATAGTGATGGCACTTACCAGATCAACTATTGCTTCTAATAACCACCAAGGAATTTGTGAAGAGCTAAGCAGATCCCTTTTTTTCCACACTTCTTTTCCAGGTTAAATGTTTTCCCAGAACCCTAAGTTGAAAGCAACCCAGAATCAAAAACAACTCTCCAATCCTCCAAAATATGACATAGAAATGTCCCCTTTAGATCTGCCACAGAGAAGCATGGGGAAACTAGTAATTTTAAGCCTTACAAGATCTAGTTGTAATACACAGGGTTTTTTCTTTTTGCCAGGTGGGAAATAACAACAGTAAACATGAGTGTCCGTATCCAGCTGCCTAACCACAAACCTCTTGACATTTCCGTTGTTAGGAAATCTGTGGCTTAAAACAAAAAGACATCTAGGGATCCCAGACAAACCCCACCTGGAATGGTCCCTGTCGACTGTCAGTCTTCTTCTACCACCATTTTGCATCCTTCATTGCAGGATCAAAGTAATACAAAAACTCTTGCATATTGATGGAAAATTTACCCAGACCATCTGGCAATTTATTTCCTGTAGTACAAGGAAGGCTAACTGAAATTGCAAGTAAGCTAAAACTTCATAGCAAGCAAAAAGGAAATACAGCCTAGTTGTGTCACCTCCAGGTACTGCCGGAACCTCTCTAAGCAGCCTTTTTGTGCAAACATCAGTGATCACAAATCTCACTAACATCTTTAACTTCTGAGTCCCCGCAAAAGATTTCTTCACTGATTATCAAACTACTTTGGGTTCAATAATCTATCAAGTTTATCCCTTTTTAGCTTCTCTCCAGTTAGAGCTATCCATACAGCATAATACTCTAGTTACTTAGGAAACAGAATTCAACAACAGAGATTTTTTTTTTCAACACTAAGCACTACTTCTAGGCAATCATGAAGCTATAATGTCAGCTCAGCTCATCACATAAGAAGTGAAATAGTATTATTTTCCTTTATTTCATAGACAAGACCAAGCTTTTAAATGCATAAAGCATGTTGTTCTGCAGCCATTCAGCATACAGGACACTTAGAAGAGCAAAAATCAGGATCCTCATAGATTCTCTTAATACACGTCTGATTTCAGTCACTTTCTAAGTGTTCAAAATGCTACACTGTGGCATCACTGTTAACTAATTGGAAGGAAATGTATTATGAGAACCGAAATTTTACACTACATTTTAACTAAGGACTCTTGTGTTACTTTTAGAAAAGTTTTTTTTTTCCATCTCCTTTGCTCTTCATCCTAAACTGTGGACTTTGTTGCTAACATTCCATGGATAACAGCTTCTGGTTTTAGCAGTACAGCAGCAAAGATTCCAGAGAATTCATCTATGTGCAACTGAGGTGCATCAGTTATAGGCATAAGCAAAAGGAAAGAGCAGTTGTTCTGTCCTGTCATGGTTAGACACGGAAGTGAATTTTTTCAGGAAGTTGGTAGTCAAATCAATCAGTGGTCAGATTTGGATATTGGCACCTGGAGTGACCACTGAAAGCATGGACACACCTCTGAGAACACAGAGGGTTAAAAGCAAGAACTCCCAGGGCAACTGTCTCTTTTTGGTTCCGTTCATCGGAGAGTGCAGACTCTCCCCTGCTCAGGCTGGGTGGGGGAGGGGAAGCCATGTGGCCTGGTAGAGGTAGGCCAGGGGGCTGAAGAACTGAAACTGAGCCAGCTCCTGTGGACAGAAGGGTGGAGAGAAACGGAGATGCCTTTGTCTCCCCGCCCAGAGAGTTTGACGGTACCTGAAATTTGCCGGCAGAGATGAAGGAGAAGGGTGGGGGGGAAGGTGTCCAGAATGGGAATTAAGTTCTGGGCAAAGATTTCAGCTGTCCGGGTAGTCTGAACTTTTAACCCTATCCTGGGAAATGAAGGCTTCATAAAATATTACTCCTCCTCGATTTGAAGTAGAAGAGAGACAATCTGGGACCTGAGATGTTAGAAGAAGAAATTTTTAGGTGGGAGGAGATAATGGAGTAGCTTTGGCTGGACTTTTCTTGTTAGCCATAGAGTGAACCAAATTCTCCTGCAATAGAGACTGCATTTTTAGGGGGATGCAGTGGTGAACAAAGCTTCAGCAACTACCAGCACAGGAATGGCAAGAACAGAGAAAAGCTGAGGAGGGTGTGGTGATGCCCTCTGTCCTCAGGAAGAAGAGGATCTCTGTTCTTGGACCCTCGGCCCCAGGGCAGGAAGAAAATGGGGGGAGTGTGGTCCCAAGATGAAAATCTGAACTGTTGTCTCTTTTGGTATGTGGCAAAGCATCCGTAAAGGAGACCTATGAGCAGTCTGTCCATGCACGGTGGTGAGAGCACTGTGACATGGAAAGGAGGGTGTCACACTGGCAGATTTTCTCTGGGCAGTGCCATGTGTGACATGGAAACACAGAAGGGTGGCAACTGTGTTTCCTGGGGGGTCTATGGTGCAAGAGAGACTCCTCTCTCCTTTGAGAGACTGAGAATTGATTATCTGAAGGGTGGCAACTTGATCATGAATCCCAGGTGGTGTCTCACTGTGGTTTTTTGGAATTTGGGTGGCAGGAGGAGGAGTGCTTTAGAGGGTCTTCATCCTGGATTTAGTGTGTGTGTCTTTTATAGTAGTAGTAGTAGTTTAATAATGCTTTTTTTTCCTTTGTTATTAAGTTTGGGCCTGCTCTGCTCTGTTCCTGATCACATCTCACAGTATTTATTTTGGGAAGGTGTATTTTCATGGGGGCGCTGGCATTGCACCAGTGTCAAACCGTGACATGCCGTTAAGCCCACTTCTGAGGCTTCCAAGGAAACAGAGGACAGACATACTTACTGAATCTCCTTCATATGATAAACCTGGGAGTTTTTGTCTTTATTTCATCTTTTTGTCTTTCACACCCCAATCATGACATATACTTTGACATGAAGAGAAGTCAGAGACTCCCACATTATTCATTAATCAGTATGGAGTTTCAATCAACATTATTTCTAACATCTTTAGAGAAGGCTACAGAAAGACAACAGAAACAGCTAGAGCTCCAGGACAACATTTGCCAACTGTCACCTTTCTGGTTACAAACAACCCTGCCCTCAAAGAATAAAAACTTCTATATGGAAAAAAATCCCAGAAGTAGTGTGAAAACAAGTGGCATGGCAGCTATGTCAAAGTAATAGTAATTCCCTTAGTCCATATAGGCTAAATAGCTAAACAATCTGGTGTTAAACCAAATACTATGGGTGCATTCAGATATGATGTGCTGGTTTTGGCCAGGGTAGAGTTAATTTTCTTCACAGAGAAATACTTATAGGTTGCATTTTGGATTTGTGCTGAATACATTTTTTATACATTTTTGATACAGTTTTGTTACTGCCTAGCAGGGCTTACACAGAGACAAGGCCTTTCCTGCTTTTTGTACTGCCACACTGGTGAGGAAGAATTGGGTGGTGAATGAAAGATTGGGAGGGGACATGGCCAGGACAGGTGACCCAAAGTGACCAAAGGGATATTCCAGAACTGTATTTAAAGCTGGGCACAAGAAGGAGGAATGGGGAATATTTTACTGATGTCATTTGTCTTCCCAAGTCACTGTGAGGCATGAGGGGGTCCTGCTGTCCTGGTGATGCAAAACACCTGCCTGTTCATGGGAACCAGTGAATTAATTCCTTGTTTTGCACTGCTTGTATGCATGGCTTTTGCTTTCCCTGTTAAACTGCCTTTATCTCAAACCCACAAGTTTTCTAGCTGGTGAGGGTGTGAGTGAGCAGTTGCATGGTGCTTGGTTGCTGGTTGGGGTTAAAACATGACATATGCATTCGTGTGAGTTTTGCTGTGTTAAATTGTCATTATGCATCTGAAAAGGATAAATATGGTTGTTCAGGTACATGTGGGAGACATTCCCCAGCAAAACAGCAGAAAAGCAAGTTATCTGTCTGAAAAGCAGTTTTACAGTGAAGGCTTTGGAGTTATGGTGGACAACAAGCTAACCAAGGGCTCACAATGTGTCCTTGCAGCAGAGAAGGTTAACAGTGGGCTGCATTAAGAGCACTGTTGTCCAGAGGTTGAAGGATCCTTCCCATCTACTCAGCCCTCTTGTGACAAAATTTGGAGTGATGTGCTCAGTTCTGGGATTCAAGATACAATGACAAGAGAAGACATAATGTGTACAAACTCAAGTACAGGGAATGCAATTTAAATACTAGAAAAAAAAATCGACTTGCAGAAAGTCAGTGTGGAGTCCCCATCTGTGGAGATATTTAAAAATTCATGAGCCACAGCCTTGAGCAACCTGCTGTAGGTAACCCTGTCTGAGAATGAGGTTGGACTAGACAACACTTGTAGATGAGCAACAACCTCAGGTATTGTGTGACCCTTTGAGACCTCACAAGTAAGTGTTTTGAATTACATCTGAAAGTGACTGAAGTTAATTTTGCAAGGAAAATCGTGAAGAGTACGTGCCCGAACATATCCTGTATCTGAAGAAAAGTAAATTCTTAACTGCCCAGACCTCTGTTACAGAAGCACCATCAACCATGAGCTAACCCATCAATAGCTGACTGACATCAATCCAGCTTTCATGAAGAAAACATAAACTTGCAAATCAACTTGCAAGAGTGCTGTTGAATTTGCTACTTGATAAAAAAAATAAATGTCCAAAATATGACAGGCAAATTTGTGTGCTGGGAAAGCTACAGGATTAGGATTACTAAGGATGACTTCCAGAGAAATAGGAACATCTTAGGCCTCCTTAATTAATTAAAGAATGATGGAAATTTGCACGCAACATTGTTTCAGGTAAGATAATTACATGAAATCAAAAGCTTTTCTGTTGCAAAAATCTCATTTCATATTGTAGACAAGTAATAACCAAACCTGTCTTTCAAAATGTGGGCATGTGTGTATGCTTTGATCAGAGAATGGTGCAAAAGTTCTCCCTCTCAAACACAGGTTTCACAGGAAACAGCAAGAGATTTACCTGAAACATGCATGTGCTGAAGGAATTTTAGAGGTTGCTTTTTTTGGGGTTTTTTTTTTTTTTTTTTGGAAGCACTATTTGTGGCTGAGCCATATTTAGATTGAATAGACAGGACAACAGATTCCTCAGAGTCTCTAAATCACAGCATGTCTCTTTATCACATCATCCAAACATAAGGAGCTAATCATAGAGTACTGTTCTGGAGCAGGAATGGGTCACTCATTTTTGCAGAATCACTTCAGAATCAGAACTAAGTACATTTTATTGATATCAGTGAAGATCATCAAGGCTATGATATAAAGTTTATGTCTGGAAAAAACAACCAAAATATCTGACTTCCTCCTGCTACAGTTTCAATAAAAGTGAAACAGCCCTTCAGGAAGGTATTGTGTAACATTCAAAAGTGGTACTTCCATAAAAAAAAAAATCTATGTTTGAATATTAATACTGAATAGCTCTAAAGAAACCATCACAATTTATCAATTAACTAAAAGTAATACACCTAATGAAATGGATTAGTGATTCCTTTCATAAACAAAGAACTGATGCTAAGTTCAGTTGAAGAGCTCATTTGAGAAATCATAGTATCTTGGAGAATGCTGTTTTCTGGTTTTTTGGTAATGTGGGGATGTCTGATAAGGACCACTAACATTATATTAAATTAAGAAATTCTCAATGAAATTCAAAGCTCCGAGTAGACAGAGATATTTCTCTCTGCTTACTTTTCCTGATTCACTCATTACAAATCTTAACACAAGTGATATAGGATGCATTTGTATGCATTTGTGCTCCCTGGGACAATCTATGAGTTGATGCTTATTTCTAGGTCAGTGAGAAGCCAATCTTCTTCAGCATTAGCTTTTCTGTGATATCATGGGAAAGACCCTGGAAGGATTCCAAGATGTTCATTTAGACATGTCAAGTGATGAGCCATGGACCATGTGTCCTGTGCAAGTTATGTAGTGGCACAACACAAATGGGTAAGACAAAGGAGTAAAAAAAGAAGCACTCAGAGCTTCAGTTCACTTTATTTATAAATCAACTCTACTGAAAATGGTCTGCTACTGGGGACCTTTACTTCAGCCATTCCCCTTCCTTGGACTCAACTTTCTCTGTCTCTTGTATTTTACTTAAATCTTTCTCTCTCCCTCTGTATCCAACCCAGACAAAAGATATTGCCAAACAAAACTGTTTTCTTGCAGGGAAACAAACTGGTAAACTGAGAAAATTCTCTCTAAAGGTACATGAGATAATTAAGGATATTTGGAGGTATTTAGAACACTAACTATTTTGAAACATCACCACTATGGTAATGTGTCATTTCCCTTGCAGACACCAAGGTAGACTTTAAAGGCTGATGTTGAAGGACCTTTTGCCAACTTGGTACAGAGCCAAATAGAAGCACTTTGTATTTTCTAGAATTTTTTTTCCACATTATTTGAGGCAGTAATATGTTGTAACATGTGCAAGACCTATATTTCACTCTGCAGATGGGTATTGAAGCCAAAAAGTGAATGAGGTAGCCACTTTAACAGAAAGAGGTTTTTCTTACCTTACAAGTTGCTGAATAGTCTTCTTTGGTGGATAATGGAAAGTACATTTTTACAGCAAGACCCTGTCAGCCTCATTAAAATAATTTTTTAGGTAAAATCTTAGTCTCCATGTTTTTATCTCTGTAATCTCCATCTCTGCACAGTGACAGCTCCTCTCTAGCTACATAGGACAATACAGGACTTCCACACAAACCAACATCAATCTCCTGGTACCTGCACATTTGTGCAATGAGTGGATAAATCCCTTTCCTATTGTCTTCTTCTAGCTTACAATTAGCAATTCATATTTGTAAGTGAATTCTTCATTTAGTACATTATTTATTTCTTTGCACTGGTGTCATGTCCTTTGCACTGGTGTCATGTGCTTTAACTAAAACAATAAAGTTCCCCATGAAACTTATGTGGAGACATCATTTTTAGGGGACATTCATTTCATTTCATATTAGACCTGCAGTCCAGTATCCTGGACCTTTGGAGCTCTCTTTTGTTTCTTAGAATCATAGGATCATGTAGGTTGGAAAAGACCTTTAAGGTCGTCAACTCCAACTTCTAACCTAACACTGTGAAGTCCACCACCCATCACATCCCTAAGTGCCATGTCTACATGTATTTTAAATGCCTCCAGAGATGCTGACTCTACCATTTCATTGTTACAGTCTGTTCCAATGTTTGAGAACCCTTCTGCTGGTAAAATTTTTCCACATATCCAACCTCAACCTCCACTGGAATAACTTGAGGCCATTTCCTTTTGTGCTGTCCCTTGCTACCTGGCAGAAAAGACCAACACCCAGGTGGCTAAAACCTCCTTTCAGGCAGGTGTAGAGAGTGATAAAGTCACCTCTGAGCTTTCTTCTCTCCAGGCTAAACACTCCTGGATTCCTCAGCTGCTTCTCATAGGACTTGTGCTCCAGACCCTTCACCAGCTCCCTTGCCATTCTCTGGACATGCTCCAGCACCTCAATGTCCTTCCTATAGTGAGAGGCCCAGAACTGGACACAGCATTCAAGGTATGGCCTCACCAGTGCTGAGTACATGGGGACAATCCCTGCCCTGATCCTGCTGGCCACACTATTGTCGATACAGGCTGGGTGACACTGGCTTTCTTGGCCACCTGGGCACTGGCTCATGTTCAGCTGCTATCAATCAGCAGCCCCAGGTCCTTCTCTGCTGGGCAGCTTTCCAGACACTCTGCCCCAGCCTGTAGCACTGCATGGGGTTGTTGTGACTGAACAGCATGACCTAGCACTTTGCTTGTCATTTGTTATTGAGGTTTTTAATTGCCAACAACAATTTCCATTTCATGACAAATGAGAAAGCACCACTGGGCTAATACATATCTGTTATTGAAAATGATCCTATAGGTGGTTTTCCAGGCTGAAGCAGGTGCTACATTTTATAATCAGTTTCTGAAAGATGTCAAGCACTCTTGATGGCATGTCAATTGTATCTGTTTGCATCAGAGTTAGCGTTCTTATATTGTACTGTGCCATGTACTTTTGATTCAGTATAATTAATATCTCTGAGGAGTAAAATATTCAGTTCATTCATTAGCTTGTGAAACTCCTCTGCTGTAAAAAAAGACAGAAAACAACAACAACCAAAAAAAAAAAAAAAAAAAAAAACACCAAAAACACCAACAAAAAACACACACTCCGTAACTCAACTATATTTCACTAATATTCTCTGATGGACTTTTTCATTCTCATTCTGCTCTGTAACCTTTCATGAAGCCTACCAAGCAGCATGAACAATTATTTTCTGATACACAAGTGTACACCAAATAACCGTAAATATTGTAAGATGACACCATTTCAACCGTAAATATTGCAAGATGACACCATTTCATGCTGAGAACTTTAAGATGGAGATACATTATGGTATGATTGACACAAACATACAACACAAATGTGCAAAGACAGAAGCTGCAGGAAGGTTATCAGATACCTCTGGCTTGGGTAGGGTAAGGCTCTGCAGAAGAAAGAAACTTAGGTTCAGTTCCATATATAAACCCATTTCACATTCTGCACAGGTTTAATTTTCATCTGACTGCATCATTCTGCAACTGAAATCATGGTGAAACACTTCTGCCACTGCTTTTTGAAGACGCATAGGTTGTTAGGATAAGCTATTGCTTCAGTCACTGATAAAAGTAATAATTGCATTGATTGGAAACAGATTGTCTGGAAATGTTGTGAGTTCACATAAGCAAGTCCTGTGGAAGATGGCAACAAACAGTTGGATCAAAGAATAGAATTTTAAAACATAATTTATAGTCCAGTTTTGTTACACAAGGTTTTACTTCAGTGTGGATATATGTTTAAGTAGCACACCCATAACTACAAATTTGTCATACAAGGAAACACATGCACATGCAAAGGTCAGTGTTATCAGTGCCAATGTGTCTGGGTCAGCCTGGCCCAAAAATGTGTCTCGGGCTGGGGGCACACCATCAGACAAATGTAGCTCATCATGTTGCTGGCTCAGATCCCTCCACAGATAGAACTTAGGCTTTTGCTCACACATACTTCACACAGATATTTTAATAAACAGACACTGTGACAGAGCACTCTCCCTTACCCATTCCACACTGTTGCCTGTGTCCACTGCAGAAGAGCACCAGGTTGTGAGTCTTCAAGATCCTGCAGCTGTGCAAATAGGGGAGGAGCTATTTTTTTTCCTGAGGCCAACACACACAGCAGGCAGGTTCCTGAGACTCCTTTTACCTACTTCCTACCAGTTAAATCCTGCTACAAGGTGGCAAGAGGAAAAAGCAAAAAGATGGAAACAAAAGCAATCATTCTTTGCACCCAGCACTAAGAGAATATTCAACCACTGTGCCCCCACTGGCTATAGGCAGCTTGCACAGGAAGAGAAATGAAAATGATGCAGACATAATGGGGAGTGATTCTGGGTTACCAGACTGAGATGCCAGCTGAAGAGTACAAATCTGACTCTGCTTTTGGAGGGTTCATTACTACTCCAAGATACCTGGAGGGCCACAGTCTTCTACTTATGCTACCACGTGTGTGCAACCCTAGCTAAAACACGCTCTGCCTTGCTTTCAGGCACATTGTATAAGTACATTTCCAGATGTACTACATGAAAATAGCAACCCACACACTGTTCTTTTGAACTATGACACAAATCTCTTCCCTAAAAGACAAGATGATGCCTTTTATTACTTAGTAAGGGATTAAGAGACATTTTAAGGTTAAGAGGATTTACAGCAATTAAGATAATGTAAATTTCTGTTACTGTCTCTGCTCCAGAGCTGCTGCATGCACCTTTGGGAGGTACTCCCATTTCTCCTCAGGACTTTTGTTGATCTTCATTGTTTGCATTGTAAAGCCTCTCAATCCAGGCAATTTTGAGCCAGATCTACACCTGGAAGGGTGTAGTCCCTTTTTCAGGGGAACACTCCATGCAACCCCACAACCATAAAGCAGGAACAGCTCCCTGTATAGCATAAATGCAGTGGCTTCTGTTCCAGTTTTGATCAATAATCCCTGGCAAATGCTTGTCTTGTCCTCCTGAGCACTATGACCCAGCTAGAATGTAGCTGTAAATAATCTCTGAACAGGTTCCCCTTCTACTTCATAGAGGTCTGCTCTAGCTAGTCACAGATCTTGGGATGAGATTCTTCAGGCCAAGTGGAAGCACCTATCTTAGGAGGAGAATTCTCCTCTGGGCTTGCTCACCTGATATCTACTGATGGAGAAATTAATGTAGGCATCTTGTTCACAGGAGCCCACCTGTATTCAGCATTCTGGCAATAGTCACATGTAGCTTGTAGTTCCAGTGGGGGAAAAAAAAAAAAAAAAGGACTTGAAAGCACATCTGCTTGCCACAATATTTATTTGCCTGTGATTTATGATTGTTTCAGTCCTGCTTTCCTGCTTCAGAGAAATTATTCACTTTGGCACAGAAAGAACAGCTGAATAATAATAAAAAAATGCTAACTGTGTAAATCTCTGCTGCTCTAACAGATTTCCTAAATTCATCCTGGCGACAGATTCCAGACCTTCTCTGTTGCCTTGGAAAATGATGGTCTTCTTCTGACTGACAAGGATGATGAGTCTATTCAGAAAGCCCAGAAATATCAGTCTGTAAGATAATCCTGCTGACTGGAATTTTCCTGTTGCTTTAAAGAAAGGCTAACAGAGATTGAAGCAACACCATAAAACAGTACATTTGATGACACTTTTAGTACATATACATAGAATGTTTCTGAATTAGCAGCCAGCCCGAACCTATCTGAAGAAGCTGTGAGACCAAGGAAGTCAGAAGAACATGACACCTCTCTGGTGGGAAGCAAGTCATCTATCTGTGCTGCCATGGAAGGGCAAATGCTGCTCCTTTATGGAGTTCCAAGTTCCAGATTAGTCATGTTATACCTGGGGCAGGGGTGGAGGAGGATGTAGATTAGATGACCTTTTAAAGGTCCTTTCCAACAAACTACTCTGTGATTTATTACCAGATGCCTTAAAATAATATGTTAGCTCTGAAGCCAGATGAATTTTTTAAGTAATACTAAGAGCAAAAAAAACATTTTTTAAATTAAAAAAAAGAAACCAACAAAAACCACAAAATCAAACAAACAAACAAAATAAACAAGAAGACCAGACATGTTAGCAAGATATTATGGCTGCCCCAGTTGCTTCCTCAGGGACTTGGGTGGTACATTGCAAACTGTTCCCCTGGCCCTCCAAAGATTTTCTAAGACGGCTTTTCTCCTTGAAATAGACTAATGCATTGGCAGGAGGAAATGACACTGCATAAGGGCACTGGGATGAGCCATAAGCTAAACCATCACTGAAACACAACATCCTCACACAGGAAAGTTCTAAAGAGACTCAGTCAAATCTTCAGGAATCTTTATGAGCTTTTCCCATGCAGTTGAGTTCTTATGATGAGATGTCATTGGGAATTTCTACATAGCAGCAAGTTTAAACAGCTCTAATGAGCTTAGCTGGTAAAAATACTTACATAACAGGAAAGATAGGAACTCCTTAGAAATAATTACTTCACCTTCACTTATTTTCTTAATATACTTCAAGAAATGTGGATGTTTGTTAACAGCAGCGTAGCAATACTCTGGTGCTGTGGTGCTTCTTGGTAGCTACAGGGATTTCAGTGGGATAATACTATACCAGAGAAAAACATTATTTGGAATGCACCTTTACTCAAGTCAGGAGCTTGTAAGTTCCATCTTACTGAATCGAATCAAGTTTTCTTTGGAAAAATGTTAGCATAATTTCTGTCAGTGATCTGTCATGTTTTTTCAAGCTTGAGGGCCAGTAAGCCGGCTGTGAGTGGAGGAGACAGAGTTTTCATAAGGAGCTGTGGAACTTCCACAGTGAAGCAACACCAGTGGTTGCAGACACATTGTGACCAGGAAGAAGTCTTTAAATCTGGGTTGCTCTCAGTGATTTCTTCATACAGCCACAAACACAAATACAACATACACACTCACACACACAAAAGCATTGTATCTGCTAGCCAAAGTAGCTCTCTCTCCTCTCTCTGCAGCTTGGATTATTTCAGTTTTATGTGGGAGTTCCATCATGGATGCAGAACTGATGGAACAGACCAGTCTATCCAGAAGAAAAAATTAAAGACTAAATGTCTAAGTGTGACTCCAGGACTTTAAGAATAAAAACTATCCAAAAAGCCATTTATTTCCCTTAAATTAAAAAAAAAATTACTTCAGAGATGTGACTTCTCAAATCACTTATTAACAGATTTGACATCACATGACATCATTGAGGATTCTTTTTCAATACCATTTAGTGGAGTACTTTTAGAAATCTGCAAGAATGAAAAAAAGTACCCAAAAATAGGAGAAGAAGCACTGCTAGAGTATTTGGTCCCTTGTAAGTTCAAAACTTTCAAGAGATCTGAGATGCCAAAACTGACATGAGACGAAAATAACTGAAGTCACTTTCAGTCTAAGATTTAGGGGTTTATTTGAAACAAAGTAATAAGAAAAATCAACGGCAAGGCAGTCATTAATGTATTACATTGTTTCATATTCTAACACATTATAGATGCAAATGCAAAGTTGAAAACACATTCTTTTAATAGAGGATAAAAATAAAACGAGAAATAACTTATAGGAACAGTCTGCTGAACTGTTGTTCATGCTTCAAGTATGATAATTAGGTAAGATGTGTGAGGCTCTTTTCAAAGGTGTCATTGATTGGTTATTATGTGGTGGTTTTTTCTCACCAGCAAACCTGAAAATCTTTGTCCTGGCAAGTTGCAGATTCAGTATGAAACCTTTGCTCTGCATAAACTTCCATAAATAGGAAGTTGCCTTCACAAGCATGTAGCTAAAGAATGTCAAAACATAAATCCCTATGTCTCTGGACTCCGGAAACACAGCTCCCATATTTGCCCTGTGGCTATTGTCTCTTTTCATGCACACCACACTCTGGATTAGCCTTTAGTGTTGATTAACACAACTCTGAACTCCACATCATTATCTTCCCCTCTATGAAGGTGACTTCACGCTTTTTTCACTGCTTGCAAATGTTTTTCAGGGATCTCATTACGCAGTTTGCAACTCAGGCCTTTGAACACCTCAACAGAAAAACAGCCTCAGAGATTGTGAGCAGTAAGTCTAATGTGACATCCTGAAAAACCATCTCTCAGACTAAGCAAGTCCATTTCCTTAAAATATCTGTAAAAAGAAAGAAACATCTATTCCCAAACTGATGCATGTATCATTTCTGTTGCACATGTTCCTACTTTGTAGGTAAGCCTTCTCTTTCACTCCTTTTGTGCTTCTAGGTCCTGAAGACCCCTATGGGTCCCAAACTCAAAACAAAGGCTGCTCTTTGTTTTTACATGGGCAGAAACAGATTTGTGAGATACTTCCCCAAGTAGGCTTTATCATTTGTTGACAAGTCTAAGGCCACTCCAGCCATCTAATATTACTGAAGCCTATACTTCAGCTTTGCTCTTGGTGCCTCTTTCATATCTTGGTGTTTTGTTCAGTCCTCGTCGCAGTGGGAATTGCACAGCCCATTTTGAATAGGCAGATCTCAGTAAAGGAAGTTAGGAACATTTTCTTGCAGAATTTTATAGCAATTTGCTTCAAGAGGCAAAAGTCCCACAGTGCTGATGAACATTCAGGGAGCAAAGACCTCTTGTAAGTCACCTTGTAGCCTTGATTGAAGAAGATGTGCTTGTTCTATTTTCAGTCTTCCATCAGTAGCTCTTTCTTTCACCCTTTTTAATATACAGGCCATGCCTGCTATTGATCTACACATTTTTCAGCATAGTATGTAGTTACCTCAGTCTACAGAATTACTCAGAAAAGCTCAAGGGATCAAGAGATAATTGAGCAAGAAAAATAATTTATGTAATTTCTGTACTTTTTGCTTTTTACTTCAGGAGAGTCAAAAGAAAATTGGACGAGAAACACTTTTGAACCACAAGAAAATGGTTTTTGAAAACCTTTCTATGAAAGACTTTAAACTGTTGCCTAATTTGAGATTTTGCATCCTCATTTAAGGATCAAAGATGACAAAAACAAGATTTCAAGAGTTCACAACTCTAAATTAACCTCAACTCAGAGAAATATTACATAAATGAAAAGGTAATAATACAGTACTAAAGCAAAAAATATTTTTATGAATGCCTATCTAGTGAAAAGGACAAGGGAAGAGTTGTGTTAAGACTACTGCTCTGATTCCTTGAATTCATCTGGATTTACATGGAGAAAGATTACTATGTAAAGCAACGCAGCTGCATTCACCCTACATTCATTACTTGTACGAATATCACCTTCTCCCTTGCTCCAAAGATGATGGAGATGATGGTCAGGGCTGCTCAGACAGCTATAGCTCAAGCAAGCACATCTTTTTCCTTTGGGAAATGTCTGTTGTTTTAAGTCTACTAAGCCTTCTCTCCAGACACACTCTGTCCTTCTTCTTTCCTGAATGGAAGGTACAGCAGGAGTGCAAAAAGCAGCCCTCCACAAGGCTCTCTTTACAAGCCATAGCCACACTTGTTGCCTTATCTAAGCAACAGAAAAGTCAGAGTTTGAAAGAGCCTCTGAGGGGACAGCCCAAAAACTTGATACTACACTGTGGTATAGGTAGAGCAGGAAGAATCCTATATAGTTCTAGATACCCAAACATCAAATCCAACACAATCAATAGGGATTATTATATCCTGCTCTCTCGCAGCCAAATCCCTCAGAGCCATGAAGAAAGGACTACCATATTCATTTGGTGTATAAAATGACTGCTTCCCATACTCTGCTAAAAAGCTGCAGGTTTTTTTCTTGTGGCAAATAGATATTCTATTCAAGCCCATTGGTCCTTTGTATTCATAGATTCACATCTGAATTATTACCAAACCAATTGTTTTACAAATGTGCAGTATCCAGTGGTTTGTTGAGTAGCTTAATCATGTTATGGAGGCATCACAGCAGGGTCTCTAACCTAGAAGAAAGATGACTATCAAATTATCTTTTTCCATTTTTTTCACAGTATATCCTCTGTGGACTATACTGAATGTAAATACAACATAATATGTCATTACTGCCAAAATGGAACCAGAAATAGCATTATTCAGACTTAAGAATGGACTAACTGGAAGATAATATGAGACTTTGGCAATACCTTACCTTGAACAGAAAATTCTGCAGCTCCAAGTTCGGTCTTGTTTGATGTTTCTGTCACCTGTCCTCTAGACTCAGGAACAATCCACACACAAGTGCATTGGTTACACTGACCTCTCCTTGCTGTGACTCTGAGCACTGCAGTATTAGCAGTTGGTAGGAGGAGAGAAAACTGTCACCAAATGTCAGGACAGTATTTCTGGTGGCTGCAGAGCTTCTCCTCTATCTGCTCTAGATGTATGCTCACAATAATAGCTGATGTAGTTGAACTAACCCAGATGAAACATATTCAGGGCAGGTCCTCTAACAGATTCCTTTCCAAGCTCTTGCTAGTAGTGCTGCTCAACCCAGGCATTCCAAGCCAGCTGGGAGCCCACTGGCTACCTAAGACTTCCAAGAGACAGCAGGAATATACCAGAGCATTTCAACACATCTGTGATTATCTACAGAGTCACCAGATCCAGAACTATCCTGTGTTCACTGTACACTAGTACTAGTACACTAGTACTAGTACTAGTACACTAGTACATCACAGTACTAGTGATGTCCTTCCCTATCCTCGGCCAAGAGAAAAAAGCTCTGGATTTTTAATACCTACTTACTATGGCAGGATGTGGAATTACCATCTCATAAAACCCCTCATCCTTGTAGGATATCAATCCATGCCCACTAAGCTTGAGACCCAAAGGACCACAAGGATCAAATATAAAGCTTTCATTACCAAAAAGAGACCCCAGACCCTTATGCTTCAACTGGAAGAGACTGGTATGAACTCCACTGTCAGAAATGCAGTAAACCCATACTTCCACAGTGAAACCCAGTGATGACAAACAGAATGCATCATATGCTACAAAGAGACTTGTTCAGAGTTAATCTTTTTTGCACCCTTAGTACTTGCTCTGGAATCAAAGGTCACTGGAGCAAGGCTGACATGACAGCACAATCAAAATCATTTCACAGTTTGCTGTTTGCTGTTTGAAACATAATCCAACATGTAGCCAGCTGACATGTAATGCTGTAGTCATACACACAGACATATGCAGAGGAAAGGAGGGAAAGGCACAATTACAAGCTTTGCATAGAGAAACAATACTGGTCACTCCAATAGCCAATTAAATATATTTAGGATCCTCGCTTACAACCAAGAATAGCAGGCATAAGGAGGCATATCAAAAGGACAGTTTCAGCACTGAGATATTTCATAAATGCTCTCCAGATTAATCAGGAGGAGGGACTCTTATTTTCAATCTGTCTGCGATCACAACTGCAATTGGATTCAACCTCATTTTTGCAGACAGATGAGATGCTATACTGAAAAGCCACCCATTTTTTCCTGTGAAAAGCCAAGAGATCACCATTCACGTTAGGCTTGGGGGGGAAAGTGAATAAAAAAACATTTAAAGTTCATATATCCTCAGCTATAGGAAGTGAAAGTATTTTAAATAGAATCAAAAAATCCTAATCAAAGAGGATCTTTGGAAAGATCTAGCGGTTGAATAAAGTTTATGAATTCACCTACAGCAATAGTCTGAAGGAATAAACTAAGAGAAGAACAGTGGATTTTGTGGGGTGTTTAAGCAGATAGCACTGTCATGAATAGGTGCACATTCACGTAAATATGTAATTTAGACTCCTTTTGCACTATATGAAAGGTCTGTGCAGCTTGTCAAGGTAAGTGAGATGCCATGAATGTAGGTCATCAAGAATGATAGAAATGTGACAGCTTGGCTACAAGAAACTATTAATAGAGAGGTTAAGATGAAAAGGAAGAGAGAAAGGAAGAGATGTATTAGAGAGAGATGGGAGGGGAAGGGAAGGGAAGGGAAGGGAAGGGAAGGGAAGGGAAGGGAAGGGAAGGGAAGGGAAGGGAAGGGAAGGGAAGGGAAGGGAAGGGAAGGGAAGGGAAGGGAAGGGAAGGGAAGGGAAGGGAAGGGAAGGGAAGGGAAGGGAAGGGAAGGGAAGGGAAGGGAAGGGAAGGGAAGGGAAGGGAAGGGAAGGGAAGGGAAGGGAAGGGAAGGGAAGGGAAGGGAAGGGAAGGGAAGGGAAGGGAAGGGAAGGGAAGGGAAGGGAAGGGAAGGGAAGGGAAGGGAAGGGAAGGGAAGGGAAGGGAAGGGAAGGGAAGGGAAGGGAAGGGAAGGGAAGGGAAGGGAAGGGAAGGGAAGGGAAGGGAAGGGAAGGGAAGGGAAGGGAAGGGAAGGGAAGGGAAGGGAAGGGAAGGGAAGGGAAGGGAAGGGAAGGGAAGGGGTATTTTGTGAGTATTTGACAATGTTGCTACTTGACATGGATAAATATTTTGGTGTTTGGAAGTTTCAGAAGGGCTGTTACCATCAGAGCATTTTGACATACCAAGACTGTTCTACCAGAAAGATCCTTCAGTAAGTAAAATGCTTGCTTCCATTTCTTCCCCAAATGGGGAAACATTGCTTCAGGCCACAGGAATGGACTCTTGTCTATTCCTTGTCAAGGGAAAGATCATGCTGACATCACTTTCACAGATGAACTGAGTGTTGCAACAAGTCTCTTGCTAAAAATTGAACTAGTCATTTCTATCTCTCAAATACACTCACTTCCAATAGGATTGTTTTGTCCTTCTTATTCAGGAAGAAACTGTATCCAACACTAAGGATGTAAAATGCAAGGAAGATATAATGACAACGTGACATCACATAGGTAAAATGGACCTTATCTCTTCAGGGTAATTAAGAATAACCTTCTAGCGTTCTTTTTTCTACCTCACATATATGGACTGCATTTGTGGACGACTAAGTGGATAAATAAGGTCTAAACCATGTAACAGTCAAGTAATTGTTAGCAAAGGTAAAAAATAGAGCTAGACTGAAGAGGATATTATCCTTTAGCATGTGGAGCATGTTACATATTGGCTTATGAGTTTAAGAAGATAAGCATACTGTTCAAGGTAATCAGCTCTTTGGTTACAGACATTCAAATTAAGCAATTTGGATATTTATTTCTGCTAGTAATTTAAGTGCACAAGCAATTTAGTCACTCAGGAAAAGTGTCTGAAAGATAGCATCCCCAAAACCAAATAGAGCCATTTCTGTCATAATTTTGTTTTGCCTTGAAAGTTAACACTTTCTCTGTTATCTGTGGAACATGCAACTCCTATCAAACAAGGAGTTTTGAAAGAACTAGATCAACAAGATAACCAAGAATATTTTGGAATTTTGAAGTAGAGTGTTAAGTCTACATATGGAAATGCAAGGTTTTTGTAATTCAATATGTAGACTAACAATGTACTTCAATGTAAAACTGAAGGTCACAATAGAAAATAAAATGAAGTTAAGAACACCATCAGAATTTGTAGCAGGAAAAGGTGATCATTCCAAGCCCATCATCAAACATTTTATTTATCCATAAAAAGATTTTATAATCAAACAGAAAAAATATAAGTTGCTTATTTTTCATAAACTTCATTCTTTTGCAAGAACACAGATGTATGTTCTTTAATCCTGCAAAGTCCAGAAGTTTGAAAACAGTTCAATTTCTTTAAAAAAGAAGAAATCCCATTATATAAGCCTAGCATTTCAATAGGTTGCATTTTATCTCATCAGTATTTTTCCATCAGCAGTTGTCAAACTTCAGCTGGGAGGGTTCATCTGTGATGTACAGTGTGCTGTATGTATGGAATACAACATGCAAGAATCCTTCATCTCCCCATCTGCTGGGTGACAGAATTACAAGGCACCCTGTAATTCTGGTCATGCTTTGTCAAACACTGACACAAGTACTTCCAAACTGAATCGCAAATTTTGTGGCGCTATTTATCTAATACAAACTCTTCTCAAAGAGGCATTTACAGTTAGTGGGCTGTTCCCTGAAGAGGGAAGAAGGGAAATATATCTATTCAGGATTTTTCTATTCTGTACTTTATTTTGGCATTTCCTTACATTCCAGGTTCTAACTTTGTGCAAGTGTTTGATGTTTGCCTGTGATCATACTCTTGTGCTAAATGCTGCTCCACAGTGTAGCTGAGATATATGGATGCAGAAAAACTTGCCATGAAAGAGTCTGGTGCCCAAAATCTTCTTTGCCTTTTTGTAGAAGCAGCTAAATAGTCTCCTGCTAGGCTAGTAGTTTCTGCTGTTATTCATCAAATTATACACACTGGTTGATATTTTTCCTTAAGTGACAAAAATGGATGAATTCCCAATTCATTCCTCTTACTCCATCCTTACATTGTAATCCCAAATGTCCCTGTGCAAATCTTTCCAGGGCTCTTCTGAAGATTGGAATCCACTATAGGCCACCTCATCAGGGGGAGTTACCCACAATGTCTTCTTGCTTCAATTACAGGTAACATCATGCTTGCAAGCTCTCATCCTGATGGGAAATTTCCACCACCTGGACCTCTGCTGGGAAAGCAGCTCAGCTGGCTTCAAGAAACCTAAGAGACTCGTGGAGTATGTAGAGAACAACTTCCTGGTCCAGGTGTCAGGCAAGCCAGCCAGAGGTGCGGCATTCCTGGGCCTGGCACTCAGCAGTGCAGAGGGGCTCATTGAAGAGGTCATGGCTGGGAGCAGCCGGGGCTGTAGCAGGCACAGCCTGGTTGAGTTCAGGATCTCAAGGAATATGAGGCAGCAAAGAGAAACTCCAGACCCTAAAACCTGGAAGAGTGAATTTCCAGATGTTTAAAGGGTTAGTGGATGAGATCGCCTGGGAAACTCCTTAAGGACAGAGGGGCTGATTAGAGCTGGCAATTCTTTAAATACACTTTTTCTTAGAGCACAAGAGTTCTTTATTCCTGTGTGGGAAATTGAGCATGGCAGGGTAGAAACTGACATGGCTGAGCAAGGATTTTCTCCCCAAGCTGAGGAGTAAGATGACAGATTATATAAGGAGAGTAAATGGACATTATTTGAATGTGTAGAAATGGGTGCAGGAAAGCTAAGGCAATACTGGAACAATAAGGGATAAGTATACAGGTCAGAAAAGAAAGGCCAAGGAGAGTGTACTGCCACTGATATACAAGAAGGGTGAACTGGTGACAACTGATATGGAGAAGGCTGAGGTAATCAATGAGTTATTTCCCTCAGTCTTCACAGGTAGTCAGGCTTCCCACTTCTCTCAAATCCTCTGAGTGAGTGGTGGGGGGGAGCAAAGTCCCTCCACTATAAGCAAAGAGCAGGTTCAAGGATTACTTGATGAAGCTACATAGCCACAAGTCTATAGAACTTGATGGCATACATGAGGAAACTGGCTGATCTTGAAGCCATTATATGTCAAATCTGACAAGTCATGTTGGTTAGGCTAAGTCCCCAGTTACTGGGAAAAGGGGACCTCTCCCATTTTTAAAAAGGGGAGACAGGAAAATTCAGGGAACTACAGATGGGTGAGCATCCCTTTGTGCCAGGGAAGATCACAGAACATATCCTCCTTGCACATATACTAAGACATATAAAAGACATAAAAGTGACTTGAGACAGCCAACTTACCTTTACTGTAAGGCAAATTGTGCCTGACCAATCTGGTGGCCTTCTATGATGGAGTGATGGCAACCGTCTACAAGATAAGACCAATGGATGTCACCTATCTAGACTTCTGTAAGGATATCGGTACAGTCCCATATCACATCCTTATATCCAGATGGGAGAGACATGGATTTGACGATGGACTATTCAATGGATAAAGAATTGGCTGGATGGATGCCACCAGAGAGTTGTGCTCTATGTCCAGGTGGAAGCTGGTGACAAGTGATGTCCGCCAGGGCTCTGCTGGGACCAGTGCTCTTCAATGTCCTCATCAATGGCACAGATGGTGGGATTGAGTGCATCCCCAGCAGGTTTGGAGATGACACAAAGCTGAGCAGTGCAGCTGACAAAACACAAAATGAGATGCCATCCAAACAGATCCAGTCAAACTTGAGAACTGAGCCTATGAACTTCATGAAATTCAACAAGTCTAAGAGCCAGATGCTGCACTTGGATCAGCAATCAAAATATACAGACTGGGAGATGAACTCATTCACCGAGTGCAGCCCTGCAGAGAAGGACTTGGGGGTTCTTGTGCATGAGAAGCCAGACACAAGACACCAGTGTGTCCATGTAGCTCAAAAGGCCAACTGCATCCTGGGATGCATCAAAAGTAGTGTGGCTAGCTGGTGAGGTGGTTTTCCCCCTCTACTTTGCCTTCATGAAGACCTACCTGGAGTACTGTCTGAGTTCTTCAACGCAAGACATGGACCTGTTGGAGTGGGTCCAGAGACACAAAGATGATCAGAGGGAACACTTCTCCTATGAAGACAGACAAAGAGAGCTGAGGTTGTTCAGCCTGGAGAAGAGGCAGAGGTGAAGGAGACCACATTACAGCCTTTCAGTACCTCCAGGGGACTTACAAAAAAGTAGGGAGAGGGACATTTTATATGGGCAGACAAGGGGCAATAAACTGAAAATTTTAAACTGATATAGGACAGCTTTAGATTAGGTGTTAGGAGGAAGTTCTTTACTGTGAGGGTGATAAGGCACTGGCACAGGTTACCAGTGAGAAGATATGAATGCCCCACCTCTGGCCGTATTCCAGTTCAGGTTGAATGGGGTCTTAAACAACCTGACTTAGTGAATGGTGTCCCTGCACATGGCAGGAGGTTGGAACTAGAGGATCTTTAGGGTCCCTTCCACACCTAAATATTCTGTAATTATATGAATGGGAACCGGTGACAGAAGAAATTGCTGTACTGAGGACAGCAACGTCCTTGGAAGCATATCTTGCACTATTTGCTTCACAGCATGCGAGGCTGAACATAAAACCAGACCATTTTTCAAAAGCCTCAAGAATCTCATAGCAATTTAGCTCTTTTCAAAAAGCAATCCTCTTTGCTGTGTACAGACCACATACATATTGCTAGGATTCATTATGTTCAGGCATTAATTCCTGTCCCTTCTTTTTCCTACCAGAAATTATCTTCCTGAAGTCTTCAATTCCAACCATGTGGCCTTGATCCAGGATGACTATGAAACCAAACTGGCCAATTTGATTGGTCTGTGAGGCCTCCAGTGTCAATGAAGCAGATGAATGACACTTTTCTGACCCTTCAATATATTCAGCTGTACAAGAAATCTTGCTGTGAAATACACACTAATATAAAGGTGCTTCCACTAAAGCCACTGTTAATTGATTCCAAGCCAAGAAAAGACCAGGTTAAAAGACTACAAAGCACTTTGATACAAAGCCTGACTGTGTCTTTGAATGCAGTCATATTATCAGCATAAGTATGCAAATATATAATTAGGTAATTATACTGGTATATCTTAATATTCATCTAGTAATTTTTCTTTGAGACCATACTGTCTAGTACAAGAGTACTGGAAGTATACAAAAATACAGTTGCCTAATAATAGACTCTGAGTTACCCAATGTATAGTTCAGGCTACAATAATAAGTGACTCCAGCTTATTATTAAGTGACTACTCTCAAAATCAGGTACTGTTGCTAGTTATAATAACTTCCTGCTGACCCAGGCACCACAAACACCACTAACAGCCACAAAAAGATGTCAAATTATTCCATGAGACTGCTCCATAATAGAGCATCCACTCTCAGTGTCAGTAGCACCATAGACCATTCCTGGCAGGATATCTTTTCTAGCTCCACCTAGATCATTAAGGACTATTAAGCCAAGATTTTTCACAACTAGCTTTGTTCTTATCCCTGCCAGGCTAACCAAGGAGAAAACTAGCACTATGCTCCAAAATAGAAATATCACAAACAAAACATTTAAGTCTCTCCATGCAATGCTAGGGTTTGTAGAGACAGTCTCTCACAGAGGGCCTTTGTTTAAGGACACTGGGGAAACATCAGAAGGACAAAGATTCTTGTGATGTACTGGGACAATCTTTAGAAGAAGCAGGGAACTTGCCTACCTATTCAGGACAGAGTAAGTATTCCAGCTAGACAAAGTTTGACTCATGCTGAAGCAAGAGTTGCAACAAAAACAGTGAAGAAACACTGACTTCAGTACACAGTGGAACATATTACATCTGTGAGCACTAATAAAACTACAGATTTCCTAATAACAGGAAGCCTAGTACTTACAATGTCTTATGAGCTGAATAGGATTCTGAGAGGAAACAAAAGTGCTAACTTCTGACACAATTTTTGGGTTAGACTAAAGCTGCCAGTATTGAACTTTTCCTCTAATCCTTTGGAGACCTTGTGCTTCCTGCTGTGGGAACACTTATCCCTTCACAGGTTCCCCTGACCACAAATTAATCATCAGAGGACAAGACAACCTCCAGACTAGCACATAACATAGAACTTAGATAAAGAGTTTCTTTTAATTAGTTTCTAGGTTACCACAGCGTACATGCCCTGTACTCTTCTGCATTTTGCTTTTCAGAGAACATAGACAGACAAGCATTGAAAGTAACCTCAAATATTATTTGGTCCAAAACTTTCTTGACAAAAGCACAGGCTAGACAAGATGGACCAGCATCCCATCCAGATGACTAATAAAAGTCAGCAATGCTGGACTATATACCACTGTCCTGGGAAATTACTGTAATATGCTGATTTTTCCCATTGTGAAAAATTTTCCTCCCATGGCCAATTCACCAGGATCTCACCAGGAGTACTTTGTACCTTTCTTCATATTTTCCATGTGATTTTTGAAAGGGAGTCATCATCTTCTTTGTAGTCCCACTTTAAATACTGGAACATAGTGTTAAGGTCTTCCCTAAATCTCCTTTCCTCAAGGATGAAGAAACACGGCCCTCTCAGCTGCTCCTCATATAATGAGTTCCTCTGTCCTTTGATCCTCTTTGTTATCCTTCTCTGGACCCTCTCCAGTCCATTCATAATTTTTTTCTTAGAATCAGAGAATCATTTAGGTTGGAAAAGACCTTTAAGATCATCAACTCCAACTACTAACCTAACATGGCGAAGTCCACCACCAACCATGTCCCTAAATGCCACATTCACTTGTCCTTTAGATACCTCCAGGGATGCTGACTTCACCATTTCACTGGTCTGATGCAATGCATGAGAACCCTTCTGCTAGCAAAATTTTTCCACATATCCAAGCTAAACCTCCAATGGAACAATTTGAGGTCATTTCCTCTCACCCTATCCCTTGTTACGTGGAAGAAGAGACCAACACGAACCTGGCTAAAACCTCCTTTCAGGCAAGTGTAGAGAGATAAGGTCACCTCTGAGCCTTCTTCCCTCCAGGCTAAATAATCCCAGTTCCCTCGACCACTCTTGATCAGACTTGTGCTCCAGACCCTTCACCAGCTCAATCGCTCTTCTCTGGATGTGTTCCAGACCCTCAATATCCTTCCTGTAGTGAGGGGCTCAGAACTGGACAAGGCACTCAAGATGTGGCCTCACCAGCGCCAAGTACAGGAGGACAATCCCTGCCCTGGTCCTGCTGGCCACACTATTGCTGATGGTCAGGCCAGGATGCCATTCACCTTCTTGGCTACCTGAGCATTTGATGGTTCATGTTTAGCTAGCTGTCAATCAGCAGCCCCAGATCCTTTTCAACTGGGTCATTTTTCAGCTCCCAACCTGTGTTGCTGCCTGGGGTTGTTGTGACCCAAGAGCAGGATCCTCAAATAAATGGCCTCAGCACTGCCCAGAAATCTCTGCAGAGTCTTTCTACTCTCAAGCAGATCAGAACTACTCTTATGTTCCGTCACATTTGCTGCTGGCAAAACACACAAAGCCTTGAACATCTTCTGTGCTTGACATATTGACTCTATTTGTCATTTAGTGACACATCTCAAAATGTAGTTGTTCTTAACAAATTCAGGAAAAATCACAACCTTCCTTCTCGCCCAAACTGTGAAATGAAGGGATTTTTCCTGATTTGCCCAAGTTGGTTGTTTGGGTTGTTTTAACTAATCATCAATTCTAAAACATAGTATGTAGATGGCAAGCTCCATCAGGCTTTCTGCTGATCTCCCTGCAATGTCAGCATGTTTTTTCTCCCTGTGTCATTTTTCTTGTCTGTAATACAAGACATGAACAAAGTCTATGAGAGAATTGGCAAGAGCTTTATTAACAATGTAGGTAATGTTAGATTTGTATGCAGCCATCAGAGAAATCTACTCTGAATATTAACCTGATATTGCCAAAAATGTATTGCTAAAAAACAATATATTGGTACAGCAGCTTACATATTAAGATCAAAAATCCATGCAATGAACTTGTCAACATTTATAACTAAATTAACTATTATAATAGCTCTAAATACAATCCTGTTTCTGAGTTTCAGGCTGCATTCAAGGCATCAGTCAACAAACTGCAGTGGTGCAGCCTAATCTACCACTAGCTCGGCTGCAGCTCACAATATGTAAAGCACAGCTTTTTTGACAGAGCCCCTTGCTTCCATCCATATTTCTAGCCTTTCTTGAGTACTTCTTCAGGTACCTTGAAAAATGTCTGGTCTAAGTCTAATGTGGATTGTCATGTAGGATAAAGGATAAGCAAGGAAAGAAGACCCCTTCTTACACTTTTGCGTGAACTTTCCCACATTACTGCTAGCCCAAAGCATAGAAATATGCTAATATTTACTGTCATACTGGTCAAGAACATATTTGCATTCTAATGTTGCACAGAGGTGAATAAGAAGATGAAGAGAGGATGGGGAATGCTTATCTGCTGTCCTATTCTGACCATGCTGGAAGTACAGCTTCATTTTAAATGAGGCTTGTGTTTTTACAGCTTAAATTTGAATACAGAATTCAGTTGCTTCCAACAGAAAGCACAGGCAGGCCCTTGAATACAGGAGTGCTACCCTTGGGAAGAATGCTAAGCCTGATTAAGTTGTCATTATAGAGTACGTGGTCAATCCTATCCTATCACTAGAAAGTGATCATTTTGATGCTTCCCCCAAATCTCCAAGGAGCCATTGGGAGGCAGAGTCCAGGTACCCTTCTTTCACAGGCTGGGCAATCAGTTTACTTCACCAACAGCAAGATGAACATGTCAATATGGAACACAGAATCTAAACCTTCTTTTACAGACTTTGCTATGCACTGTCCCAAATTATGCGTCTTTGCACTTGCAGCATCCTAGAAAAGCTGCAAAACCTTTCCTGGCTAATTCACTTATTGAAAACACTAGCTAAAAAGCAACTGGGCATCATACACCTGGAAAGAATATTGCAGATAATATGGGCAGTTTTGGCAAATCTGTGTCCAAGCAGCCTCAATTCTCTGAAAGCCATTAAGCCATTACTTAGCACCTAGCATCAGTGTGCCATCCAAACAGTGCGGATTTTTTTGTGGCACTTCACAGGGTCATGAGACCAGCTGAACAAACAGCATCATGGTGATTTACATCTACTTTTGTCTGTTCAGCATAGGCTCCCCAGCCGTTCCCTTGCCAGTCACCTAACAGTACACAAACTCATGTCTTCTGTTTAAAACAACATTCTGAGACAGACGAAGGATTCAGCTTTAGTCTTTCAGAATATGACCTAATGTATTAAATAATATTTTATATCCTTATATATTCGGTAATACCATGCAGTGCCTACCTTCCTGTGTTCCAGAACCCAAGGTAATTGGGTTGCAACTATATTGCAACTCTGTCTTGCATGTCATCCCATTTCCAAATGGACTTGGTTTAGTATGACATGATGCAATTTTAGGAAAATACATGTCAACTGGCATTGATTAAATCACACACGTTGAAGTAAGTACTTACCTTCCTTGTGTCAGACGTTTTTTCAGTCTTTCTAACATACAGATGAAGTTGGGCCATTCCCTTTCAACATTAACTGTGGAAGTAATACCAGTTTACTTCTGGACTTCCCGCAGTATTCAAATAATGTGCCATGAAAACACAATCGTACTTTTTCAGATTTCCGTGGGCAGCAATTTTGAGACTTGAAAAAATTCTCCTTATCTTAGGATGGAAATACTTCACCACTTTAATGCACTGTGACTGTACCATTTGTTCTAGTAAAAGTACATACCGAATGTATTCCTTAGGTGCAGGACACTCCAAGCTCAGATGTCATTCAAGAAACAAGGTGTAACTATTAGCCCACTTGGTAATTTTTCATGCCTGCCTTTGTGTTTGATTGAGTTTTCCTTTCTATGCTAGCTTGTGTCATTTTGCTTATATATCCACATAATTCATGATAATTTATTGCCAGAAAAATATTGCTTCATTGGAAGTTTTTGCCCAATAGTTAAAGCATGCACATACCATTTAAAAAAAATAAAGGTGAATGGTGATCAGGCAAGAAATATGAATTTGACACTAAGAGAAGTATTTTCTCTTTTCTGAGAAAAACTGCTTTGAATTACTGTTTTTACAGCTCTACCAGTATGTAGATAGTTGTTTACCTAGGCATCACTCTAAAATGCACACATATTATCTCATTTCCATTGATAAGAATAAATGCTTTTATTAAAAGAAAACAAAATATACACAGAAAAAAGCCCCACAGTGGCAAAATCTTTTACCATCATGTTTTCAGCAGCTAAATCTGATAGCAGCCATGAACTTCCTTTAATCACTGGTAAGAATTGTGTGCTAGTATGGTCAACAGTCCTACAAAATGCAACTTGCCATGTGCATATTTCACCCACACCTTCCTTCACATAAAGAGAAATTGAAAGTGTCAAGTGGAAAATCTTTAAAAGGGAAATAAGGTACCCTGGACTCCAACTGATTTTGGAACAGGCATGTCCAGACACACAAATATTCCCAGATGAATTGTTCTTGAAAAAAGAACGTTCAACTATAGCTTAAGAGAAGATGTGTTTGATTGCATTTCTTTTTAATTATTTGCAGAGTTTGCTTACATACATACAGAGTCACCTGAATGCTAAGAAGTACTGGAAATATCAGTGGAGCTGCCAAACCCAGGTCTAAATGTACAGAAGGGAAAGTGCAACAATTCTAAACTACAGCAGATACTGAAAGAAAAAGAACTTGTAGGTCTCTAGTCTTAGAAATGCAAGCCTATGATCACCTGGAAACACGAGGCTCTATTAAATCTGTTCAGATGAAGCATTTCTGCAGAAATCCTTCATCACAAATTCATCTGATTTGAATCAAAAATTAAAAGCTTGCCCACAAGAGAGGAAAGACAAGGACCTTTCTAGTCCGTGGTTCTATTATGAGATCCTTGACAATAAACCAACAGAAAGTTTTTTGGGTGACCTTAGAGCAGTTGGTAAGGGCCATCACATTACAGTGACCAATAGAACAAGATTTAACACTGGATAAAGAAGAATCACAGGGACAGGTCAAAAAAAAAAAGCTTGCAGAACTGACATAGAATGTTGTCCTGGTTTCAGCCAAATACAGGGTTAATTCTTCACAGTACCTGTGAGGGGGTGGAACTTGGAGCTGTGTAGGCATGGCCAAGACACAAATACTATTTGTTTTTTCATCATTGGCAGGTGCAGGGAAAAGGCATTCTCTCTCTTCTAAGAGGGATGTCTCTTTCTGGTCAGGAAATCAAGCATGGTGGACATAGGGTCTGTCCACCACTGTTTAATTGTCCTGGGTTTGGTGAGCATTTTGCACATAAATCACTCTCTCTTTGTACACTTTTATTATTAGTATTGTTTCTGATGTTTCTGTTCAATTTCTTATCGCCTTCCTTTTCCAAGTAAATTGTCCTTATCTCAGCCCATGATCTTTGCCTTCTGTGCCTCCAAATCTTCTTGCCAGCCACCCATGGGCAGAAGAGAAGGGGAGGGGAAGTGAGTGAGCAGTTTGTGGTTTTGGAGTCTCAGGGAGAGAGGGCCTAAATCTGGGGATACCCTTCCTAAAGAGCTACAAATGTAAATTGAGGCAGTGCCAGACCTTTTCTTTTGAACATGACTTGGTCTATCAACCTTTGTCCTCCTCCTCTTCCTCTCCTCCTTTTTTCTCCAATGACAGACATGAAAGTATAGGGGAGTAGGCTACTGAAACACATCTGGCACTGAAGCAGGATTTTGGTGACAAAGGTTTGGAAGGAATTCTAGGACCAGCTCTCCCATGCACACCATCTGCTCATTTCTGATCCGTCCTTCAATTCCTATCCCCTTAGTGCACAGGATAGGCTGATAAACTCAGGTCTGGATTACTAGCTAAAAGAATAAGGTCTGAAGCACTTGAGGCTTTAGTGTAGCATCTTTTGGCTGTGGGTACAGACCATCATGCTGAACATTTGGGAGTTCTAGAGGAGATTATGCTATATGCACAGCCAGAGTCACACAGTCTTTATGAGCTCCCCAAACTGATTTTAATTGCACTACTTTTTGTCTGAGTCCCAACTCACTTGTTTTATTTCATACATCTCAAGGTCAGAGTCTGAGATTTCACACTCAGTATAGAAGACATTAGCAGGAAGTTTCATGTGCAGAACTTTTAAATGACACTGGGGCTTTTGAAAAGCTCAGTTAATGATTGATACCTCCAGTTTCTAAGTTCAAGCATCAAGCTCTGATAGATCAGACCATCAAGATTTTTCAGTTTGGTACTGATAAACCTCTGCAGTCCCTTGACTTTTTGCTGTCTTTTGCAAAATGGATGTTTCTGAAAACATAAATCCAAATCTATGTTCTTTTTCTCTGCCTGCCTTACCTGCTAAGATCAGCTTTCCACCAATGACAAAGGTACAGTTTGTACAGTGAACTGTCCTGCACCCTGTCTCTTTTTCTCTATTTCTGTTCAGTGGTGATGTGAGACAAGAAGTCTTAAGGCGTTCCCCTACTGCACTTTGGCAATTTCACAACCTCTGCAGTCCCAATGATTTTTTTTTTTTTTTTTTTAATTGAGGAAGATATTCTTCAGGAAAGCCAAGGCCTTCCATGTATGGCATCTTGAACAAAACACAGTAAAAAGTCCAGAATATCCTCCTATGACTCTGACAACGGCTAAACCACAGAATATTTCAAGCTGGAAGGGATCTCTGGGGACCTTTAACAAAAGCCTACTCTAAGCAGGGCTAGCTACAAAGTTATATCAGGCTGTCTAGAGCCTTGTCCACTCATGTTTTGGAAAGCTCCAAGCATGGGAATACCACAACCGCTCCCATTAAGATTATCTTTTTCACTTTCTAAGTGAAAGTGCAAGAATCATAAAAGCTTACAGAGGGTGTTTGCTCACCCAAAATAACGGGAGGGCAAAGCCTCTTCCTCATCCAGATGTCTGGTATTCTTCAAGACCCACACGCCTAACATCCCTGACCAAAATATAGGATCATAGGAAGATCCTCAAAAATGGCTTGAGATGTTTATATCTGCCTACTTTCTATCATGCTCATTGGCACTTGCACATCTTTCACTCCCTTTGGAAAAGCACTGTGAAGTTCTGTTTTGAAATTACAACAGACTGGGTGACTCTTTATCTTGGTTTATTTCCAAAGGTCTTCACCCTTCTGTTCCAGGACTGTGTTGCTACTGTCATGTCCCACCCTTGTTTCCCCCCTATAATTTAGTGACATTACTTGTTTTTATCCTAGACACCTGTCTATCATACTCAAGAAACTGCTATCATCCAATGCACTCCCCAGCTCTGCCTCTGTCCTTTTTTTCGCATTATGCTTTGTACGTAAATTAAGGACTTCAAAGAGAAGATCTAGGAAAGAGTTGTTCTTTTCAGCTTTCCCTCCTATTTCTGTCAGACATGGTTTGATGGTGACACAGACATTTTGCCATCCCTGAAACATAATAAATAGCAGCACATGATGAACTGCATCACACGGCTCATAAATTCAGTTAACTACTTAAATATTCAATGCCTCAGAGGTAACACTTCTTTCGGAACTGCCAAAATGGCTCAGCCCTGCAAGAAAACTTCCCACATGTTCTCTAGGATCCTGGCTTCTTTGCAGCCTTTTTCTTTCATCTTCGCATTAAGTACTTCTAGTCCAATAACATAAAGTCTACCTGACTTCAATTTTATGTTTAAATATTAGCAGAATGGTCAGATTTTCTTCCCATTTTAAGATTCAGTGTACCCTGGAAGGATAAAGAAAATTTATTTATTTGACTTCATTCTCTTTAAGTTAAAAAAAGAAATCCTTAGTAAGTAGCAGCATGGGTTGGCATTATTTTCTGGGTTTTTTTCTGTTATAGTATAGACCTATCAGGCATGAGCTCAAAAACCAAATATCATACTAAAGAACTAACCATAAAAAACCCAGACAGCTCTTATATATGGCTCTGTCTGAAATTTGCTGAAGATATACTTCATGAAGATATGTTCCATGTCTCTGTGGGTTTCCAAAAGCTCTCATCATTTCATGGTCCACAAAAGAGTGATTCTGCACATTACCAAAGTCTCATTCCCTGGAATTTTACTGAGTAAAACCACTAAATTTTCTTCTGTGGTTTCCAAGGAAGAATGTCTGAACAAGAAGTCGATCCCACATTGCTTCATAATGATCATGAAGAGGGAAACTCTTACAGCTCACTTCAGGTCTTCCATCATATTGACACAATTTCTTCCACTGCTTAGGTATGAGTCTAAGAAAGGACTGAGCTTTAAAAGTTCTAGGGAAGCATTAGCAGGCAGATTTCCTGTCTTCTACCCCTCACATTGTGTCTTCTTTCTGCTGCAAAGCAGGCCCAGCTACTCTAGAGGTAAGCAAACCATTTCCAACAGAGATACAGTCAAACTTTATATAAAGATTTGGGCTCTGTATGAGGAGCCATCCAGAAACCTAGTAATGGATGTGGAAAGAGTTGATCAGGCCAACCACACATCCCATCCTTATGGCATTCAGTCTTCTGCAAAGACTGCTTTACAGCCAGGTATAACCCATGCAGGTCTCACAGTACAGATGATTTGGTGACGAGGGATGTGGCCACAACAACACTCTAGCTTCTTGAATTTGGTCACCAGCAATCAGGGTCCACAGAGTAGAGAGTCCTGCCTAAGCAAAAGAGCTTTTTATCTCAAGTCATTTAATGTCCACATACTTTCATTGTGCTAGTCTCATTCCTCCTTTATTTTGCATCTTCCAAGGGCACGACAGAAGGCTATGCAGACTTTGCCACATAAATAATAACAGAACGACCTTCAGCACAGGTGAATGGAGAAGGTGGTGTCATGCTGCTTCTGGTGTAGAATAATGCTGAAGCCAGTGACTGACTCATCAATCCCAAAGTTAAACATCCTGATAGTGAGGTGAAGATGCAGCAGAGAGGGCAAAGGACCTAATAAAGGAACAAGTGATACTGCTGATGACTTACGTAAAGATGCTAGGCTGACACAGCTGGCCTGGAGACATCTGACTGACAGTCAATTGTCTCAGTCCCACTTTCTAATGGCAGAGTTTTTTTAACATACCCCTTCTAGGAGTAGGTATGGAAAATTTTGCTAACTTTAATATAATTGCTTCAATATAATTGCTTTAATATAATTGCATCAATATTGTTTCAAAAATAGTGCACTATACTATACTAGTACTTATAGCTACCTGTGCTGTGTAGTAAGTTATTCTGATTAAGATCTCTTAGTTTAATCATTACCATAATAAATCACTTATATTTATATAAATATATCTGGTTTGCCATCCTCAAACATACAAGACAAAGTTGTATAAAGATTCAATTACACCTATACAATCCTTTAGTCATAAACCATTGACAAAGTCTGGGGCTAAGAGTGGATCCAGCCACACAAAGACTCCTCCCTGAGAAGGAGTTAATAAAGCAAGGCAGTCCTTTCTGGATCTTGTGACTCACTGGGAGGGCTTCTCTAACCAACTTGTCTGAAACTCTGCCCACAACAAGCAGGGAGAAAACACAAAGGTTAAAACAAAGGTGAGAATATCTGAGGTCCAAGTTTCAGCATCCAGTCTTCCAGTTGGGCCTGTGTCAATGTCTCATACACATACACCAAGCAAGCTGAGTGGATCACGCGAGCCTGTGCAAGGCTTAAGGTGTCAGTCAGCACAAAGGCTTTGCCCATTTTTGCACCACTTAGTCTTCTAAACACTTGGGATTTGCATCCTAGCTTTGAAATCCTAGATAGATGCAGGGCCAGAGTGGGAAAAAAAGCTGATTTTTTATCAATAGTAGATGGGAGGTTTGATCCAGAGAAAAAGCTTTTCAGAAAATACCTGCCTTTGGAATGTGCTGATTGAAAAGATGGTAAGAGCTGAGCATTGCACTAGAATTTTGCAGAAAGATCATAGGTGCTCCCTCAGCTGCCAAACAAGGAGATCCATAATGGCTCTGTTCTCACTCAGCACACCTCCTTTCAAAATCAGAAAGAAGATTCCCTATATTTTCCAAAAGAGTAGAAAATCCTGGGAAGGTATTACTCATTTCAGCCCTCGGCATTGGCAGAGGTCACCTGGACTCTAAACTGCAGCAAGACTGGATAAGGGGGTGAGCAGAGCAGTGCCCATACCACTGTGAGCATAAATGAATGCAGGTACACTTCTAACCCCCTAAAAACTGTTCAAAACAGGATAAAGTTATCTAGGTATGACACATACTGTATTTGGCTTTATGCTCTTATGGCTCATTGCAGAAACCAAGAGGTGAGCCAGTGCTGTCACTGGAGATTGCAACCAGCACTTTCTGCAAGTTTTCCCAGCACAGGAGACTGACAGGGACTTGTAAAATAAATTGCTGCTCTCTATACATAAAGAAACACACACACATGCGCAGAAGGCAGGCTAATAGTTTTGTAGAAACTCATTTGTTTGTTAGTGCAGACAAGAAAAGACTTCAACCCTGTTTTAGCATGCAAGTGGGTGCCAGTCCTCTCTCTAGCTTATTATCTGGGAAACATCTGTGACACTTCATCTGCCTCCATGTAACAGAAGTCACACGACCCTCTTCAATGAGGCATTTCTCTTCCCCAGCACCTCCTACACTCGAGCACAACAGTATGCTCAAGTGGCCATCTTTCTAATGGCTTGTGCTGATCTTCACCAGCAAACAAGTATGTATTAGTCAGATCTCCTCTCTCCCACCAACAGACAGGTTTGGCCCAGGTCTTCAGAGGATTTGGGAGTAAAACCTATTTTGTAGCAGAGGAAGAAAATTATCCTCCAGAGCTGTATTCCGTGCCTCTGAAACTGACCGAGAAGAGAGGAGCACAGCATTAGGCACAATGACAAATCCAGTCCTGTCTTGGGAGCTTATTTTGCCAGTCAACCTAATGACCAAGCTTGAAGATTTGAGCAAGATCAGTTAATTCCCTGGTTAGGCTCTAAGCCCTTGAAGTGCTTTTCTCATTATCCTCCTACTTTGATTTTCAGTCTCTTCCACTATGGAAAAACCTGACTTAATTCAATCTAGCAGATTCTCCCTTTTCCACTTTAAATGAGAAATAGAGCAGTAAGACCAGTAAGGAAAACTTTGCAATCTAATAGTAAGATTTTTGTATATCCAGATGTTCAAAGAACAACCCTGCAGCAAGGGTCCTAGTTACCAAAATACAGCAAATCCCTGCAAAAATAATAATGTTTCAATCTGTTTCTTAGCACGGTATTCATAAACCAGATGATTTATTCATCTACAGGCTTTTTTCTACATTTTTAAGTGATTACTTACAACAAAAGCATTACTTTCCTGGGGAATCCTGAGAAGCAGTCAAAACTCAGTTTATATTCAGTAAAAATATCAGGAATAGTTGGGGCATTGTCTTTCTCTGAAAGACCTCACTTGGCAGGGCTCAATAGGACATTTTTATCTCCTCAGAAAAAGATATTAACTATATTACCTTCTGCATCTTTTGGTCTGATGTTTTGATTTGTTTGGTTAGGTTTGGATCTTCCCTGACTTTTAGCTTGCTTCCTTGGAAGCTTATTAATATGACACCACCCTGTGGTATAAACTATGCCACACCATTCTTCTTTCTGCTCTCCCACTGACAGAGGGATACAAACAATTTCAGCCCTGTTTTCCAGTTGTGCACAGATAATATGGAGCAGGCCATGAGCACTAGCTTTCTAATAGTGTCCCAGCTACTTCTCATATCCTCTTTTCTACCACTCCTCATTTTCTTTTTTCTTTCCTATACTGCCCATCTTTCCTATACTGCCCATATATGCCAGCATTGGTGGCTGAAGAAATGCAGACTGGTCTCCTGACTTAACTTGGGATAGTTAAGGTCATCATCTCTGTCCTTGTGGGTGTTCATTTCAGTTCATCAATCTTTCCTTATCTTCTGCTTTTTATATAACAAGTATCTTCTGCTTTTTACATAATAAGTATCTTCTAAACTTACCATGACACACTGAGCAGTATTACTATGATACATAGAGACCTTGTTTTGAACAGATTTACTTCCACCAGCAAGTACTTCCTGCGAACATCAAGGAATTATGCTAGCTATTACCTTCCTGTCTCGGAGTAACACAATGTGAAATCTATCCAGCAATGGAACCAGGAAATGTTTCCACTTGTAATCAGCTAGTCATGGACCTGGTGCTGGCTTCACTCACTGCCACAGAAACAACTGTGGTAGAAGCCAAGCTGGATCTTTGAATTCACATCATGATGACTTACCAAACTTCACTATTAACCCTGGAAATGGACCTGTATCCTGCACGCTCAAAAGTCTTCGGGATGACATCCCAAATCAAACCACAGTACACTGCAACCATTCCAGAAGAATAGCTGTCTACCAGAGAAAAAAACATAACACCACCTCCAAAGCCCTAAAACACTTATTAAACATGTATAAAGATAGAAAAAATATGCAAAACCAAATGCATTGTACGGCAGAACTCAAGCTAGCTCTATAATCAGAGTGAGAGAATTCCCACTCATAAGGCTTTTAATGAGATATTTGGAAGTCATTCCTTATTTTAACAGTGATCTCATCATAGTTGCATGCTCCTTTTTGCACCAGAACCCATCTTATCAGAAACAAAGGAGCCAGGGTGAGGAAATTTAGCGTAACTTGAACAGACCAGGTGAAAATGCATCATCCAAACTGCACAGTGAGAAAAATAAATGTATCTGAAGGGAAAAAAAAAAAAGACAAACAAACAACTAGGAAAGACAGAAATCTGGCAGGTCTCAAAGAACAAGTTAATTATTACTATTGAAGCAATTAACATTTTTTAAAACCTCTGAAAAAAAATGAAATTGGCTATGCAAGTTCTAATTAATACTGTAATAATTTATCACAATGTAAAATGAGAAATCTTTGCTCCTCATTAAAGCAATAACTGAGAAGAACTTTATCAGGAAAAAACAACCATGGGAAATAGGGCTGGAAAAATCACAAAGAAATCAAGCACTCCATTCTCCTACCATGACTAGAAAGCTGTTTCTGCTTTATTTTATCTGATGGATTTTTTAAAAAACTGTTATTTCTTTAGAGGAAAAATTGTATCCCAGCCTACCCCCAAGAAGGAATACAGATTTTTCTCTACCAGATATCTGAATTCTGTCCACTTTTCCCCTCCCCCTCCCTACACCAGTATAAACTTTGCCATCACGTGCATGGAGAACAGTCATCTCTTCCTTCAGTAGTAAATAAAGAGTTTCAAGTCTGTGCACAGTCTGACCCTGCTCAAGCAGGGAAGTTGAAAATCTCAAGAGGTCTCTTTTAGTTTCCGATATTCTGTGCTTCCATGATAAAAGAATAGGAATATCCAAACCAGCAGGCAGTATCTGTCAGGTAAGAGTTTGGTCCAAGACAAACTTTTCTGGGATGGAAAGAAGCTGCTTGAAGACTTCATTAGTTCACATTCTCTGACAGTCATGACAAATTTTGTCAGACAGTTCTGTCCTTATGTATTAGGCAGCTCATTCAGGAATCTGCCTCAATACAAGATATTGTGATGGTATAGAGCAAAAACCGAGCTCTAAAATGCAATTATCATCTCCATATCCACTTGGTGCAGCAAGGAACTCTGCTGTCACTGCTGTGACACCTTACCGCACAAAACTAACACAGCACTTGGTCCAGATGACAGCTGTGCTCACAGCTGAAAAGGCAAGAGCAACTGAAGGACAAGGAAAGATTCATAATGCTTTTTCCCGAGTGCTAAGGAAATTCTGGGCTGTTGTTGGTTGAATCACAAGTAACAGTTTGCTGTTTGCTGTGTGCCTGCAACAACAACAAAAGCTTCCAGGGCCTCTACTCTTTTAGTTATTTTCCCAGTTTCAGGTGCACTTTAGGACTTAGATCAATTACCATGAAAAAGTAAAAAGCACAACAATAGCAGTATTTCCTATAGTGTATTTTTCTCTCACCACAGTGAATTATGAGCAGGCTGAGTGTCTAAATATCAAAAAGGGATTTTAATTTTCTGTATGTGTAAAATTTTCTTTGGGATGATACATGAAAAGCATCAGATGAGAATAACTGGTATACAAGGAAGCCATTTAAAACTGGATACTTATGTTTCCTCAAATCTCTTATCCTCTTCATGATCCTACTCACTCCTGCTGAACATCAAATCTAAATAGTGTTTTCTTTCCCTTGCACTCTGGTGACTGAACTGTAAACTGACTCTTTTTCTCCAATCAAGGCATCCTATCAAATGTGGTTAGCACCATGTTAAGAAAAAGAAACCCACTGTTCTCCTCCAAAACTACTCAGACAAGGGCAATAGCTAAAAGAATTTATCTGCTAGAATTCATATTCACAGCCAAATATTAAGGAAAAAGCTGGAACTTATCTGCTTCAAACGAATCAGCTGCCACATGTGTATTTTTTCCTTACAGAAATTAATTTTTCACCGGATATTGTGGCCTGAAGAACAATGTGTCACTAATGGGATTTTCTTTGGAGGAGAATACCAAATGGAAAGGCACAGCCAACACTGTTTACCTGAGATCCTCCAACAGTTTCATAAAGACAATTGTGGACTACAGACTATGGCTGTTTTATAGACAAAAAACATCAATGTTTACATCACAGAAACATGCTAACATCTTGAACTAAGTTTTGCTGTGCAACGTCTTCATGGAAGACAAGGAAACATTTGTGTTTTCACTAGCAGGTTGACTACCATCCTGGTAAACCCTTTCTAATATACGTTGGCTACTGGCATGGGCAAAATTGTTGCAAAGCAAAATAACTTTTGCTAGAGGAAGGCAAGAGAAGCAAACCAGTTCTATAACCTGCACAAAATACAAGGCTCCTGGAAAAAGAAAAAATAAAACAAAACAAATAAACAAACAAACCCCTGCCCAAAACAAAAGCAACAACAAAAAAATTAAATATGAAACACAGCAAGAAAAGCACTTGGGCATTATACCTGTACAGAATTTTCAATTTAATGTCAGAAGAATTTTTATTTATATCTCAGGCAAAAAAGAGCCAAGATTTGACATTTTCCAAGGCTGATCTTTATTCCGACAATTTTACAAATACCTTGTGCTAAAATTGTTATACTGAGTTCGATAATAGAGGAAGTCTAAATTCCCAGCCCATGAAAGTGTTCATTGGCTTAAGTAATGATTTAATCAACTAGAAAGTCACTTGGAAGTTCTTAGGTCTCATGGCCACCAACATGATACTTGTACATAGTAATGTGTCTGGTTTTACCAAATGACAGAGGGAGTTATGGAAAAAATTATGCTGGAAAAGGTGGGTAGCTTTTTTACACCATCCCATTTTGCTAAGAGCTGAAGTTCAGATATTTCTAAGCATGTACCTTTAGATTTGTTAATTTAAATTTATTTCAAACAAGTGGCTCTCACAAAACCAGTAAAGAGGAAAGATGCAACTGCCCAATTTCTGCTCTTCTATAAAGACTTTCCCACATCATCCTCAATCATTTCATTTACCCTGTTTCCAGCATTAGAGCATTTTTCTCCATTTTTAAAATTAATTCTATTTTTTCAGATTAGCTTAAAAACTAAGTAAACACAACAATAATAATAACAATAGCAATAATTCTTTGAAATTACCAAGAGGGAGCTGTCTCTTTCATCTGAAAGCAAAAAAAGATAGAGACAGCTAATCTGTTTTCTTTGTTGCTTTTCTTTAAGAACCTTCTTCCTAATCAAATATGTGGGGCAGTGACCTGGGTTCCTATCTAAAGCTGCACTCATCAACTTGTATAAAATCATCATACCTGAGTAAATTGGGGAAAGAACAAACAAGTGAGCCATCATCTAATTATTCCAAATACATTGTTATTTTGCTGCAAATTTAGCAGTATCATTCCATCTTCTTTAATATCTGAGCTGCTGTTGCTCATTCTTCACATTGCCAGCAGATCATAGGCAGATAACTGGCAAGTAATGGAACTTTCAAAACTCATCCTGCTTCTTCTTTCTTACATCAGAAAAATAACTATTTATTTAGGTGAGAGAGCATTTTCTATGGCTCCTTAACTGATCTAGTGAATATTTAGAGACAGCTTTGCAGAAGTAGAAAGGTTTGTGGTAAGTAAACAAATAAATTCCATTAATTTATGAAGGCTAAGCAAGTGTTGTATAGTAAGTGTATAGTAAGAAAACTGTACAGAGGCTGTGCTCTTGATTGATCAGATTCAATTACTGCTCAGGATCAGAGCTAGTGCTTTCCCATTTCCTATAAGTGCTTTTCAAGAGTGTTTGTGAGTCACCTTCAACAGCACAGCAGTGCACCCTGTGTCTTTCACAAGTCCTCTTAGAGTACCAGGAGACAATGTGGATTTTGCCACTGAGAATGAGATTTCCCATTTTCATTATGCAACCGTCTTCAATAACAACTTCTTGAACATTTGAAATGTGCCCTGGGAATCATGCATCTCAGAAGAATACCTTTAGGTGTGGGGTCATAACAGATCTTACTGCATTTCCCCATTCCAATTTAAATTCCAGCAAATCAGCTGAAAGATCAAGTGAAGGGATGAAGAGCAAAATACAAAGCCCTCAGGCACTATGGATCTTCAGGCAACATCCAGCAGGCTGGTGGAACACCTGCATGTAGTGCTGCAGACACTGGAAGGTTCCAAAGGTTCAAGGATAGGCTGGGCAAGCTCTTGGCAGATAATTCCAGTGAGAATTATTAAATACAGAAAACCTACCTATATTCAGAAAGCCACTAGACTAAAAGTAGAGAATGAGAGGGATGGGAAGATATTAGGGGAAGTTATTATTTTGCCTTGTACTTCTATTTTCATAAAAAGCATTCCTTTGGTCAGCACTGGAGACAGGATGCTGAAATACAACACACCATTGGTTTGATACAGTGTAGACCTGCCCTCCTACACACCTTTCTGGAGTATTGGATCTCAGAACAGTAAAAAGGCCCTACAGCAAGCAGATGATGTGAGACTCTGCTGAAACAAACAGTGTCAGCTGCCCACACCACACATAGGAACATAAAGGTCTGTGTTTCTCTGCTCAGCCTTTTCAGAACTTTAAAAAACCTACACATTAACCTCAGTGGTACAGGATGTAGGCAGAAATCTGCCTACCTCTTTGCAGAAAAGGACAGCCAAAGCTAGCATCTAAATGACAGTAGGCAACAGCTTTTTGGTAAGATTTTCTAAATATTATGTATCCTAATTACACAAAAGGACAGCCAGTGAGTTGCAAATTCCCCAGTAAAGCCTGCCTAGCACAAGACATTTTAATTCTACCTTTGAAGTGAGTGATTTACAGGAAATGAGCTAGAGATTCAGTGCTGACTGCAATCAAGACCCTTATCTTTACAATGAGCATGATTTATTGCAATTTTATGCTAATAGCTCTCACCCATCATTATCACAAGAGAGAATATATGTCAAAATTCTTTATTCACCCTAAATCACACATCAGTCAGGCTTCCCATTCAAAGTATCTGATTGGGACCTACAGAAGTGCAGCACGCAATGACTTTCACAGCCTTTTAAGCTCTCCTCTTACTTTGGGCAGCTTATAAAATGGCAGAACATTGTTTTGAATGACAAGTACAGTTCAATACAAACTGCAGATTTGGGGGTGGACATCCAGTTTTAGAAAATTGATTAATATCAAATTTTTGTCCTTCTTCAAACATGATATACAATTAATTTTTTACATAAACACTTGCACTCAAATAAAGAATCCTTATGACTATCAGGTATGTACAGAGATAACATGCGAGGATTTGAAAGCCACAGCTACTGCAGGCTGAACTGCATTCTGGGGTAGATCCCCACTACATTCACATAGTTGCTGCCTTCCCAACACATCCACTGTTGGAGACAACACTGGGCTAGACTGTCCTTGTATTTGATATGACAGGTTCCTGCCTTCTAAGATGCCTTTGAACTGACTATAGCGAAACAGATTGCACATAGTTCTTCTGATGTGCCCACTGTTCAAAAGGAAAGGTTAAACTTGCAGCATGAGGGAATACAACAGGAATTAAATCTTGAGGGAATTTTAGAGATCATAGGTGCAAAGCAGCTCCTAGGAACTAACAGGAGCTAGGGCACAGAAACAGAATTTTCTGTATTAAGATTTGTCTGCCCAGTGCTTATTCTTACTGGATTTGAAGTGAAGAATTTCAGCCTACATGATTGGAACTGTGTTGTTTTCAATGAGCCAGCCCAATCCCGCTGCTTACTGAGCAGCACTGAGTGCCACAAGGTGATATCTTTCTTGCTCAGCACTTTTTCACTTCCTATCAGGATCCCCTCTGTGTTCATCCTGCATCTATTTATAACAAATGCTTTCCTATAGGCCTGCTATGCCAAATACCAAAAATTGCTCCCACTCACTGCAAGGCAGAAATTCTATTCCTGTGTAATTTATTCTGTCTTTACATTTCTAACCTAGAATAGAGTGCAGATTCAAACTATTTGCAACCCTTCATTATTTTCAGATATGTGCATGCTGCAGCACTCTTCTCCTACACAGATTAGTTAGTTGGCATCACCAGTAAGTAAGTGCATGTAATGGGGACAAAGAAGCTGCTGTTTTTGAGAGATATACATAAAATCTGAGTTCTTACATTTTGTGAACTGCCTGCATGTTTGTGAAGTCATATCAATGGAGAATATGCCCTGGTGATTAGAGACCTGCAATCTATTTTGGTATATGTCAGGAGAAGTGCAGGATGGATAACCTACATGCACAGTGAAAGTCAAAACTGTAGCTCCTCCTCAGGAAAAAAACCTGTTTTCAGGCATGTGCCCTTACTGCATAAAACTTGGGACTGGTTCAGGCTGTAATAATCAGTGTTTGATCAAGTATATATCCTTCCTGGGCTAGCCTTCCTGATCATTTGTTATCAGTAAAAATATTGGTATCTTTTTTCAATACCTGCCACTTTATTATTTTTAATCCTTTCCAACTAGATTGTGGATGCTGCCTGCTGACACCTGTATTTTCTTCATCAGTACTCTAAGTTTCCACATGAAAGTTGGGCCTTCTCTCAAATTCATAGCTGGGAGCTATGCCCTATGCTCACCTGTGTGTCTGCACTAAAATCATACCAAAATGAATGGCTGACCAAGACGAGTTTCTCTGTGGGAGCTTCTCTGTATGACATCTCCCTCACAGAGGACACCTAGTTGACCCCAAACTCCATTATGTGGATCACCTGAGCAGAGACCCTTTTCCATGACTGCTTAGCCACACTCCTCAGACTGGTTTGCTCAGTGCTGTATAGGTAAGACCTCTCACACAGTATGAACATGAGTATAAAGGTAACAGTGATCATATGCACGTACTTCCTTTTGGTAATCTTGTAATAACAACAGGATGACAAGAGAAGTTGTGGGTGTTCCATCATTAGAAGTGTTCAAAGTCAGGTTGGAAGGGTCTTGAAGCAATCTGATCTAGTAGAGGGCAAAGACACTGAAAATAGATGATCTTTGAAGTACCCTTCAAATCCAAAACAAGCTGATTCTAAGGACTGACAAAGGATTCCCAATACGTGATTCAAGGCCCCCTGACCCAAATCAGATTGAAGCTATCTTCCTCAGAACATCAAGGCACAATGAAAGAGGAAGCATCACAAAATAGGATAGGAAAACAGCTACTAGAATGAGTGTCCCCATCCCAAGGTTATCTTAGGTACCCACCCCCAAGGTACAACCCCCACTCACTGGGTATGATGTATGACTAAAGTCACTCAGCTCCACCTAAACATAAAGTAGTATAAAAATTTGTTAAAAATACAGAAATGTTGAGGGGAAGACTCCGTCATAACTTCTGGGATCTGTTGATATGCTGGACCTGTCTTCTCTCCCCCACAGGACCACCTATCAGGTAAGAAAAATACTCTGTGCCTGCTGAATTATTATCTCGAAGAGGAAGTTAGAGCTTGTTAGTGTATTGATTTGAATTAGTATATTACTTTGAACATACTTTCACAGTCATATATCACCTGTTACAATTTTATTAATAAAGAGAGTTACTCTAGTCAGGATGGCAAATTCACCCACTTCACATCTCATTGATTGGGATTTACCTTTGAGCTTCAATTCACTCTCCTGTGAAAAACAGTAAATATCTGTTTCCACCCTCTGGAAAATACTTTACTGTCTGGCAGTTCTAAAGAAGCAGGTCCATTATTAATACCAAAAAGTGTTCCAGTACACACAGAAGGGATTAGGAGGGTACCACCTCTGTGGCTGACAACAGTGTAAGAAATCTATCTGCTTTCTAAACAAATGGTTAATTTTGTTGCTGCTTATCAAATGAGCAGATTACCTCCTCAGCCCCAGGAGTATGGACAGCCTTCAGACATTGTAATTACAGGGTATCATAAGCTCCCCCAAAATGCAAATGAAAACATAAGTGTCTCTGTGAGCTAATGAGCCCTAAGCCTCAATTCCAGCTAGCAGCTGCTTATCACAATTTAAAATCTGCTATGCAAAAAAACCCAGAATCACAGCTGCATCTGAAACAATACTGGATGACAGAAACACAGAGAACTGATGCAAAGAAAGATGGGACATGACCTAGAAGCACGGCTGGAAAAGTATGTGACTTCACACTCTTCAAATGGGCCAAACACCAAATGTTTAAAATGGTGAACAAAGTTTTCTGCTGCCAAGAATAAATGCCAGTAGCTGCATGAAACAAGGCCTAAGAACTCTCTTATAAAGAGAGTTAGCAACTGATGACTGTAGCCTGGATCTCCTTAGAAGTCTCAAAATGTCATAGCCCTCACTGATGTTCTGGACAGCTGTCAATAGCTCTGCACACATTTTCAGTTTTCTGTCATGCAGAGATCGCAGTCTAGGCCAAGACAACAAAGAAGGAGCAAGTATAAAGGCTTGACAACTTTTAGTTTCCTCACAATGTACGGAAAACAACAGAGCCCCAACCTAGTAAAGGAGTAACACATACGCTTAATTTTATCTCACGCTTTTTACTTTACTGACCAGTATTTATAGCTTTTCAAGATTAAAGACACAAATCATTAGCTGGGATCAAAGCAATCCCATTGATCTACATCTTCTTATGCTAAACATCCCAATTTTTCAGCTGCAGACAAAGTCATGTTTTAACATTGGATGAAGCCTTACACTGTTAAGGCAAGAACTAATGCAACTGTTTAAAAGCTGATGATTTTTTTCACCCCTTTTAAGTTTGTGGCAAGGTGAACAAATAGTGACTTAGAGAGATGGGGGAGATGGAGAATATGTTTTTAAGCACTATTTTTATGCACTTTTTTAAAACACAATTTTTGCTTAGATATTAAAACAAAGTCCCAATTTCAAACATAATAAAAAAGAGAGAAAACCAGAACATATAAACATTTGAATGCTCTTGAGGTAAACTTTTTTGTTGAGTCTTATGCCTCAATTGCAAATGGGACAATCTGATTAATCCTTGAGTCACTTCCATTCTGTTTCTTCCTTTCGCCAACACCACCAAGAAATATCCAGTTATAAAATTTAAAAACAACAGACCAGGTTATCTTGGTTTGTGAACTCAGTACACTGTTTTCCAGTGCAGAAAGAACTCTTCTCACCACCATGCAGGCAACCTACACAAAAGGCCACTACACTGGCCACAATCACTGGGAAATCACACCTCCTCCTAATAGCTGGCATAAAAAAAAAATGATCACATGTCAGTGCTGCTAGAAGAAATCTCAAACGTGGTCCTAAATTAGCACACCTGAAGACCACCATCAGTTTAGATTTTTTTCCTTACAGAATGGAGGACAGAATTAAGAAGCACTGTCTGCCTCTTCAGGCAGGAAACTTGAAGTGTTTTTTGACTGGTAGGTATGTCCAAAATTCATGTGTCACTTGTAAGTTTATGCAAGTTACTCCTGTTCAAGAGAACTGCAGCTGTCATGGATAGTCAGAAAGAATGACAGCAGATTTTATTCACAGCAGCTTCAGCTCAAGGGACCTACTCCCAGCATATGCCACTCTACTGTTTTTTTCAGCTTCTGTACATCCTCCTTCTCTTCTTGTGAACATGGCAATCTCAACTATTTTCCCCCATATCCTCACCTCTCATCTTAACTATACTGGCCCTTTTTTTAAGACCAGCCTCCTATTGATTCTGACAAAGGACCCACAGCACATAACAATGGCTCATGCTAGTTATGTCTTCCTTTCAATCAGAATACAAAGAACATCCCTGAAGTACATACCACCATGCAAACTGCCTCTTGCATACTGAATTAAGGGTCAGACGCTTCCTGCTCTGATATGAACAGAGTACTCCTTTGAGAGGACCCCCGTATTCATACAATATAGTTAGTTTGTTCCAAAAAAGACCAATCTCCATCAAACCACAAAGCAGATTGAAGAATACATGGAGAGAGGTAATAGCACACTGCTAATAAGTAATAACCTGTTCTTTGCACTTATAAAGAATCCAATACTTTAGAAGACATAACACCAATAACAACTTGGTTATTGGTGTTATGTCTTCTTTCAATCACAAAACTCATAGATGCTTTGCCAGCATTCCTATCTAAAATCTAGAAGATTAGGGACATGTCTCAGTTCAAGGATACTGACAGCTCTGAGGCATATAATAAGACCTGTCAGACACCATATTCTGTTGTCAGGATATGTCCTCACACTAAACCTTCCTTAGCTCCACAGTACCTCTCCTAATTCCACTGCCCTACCAAACTTTCACAGGAGCGAGCAAAGAAATAAAAAGAGTAACACCATTGCAATGAACCAATAAAGTTGACTGCTGTGTAGCAGATTTGAAAGCAGCTACAGACCTTCTTCTTTTTGCAAACATTCCACACCAAGGTAAATTGAGTCTGTAGTTGTGACCTTCTGCCAGGAGGACAATCCTGATAGAAGCAGAATCTCAGTTATTGTGGGTATCCAACAGGTATGGTAAAGAAACACTGCTGATGTTCTCTCCTATCATCTTAAGGGAAGTCATTGCCTCTCACATGTTCCTTAAAAGGTCAGTAAGTATTGTTTCTTTGAGGGAACTCCAAAATTTTCCAGTTAACAGTACTAGCTGTAGCCATCAGTACGTTTGTAGAAGCTACCACAAAAAGGCTTTTGGAAAACACTTATTTTGCTTTGTCAAGTATGGAAGCTAATGCACAATTGATTTGCTGTCAGGTTGGAGTAATGTGCTGCTGGTAGAATATTCTGCAAGGTCTAGCCTTCATTTTAATTAATGGTTTGAATGACAACATGGACACTTATTCCATTGTAAAGTGCAAACAAGGTGATGTAAGAAAGCAACAGATGCAAGGCTTGTTAGGAGACAGAATACTTTGCATTACTAGGAAAAAAAAACAGAGCAGCTTTCAAGCACAATGGCCCCTTTTCACAGTTCTGTATCTGGATGAAGGCAAGCAAAAAGGGGCTGCCACAGAGATCAAAATTAGCATTATAAGTCTCCTCAAATAATGGAATGAAACAGACAAAGTACAAAACCAACAGAATCTACTAAAAGAAGTATATTCAAGAGCACAAGTACATGAACACTTCCTGCAAGGAATTCACTGGCAGTTTCATTGAAAAGGTGAGGGCAGATATCTAAATTACTGTCACAGCTAAGGCATGGAATATATGAGATTACATTTTGCCCTTCCCCTACAATTATTACAAGATAATGAGGAAGATCAATGCAGTGTGCCAAGAAATAGCTATACTGGAGTTTAAAGAGAAGAGCTACTAAATAGAGCTCTTCCTCATCCTGACATAGTGTGAGTATATCAGGCAGAAAATCCTCCCACTCTTCTGAGCCATTGTGTTCTGCTGGAAATGTTTAAATGACCTTATAACTTTTACCCTGCTCTTTTTATTAGGGGCCAGAATATATGCCAATGCTGTATTTTATCCTTCTCTAGCAAAGAACTACCACCTTTTAATCACTTCATTATCACCTTTTGGGCCAGAGAAGGAATGCATGCTTACTTATAGGAAGAAGCTGTAAATGTTCCTCTGAGATCTGCTTGGGGAAGACACATTTTTTTTACATTTTAAATAAAGAAATACTAGTCTCTAGTGAAAATGATACATGTTACTTTCTGATAGCAAAGCGGTCTATCCATTTGAGTTCTGTAATGAGCTTGGTCAAGATCTTCAGCTGGAATATTACAGAGACAAGCTAATCAAACTGAGATTAGCAAATCCTGAGATAACAAATAGCTTTTCATGACAAATACATCCTTTCACCAAAATGAGTCCAAGTCCCTGCATCCTTTGATATTGTGTGGCTAACTGGTGTGAAGTACAGCCATGTATCTGTCCTTATGCTTAGCAGCATAGATCACACAGCAGTGGAACCATTTTTTTTCAGATAGACCATGACAGCTAAGCCCAGCCTACTTCAGTTCATGACACTGAGCTGGAACACTAAAGGCCTTGACCCAAAAAGCAGTGGCAGCACCACTGCCCAGTCCAGCTGGTTTCCTCTCACACATTTGTTGCTATAGGCACAAACTCAGAAGAAACTAATGTTGGGTTCATGCACACATTCTGCCCTCTGGTATAAATCAGATTGTGCTTCTCATAACCTAGAGGCCTGTTGACAATACACTGGCAGCCTTGAAAAAATGTCTAACAATTGACTGCCATCCAAGACCAAAGGTCAACAACAGGTCAGGAATGAGAGTTAAAGAAGTAGCTCTGCTTCTGATAGTGGGCTGAGGTGATGACAGCAGAAAGAAGAAAGCTTTTGGCTCACACCTTCTATTCCTCAATTTCCTTCTGAGGCCCAGAATATTCTGGAAAACAGACAGGACTTCCCATATCACCTGTGAAAAGTTATCCTATGGGCCAGAAAATAAGAGAAAAATCTGTAGACAGACAACCTGTCTCATTTATCATGCTGGCACATGCTCATGTCCAGAGTCAGCTAAAGTCAGCCAGGTTTCTCAGTAGCTGATTACATGCATTTTGCTCTCTATCCTTAAGCAACAAGGCTGCAAGATCAGGCCAGCTTCTCCAAGGAGCTGACAAACTGTGACAGTACTCTTCTCTCATCTCACTATCCCAGGTGCTCTGCTTGTTTTGTTTTTGAGGGCATAGAAACGGATTTAAATGAGAAGAAAAAAATCCCAATAAATCCTGTTCTGCCCAAAACAACTAATTTCTTCTTTTTTAGAGGGTAGTTACTGCCAGTTTTAATAGACGTCTTAATGAAGACTGATTCATGAGCTGACTCCCTTATAAGGGCTTTGTAGTTAAAGAGACTGGGAATAGGAACCTTGTTAAAATAAAGCTCTACTGAGCATTTTGCACTTCAAGACAGTTACCTCTTATGACTTTCTCTATTTTGTTCTCTAATTAAAAGGTCAGCAAACAAGAACAGGGAGCATTTTACAGAATATAGGGAAGCTTAGGTCTCTCCATTTGAGCCCTGAACTGAATTTAACTACTCAGAGACTGCCAGTGATATAACCACGGCACATTAACCCCTACACATATGCTCCACTGGCAGTTGCAACAGCTCTTTCAGCAGCACCATGTGAATATTAGCCCTGTAATCCAGACTGGTGAAGTGTGCAAATTCATGGCTATCATTTCTCTGTCTTTGTCCCCACTGCTGGGCTCAGCAAACAGCTGGCTAAATTGTGGCGAGCATCAGAATCTGGACACATGTTTGCAGGAAAAATGTTGCAGCAGTCCAAAAAAGGGTAACAGCTTTATTGGTGGGTAAGTGGAGAGCTGAGCCCTCAAACAAGAATTATTATTTCACTTCCCTCCTTCCATCATTGTGATGGTCCTGACAGATCACTGGTAAGAATAATCCAGAATTTCTATGAAGCATAGACAGAAGCTCTATCTGTAACAAATAGCATTAGCAAAATGTCAGTAGATTCATGCTGTTACCACCCACCAGCTGCACCATTAAAGGGTGTCTGCTCCTAAGGAGTACATGAGAAAGGGATGCCCAACATTGCCATGGAGGTAGACAAGGGTGATTTACAGCGTTATGCAAGGCGATAACATGGACATGAATCACCCGGTGCCTTCAGAGAGAAGCTAGATTGGAGTTTATGTGGTGAGGAAAACAGGAAAGAAAGCATTATCAGGTCTAAGGCCTGCCCATCTTTCTTATATTCTTGATCCTCAGCATGACTAAACAAACAAATAACCTCTGTGCCTTCTCAGGACACTACAGCAGTCCTGAAGTAGCTGAGACAAGTGATGCCAATTAGATTCTCCTGTTAGGCACCACATTTTAGATGAGGATAGTCTGATCCTAGTGGATACATCTCAAGAGACAGTTCCTAAGCTCTTCTGTTAAGTGGTTGTAGTGCTATCTTAGCACAAAAGTAAATCAAAGAGATAACATTTTGACGAGAGGGTTCTTGGCATGAGGGAAAAAAGGAGACTGAAAGACAAGCCAAGGTCCATGTCTGTGCCTGTCAGCTATTGAGAGGAAAGAAAACTATTATGGTCACTATAAAAGCACAGGTAAGAAGAGGCACAGAAAAGAATATGAAATCATGTGTATGTCTCAGATACTTTCAAATTTCAACTGGCACTCAGACCATTTGAAAGTGTGACCTTCCCCATAATGTCAGCCATCTTTAAGCTCAGGCCTTCTAGAACCTTCAAGGTCTTCAAATTACATGACTATCTATTATATTCTCTGGTATCTCTGATTAATCCTTCTCAACATACAAAAAGGTCCGTACAAAGATGAATAGCACTTTACTCTTATAAAACATTTGAAGATGGAGCAGCGTGATCTTTCTCTTTTGCTCTAAGTGAGCTGTACTTGCAGCAGATCTGGACCTTGTCATAACCAAGGAACTGAGTCATCAGCCTTGTACACTGTCTCCCAGAATATCTGTATACTGCTTCCTTACCAGCCCATTCCTTCCTGATAGGGAAGTTCAGCACAAATGCAAGAAGGAGGATTTCCAAAGGCCCTTGTCCATCAGTTCTTCTATGATTACTGAGAAAGTTCTTATGGTCCAAGATATGAAAGGAAGATTTTGCCATAGATGGACACTTCCTTCCTGTTTTGCTGAAGCCAAATGGGGATCCAGGCAGGTAAGGAGAGCAGCCACCTCACACTGCAGAGAGACTTTCCAGCTCTGAGACAGTTTTCAAAAACTGAAGTGGCAACTGAGCAGCAAGACACTGCAGCTTAAATTGGGTAATGGCATTTTCAGATGAGGAAGAGGTTGGCTTCCCCTGCCCTGCCATCAAGAAATGTATTTACAGAATCAGCTTTCCCCACTGTCAGAGACAGAAGTCAGAGCATAATTCCCATTGCTTTTTTTCACCTGGTCAAATCATCATGCTTGGAATGTGCAGGTGGCAACAGTGGTGCCATAATGCAGCAACAAGCCATGCTCAGCATCCAGCCAAAAGAGACAGAAGGTACTCTCCTCCCAGCACTTGGAGTCCCTGCATAAATATAATGCTGGGTTCCAACCACAACTTCATCCTTGCTGTAGGTATCTCCCCAGAGATATTTGCCTAGAAATGTAGTAGATTCTATATGTCTTCAAGGCTTATGGGCTCTTATTCAATTCTTTCACTCTTTAAACTTCATGGGAAGAAGAATTTTACTTTCCAGGTTGTCCTGCAGTGAACAGATTTGCTCTTGGTTTCTTCCCTGGGCAGTGAGGGGAGAGATGAGGAAATTTACACAACACTAAGCCAATGTCATTTTTCATTAACTATAGTGTTTTTAGCACGGACCACATGCTACCTAGCTGTCATTAACTTAAAGGGTAATTTTATTACCAAAGATTGCAGGCTGAGAGCTCCTCCTACCTGAATGACTTATTTAGCTCTCTAATGCCTCTAATGATTTATCAGAGAATTTGCACTGCATAAAAGCTATAAATAATGCACAAGTGTCAATGTGTTTCATGTATTCCCTTCAAACAAGGTATGAACCATGCTGACCTTCCATTTGCTGACTTTAGACTTCTTTGGGATTTAAAGCTTATTTTAAATCTTTCATAATCTAGACTATGACCTTTTTTTTCTTGCCATTAAATGCACACCTTTTCATTGAATCACTTTTTGCATTCCATATGGCCAGTCAAGGCTATTGTGAAACATCTGTCACCCAAAAGCTACTAAACCAAATGTTTGTCACTTAATCCTAATCACAATTTACAGCTAACCAGTAAGGCAAAAAATAAATTACTTTATCAGCTCCACTCTCTTTACATCTTTATATCTTTACATCTGCTTTATTCCCAAGTGTAACATAACCAGCTATAATTGAGTTGCAGTTTAATCAACTAAGTGGGCCACCCTGTGAGGAAAAACAGAGGGGGGGAAAAAAAGAAAGAGAGGAAAAAAAAAAAAAACAAGAGAGAATCTAGGTCACTGTGTTCTGAAGACAGCAAAATAGATAATTGCTTCACTCCACAGCATCCATGCTGCACTTGAGGTATGTTTGAGATCTTATGTAACTAATACTATCCCTACATTAGCCAGACCATCCCTAATAATATGCCATAAATACCTCTTCCATGCACATAATAGTGATGATCTAGAAAACAAGGAATATCTCAAGCCATGAGATTTTGAGGGGAATTTTGTGAGTTTTTAAGAGGAAAAAATGCTTTGATTATTTTATTTGCATCTGCAAGAAATTAATAAAAATGCTTCAGCTGCTTCATGGTCTTCAGCTGCTGTAGATTGACACGTCTCTGTCAAGAAAGACAGCTGTGATTTCTAAATTACATTATGCTGTATCAAAGCAATGCCTGTGAGTGCCCAGGATGTTGTTGTGCAGAACTGAGTGCTGAGTTTCCCTGGTCATCCAGAGATCATGCCTGTTGGGCTACATTAGTTCTACTGTCTTTTAGTTAGAACTGATTTTTTGAGCACATAAAAATGACCCAGTATAGAAGGATCTTGCACAGTACAAAGATAAATGTATACTAAAGTGATCCCTAAATAAAAAATAGACAAATAATTACATAAGAAGCAATAATAAGACAGGATGCCTATAACAGAGAGAAAAAATTAATGGGTGTTATTAACTCAGGGCAGCCAGTTCACAGTAGTCATCTGGAGTAAAAACAGGATTGAAAATGACACACCCTACATTTAAACCAAGGGGAAGATTCACTATGTGAAGCAAAGTCAAAACTTTGCACTTTGACGTCACTTTCCTGTGTGGAAACAGAACATTCGTATTTGTGGTAGTGGTTGAGAGGATGCATTTTAGCTACCTATTTTAAGCAACTGTTATTGGATCTGCTAGCATAGCAGGAGCACATGCAACTGTTTTGGAGTAGAAGCGCTGAATACCAGGCAGAAGGAGTACCACCTGAAAAGTTCTAACAGATGACATTCAAAACACAAAACCGGAAGTTCCAATTAAGCACCTCAGCCATGAGGCAAGTCATTGTATCCTCAATAGGATTTTAGACCACATGACCAAAAACGGTGTTAAACACCTTGACATGGTGTTCAGAGAGATGTGGGATCTCTGATTGGCACAATGTTCATTGACAGTGTAATAAGATGCACAATCAGAAGAAAGAGATGGCACATCCATCCTCTTCTAGAAGCCAACATCTTGCAATGGCAGTGATCTGGTGTTCTACCAGTCACCTGCGTGCCCTTGCTGAAGGTTTTGTTTGGGTAGGCACTCCTGAATTAGTCAGGCAGTTTGAAGGAGACTTGGTTGAAAAGTTATCAGCCATGGGGAAGGAGCCTCACAAGGTTACAAGAGACATTTGAGCCCAAGAGATTCAGTCCTGCATACAAAACATGAGTCTTTCTCTGAGTGCTGGGCCAGCACAAGGCACTCTCTGAAATTGCTGCCTAGATAAGAGTAACTTTTGGTCTAAGTCATACTGTAATGTGAGTTGAATCTAGAATATTGAGATGGCAGAGAGCAGGTGCACAAACTATGGAGCATATTTGAGTCTAACAATCAGGAAAATAGTAAATATTGGTGCTGAGGAAGACAGAACATCTTATTTTCAGACAACTGTTCAAAACCAGGGAGACGTCCCAGAGAAACACCTAGTTCTTAAATTACTTTTATCGCAACTGAAGTATAAAACAAAAAAATTACCAAATACATTGAAAATAGCTGTTTCTGTGTAAATTGCAGGTAGAAGCCACCTGGACACAATGGAGCGAATTTCAAGCTATGCTTGTTATACAAAATTCAAAACTCTTACCTGGGCTGAAACACCACAGCTAGAAAGATACCCAGTATAGCCATCTGTTCTAGAAATTAATTTTAATCCACCAAGTCCTTTGAAATAAAATTACTTCCAATCTGAATCCAAAACTGATTTCAAACCATCCATGAGCATATACAATATAGCTGGCAAACCTTTCTGTCATACAAATACAAAGGGGTTGGTTAAAACGTTTTCAGAAAAGGGAAAATTTACCACAGCTCTGTAACAAACTCACCTAGAGGAGCACAATGTTGGTTCCCACTAAGCTAAGTTTGCATTCTAACATCATTAGATGTTATCACATATTGGAAAAAAAATCAAAATTTAGTGTAAAAACTAAACGACTTTTTAGGGAAATTCTGTTATTATGGACAACATTACAAGTAAGACTGAAAGACATGAACTCTATATTGAGGTACTCACGACCAATAATTATTTCCTGCCTCACTGGCCCTACCTCTCTGAGCATGTACAATTATTTCAAATGCACCCAAGACTCAGTTTCCATTTCTTCCTGCTTGCTGCAGGAAGGTGGCAGAGACAGCACTTCTCTTTTCTCCCACAAGTCAAGCAATAATAATTACTGACTCAAGGATGCTCACGGCCAATTTATTCACATTATCCTTTTACCAGTCTTGTCCCTCACATTAAGAAGTTCTTCCTTCACTGCAGTGTTCACCTCTCTCATGTATTTAGAGAAAGTAGTGGTGTCCCTGTTTAACTTTTTTCTTCAGCATTTTAATCTACCTCCATGTAATTATAAATTTCCTTTCATGCACTTTTTAATCTTGTCATTTTGCAACCTGGGTGACATGGAACAGAAACTTCTGATATTTAAAGGAAAATACAGAGGAGAAAGTGCCAATTGTCAAGAGAAGTTTTTTAAGTGTACAGAATTCAAACAAACAAACAAAAATCAAAATTTTAAAATACTCATCTATTTCTGATGAAATCAAGATTTTTTCTAAATATCCTTCCAATAACTTTTATTCCCAGATAGAACTGTGTAGAGGAGGATCAATATATATATATTGACAAAATCTCAGAGTACTTCCTCCTTCTCTTTATTTTTTTTTACTTACTTGTATTCTGTTTGGGATTTTTTTTTATTTAGAGAAAAAATCAATCTGAAGGAAACTGCAAAAGGAAATATTACAAAATATATACAAAATACAAAGAACAAAACATTTCACTCAGACTCAAGGAAGAGTAGCATGCATAAACTTAGCTTCAACATAAAATAACTGCCAGAGGGAAAAAATACATTGGTGTGGACTTGATGTCTTAGTCTCATGTAGTCTTTCATGTTTGCAATATGTCTTCTTTTCTTGATTGCTGAGAAAAAAAAAAAAAACTTAGGTGTTTAAAAGCTTTTTATTAAAAACATAAACCAACACAGCCTTAGTAAAATCTTTCCAAAGTCCTCTTGCAAATTAAGATTTTGATTAATAGATGCATTTTCAAAGAATTCAAGAGACAGACACACTTAGGACCAGCACTGAAACAGAGGCCAGGCAGTCCCATACAGTTCCTGCTCCTCACGTGGTGCGCAGAAAGTTTCACACTATACACAGTAACACCATGGCAGTGAAGCAGAAACAGCAAGAAAGTTTCATTGCTAATATCAAGACAAGGACAAATTTTCAAGTCTATTAAGACCAGAAGTTCAGCTCTGTCTAGCACTAAGCAGAAGGAGTAATAGAAGAAGAATAGTGTTCACTTCCCATGAAGGGAAGGGCAGTGCTCAGAGCTGAGCATGTGCCTAGTTGAGTCTGTTGTTTTCTTGGGATAATGGTGTCCTGTAATGCTTTCTATGGAAGGAGATTGGGAAAGACATCATTTAACATAGAGATCAAGTGACCTTCCCAAGCATACCCAGGGTTCTCCCACAGACAAGGCCAGCAATTGAGACAACCATCTCACACTCAGTTACCTTCAACAGAAGGTTCAAACATCTTTCCTGCTGGTCAAATTTGCCTGAGCTCACCAGCAAAAACAAAAAAATGAGACAGATCCACGGACACAAAGACACAGCAGTTCAACTATTTGTCAACATATGCATTGACACACATTTCTTTCCCATCCTTCTTCCTATAATTTATGTCTGCCTAACTCTTCATTGCTCTAATTCTCGCAGAAGACTGAAGTTATCAAAACAGCTCCATCATTCCCCACTTGGATTTTTTTTTTGTTTGTTTCTTCCCTTATTTTCCACAGACAGTAATTCACAGCCGTTGGAATTCCAAATGTATGTTGATGTTGTTATATGTTTGACATTCCTTCAAGGTCAGTGTCACTGCAAATAAGCCACGAAACTCAAATCATGATGCAAAAATGTAAGTAGCTACTAAGCAAATTCATTCTTGTAGGCAATGACAAATTCAAATTGCAAAAAGATGCACAAAGCCAGCAGATTAAATTTGTTTGTATTAATGCACTTCTGCAGTGACAGCATCTACCCATCTCAACTCAAAACCTGCTCATTTAAAAATACAGGAGAGAGGGGAACAAAAAATAATCCTCAATTGCACAGGGTGGTTGTCAATTTGTCTGCAGCAGAGAGACACAATTTGTTTGAAGTATCTTTTTTCTAATATGCACTGTGATTTGTGATAGATCACTAGTAGCCTTTGCAATGTCTGTAATTGCAGCTGTTACCCTTTAGCAAACCACATGAGCATCTGTTCAGCAATTGGTTGAAACTTTCAGCCTTCTCAGCAATGTTCTGCATTCTGAGACACATACTCCAGACCCAAAAACTAACCTGAGAGAAACATAACTGACTATTCCAAGCTCTCACAATCAGACTGTACATGAGAAAGTATGATGGCAACCAGCAAAGTGCTCAAAGCAGCAAGTTAGCAAATGTTTAAGGTTCTGTGTTGCCTTGACCAAGCACTTGATTTCAGCACATGGAATGAATATATAAAGGTAGTGCAGAGGTGCAGCCTCACCTTAAAGAAGAGCATCCAAAACTAAGGCAGAGTACTTTGTGCCCCACCACTAAAAGAGGAGCAGAGACAGAATTTGGAAGAGCCTTCAGCATGCTGTTGAGGGTCTTTAAAGTTGTTGGAAGTGGGCATAGCAACTCTGCAGCTTTGAGGGGCTAACATATCAGTTACCACTTCATTAACTATATCCTCTTGCAAATGGCCTGAAAAACTCTGAATTCTCACTCTAGGTAACACTAGAGCCTGTATTTGTGTCTGAGTCTCAGCACAAGTGTTCCCTCTCTTGTCTGAACACTATCACAAAGTTCAGAGAAGGGACCTTGGCCATCAAACAGAAGAACATGCCTTTTTCATGTAGCCCTCTGACATGAGACAAGCCAATGGCAAAACACTAGAGATCTGTCCCTTTCTTTCTGCCAGCCTTCCCTGCTTATTGCCATACCTCTTCCAGGCTTCCTCAACAATTTGGTAGATTTCAAACACTGCTGGAGGACTTCTCATCTCCATTCAACTGCCACATGAAATTTCCCATGATACCATCTTGCTGCTAGGGTGGATTTTTGTGCTGTTGACTTCGGGGGGTGCCCCAGGATGAAAGATACATTCCCATTTCTGTTAGGGCAGGATGCCTGTCTTCCCTTAGTGGAGAGCATTTACAGAGGTTAGAGCTTACTTAGACCTTTTGGAGCCCTATACTTACTGCAGTGCTGACAAATACAGACCATACAGTCTTGACTTAACTCAGCAAGACTTCTAAACCCAGGTAGCCTTCATAGATTTGATTTCACAGCTTTATGAATTCAATCTTTACCCTTCTAGTCAGAGAAGAAAGCCCTCCTATGTACATCAGCCTTCGTAGACATCAGTCTTCTCTAATGTCTGTGCTTTTGCCAGCACATGAGCAAGTATGTAGGTCTCCATGGCTAACAGTTGAACTACATCCTGAACTTCCCTCTCCTTAAGAACCAACACAAAGACAAGCCAGCATCTTGTATTTAGAGCATCCCATTTCATCAGGAAGGTCTCAATAACTGTAATACATCATCCATTAGGCTCCTGCCCAGCTCCAAATCTGCTGCTGCAGATAGCATTTCCTATGCAACGCAGGCTAAAATTTCATCACTGACAAATCCTATTTTTGCCAAAACCATGCAGCTGGCCAGAAACCACCACTTTGCTTCTATTATGAAAGGTTAAAAAAAAAAAAAGTCAGAAAGATGCAGGTATACAGCAACAGATATTAAAATCAAAAGCATGCAGAACTTCCTTCAAAGTGGACAAAAAAACCAAGGAGAAGAATCCTTTTTTCTGCTATGAATCAATCCTAGACAGACTACTTAACATATGTGAAATTTTGTTATTTCTCCCTCTCTGCGAGAGAAAAATTCCTGGTTATCCAAGTCACTCCACTCCAAGCAGCCTTTTGACAAGCAGATGGCCTGCAGCACAAATCTTAGTTAAGCTCTTTGTGGCCTACCTCTACAATCAGCTGAAGGTTGCACATTTCCTCCAAGGATACTTCAATATGCACACTGCTCACAGTGCCTGCTTGCAAGTAAGACAAACATAAGTAAGATCCCAACAGACACAAGGGAAAGCTTTGTGTGATTCTAACAGCAACAGGCCAAACAGAGGCAAGCAAATATAAAGGGAAGCTTTCTCCAGAAAGGCACAGGAAAAATGGACCTGGTCAGTTTTTCATCTCCTGGTTTGGATCATGGATGAAATAAATCAGCTGACCATCACTGTAGTTGTTTCTCTGGTATCATCTCAACAGAAACAATTTGCTTCCTTGGAACACATCTTGCAACGTAATCAAATTTCTCGAAGAAAATATCTTTGCCACCAGTTTACATTAGAGGAAAAAACACTTTTAATACCATTCTTCGTGAAAAATGTATGCAACAAATATGCCACCTATCCCAGGTTCCTGCCTCCTGTCATTGGATCCCAGGAAGAAGGGATCAGCATCCTTCTCCACTTCCTCTCTTCAAAAAGCTGTAGAAAGCAATGAGGTGACCCCTCTGCCTCCTTTTCTCCAAAACAGAAAAAAGAGGTTCTTAGCCACTCCTCAGAAGACATTCATTTCAGCCCTTTCACCAGCTTTTTTGCCCTCCTCTGGATGCATTCAGCACCCTTAAAAGTATTTTTAATTTGTGGGGGCCAGAATTACACACAAAACAGGTGGAAGTTATCTGAGAATGAGAGTAAGTGGCCTCCCAACACCTATCACATGCTACAGTGGTCTTGAGATCTCATGTCTCCGGCCAGATTCTCCAGTCTTTGTGATTTGGATGCACCTGACTGCAAAATGAAAGACCTCATGTGCTAAATGTTTCAAGGATTACAGACAAAAGAGACCCCAGAAGTTAATACCGGCACTATTTGTTACCATTAGGACTTGCAGTTTTGCATTACAGTTTCTGTCCTGTTCCAGAATTTCACACATTAACATAAGCAGTGGAGCACAGCCTAGCTGATGCATGAGATCCCAGTGCAGCACAGAGGCTCAGCAGAGAACTGGAAATGTGAGAAACAAGAGTGTGAGTTGGAGAAGGAGAAGAAAGAAACCCCTGTGTTTATTTCACAATGTGTTCCACCCTAAACAGGTCTGTATTGCCTTTGACTGCACACAATCTTGCTAACTTCTGCAGGAGAAATTAAGGACTAAATCTTCACTTCACAAGCTACTAAAGTCAGGCAAATGCAGCAGTAGAATATACAGAAGGTCACAGCTAAGTTGTTAAACACTAGTGTGGTTTTCATTCAGGCTTATCTGGCATTCACACACCCTCACATCTTCCCTAATGTAAGTTTAGCACAGGAGCTGCTTTTTCAGAGCTTAAATCACACAGTGACTTAAATCCCATTATCTTCATGAGGGCTTGGATCTCTGTCTGTCTTCAAGAACAAGGGGGCTCCCTCTGGATTGTGTTTTGTGATATACCCAGTTAAAACAAAGTTCTGGTAAGGGACGTGAAGTAGGCAGCGCACCCCTGCTGTCATGTTACAGATGACAATCTGGTTGCATTTGCCTTGTGCCCATAGTATTTTAAGAATCCTTCTGATCCAAAACAAGTGTCCAGAGATTCTTGACAGAAGAAACAGATGTGAAGCAGAAGTTGCCACTCTAAACTGCTGCCAATAAATCAGCAAATCATGCCTGTATTATCTACCATAGTGAATATCTATCCAGAAACTCAGAGGTACCCTTCCTCCTAATGCTGGAAGCATGAAGAAGAAATTTAGACAGTACTATTCATATGCACATGTGAAAGGATTTGCATCATTTTTCCACAGGCTGACAAAAAAAATTCAATATTTAAGGCAGACATTCCAACCTTTTACCATCCAGTTCTTGCCATTTGTCCCATTCATGGCAATAGCAGTAGCACTTTAAAAGGGCTCTATGCAGCATTGTATTTAGAGCCACTTTGTGTTCTGTATACCACAATTTCACAATATTCTGGTCTGCAGAATGTTGCTTTCTGCAGTATGAAATATCTCTCTCTCTCTTCAAACACATCATGATCCAACATTCCAGTAAATTCTCCTCACTTTCCATAGGTTTCGTCTTTTGTTTTTCATAAGAAAATATCTCAGACCTTGTCCCTCAAATCACCCAGTAACAGAATGACACCCAGAAGAGCTTCGTGAAGTTCATGGTCTTCTATTTCAAACCAGTTTCCCTACTTGTCCAAGCCAGCAGTGACAGAGGAAGTGATACATTGTAGTACAACATGGAAGTCAGATGTTCATGCACAATTTACTTTCACACGAACTTAGCAAGAAATAAGCAATGCACAGTGAAAAGCATTACAGCTAAACTCCTTCAGGACCCATTCCAGATCCTCCAGTTCCTACTCTCTCCTGGGAAATCATAACCATTGGTCATGATAACATTAGCCCAGCTCTGACCTGACTTGGCAAAAAGCACTTCTAATGTAAAATGTAGTCATTAAATTACTCTGATTGTCACAGGAACAGCAAAGTGATAAATCACCCTGGCTACACACCTCTGTCAATGTCTGCGATGTAGCAGGGTCAGAGGTACAAAATATCCCCTTGCTGTTACTTCTGTGGGAGAAGAAGCAGCAATTTTAAGCCTTTACCCTCTTGCTACTTTACTCTTGTTTTACACAGCTAATAAGTATCATTACTTCTCCATGGCTTCTGTCACTGTCAGACAATAAATAGTGTGACTTTCATATAGGGTGTTGAAAGGTCTGAGAAGCACTATTTTGTACTGTTTTTCCTGGACCACAGTCCCCACTGCTAATGAAAGGGTCAAGGATTTTAAGGATTTTGCTATGAAGAGGCCATGGATTTCAAGCTCATCAACCTTCAGGCAGAAACTCTGCTGTCAACACAGCAGCAAAATCCCAGTGCTGGCACAGCAGAGGGTGACTTTCCACTGCACAGAAACAGCAGACTTCTGCACACCCTCTTTAACAACAAGCCAGGGAAAGGACATATTCTACCTCAACAATACCTGTCAAACTGATTTCACAAACCCTAAATACCCTCATCAAACTTTCAAACAAAGCAACTTGTCACCACATAACTGCCTTTCCTTGGCTGCTAACTTGCTAATTTAGCTCACCTACCTTTCAAAACAGCTCATTGCCTTCTTCCCCTATGGGCAAAACTCCAAAGAAAAGCAAGTCTGATCATTCTGTGCCATTCTAGGCAAGGCTAGTATTTTCAAAGTTTGCTTCAAAGGCAATGGCAAAACTCCCACAGAAGCATTCTGCTAAGGTTAGTGCTACTGCTAATTAGCAGAGAGTGAGACCTCTTCTTCCTCAATAAGGTGAGTGAGGAGATAGGAGAATGATGTTTTTCTATCAGTACCTTATTTGACCACTTCCTATGACAAAACCTGGTTCCAAACTCCTCCACTGCTTCAGAGACCTGCATAGTCCTGTACAGTAGAGAAAGGTCAAAAGCAACCACCTGCCAATGGCTTTCAAATCCAGGCTCTTAGTTATCATAAGCTCTGGCCTAAGCTTAATTTTAGGGCTGTACACTGGGAAGAAAAAATTACTTAAGAAAATGACATACCCATTATGCTCTGTCAAGGACATGCAGCTGACTCTCAGCCCTTGTGAATTTTCACCATCTGAGATAGTTGAAGGGTTAAGCTACCTTAGCTGTAGGTATTTGACAAACAGAATCTATAGCAGGTCTGATTCTGTGTAAATTAGAGGAGACCTTAATGACAAAATTGCAGTATTTTTTTCTTTCTTCCAGGAATCCATAAGAGATTATGAGAATGGCATAAGAACTTTTGCACCATTCAAAAAATCTTATCAAACAGAAGAATGAATTCAGATGTGTTCTGGGAAAAGGCATATTAAACTAAAATCAAAGAGCCATGAAATCCACCCAAAGACCTCCCAGAAAATGAAGATAATACAAATGGTCACTAGCAGATCAGACCACGTACCCTACCCAAAGCAAGCCTATCAACTAGAGGTTTGGTGGTCTGCTCAGTTTGACCATCCTTGTGGACACAATTCACAGATTATTCTGAGTTGGAAGGGACCTAGAAGAATCATTGAGTCCAGCTCTTAAGTAAATCTCCCTTTGGATATCAGAACTGGCAGATAGAAAGGGTTCTGGCCCCAAAACTAAGGAAGCAAACTATAACCTTTAGTCTTTGGTTTGCTGCGCCAGTCTAGCCAGCTTGGATGATTTGCATCAGTTTGGGCTTTAACTCCAGGGAGAAACCAGTGTCCAAAACCACCTTTATTTTCCGTATTATATTTGCACTGGGAGATCTTGTTTTATCTTGTTGAAACTATTCGTAATTTAAAAATAGGACTCTGCTTAATGAATTAGCATTTCCTGGATTTGCCACTCTGCAGAGACTTCTCCTTTATTGAGTAAGTGGGTAAGTTCCAGACACGTTAAGTCATCTGGCAAAAGAGCTGGTGCCCTGGACAGCATCTTGACAGACATCAGGAGCTCAGACTTCACAAAAAGATGCTTTTTGAATTTACCTTCTCAGAAAGTCCTATTATCATACAAATCCTGACCTTGGCATGCAACATCTTGTTAGAATGAAGGTCTGCTCAGAGTGAATGTTAAGCATAGGCAGACACTGCTTCCAACTCATGTTAAGTCACCAAGCTGCAGAAAAAAGCAGCCATCGTAGATGTTATTCCTTTGCTGCAGGCCTCCTCCCCCCACCTTTAACTGCAGTCTGTAAGCAGTTATCTCCCTTTACTGGATTTATGGATCTCCAGCTGTAGTAGCTGTATCTCCAGTTTGCAGGTACATTAGTTCAATTCTGTGCAAGCAACCTTTCACTACAGCAAGCAGTGCAAAATCTGCACATCTTAACACTAATTCTCCTTCAAAACAGGTACTGAAGAGTGAAATGAAACACAGCACTGCTGTCACACAAACCGCTACCTTCTCACACAGATGTCCTCATACCTCACTACTTCATGCAAACAAATTCATCCCTTTTTTCTCCAGTTTTATCTCCTTATTCAAAATACCCCAATTAAAATTTTGGTTGCTTCCTTGGTTCTTAACTGTGAAAATTTTGCTCCTCTGGTGAAAAACACCCACCACTTTCAGAGATGGAAACATTATTTCCATGCCATGGGATAGAGTCCTGCAGTAAATGTTGAAGTTGTATATAACATCAATATCACCACACATTAAACATTTACACAGGCCCATGATTTTACAGTTTCTTCAAAGAAAAAAATAATGAAAAATGCACACATGAGATAGAGTACAAGAGAGAATCATCAACTTCCTCTGAGGCCAATATTTCAGTTCCCAACAGATCCAGCATCACCTCAGTGATGCTTAGACCAAATGTCCAGGTCAAGCAGCCTAGAAAGTAACTGTGGCAGAAAAAAGGAATCTCATTCCCAAACATTTGTTCAGTGTTTTCAATTCTTCCTACACACATCTCTAACTTTTCTATTTAATACCATTAGGTTAAAACAGTTCCTCACACACGTAAGCTAATATACAGAAACCCATAGAAGATTGGCCTTAAATCCAGGTAAAGTGTGTAGGAATACTTTATTATCATTTCCATCTTTATTGTGGCAGTGTTCTTACTAAAAATAACTATCAAAATATCAGAAACAGAAATTTCTGCACTAGGCATTTTTTGTTCAGGATTTGGCCAGTCTTTGGGCCAAAGATGAAAGAAGGCTTACACACAGACAAATGTCACTCCTTCTTTGGACTTACTCTGCCTAAACCAGTCTTTGTCCTTTATAATACCTGCCTCAGTGTCATGGCATGAAGCAAATCAAGATTTGCACACTGGATATCAAGACAGCAGGATATACATCCAGGTGGTGAGGTGCCAATTAGGCATGACCCAGGGCCAGCACACCCTATGTAGGAGGTATCTTCTCTGACATGGGACTTTGGTCTCTGCTTGTTGCTGCCCTCTCCTGCTCAGATTCTCCAAACACTCCACTCCGGGATCATGAATCAGTTCAGGCATGCTCTTCCAAGTCCTCAATAAGCTATTCCAGGTGCAGACCCTACCACAGTAGACCATCTCCTCTCTTTCTGGGTGGAAAGGGGAGGAATCCAATCACACTTACCTCCGAGAGCTTGTTTCATAACAAAATCCATGATTTGTTGCTTGGGGTCCTGCCCACCTTCACACCTCACATGCACAGAGACTGGGAATCCTTGGAAGGCAGCCTGCAAAGAGGCACAATCAAAACAGGAATAGTGTTTCTAGGAGAAGAAAAGCTAATGCCTGTCTTCCTCAGCTCTCTTCTCACAGTCTTCCTCCCTTTGTCTGAGTGCAAACAAGTTTCCAGCCCTCCATCCTTTCAGACCCTGCTTTGCACGACAGGGCACCCAAGGAGCAGAGCTGCATGTTGGCGAGAGGTCAGCGGGTGGGAGGAGTCAGGGGTACACGATGGCTCCCCCAGAGTGCCCGGGAGCAAGTGCGGAGGAGCAATGAGGTCCCCTTGCATGGCTTGTTTCCTGCAGACGGGCAGGAAGGAGTTAAACCTTTTAACTTTCTCGTTTCCCCGCCTGCTTCTCGCCCTCTCGGTTTTCAGAGGGTTTGCTCCGAGGTGGCAGGTCCGCCCGGGACCGCCGAGGGGTCATTTGAAGGTGAAGCGCCCTGCAAGTGCCCGGGAGAACAAGCGGGCGATGCCGGGCGATCAGGATGCGAATGCAGTCCGGGTGGCGGGATGGAAAGTCCCCCACCAGAACCCTTCGGAAAGACCCCAGCAATGCCAGTAAGGGCTGCACCTCTTCAGGGTGAGCCGGGACGGCTCAAGGTTGAGACCGGCCGGCCCCAGGTGCAGCACAGTTCCGGCTGCTGCATCCCACCCCCGCCCGACTTCGGCACCGGCTCACAGCCGTGCCAGCACCTGAAGGAACAAGAGTTGTCCCCATCCCTGTGTGCTCGCACCCTGCCTCTCCTCTCTGCCCTTCCCGGCTTGGCACGGTCCGCCCGCCCCGGCGCCGATACCTCGCTCGGCGACAGGCACTGTGCAGAGACGGGCCGGGGCAGGTGGCTGCGGCAGGTGCCGGCTGCTGCGGCTCCTCTCGTCTCCCACGGGCTCTGGCCGGCGCCCGTGTCCCCGGGGGTTGCCGGGGAAGTTGCGGGTGCGGAGTGGGGGAGAAGGAATGAGTCCACAGCTTCTCCCTACTTTTCCCCCGCGCCCCTCTTTTTATCGCAGCATTTCCGGACCATCCCACCGACACGGTCCCTCCTTCCTCCTCCCCTCGTTGCGGGAGTTGGACTCTCTCCCTCCCCCTGCCTCCGGCTCCCCCGCCCCTTCCCTGCGCCGCCCTCGCCCCTCGGTGCTCGCCGCCGAGCAGGCCGGCAGCGCTCCCCAAGCCCCGCGGAGGGGTGCGTGTGTCTGCATGCGTGTGCCCCACCCCATCTCCGGCTGTCTCCAGCAACCAGGTGTCCTTGTGCTTTGCCGTGGGGGGAAGGAGGGGTGGCTGTCAGCCCGCTGTTGCATTTTGCAATTGGCTCCTTGCCTCTCCTCGGGAGTCTGTGTGTGTGCCAGGGGAAATCTCTGCAACCACGGCTTCCTGCAAAAGGGGGAGGGTGTGGGAGGGCGTTCTGCATCCTCTGTTCTGAGTCCTTCCCCGAGATCCCTTCTCATTCCCTAGGTCCTGCAACGAGTTGTAGAGGCAAGGAAGAAGAGAGGGAGGGAGCAGACTTTCTCCTCCCTCTTGTTTCGCCTCGGATTAACTGTGGCCGGAGAAGAATCGCCGGCTGCTTGTCTCTGTACTCTCGCTATCGGCGGGGGGGGGGGGGGGGGGGGGAGGGCGAGGCCGGGGGGAGGGACGGAGTGGGGGCGGGATGGGGGAAAAGAGGAAAGTCGTCTCCCAGCGATTGCCGCTGAAGGACCCGAGTGCAGTGATCCGTTCTCCAGCCCGGATTCGGGACGGCATCTGAAGGTGAGAAGGAAGGAGCTGTGTACGGTGCGAGCGCTACGTGGCAAAGCAGAGCAATATCCACTCCAGAGCACCGGCGCCCACCTTTAGGGATGCTGACAGCCAGCTTGAAGCTGGATGGGGAGGAGAAGAGTTCTGCTGCTGATCGGCCCTTTTGTCGCCAACAGGAGAGGTGGGACAGCAACCCCCAAAGTAACCTATATGCGTCTAAAAGGAAGAAGGGGGCTAGAGCGGAATGCTGCCGGCAGCAGTGGGAGCCCGGGGATGGGGAGCAGCGGCGCCTCCAGGGAAGACGCTGGCACAGCCCGTGGGCGACGTTGTCTGAAGGTCAGGAAGGACGCCGGGCCCGCACCTCGCACCGTGCGGAAAGGCAGGCAGATCCAACAGGCATGACAGGCGAGTCAACTCCTCCCGGGGCAGCGATGCCGACCATCGGGGCTCCGCAGTCTGCAAAGCTTTCAGATGCCAGCTGCAGGTGCGGGAGTGCGTGTTTCTACACTCAGGGCAGTGTCTACCACCTGGGTCTGCCTCAGTGCCCCATGCCTGTGAGTGTTTCAAAGGCATTTGGATAATGCCCTTTATAACATGTTTTAATTTTCTATTATCCTGAAGTGATCAGACAATTGGACTAGATTGCCTTTTTAGGTCCCTTCCTTGAACTGTTTGGTTCTATTCTATACCCTCCCAGAAAACCACTTTTGCAGATGACACTAATGTTATTCTAAGAAACTCACCTGGGTAAGCATGTGCTGCACTTTTTCTAACAAGTTTCAGAGAGGAAAAAGGGTGGAAAACCCTCTTGTTTTATACCTTAACTCACCCCCAGAGTGAGTGTTTTATACCTGAACAAGAGTGAGTGTTTTATACCTCAACTCACCATTCAAAAGGCATAATGCAGTATTTTTGATGCTTTTTTATACATAACATAGGAGTGTGTCAGCACAGATTACTGTGCTCAAGAAATGAACCTGGGAGCCTGCTGGAGCTGTGTGCCTGGATTTCTATGCTATTAACACAGTGTTTCCAGATCTATGGTGCCTCCCCAAGTGTCTATATGACTTTGAGCAGGGTTTATAGCTTGGGTCTGTCATATCACACCTCACATTCCTTTTTCATCATATGATTGCTCTTAGAGAGAAGGACCGTGTCCCCACCCCAGACTACCAAACTTCCATACGCACACCTTGTTCTTGTATCCCAGAATCCGGGAAGGAACAATTCAATACTTTCAAACAGAAGGATCAGTGTGAGCTAATAGTTAGAACATCCAATTGCCTAAAATCAGATTTCTTCTTCCTATTTTGGGAATCCTGGACCATGCTACATCAAGGAACTCCTGCAGCAGCCAGGGGTCAGCATAGCCAAGTGGGGTTGCTGAGAAATGTCATTGTTCCTGTTCATAGGCTCCTTACAAGCTTTGCAATAGCAAGTGTCCTCCCTTCTGTGCAGAGAAGAGTGATGTTATCCACAGGGATTTCAGAAGCCAGATGAAACAATAGGGACATCCAGAAGTCCCTGAGAGATCCTTGAGCTTCTTGTTGACCTGTTTAGAATGGCTACTCTAAAGAGAGCCAGCTGACTCTCCAAGGATCATGTACCTGTGGTTCTGTTTCCAAACTGCACCCACCTTTTCCAGATTACACAGCTGACACAGAAAATCATGATACATAGCTCTTAACACTGACTACCTCACAGTTCCCTCCTCTTCAGGAGACCAAGGCACATCATCATGAAATCACAAACTCCACTGAGATAACTTCAGTATCTCTACCCTGCCTCAAGCACCAGATTCCATGTAACTCTCACAGGATGTACCTTGCAGATGAAAATCCAATCGCTTGTGAGTCTGATTTGGGTACCTCCTATCCAGGTGATACTCTGACTATTCAGTCAAGAAAGTTCCCACCAGTACATTCCTCACCACATGAGGGTCAGGCACAGAGGCAAGAAAGGACACAGTCAAAAGAGATGATGTAGTCTATAGATCTGTGTCTATTCATAGTCTCAGAAAGGCTTCCTGAGAAGGCTTTTACCTCAGAGGCAGAGCCTTTACTCAATTTTCCAAGGAACCCAGCTGGAAAGATAGACTCATGAGGATCTGCTAGGTGATTTACCTGCCATACATGATGTCTGCTACAAGAGAGATAACATCTCCTGTAGCCATGGTAATGATATGAGTAATGTCACATGCATCTTCTTTCTCATGGCATATAACAATATCCTAGGTTCATAGTAATTTATGAGTATGAATCTGGCAGTAATACAATTTTATAACATTTACTGGACAGTAACAAATCTCAGAAACAGCAGTGTTTTCTCACCAGAGTGAGGGATAGAGCCTGGTATCTGTTGAATGGGATCTATCCCAGCACCATGGACAAAGGAGAACAGCCGCATATGCCCTGACACCTCCAGAACTTCCCCAAATACCAAAGCCAGTTCTTAGTCTGGTTTGCACTGTGTAGCTGACAAATGCCTGCTCCTGATTGTAGGAATAGACTTGTTCTTGCTTGCAGAATCAGAACAGTAGTAATCCACATTGTGACCTTGCTAGGTGCAGATGAAGAGTACAGAACACTGAGCAAAGATCTCCTCCATGGAGTTTTGTGCATGGAACTCAGATTCCTTCCTTGGCCACCAGCTGGGAATCTGTGTAAGAAGTGGAATAAGCCAATAATTGGGTTTGGTGATATTTTCCATAGAAAAATTTATATTTGGATCTCCAAAAAGAAGGAAGGGTCTGTTTTCAGAAGAAAAAAATAATAAATTAGTCGGAATGTTTCATTTCAGTATCTTAAAATGCAATGTTTGATTATTCATTTCCATATGGTGTTTGACTACTAAACTGAAACCAATGCCATGTGAAAATGATACTAATAAGAAAGCTCACAAACAAAGTGTAAACGTTATAGAAAATAATTAAGCACCTGCCCAAAATGAACATACTTCGTTTCTTTTTCTTTTTTCTCCCCTATCTTTTATTAGCTGTCACTACTGGAACTGCTGCACTATTCAGTAGACTGCCAGCAAGACCTGCACAGGAGCAGGATGATTAGCTTTTTATCAATACAGCTACTGAGACAGAGGAGTCAGTACTTGCTAATGGTAGTTTGTATACATCAATTGCAAATCCTTCAGTGGTTTAGTTCACTGAACACTAATCTACTGTTTGTTTCATTTTCTCTTCGATTGTCAATTCTGACTGTCAAAACATTTCAGAATTCAAGCATTTTTTACCTCTTCAAAAGTACTGCTTTGTTTCTTGTTGTTCCATTCAACTTACAGCAGGCTTTAAGTAAGGACTTTATTTTCCAACCAAATTAAAAAAAAAAAAAACAGCATAATATTCTTCTTAAGAAGTGTGTGTTTCCCTTAAGCCAAAACTATAAAAGGATTTTTCAGCCATTTCTGATAGCTCTGAAGCTCTGGTCCCTTGAGATTTCTTGAAGATGAACTTTCTAGTTGAGCATTTGCTTCAGCTATCACAAGACTAAATTTTAGCTGCCCACCCTCAGAAAAACTGAAACAGACATGTATTGATTATTCTGTCTTAATGACATGTGAATTCAAGAATGCAAACTATATATTTTTAATTTTTTTTTCTTTTTTTTTATTTTAATGAACACAGATGGCCCAGCCTATTTTATGAATAAGACCCTTGGTAGGCTGCCATTTACAGCCTCTAGCTCCTAAGCTGACAACTTCTTGTTTGTTTTCTACCTTTTCGACTCCCCTAGTCACTGTATTTCCATTCCTTTCTTTGTGTCCTGTTCTCTGGAGAAGTTCTTGCCTTACCAGACTGATTGAGAGTCCCTTCTCAGCAGGACTCTGATTCCTGTGGATAGGCATGATCAGGGAAATATCCTGTAGCTCTTACCTCCAGGACTTACAGCTCCACATTACAAGGCTTCCTTGGCAGACAGAAGTTGTCCATAAAGCCAAGAATCCATCTTTATCACTGCAGTGATTAAATAAAGATGCCACTATCCAAAGCATATCAAATTTTTGTCATGAGATTATTATTTCAAGTACTTTTGGCAAGAATTTTTCCACCAGTGAATAAGTCATCCAAACCGGAGCATTCTGGAATCTGTCAGCTTATACAGGAGTTTAGAAGCAAAGAAGGTAAAAAAAAAAACTGTTATATTTTGATGCTGTTGAAACATTCTACTTTGAGGTATCAAAAGTGCCACACCTTTTCCATGAGCAAATCACTTTGCCTTGACTCTTTGCTTCAAGCAATACATGTGTGTATGAAAAATAAACAAAATCATAGCAGAGTAAATTGGATTTTTTTCAGAATTCTTTTGTCATGGAGAGGGAAAAAGAGGCCACACTCTTCCTCTTTGTTTCAATTTAAAGTGCAAGCAAGATTCAAAATGTCAAACACACTTTACAACAGAATTTCTATTTTCCCAGGTAATTCTGTGCCTCACCTTCTTTTATTACTCTGTGTCTTGGGAAAGAAAATGATCCGAGGGAAGCAGCATACCTGGCTGAAATGATAGCTTGGTGTCAGATGCTATGGCCTGTAGTTCTTTTTCTGTGTTAAAAGAGTAGTCTCAAGTTCTGACCTCAGAAGGGAGGCCCTCACCTCAAAAGCAAAATGTCAATCTCTGAGTTATAACAACAAATTTATTGTTTAACATTTTAAACTGTTCATTAAGCATGAAGTGAATGTGTGCTTGTGTTAGTTTAATACAGCCTGATATTTAGTGGGAGTGGGAGAAGCCACAGAGGCAACTTTTGAGAAAAACAAACAAACAACTGCTCAAAGCTTCTACTATGTCTAGCAGAGCCAATACCTGAAGGCTCTGAAAATGGACATGTTACTAGCTGTCCTTTACAATTAAAGAAGCTGGTAACACCTCTGTGATGACATTTTTAAGTAGGGAAAAAAAAACATGTGTACACTCTCCTTCTTCTTCCTAGGGGTGGGGAGGCAGCCAATGGGGGGCCATGTTGGGAAGATGAAACAGGAAAGCCTTATAAATATGATTGCTTAGCAAAAGATTTTGAGACTATAGAAACTATAAGCAAGATTTAAATGTAATCAAGTTTTGAAATACCAAGCCTTAGTTACTGAACAACTGGAAAACAATAATACAGCCAGCTAAAGGTAATCCCCTTTTGATTAAACAATACCCTCTGCTTGCAGACAAGTCCAAGGGTCAGAACAGACCCTACTATCTTAGCAAAAGGGGTCCAAAAAGCAGTTTTTAGGGTTTAAAATGTAACACAGTATAGTAATATAATGATTCTTATAAGCTGTATGTAAATGCCATAAGGTTTATATCTTATACTAAATTAGTTAATGAAAATTAAAATATTCAACATAAAAGAAGATTTATTGTATTATAACAAAAACTTCTCTCTCTTACCCTCTCTTACTCAATTAGCCCCTCTTACTCTCTTACTCTTTCAGCTCTCTCTTTTGGGCCTGCTTGGAGCTGCAGCTGGCAGCTCCAAACAGGGCCCCTACACCCACACCCGTTACAATAACCCACAAGCTCCAAAATCTAACTTCAAAAATCTCCCATCTCTATCCGTCCCAGCTGTCCTACCCACCCTCACTCCCACAGGGCCATGCCGGCGCAGCCAGAGCCATGCCACTAGGGCCATCCTGGCACCACAAGCAGCCATGCATCCAGGACCATGCAGCCATCTCTGCACGGCTCACAGTGAGCTGTGCCTGCTTAGCTGCTTTCAGCCAGCCGTGCTGCAAACAGAAGGGCAGGGGTGTTGGCAGCAGCTTCTTCTTTTGGGTGCCCCACATAAAGAGAGGTGCTGAACAGCACCGATGTCATGGTGGTGGGCACCGCCCGCGTGGCTGCTGGGGCGACCCTGTGGCTGACAGCGAGGGGCGGGAGGAGCAATTCTGCAATGCAGAGCCTGGATGGGATCAACTTTTCAGTGCTGTGAAACCCTGTAAGAACCTTTCAATTGATAGAACTTGAGAACAAACAAACCTATGAACACCAATTCTCTCCCAAGTCAGAGAAAAGGGAAAGGTGAAGACATGTGAGGAGAACAACACAGCAACACTAACATCATTGAAAAGGAGGGAGGGGGAGGAGGAGATGCTCCAAACATCAGAGCTGAGATTCTTCTGCAAGCCATGATGAGGACTATAATACAACAAACAGTTTCCCTGTAATTCATGAAGTGCATGGAGGGATGCAGAGATCCATTAGGCAATTGAACACCTTGTCTGGGCTGTCCGAGAATCCTTCTGCAGCATGACTTCTAAAGGTGGAAGAGCAACGAGTACCAATTGCCAACTCAACTGTGCACTGCCAGCAGTTTCTGACAAATCAAGATGCTGTGATCCCCATCCACAGAATGACCCATGAGCTGGAGAGCCAAGGGGTGGTGAGCAAAACCCACTCACCCTTCAAGAGTCCCATCTGGCCTGTGTGCAAGTCTGAAGGAGAGTGGAGATTGACTGTGGACTATCATGGCTTGAATGAAGTGACTCCACCGCTGAGCACTGCTGTGCCGGACATGCTGGAACTCCAGTACGAGCTGGAGTCCAAGGCAGCAAAGTGGTATGCCACTGTTGACATTACTAACGCGTTTTTCTCCATTCCTCTGGCAACAAAATGCAGGCCTCAGTTTGCCTTCACCTGGAGGGACATGCAGTACACCTGGAACTGACTACCTGCATTCTGCACCAAAATTGTCATGTTTTGACATTGGCCAAAGCCAGGCACCCACAAAAAAAAAGCCCTATTTACTCATTCTCCTCTGCTGTAGTTGAGCAGAGAAGAATGAGTAAATAGGTTTTTCTTGGGTGCCTGGCTTTGGCCAATGTCAAACCACTACAGTGCATATCTTTAGATACTACAGATACATGTAGAGCAATTAATCTTAGGTGTGATGCACATGCTGTCAGATTAGGCTGTTAAAGTATTCTGCTCTTTACACTCAGATGTTTCTGAAGAGACCCTGGTAGTTAGATGCAATCTGAAAGCTCAAGAATCCTCATAACTTCCTATTTCAGATTGAACTTGATCGCCACTGCCTCACTTTGATAAGAAATCTAAACATGTGATAAAGTAATTTTCTAGGTAGAGCATATTTGCTGAATGAGATGAGAGGAATAGCAGTACTTGAAAATAAATCTATGTAATCCACAAGAAATAAACATATATGACATCTTAGAATGTATTTGTTGGGTTTGTTTTTTTTTTTTTTTTTACCTCAGTGGAACTGTGTAAAAAGTAACTTGTAATGTCACATAAATTAAAGTATCCAGCCAGGTTGTTCCCTGCCTTTACTGGCATGACATTTCTTCTAGTGATCCATTCCGTGTCAGTGAATCAACAGCGCCACAGTGTTGTGGGAACAAGGTTGCATGCAGGTAGCAATGTTGAAGATTCTATCCCCTTGCATTGCACAGCCAAACACAAGGAATACAATGCAGTGAGGAAACCCATCTAACAGGGTATCCACAGCTTAATACATCACATTGTTCTTTCATCAGCTTCTACCCATGGGGCTCCACGGACATACCCTACCATCCTTTTTTCTGCTTCATTCTTGTATTGCCAGTTGATCATATATGTCATAGTCCCCATAATCTTTTTTTCCTTCTGGTATTTTTTAAGACTTCCTCTCTTCAGCAACTGGCACAGCTTTCTGACAATACCGTAGCTTTGCATTTCGTCTCTCTGACTGCAAATACTCTCTTTTTGTGTGCAAATTAATGCAATGGAGAAAAAATGTTTTATCTTTTATTGATTCTTCTCCCACTGGCATATTTTTACACCTCATCTATTAGACCTGCATTATTATCCCACTGTCTTCAGGGGCTATGACAACTAGTCCGACCCCAAGGATTTAGTCTAACCCTCTAATAATTCTTATCGCTAGAACTGATTAAAAATAGTTTTTTCTTCTTTTGATTTTCATATTCTCCCTATATACAGTTCATGCAAGTGACACCCTTAACAAAAAGGAGAAGAGTTAACTAAGCTGTAAATGTCAGTGGAACGCATCAGCTGTGACCATATTGAACAGTTGGAAAATGGGTGACTGACTGGCCAGTAGAAATGAGTAGCCTTAATAAAGTTCTTACAATAAAGATGATGAGTATTAGACAAGTGTGGCCAAAACACAGATTTTGATTTGAGCTAAAGCACTAGAGAGTTAAGCTTAATAGACTGAAATAACTGGACTTCAACACTTCCATTAGTGCATGTGTGCTGAATCCAAATTAGTTCTTCTAAGCCTGAACATCTCATATAATGAGTTCCCCTGAATAGAAATTATGTGATTGTAAACATGAACTGTCAATTTAACTCTTACACAGGGCCTTCTTGTATAATCAGTCTTTACTAAAAATTAGTGACAAAGTAAATGAGAAAATTCACTGTGTTTAGAGAATCTTAGGGAAATGCAAATCTAAAGAGGAAAATGTCCTGTGTTGACAGTTAAAGCATTTCAGGATTCAATAACTTGAATGCTTAATCACTAACATATGTGAATCTCTGTGAAATACAAACATTGTTCCATACATCCTCATCTGCCTTCTAATTTCACATTGCTTTGCACTAATTAGCTACATGCCATTTCTCACCTAATCTCCTTTTGTAGTATTTAGTCCTCAAATGACAGCATTTATCAGCCAGATGATGCACACAAAAAAAGCAGGTCACTCTTCTTGCACATAAACATGAATGCCTCTGTTCAAGCTCCCTCTTGATGTGCCAGTAAAAGTGAGTGAGATAATTTGCCCACTTTCTGAGACTGTGTGGCATGAGGTGCCAGGTTTGGGCAAGCTGAGCTGGGGAGGCCTGGTTGATGTTGCTTCAGGCTTGGCCCATCTGTATGTTCAAAGTCAGCTTAAGCAACCATACAAAAAACTTTGTTTTTCTATTCCATTTGTGTTATTTCTCAGGTTTCCAAGCTGCCTGGGAATGGTGGCAAATTCCCTGCTAGGATTTCCTCTACAAATCTCCCACTCTGCCACAATTATACTTTGGACTAAACCCCTCATTTCAGAGAGTTCCCTGTTCAAGTATCACAATAGAATAGTGAAAAACACTCAAATAATTGCTTAGGGCTCTGTGGTTAAGCACATATTTAAGCAACCTGCCTGAAAAACAGATGTAGACCCCAAAGGAATTTGAGAAAATCAAAGTTATTTAATGTGGATATAGGGTATATATAACTCACGTGCACATTCATTTGGTCCTATCCATCCATTCCATGGCTTTCTAATCCATCAGCAAGTTTCAGCCTCAAGTAACACGGGAGTAAAACTCTCATATTGTTAGTTTTGATTAATTTAATGGAAATTGTTGGTTTGTTAGAGGAGAATTAAGTTTTTTTTAAGTCTTCATGAGAGACTAATTGTAGTAAGAATCTCTACTAGGAAATAAAGAATCTACTCAGGAGAGTTTTCAAGGAATTTACAATATATTAAATTGGTGCATGTTTTGGTTTCTTTCCCCTTCAATTTGAAATGGTGAGAGACTCAACTGAATTAATCTTCTCCACACTTTTTTTTCCACTTGGAGCAACCTCTGTTACAAAATTACTTCATAAGCTAACTTTAAATGAATATACACTTGTGGATATGAGATTTGCCTTTTGCTCCATGCCATATGAGACTTCACTATTGCTAGAAAATTAAATAAAAACTAGAAATTGAACTCTGGGAAGCACTAAAAGTCTGCTGCCTGTTATGTGCATGAATTTCAAAGTGCCCTATTAATTTACTGAAAATTTATTGGACTTGTATTTCTTTCACACGTTATAAAGATATACCCATGAAGATAGTCCTACACCATAAAGAGAAAAGGTAAGCAACATAAGAAAGTCATCACCTTTCTGAAGGAACAGAACTTGAACACAAGTGTCTGGAAATGAGTGTAAAGTGAACTCTTGCTCCTAATACAAACCAGCAGGTCCAATATTAACAATATGGCATCATACCACATATACAGATACCTGAAGTTCATCAGCAAGGTCAAGTAGGTCTGTTGAGACTGTTACTAAAGGAAGGCATGAAAGAAGTTTGACCCATGAGAAGAACAGTTCTGTATCCAGAGGAAGATCTATCTCAACTCACTAAGTGAGGATGGAAGCAGGAACAATCAAAGCCAGGTTTCCAAGCACACAATCAAGTTTCTCTGGACTGGTTTCTCCCTTTCACTTTCAAATGAGAAATGTGATTTTTAACGTCCTAGCACTAAACAAGGTGTCAGTCCCATATGATCCTCTTAGGAGTTTGTTTATGCAGAGGTGACACCAAAATACTGATCATGCCTGGATGGCATATTTTCCTAAACAGAGACTTCAAGGAGCAAGTGGGATTCCACTGCCCATGTAAGGCCAGACCAGAGCCAGACACTGGATTTTGGCTTGCAACCCAAGGGAAATATTGCCTAGATATTTGTACTAGCCATGTCCTTCCATTGGCTAGTACAACTGATATGGCTATATAGCTCTCCTGTCAATCAGAAGTGTTTGGATACCCAGGGAAGAGCACTTGTCCCTAAAGAGCTGATCTCACTTCCCAGGGACTGCAGAAAAGGATGCTGATAGAATCAGTATTTGTTAAGGTGAAGAGTGGTGACATCGTAGTGGGAATGATCTGCAGATTAGAACTAGTTCCTTCTCAGATAGCTTCATCCTTACAAAAGCCTGGATTTTCCTAGTCAAAAGAATAAAAATTATTATTTTCTGTGCTACCAGTGTCTTATAAAAGGAGTTCTCTGACTCTCAGATCCTGGCAGTATCCTGTATTTTTGGAGGTAAATAAGGTTGAAGGTCTGAAAAAATTACTGGCTTCATCAGTGAAGCACTGGTTTTGCGGTAGTTCTAAAAAGATTTTTAATAGAGAACAATTGGTTTGAAAGACAAACTATTTAAAAAGTGTACACTTGTGTATGTGTGCATGCACCCAAGAAGCAGCAGAGGAGGTTTTACATGAACAGACTGTATTGGTAACCAAGGACATAGGAAACAACAATCAAACTGCTAAACACTGTCAAACAGGTATTTTTTTAATTGATGCCAGAAAATGACTGCTCTTGTAAGGTCACAGCCCATGCATGACCTGTGACTGACACCTTTCTTAAGAAAAGATGGCAACACAGTTATAGCATATCCTATGCTGATTCTTTTCCTCCTATCTCCACAAGAAAACACACCGCACTCTTAAAATTGTCTAAAAATCGGGAAACTAGGACAATGGGCTTATCTTGTTCATGAAGGTTCGAGTAAGCATCAGTGTAAAATAGCTGAGGCTTCCTGAAGTGTATGAAAGCCAAGAACCTACCACAACAAACCCAAGAGACAGTGGAGACTCAAGAGTAAGAATCCATTGTCCTCTGTGTCATACATCACTGATCTTGGAGCAGCTGGGCACACTCCTCTTGGTGCTGGTGACTTGATGTGAATGTGTAAGTGCCAAGCTTTAACCTACTTAGAGACAGTTTAAAAATAGTACCTCACCCTCCCATAAGGTCTTACACTGAGTTTCATTACATTTGTCTCCTACAGCATATATTAGTGGAAAAGTACAGAATAATATGGTGTAGGCTTCCTGAAGACTCAAGGAGAAGATTAGTGGGACATGTCAGGTCACTTTGGGACATAAAAACAGCAGAAATGTCATGGTTAATTGGTGACCAGTTCCCTTTTTGACTTCCAGCATAGGATAAAACAATGTAATTAGCAGACAAACTAGTTTGGGAAATCTCATTACGGTTCTGGGACTGAATTATTGTCAGGCTAGAATGAAATGGGTATTCAGCAGGTAAAGGTCAAGCTTTCTCAATTGTATGTCAGTGTAAAGGGAATGGAGAACCCCATCTATTCAATTCACAAATCCCAGAAGAAAATTCAAATTATGGTGATATTTATAGCTGTCTAAAAAGGACACTCCCCGTGATGCAGTTAAGACTAGAGATCATCTGACTTCATGGAGGCTGCAGCTCAAAGTAACATAGAAGGCAGAAACTGAAATAAATGAAGCAGCATCTACCAAGCAAACACTAATGAGCACTTAACTCCCAAGGAAATAAATGCAACTTGTGAGACTGGTTTTAAACCTCAGCCCTAGAAAAGAGAATTGAAATAAAACCCATGATGATAATATCTTTCATGACAGTTTCTATAAAAAGACTTCCTTACTTCAGTTTGGTTGTGCTTTTTTGATTTTTTTCTTCAAATTATTTTTGATTCACTTTTCACAGAGTTCAAGAAATGTTAAAAAAATTAAACCTCACATACTTCTGTCAAAACCACCTGATAATCAAAATCTTCAACAGAAAATGCTACAGATAAAACCTAATGACTTCAAAAGTTATTGCTCACTTTTGCTTCCGGTTGCTAGAAGAAAAAGATTTTCAATCACAAAAGAAATTTTGCTTCACAAAACCTTTCCTTTTAATTTTACAAGGAGTTACTTTGATCACAAAGAAGTCTAAAGCAGCTCTGTTTGTGGAAAGGGATTCCACAGAGCGAAAGGTAAGAGTTTGGTATTTTTTCCCCGAGGAAAGATTGTGAAATACCATGGTAGGATCCCTTTGTCAGCTTCTGAGACTAGATGAGCTTTTGGAGAGGAATAGAAAGGATAGGAACACAGTGTTCTTCCTTTTAAAATAAAGGCTTTCAGAGCAAAGACACAGTTGCTCTTAGAAAGTCAATTCTCCTGGGGCTTCAGGAAAGATAAAACTGTCTTCTATAGGTTCAACAGTACGGGAAACTACTAACTGGAAAGTAGTTATGTTTTTTGACAGGGCATTTAAACATTGCCCGAGTCTTACTAGGAAATTCAAAATTGAGGGGCTTAATAATTAAACAACCTTTTCCACATGATTACCACATTAGATACAGAGCTGTGATTGAGTTATTGCTTGATGACACTACAATTTCATGTGGGTCCTATTTTAGCTTGATTATTTGCATTGCTTAATTATAACGTACATCACTGCTTGAACTGATTTACTCTTTTGCTTATTGCATCATGTGATTGCCTGATTCACAAAGGCAATTAAACTCAAACAAAATCACCACCAGAAGCTTGGAGAATTGAACGCCTGCAATGAGCAGACTGTGTCTTCCCTTGTGTGTTTTCATGATGGTGAATTGTTTGCTCTTTTCATTTTTAAGCCTTGTGCTTCTTCATGAGTATAAAATAGCACCTTGATTATTTGCTCTGGATGGATTGTGTGAGCTCATTTTTTATGGTGCATGAAGCAACATATGTGAATAATATCCCTCAGTTGTCAGCTGAAATCAAACATGCCTGAGATTGCTGTCAGTTTGTCAGGAATGGGTGGAGGATGGCAGCACACCCAGATGATCATGTTACCAGTTCTCCTCAAAGGAATTTAAAGTGATATTTTCACTTGTATATTCCTGCAATCAGATAAGAAGAGACAATGTATAAAAGAGGAATTACCATAAAAATTCCAAACAGACGCTTCTCTTGTCCCCATTTGAGGGCTTTAGAGGGAAGCTGGAGCATAGTTTGGAAGGAATTTGGCCCAAGAATTTTGAAGGTGAAGTTACAACTAAGGCCATATGTGATGTAGCACACTTGGGTTGTGGTAGACAGGCTTTGATACCGTCACATCCAAGGTTAAATCCAATCTTAGGATCAGATCCTGACCCTTACTGGGGAATGAAGTAACAGCAGGAGAATTAGGAAAAGAATTTCTGAATTCTTTGATATCACCAAAATGGAAATCACCTGTTGTAGTAATTCTCAGGAAACTTCCAGTCTCCCACATCCAGGTCTGCTTCATCTAACTTGCCAGAAGCATTGTAATCAGGTTCAAAACTACAGCAGGCTGGGAGGAACAACACCAAAAAAAAATTTATATGTTCATCATAGAATCATACAATGGTTTCATTTGGGGGGACCTTAAAAATCATCTAGTTTCAACCCTCCTGCCACGGGCAGAGATACCTTGCACTAGACCAGGTTGCTCAGAGCCACACCTAACCTGGCCCTGAGCCTCTCCAGGGATGGAGCATCCACAGCTTCTCTGGGCAACCTTTTTAGTGCCTCATCACCCTCACTGTAAAGAATTTCTTCCTAACCTCTAATCTAAAACTACTCTCCTTTAGCTTGAAGCCATTCCTTTAGTCTTGTCACTTCATGCCCTTGTGTCCCGTCCTCCCTGAAGAACCTGTATTCCAACTCTCTGAACCATTCCAACTCTCCATTCATGGAGGCATCCCTTTCATGTCTCAGTGATGCCAATAATAAAATGGCCCTGCAAGCAGGCATGCATTCCTAACTCCTCTTGTTCATTCCCCATGTTCTATGTGCACAAAGGCATTTAAATTTGGTCCCCAACAAAGCCAGCTAACTGGCTGGAGTGTCAGAAATTCCTCTGTGGATTTTCAGGTGTTCTCCTTCTGACCTGTGATCCCACTCCAAGCTCTGGGATCTCCTGCTGACACCGACATCAAACTGGTTGGAGTGGAATGGGCAGAAGTTCCCATCTCCTGACACGTGAAGTTTAAAGCCCTCTTCACCAGCCTGGCAAGCCTCTGGCTGAAGATGCTCTTCCCCTTCTCTGACAGACAGACCCATCAGCCCCCAGTAGACTCCATTTCTCAAAACAAAAAATAATTCCAGCAGAGAAGGGAATAGAAAATCAAACAATGCTTACTATGAGCAGAGCCTTGTTTAATGAAACCTCCTTTAGATCTGCCATCCATCCAAAAAGTGGTGGAGGACATGTTGCCAGGGTGGATTGTTTCTGACAGAGGCACAACTCTGAATGTTTGTGAGATAAAGCTATCTACTAGTAGGTTGATCAGGAAGACTCTTAGTCCTTATTCCATGGTGAGAGCACAGCAGACATCCATAGGGAAGAAACAGCAGTGCAGTTATGTGTCACAGGAAAAACTGTCCCTGTTGAACTAGGTAGACCTTGCTGCAAGGCACACATTAAAGCTTATGTAGAAACCTGCTGAAATTTTCAGTTACTAAACCTGCTGAAATTTTCACTTACAGTAAATAAAGGAACATGTGTTGAGTGTGATGTCAAAGGGAAGGAGGCCTGTTCCTACTTTAAGAAATCTTTCTTCTTGGATTTTGGGTAACTAGGCCAAATTCCAGGCTACCACTACTGATGTACTGTGTTTTGGTGGGATGAAGTTAATTTTCCTTATAACAATTAGTATGGTGCAGTATTTTGGATTTGTGACCAAAAGATTGTTGTTAACATAGCGGTGCTTTAGTTATTTCTGAGCAATGTTTACACAGCGTCAGAACTTCTCTGTCATACTACACTACAGCAAGCAGGGTGGGAGTGCACAAGTTGAGGTGACATAGCCAGGATAGCGGACCCCAAATGATCAAAGGAATATTCCATACACCATGCTGAGCAATTAAAACTGGGGGAGGAAAGTGGGGATGTCCAGGGTTATAGTGTTGGCCTTTTGAATGACATGTAATGGACAGAGAACATCCCTGATCTCCTGGGGGAGGCTGAATACCTGCTGGCCTTTGAAAAGCAGTGAAAGAATTCCTTGGTTTGTTTTCCTTGGTAGCACAGCTTTTGTTTTATCTGTTAAAGTGTCTTTATCGCAACCCCCAAGTTTTCACATTTACCTTTTTGACACCCTTTCACATTCCACTTAGTGGGGAGTGAATGAGTGAGAGGCTGTGTTGGAGTGGGGCTAACCCACTACATCTGGTCATGCAAATGTGGATAAATCATCTAACCCTGATGTTGTGAGGTCTGTAACCAAGTTTCTGCTTTTACCATGCACAGTGTCATTTGTATGGGCTATGTATCACCTGCATGCATGAAGGTAGTCTTGTGCTGGAAGTTCACTGAAGTTTCAGCGCCAGTGCCTCTCCACAGCTGCAAAATAATGTGATGTTGCACACATCCCCCTTATCTGTAATCTCTGGGGTTTTTTTCAGAAAACTTTTTTGCACAGCCAAAGGAAAGCTCTTATGTGCCACATGACTCAAGGTCACACATCTCCTGCCAGAGTTGATCAAGAGAATCTTGAAATCTTCTGCCCTAAACTAAGGCTGCAGTCAAAAGGGAAGAATCTTGTCCAAGTACTTTTGCTGAGTTGAGCTCCATTCACTTCTGAGTTTTTCAGTGCTGATGAGAATAAGCAATGGCAGTATGATGTTTGCCCCTCTGCCTTGATATAAAAACTGCCAGTTTGCTACTTAGATGTGTTGATGTTGCTCACACAGGGCCTGCACAAGCCACACTTGTGACAGTAGCTATGGAAGTCAAGGTCCCTCCAAATGGCCACATAACCACTTGCTGTTCAATCACTCCTCCCAGATTTTGTTTCATCTGAAAACTGCTGAGGTTTTACTTAGCCTGTGAGCCTCAGTCAGTATGACTCTCAGTAAGACATCTAAGAATACTTAAAGTGAAGCAGTTTCACAGTCACCAGGACAATTGAGCTATTCTAAGCCAGCCATTCCCATCTTTTAGCCCACCTGCCTAGGGCTTTGCTGAGATACAGAGATAGACATGAATTCAGGCTGATGGCATTTTCTAGGTACACAATTCTCAGGGTTGTCACTAAACTTTTCTGTCTTCTCTTTCCTGCTGAATCCTGGTGTTCAAGACACTGGACTGGTTTTGCAGAGGTGCTCAGGCAAGTCCTGTTTAATGATCATACTGAAAACTGGTTCTCCTTATGCACCAGGATAACACAGATCTGCTCCTGCACGCAACCATCAGGTCAAATATTGCCAATTACTTTGACACAAGAGGAGAGTAACCAGAAACAATGGTTCATTTCAGAGCTTTTCTAGTGGCCCCTTCTAAAGATACAGAAAACTGTTCCAGTGCTTGTATTGAGACAAAATTACTTAAACGGTTTTTGGGAGGAAAGAAATTGTTAAGTCTACGTATAGTTTCTTTCACAAAGTCTCTCTTTCCAGCAAAACAGGACTGAAAAGACTGAGAAGTGTGGTGTTTCTGTACACTTCTACTCTTAACATGGCAGTGGAAAAGCATGAGACACCTGTTTGATTCACCAAGGCTGAAAAGGAATTAGACTGCATGCTTACAAAATGTTCCTGACAAACAAAAGCTTGTGATAGAACAGGTGAAATTCCCTTTGTTTCTAACACTTTCAAAACTTAAACTGATTCTATTTTAATTGCCCTTTCTTGCAACATTGTTTCCTCTGCATAGATCCCACTCCCATTAACTCCCTTCTGACAAACTGCTTTAAGTGGGTATATTGATTAGATTACACACTTCAAGGATTGTGCAAGGAAACTGACATTTTCTTCCATCTGAATGCAGATTTAAAAAATTAAAGATCATCATACAGCTGTCTAGATGGGTCAGCTAAGACAATGTGAAGGAAAGAATATTCTGGTCAGTTCTTTTGTTTGGTGTGGGGTTTTTTTGAGTTTTGGTTTTAGTTTTGATTGATTGTTTATTTGTTGGTCAGTTTCATTTGGTTTAGTTTGGTTTGGTTTGCTTTTAGGAGTTTTTTATTTGTGGTGGAGTTTTTTTGATCTGGAGGATAGGCAAAACAAAAGGCAAATTCCTGCTTATTTTTTAATACTACACTTTTAAAAACCGTCTGTATGAGTTCTTCCACTGGAAAACTTTATTATCCAAATAATTAGAGCTTAAAATGATTTTTTATATTTAAAATATCACCTTTTATAAAACAAGCAAAAAATCCTGGGAATTTTTCCTCTCTTAAAAAGCTTGGCAATCTAAAAAGAACCATTTATTATAAAAATGAAGCCAGTAGAGAATAAATATATGAAGTTTTGATCACTACCAAATTACTCAGGGTTTTATAAAGCTGACCTCTCACCTCAATTTTACTTTCTCAAAGTCTATATTAAAGCAAGGTTCTGGTAGCTGTGAGCTTAAAGCTAATTAAAATGAAATTACTTGTAGAAGTGAAGACATCTGGCTTTGCCATACAAAATTACAAGTAAGTTTTTTAATACAGTAGAAAATATTTGTCCTGTGACTCACCTCCAATTACTTTACAAACTTTTTTACCTTTCCTTTTTTTTTTTTTTCTCCTAGTAGTTAACATTATGCTCGGTAGGTTTATTTCAATAAACTTTCTTGGGGTAATTCCCATGTTATTCAACTAAATACTCTAAGGGTATGCAGATGGAGAATCTCTGCTCCTTCAGGGTATCTGGTCAAAGGAGCAATACATAAGAGCATATAGAGACAGAAATCAGACTGACAACTTATAAGGGAAGTCTTTATAAAAACAAATCTGTTCAGCCACACCACCTGGTGAGTAATCAAGAGCCTGTAGAAAAACCTGGAAATTTGCAAAGGATAAGGATGTAAAATTGAGGATCCAGGATGTTGCAGTGGGTCAGTGAGACTATGCCAGCCATGGAGGAGATGTGCAGGGAAGAGGAAGCAGGGAGGAACAAAGAGCTGGGATGGGCAGACAAAGGTGCAGAAGGGGCCTGCTGCCTGTGAGCTGCGGCTGCTCAGTGGCTTGTCTGGGGGAGCCCTGCACCTGATCACCACAGTGTGTCCTGCCTGCTGTCATCCACCTCACCTCAGCCACCTCATTCCCCATGCCAAGCACGTGAGGGCTGCAAGGACTCAGTGCCAGCTGCTGGGGGAGCAGCGTGTGAGGAGCGGGGAGCGGCTGCTGGAGTCAGACCGGAGCTGTGGCTGCCTCTGGCTAGGGGTGTTGGCTTCAGAGCGAGTGAGGGGAGTCTCAGTGCCAGCAGCTGGAGCGAGGGGGGGGTCTTTAACCCCCAGCCACTGGGACAGGGAATGTCTGTACCCTGAAAATCAGCTTCTGGGGTGACCAGTGCCAGTGCAGGTCTCAGCACTGTCAGCTGGAGTTGGAGCACAGGTCACACACAGGTGCCAGCTGCTGGAAGGGGTCAGTGTTTGTACCTTCCCCAAACCCTGCTGTGCATGGAGAGAGAGTGAGAGTGAGAGTGAGAGTGAGAGTGAGAGTGAGAGTGAGAGTGAGAGTGAGAGGGAGGGAGGGAGGGAGGGAGTGCATGTATATGTGTGTGTGTGTGTGCCCACTGGCAATCTTCAGGCTGACACCAGCTGATGACAGGGGAGACTCAGCTCCAAGCTATCAGGTGAGTGGATAGTCCCTGCTGGGATTTGGGGGACCTGTGAGTGAGGGATGCCTGTGGGACAAGTGCATAAGTGCTGCATAGTCAGCAAGGTCATACTTAACATCCCTTGGTGCATACCAGAAAAGAAAACATATTATCAGTTTTATCTTTACATTTATTAATTAGCAACTTTGTGTTACAAAGCAACAAAAAGGCTGTTCTTCTAAGGAAAAGTGAGCTGAGACTAGAGCACAACACCAAGGCAGAAATGAGCTGGTACCTCACCTACAGGGAGCCAGGATGCAGATCAGCAGGTCCGGGTCAGGATCAGAGACATTGCTGAAGATCAAATACAATCCACTGATCAACCAGTACTTCTGTAAGATGAGACAGGTCTGAGCCCAAGCTAGGAAGCCAAGCTGTTGGATCTGTATCAGGGTCAGGACAGACAAAGTATAAGATCTGTCACAGATGCTGCTGCACAGTTGTGGTGTGGATAGCAGGCAGGGCACTGCAGTAAAACTTCACTATAAGTATTTCCCAAGGCAAAAGAGGGGCATGCTCTTGTTTCTACCTTTCCTCAACAGAGCTCTTAACAGTGAAGGAGCTGATCTTGGTCTCAATCAGACCTTTTTAACTGACCCAGCTAAACTAGAAGGGGAATGTGCTTACATCATGTTGGGCCACTCAGCCAGATTTTCCAGATTTAAATGTGCTGATGTACTGAACATGGTCAGACAAAGCTTGGTATCACATGGAGAAGAGACTCTGCACTTTGGAGACAAAGCTGGCAAAGGCTTCCTTCATTGCATTTTCAAAGATGTCTCCATCACAATCATTTGGGAACTGAAATATTAGACCTGCTTTTAATGCAAAAAAAAATATATGAGCAACTTTGTGCAATGTACATTAAAAACAGGGCATGGTGGTGCATTTGCCTTTGCCCTTACCTGTTGGTTAGAATGTTTATTTCCAACAGCATTTTTCTGACCCGTCAGCATGCTGCTAACCTACCTTCTTCCAGCAGCACTTCCTAGGAAGGAGGAAGGATTCAATAAGTAGTTGAGAATGATAATATTTGACAACTCCATTGCAGATGTTGCCTCTTATCCCTGCACCAAAAGCTATGAATATGTTTTTTTCCTAAGCATGGTAGAAAGGCAGTATAGCAGGGGCAAAGAGTTGAACAAGGACTGGCATAGGCTCCTTGGGCACAACAGTTCAAGGAGGCAAAAAAAAACACTGAAAAATAGCAAAAAAAAAGCTACTTCAAGGTCACTCATAGTGACAGAATCAGGAGTGTGGCAAGCACATTTCTCTCTCTCTCAGGATTTTTTATTGAGGTGCACAGAGAGAAATGAAAGAGAAAACAATTTCTATTTCTGCTCCTTGTTTTTCTCTTGTGGAATGTGTTTGGAGAATTGTTTACCCAGAGTGAGTGCTTGGTTGGATCATGGTGGATTGTTTGGGCCTGATGGCCAATCGGATCCACCTGTGTCTGGGCTCTGGCGAACAGGGTCATGAGTTGTGAGTTAGTTAGCTATGATAGTTAAAGAAAGTAGCATGTAGTATTTAGTATCCTCTTTTATATAGCATATTAATGTATTATAACATAATTATAATAAAGAAATCATTCAACCTTCTGAAATGGAGCTAGACATCATCATTCTTCCCATTGGGTTTGCCAACATCTACAACACAGGAGTTAATCTACTTGTTTTATGAGTTGACCCTATGCACCACATGATTTTTGAAACTTTTATGTGTCCCACATCACCTATCAAACTTATAATTCATTACATATATTCCTATGCTTACATATCTATTTATACATTTTCCATGAAAATTTTCTACTTCTTGAAAAGGAAATTACAAATGCAGAAATCATCTTTAAAGGAGACCAAATATATCAGCCAACCTTTGGGTGAATTCAAATCAAAAAACAGAATTAATTAATATAATTTTACACTAGCAACAAATATATTTTTAACTCAAAGTAGTTGAAATGCCTATTGCTGTACTAAGTGCAGTGAGTGTTGCAGTAGCATGAATTATGTGTTCTACTTATACAGAATCCCCTTTCAGGGTGTTCGATGTAAATCTGATCATAAGCACACTTGCTTTTAACTTGTAAGTTTTGGATGCCTCTTCACTGTGTCAGGAGTCCCTCTTCACTTACATTTTTATCTGAGATTTGTAGAAATGCAAAGGACTCTTATACTGTATCTATGACCTATCTATAATCACTGTGATTATTTGTTTAAATGTGATTTCTGGCACCAACAAGATTGAGATTTGCAAACAGAAGCATGAGAGTTCTCAGTTACCCTTGAGCAGCCAGTGAAATCCCATCTCAGACACCTTATCTGTACAAGAGAGGATGAGGTACCAAAACTTGGAGCTTAGAATGCTATTCTCTGCTAACAAGAGGATTCAGTCTTACTGAAAGCTCTTCAATTGATTCCACTGGATGTCACAGCAAAACATTTAATTATAATTAGATTCAGTATGTCATCAGAGTCAATAAGAACCTGTCTGATTTACAGTATAAAGAAAATTCACTCATGGATTTTAGGAAAGCAAAATGTCAGTCTATCCACTCTTTTTCCTACTTCATGTTCTACTTTCCTAAATATGGTTGTTGTTTCATCAAGGTGGGTGGAAAAAGTCCTCTGAGGATACTGTATCTTCTTCATACATCTGCAAACATGGGCTTCATGCCCTGCTTTGCCATAACTTGTGTGAGCTTGGGAAAAACACTTTGCTTATTCACTAACAAGATAATAACATGAAAGAATATTTCCAGCTGTATCAGGAGAATAAATAGGAAGCAATGCAGCAAAGATTCACTTGCATGAGGTAGCCGGAGTCATTTGGAAAAGAACACAGAGGGTAAGTTCTACAGAAGGATTTTTTTCCTTGGTTCCCTGTTGTTTAACTCTGGCACTTATTCCAGCAGTACAGAAAATTATTTTCCTCCCTAAGCCTTGCTAAATTTTTTGTTGCCCATCAGTAATGAGATACCAATTCATTTACTAGTCAAAACAGGTCTGAATCTGCCTAAGCTACACACATTTTAATTTGACTGTTGCACATAAGAAATGCACTTACATTTTCATGATATGTTCAATTGAAGTGAATTCAAGTGAAGTAGCTAACACAGGTCTGTGGATTCAGTCAAGACCCAGGAAGTAATGATGATAATACACCAAGGAAAAATACTAGGATAAAAACTGTGCTTTCTTGCAAGTGATTTACAGAACAAAAGAAAGCATTAACTTGAAGGATGTAGCCAGTTCTAGCAAGAAACCCTTTGTTGAAATACCATGGTCTCATTTCCAATCTAAATTACCAGAAAAATCCGAACCCTAAACAGAGATGACAGATATTTCAATATGCTTAGAGAAATTAGGCAAGTATTGCTGTTTAGGATATCATGGTCTCCATCTTCAGCTTAAATAAATCCCATCTTGGTTTGAGAATAGCACATCAGAGCCCTCACTGGACAATTCCCACATCCTTGATGTCTTTCATGGTGTCCACTTGAGTATCTCCCATGTGTTCTGCAATCTGTTTCTTTGGATTGACTTCTTGTATGTTTTTAGGTGAGCAGGTACTACCTCCAGTAATCTGCTGGAGGCAAATTACCCTGTAAACATTGCTCCAGAGTTCCATCTGGTCCTGCTGGATCAATCCAGACAGGTAAAGCAGAGACACGTTTTGCAATCTTTCTTTCTGAAGAAGTGTCCAACTGAGCCCAGTGTCGTATCTCTGTCATATAGCATAATAGCCAAAAAAAGATGAACTTATCTTTACAGAAAGATGTATCACTAACTTTGAGAAATCCAAAAGCCTGGAGTTCATAAACCTAGTAACAGCTACAAGAGAAGATATAATTTCTGTATATGTCAGAATAGGTCCAACTGCACGTCAGCACTTTGGTTAACCAGCCTTCCAAATGTCACCATGAAGAAGATAACTTTTGCATTTTATCAATAGAAAATAAGCGCTTCCCACAAGTCTGGGATCTGACATCTACATTGTTTCTTTGCAGCAACAGTACTTCATTCAGCTTAGCAAAGGCATCTGAGTGCTCAACTCTAGCTTCATGAAAGCACTGTCAGAGAAGGTCAGCATATCGTACATCAGAAAGGACAAAAAAGACATGAGCCACATCATGTCTAACACCCTACTGGTCAGCTTCAAGAGTCTGAACCTTCAGCTGTAGCAGGAAGAGACTGTGCCTGTGAAGTTAAAGAGAAAACTTTGATTATGACGAAGGCTGGAAGCTGATGATGACTCACTTTAAGAAAAAGGTCCTGCCCTGCTCCAAGACTTGCAGCAATACATTCACTGTCCTCTTTGCTGATGAGGAAGTGATGCCAACTGATCTTTTCTTGCAGATGAGTCTGAGCCTCTGTGGCAATCCAGGGCATCACTCTGGCTGCCCTGGAAGGTCTGGGACCCTGGCAGGGGGTCAGGAACCCTCCTGTACAGAGCCCCGAGAGACACTGCCTCTTGTCTCTGTCCATAGAAAAGAGTTTTCAATCTTACAGGATGAATTACAAGCTCTGAGTGTTTGATATAAGTAGTAATTAGTGTGGCACGGGTGCAAAAGTAGAATTTTAGGATTCTAGATAAGAGGTTCAAAGGGGGCAAGATGGAGGAAAACTGGGTGTGCCTTGTCCTTTTTCTTCTTCTTCATGCCCTCCATGTTTCACTGTGGTGTTGGAATTTTTCTATTGGTTTAAGCTGGGGACACACTGTTCAACATGGGTGATAGATATTGGCACATTATTGTAAATATAGGACACGTAGTTTCTAGTATATAAGGTTTGTAACATCCCACTGAGGGGCAGAGCCCCGCATGCTGTCCTGCAAGGCAGACCTGCTGCAGGTCAGAGAGAACATGTTATAGATAAGCAAGAATAAACAACCTCGAAAACCAGCACAGACGAATTACGACTTCTTCTTTGGCAGCGGGGCTGAAAGACAGAGACTTTCTACAATCTCAGGATCATTTAAATATCACAGATTCCGACAAGCCTCCTGGGACCTCTAGATGGAAGCAGTGAGTGGTAATGGGAGTGGTAGGCAACTCTACTACAGGTGGTGAAGGTCCCCAAGCTGACTTTCCTTTGAGGGGAAGGCTTGCTGCTTGTTGGAAGCTCAAATTCAGGATACCTAGGAGAAAACTAGAGCATGTTGATAATAATACAGGTATTTGAAGAACCAGCAAAGAAAGGTGTCCTGCTGAACATGATTCTTATGGAAGAATTGGCTGTGAATTTGTGAAAGTTGGGAGGAATCCTGGCTGGAAAGACAATGAGGTTATGGATTCCAGGATTCTAAGAAGAAGGAGCAAAGTAAAAAGCAGGGTCAGCAACATGGACTTCTGGAGGGCAAACTTTAATTTCTTCAGGTATCTGTTTGGAAAAAGCCCTAAAGATACAGTTCTGGTGAGAAGAGGGATCCATAACAGCTGGTGTGCATTCAAGGATCCACCCTAAAATTTTATAAAGAGCCATCCTGGAAAGTAGGAAAGCAAGGCCAGGCTGCAGGAAGCCTGCATGGATAAGTAAAGATCCCAAGACTGAACTCAAACATAAAAAGGAGATATACAGGAGGTGGAAGTGGGTGCAGGTGAGGAGGAGCACAGAGACACTCTCAGGTTTTGTAGGGGTGAGGTCAGGGAGATTCAAACCCACTGGAGTTGAATCTAGTGAGGTACAACATGAAGACCTTCTACAAGTATACAAACATAAAAAAGTAAGAGTAGGGAAAATATGCCTCCTCCACTAACTGGAGAGAGACCATGGTGACCAGGTTCATAAAAAATGCTGAGGTATTCACTGCCTTCCTTGCCTCAATCATTACTTGTAAAACCAACATCCAGCAACTTCGGGCCCTTGAGAACAAAAATCTTGAGCAAGGAAAACTCACACTCAGCAAGGAGAAGCAGGATAGGGAGCAGTTAAACTGGTTCTGCAGGCCCATGAGGCCTGACGGGATGCACACACAGGTGCTGAGGAGCTGAACTGGGGCCACTGCAAGGTCACAGAGAATGGGCAAAGTCCCTGGAGATGGGAAGAAAGCAAATGCTACTCCCATTTCAAGAAGGGAAAAAAAGGGGGAAGCAGGTAATCTCAAGAGGCCCCTTCCAAGCTAAATGCTTTTGTGATTGTCTGATGAGAGACAGCTGGAAGCAGAGAATGTACAAGTACTAGAAGGACTCAATACTTTCTGTGGACTGCCAGGTGTAATTACTCAGAAACCCTCCTTCACCAGCTTTCAAATTTAATGTTTGCTTTTTCCATTTTCTCCCTATGCTACTATTGCATAACAGAAACCTGATGAGAATAATCTCTGCAATTTGGTTCTTAAAAGTCCTTACAAACGGCCTGGTGAAAAGAAACATTTTCATGAGATAAAATATTTTAGAATATACATTTTCATCTGAGAAACATCACATCCTGTAAGGAATAAACTTGTGCTCCATCTGTTATACAAGTACATGTTAACTATATGTTCCATGATTGAGTAAGGCTTGGTCAGCCCAGCTAGGTCACTCTTAAGACTATTATGATCTGTTTGTATTCAAAGATTTCTATTTTCACATATAAACTAGCTGATAGCCTTTTTTGAAAAAAAAAAATCAATATACATATACTTGCCCAAATAATAAGGACATAAAAGAATGAAAATATTAAAATATTTAGATGAAAAATGTACCATCTATTGTCTTCAAATCAGTATTGGTGTCAGCCTAGACTAATTTAAATAGAACAACGAAGAAAAAGACAACTTTAAATATTGACTATAATTAATCAAACCCAAGTAGTTTAGAATTCTAGCTGCAGACAGCAATATTTCTCTTTCCTCTAGCATGCATGAACACAATAAGAAATAGCAAATATAAATAATGTTATCTCTCCAAAGACATCTCTATGTCATAGCATATCACATAGCCTAAAACTTAAACAATCCTAATGAAGTGTGATTTTAACTATTTCAAAGACAGTTGGTTTCCTTGCAAGACATTTTTCCCACAGAAATCAGGGTCAAATAAAACATTCAGATATAAAGGAGAAACAAAATCCTAACCTAGCTTTCTCTTTCAAAATCCAGACAAGATACTTTGACCAATTTTATGACAAATTCTACACCAGGATATCAGCTACCTCGTAATTAGGAATTGAAGTGAGCCAGAAATGTTATCTGTGGCAAACCAAGCTTGGCCAAAAGAGAGAGGAAAACACACTAAAAAGTTAAGTATTTGTTACACCATACCTAATTGTTCACAGTTGTTGACTGTGTTAAAATACTAACTATTGTTCTTTCAGAGCAGTAGGAAGATCATAAAATTTTTGTACTTTTCAAAGATCTTTTCACAAAGCTGGCTTAGAAATAGTGTCTCATAAATGGCTGTAAATGTGGAGATTCTAAGCAAATGCCTTTTTTTTAAATCTTAAATCAAACGTTTTAATTCCTAAGAATAGAATGAATGTGAATGTGAAATAGAGAGAAAGCAAACTTCCCAGCAAATGCATAAAAACTTGTCAGTTTTTCCTTGATGCAGGCAAGAGCATCTACCCTAAGCCAGCCTTGTCTCCATACTTTTGCCTTGTGACTCAAATGTCTCTCCAGTTAAGTGGTGACCAAACACACTCTCATGGGAAATTCAGTGTCTCCAGCTGCAGCTGAGGGGATCAGTTTGAACTTGAAAAGTGTTAGTAGAGGCAACTACTAACCAAGAACCAAGAACCAAGCAGGAGTCTGAGGATTGCAGGTGCTCAGGCATCATAAAAACTCTGACAGGGTTGTTAACAGGTCAGGAATATGCATGCACTAAAGAAGCTCATTGTGCCCAGGATGTACAACATGAGATTTGGGACAGAAGCCATGTTTGATGGATCAAGTGTTTACTGGGTTCACTTATTCAATTGCAGCTATTTTTTTTTAATTTGCTTTATAATAGGAAATCTGACAAGATCTTAATTTGAACAGCAGGTATAGGTACTACAGCAATAAATTACATCTGTGCTCCATTTCAAAGACAGGAGGAGATTCAGCTTTACCTACATTTTCTATTAGTGCCTGAGTGTTTCTTATAAAAACAATGGCAAAACAGCATCCACATCACCTATAATAATAACCAGTGACTGTCTCTACATTAGCTGGAGTGCTGGAAAGGCCCTGGCTTCTTGCATTGATATTCTATAAATGCAGGCTGTATTCTCTGTTACCTTTCTAGGGTTATTTTCCCTTTTTTTCTCTAAAAGCAGAGAGACACCATTGTTCCTCTGGTATGAGAGGGAATTGAAATGAAAAAAATAATTTAATATGGGCCATTTCTGTGATCTGGGGACTAAGGGCAGTGCATTAAGTGTCACAGGCCACTGGACCTCATTCAAAAGCTTACTATCTGAATGGGATAGAGCTGGTAACCAGAGCTGAAGTCCAGGCTACAAAATAGTTGCTCACAAAATTTCCCTAAGATAGCTTCCTCTACTTGATTCTTCTTTCAAGAAGGCTTCTTTGCATCCCTCTGATGGCATTACTAATTTTACACACACATTTTTTCATCCTAGGCATGTGTCACAGCCATGTTAAGAGATTCCTAAAACTGAGCTGAATACTTGGCTTGATGAAAAAAAGTAGCAGAGGTGATATCATCACACCATACAGACCAATCAACACCAGGACAAGGTCTACAGAGCACAGAAATCCACACCTGGGTTTGACAAAGAGGAGTCAGCGCTGCCTCCAAGGAGAAAGGGAAGGTCTGAAAAGCAGACCCATAATCAGACCACACTTTTAAATTTATGACTATTCAATTTCCAAAATTCTTCCACAAGGAAAAGCCAGCTGACAAAAAATTGGGATCCCAGATAGCACTTCTGAGCTGCTCTTGTCCTTTCTCAGAAACAGCTCACAGCTTTGTCTAAAATCTGTCATTAATTCAAATGGTTCACAAATTTTATGAGTTAAAACATGAATGATAAGTTGTTTGTAGAGTTTCTTTTCTGAGATTGGTAACCCTCTTAAAATGTTGGAGTTTATTTTATCCAGAAATGCTTATCTATTAAAGTTTAGGTGGTGATTTTGTCCCAAGTGAAATATGGAAATAGACAAGAGCTTTCCTGCATCTTCAATTTCATTTAAAACACTGACCAAAGCATATGGCATTGAGTCATTTTAACTTATTATTATTGTCTCATCTTACTTAAAATTGGAGACTATTTTACCTACAGCTACAAAAATGAAAATCAGTCTATCTGTATTCTGTAAATGAGGGAACGCCCCAACTCCTACTTGTATTGCTGTCTGCTAGACACCAAACAAGTTCAAGCCTCCTCCTAGGCCAGGCTTACTATCTCTCATGTACAGTATGGAGGTCACATCACAAAGACCAAGTTTGAAACAGAGATGTTTCTGTGTGAGAAAACTTTGTCCTGCCCTCTCCTTTGTTCATTTGTCTACTCACCCTTCCTTTTGTGGCCAATCACAATAGTCACCTGTGACTCTATATAGATCACTCCCTCAGCTGCATGCAGCCTCTCTACAACACTCTGTTTTGGAGTTTCTTTATGTTACTTACACTCAAAAACCTTATCCTTAGCCAGTTTCTTCACAATTCCTTCTACCTTCCTGTTGTTCCTGTTGAAGGGCTCATTGGAAAGATCAAACCAATGTCTTTATGCCCTTTTCTTCTTCCACGAGGAAGAGAACTACATAACAAGTTGTGAAGCTGAGGCTGGCTGGAAGTTAAGATGTTTAGAAGGCTGACAGAGACATGCATCAGAATGACAGAGATATCTCATTGTACCCAGCTAAGAATTGTTGTTCTTCAGAAAATCACATTATCTCCTCTGCTTTCCATCTGTAACCTTCTGTTTTTCTAAATATAGCTGGAAGCACCAATAGAGAATTTTATGAGCAATAATTAGGAAGTACTGGTCCACTGAAAATCTTTGGAAGAGGATTTTATCAAGCAGATAAAAACAAGATCAATATTGGAAATCTTCTAATCAAGTATTTGTATTTCTTTTTGTGTCACGTTAGCATTGGCTGATTGCCAGACTCCTATTCAGCCACTCTCTCACACTGCCTGCTCAACATGAGGAGAAAATTAGATTAAAAAGCTCCTCAGTTAAAATAAAGACAGGGAGATGACTTACCAATTACCACCATGGGCAAAACAGACTCAATTTGGAGAAAACAATAAAATTTATTGCCAATTAGAAATAGAACATGATGGTGAGAAACAAAGACAAAACTAAAACACCTTCCCCTAGCCTCATGATCAAGTTCTTCTCATGATCAAATTCTCTCCGTCACTCTCAATTCCTCCCCCTAGAAAATGGCACAAAGGGGGGTTACAGTGGGCTCCTCCCCATGGGCTGCAGCTCCTGCCAAGATTCTGCTGTGATGTGAGCTCTTCACAGGTGAAGGTTCACACCTGCCACAGTGTGGGGCTCTCAGTGGGCTGCACTGTGGATACCTGATCCACTGTGGTCCTCACAGCTACTCTTGTCTGCTCTAGTGCCATTCTTCCTTCTCTCCCTTTGTTGTTTACAGGGCTGTTTCTTTGATGTTTTTCCAATTCTTCGCTCTTAAAGCTGCTGTGCAGCATTTTCTGCCCTTTTTTAACTGCCTTCCCAAAGATGTCACTGTTCAGCTGTAGGGCTCAGCTGTGAGACTCGGCTCTGCCCTGCAGTGAGTCTGGCACACAGCAGCCCCAAACCTCCTCACAGATCCCACCCCTGAATCCTCTCCTGTCCATTCACTACCAAAATGTGGACATGTGAACCCAGCATACATTTCTAACACTTTCTTCCTGTCACACCAAGCTAGCATGGGAAGAGTGAGAACTCTTTCTCTTTTACTTTGCCATAAATTCACTGTGGAATATGAGGATAAACAACGGACAATATCCATTCATAGCCACATGTATTTCATAAAAAACAGCAAATAATTATAATGATAATTTTTCTAGATAACCCTATTTCTAGTATGGAAAATCTTGTATGATTTTTTTCTCTGCTGTATTTCAAAGTTAGCAGCAAACTCAGGATTTCTTTACTTCTTGGAGCTGGGAAGTTAGTGCTTTATACAGCTGGTGGCTTGTTCAAGGATACTGACATCACCTTGTACAATTTTTGTTTCAACCAAATGGCAAAGTGGGTAGAGTAACCTTTGAAGCTATGAATGTGGCTCAGATAAAGCAGGTGATATTCCATGAGTGGTTTTTGTCACTCTATATGAAACAGCTTTTAATATGTGTCCATGTAACTTCTAGTAGGAGAAACTTGTTCCTTTGTGTTGATGAGACTGAGTTTCACCCTTCATATTGAGTAAGGAGTGTGTTTTCTCTTTCCAAGGCTGAAATATATAAAGAGCTTGCTGCTAGGAAATGGTTCCTTACTGAGAATCTAGGGAGCCATGCTCCCCAGGAGAGTGTTTAGAATTGAAGGAGCATCTGTAAGTCATGATATGATTTAGTTTTAGGACTTGTAAGGAAAAGGAAGTTGGACTCAATGTTTCTTATGGGTCTCTTCCAAATTGAGACAGTCTAAGTTGTGACTCTCTAAGTGAGAGTTGTCCAAATTGTGACTCTCTAAGTGAGGCCACAAGTTCCACCTGTGTTGTTTCTTTTATTTGTAAAAGCTACAGCTATTCATTAAGACAAAATCTCTCTACATGAGCATGTACTTTGTCTGAGTTTGTCTACAGTTTCATCTCTGCACGGGCAGGGAATTGCTGTTTTCTAATTTTAATATTGGAGATAGGTGGCATCTGCATGGGTGGATCTACCAGTGTCTTCACTGTAAAGTGCTGGAAGAGCTAAGTATATGCATAGAGGTTTCATATCAGTTGGGAATCAATTAGGTACCCTGCAAACAGAACCCAAGACAGTCAGAAAATGTGACCTGGATATTGGCATTAGTTTAAAAGATGAAGAAGACTTCAGCTTAAAGCCATGGGAAAACTCTCTGTAGTTAGGGTGAATAGGAGCTCCCACCCATGATTCTCTTATGTTATGCAAATTGTTACCAGAAAGTACTGAGTTCTCCATGTTGCCATTGGATATATTTTGCTGCAAAAACTGTAATATTCCTAATTACTCTTTTCTATTGGATCCTTCCTTCAGACCCCACCTTAACCCCTCCCTTTATAGAAATGTATAAATATCCCTGCTAGACCTGATCAAAGGAATGTTGGTAGGATAGGAGAGTTTTTGTTATTGCTGAGCAGTGCTTGCAAAGTGTTGTGATCATTCCCCCCCATCTCCTCAGGCTGCTCTATGATCTCAGGAATTGTTGTTAAGCCTTGGTCCTAATTAATGGCTGTGGATCATTAAGCTCCCCTTGAGCATATCAATAGCCTTGCCTGTTTCCCAGAACTTCTGTTGCCTAACAAACTTCTATTTTCTAATGAATAGCCTTGGAAATGTGCTTTTGTCTGAATCACAGCTGGAGTGAAATAATATTATTGTTACTGGACTTTTGAGGAAAATTACTGACCTCAATTGAGTCCAGGATGGAAGCTGATGGAAGACTTAATCCGAGCATCTCACCATCCTATGAACAGGTGTCCCACGGGAGGCCCTTTGAGGTCCCATGCCCCCAGTGGCTGTGCCAGCATGTCCCTTGGAACAGGATGTGCCTCTCAGTGCTCATCAACCCACAGGTTTGGGACTCAAAGAGCTTCATCAAAAACTAACAGTGGAGCCTCTGCTGGTACCTCTCCTCGAGGCTGAAGCCTCTGCCCACTGAGAGATGCAAAGGCATCCCGTGTGTGCATTTCACTGAATTCTGGGGGAGCTTTAAACAGGAGCTTTGTACATATGCACACACACACACACACACGAGTATTTGAATATCTACATGGTTGTGTCTGTGTGTAGGTGTGAAAACTGACTTCAACACTTCATAGCAAGTGTGGCATCAATATTGCCATTTTAGATTCAAAATTAAGCTACCGTTGTGGTTATGGTAAATCTTACAGAATCATTCTGTAAGAGTTAAATCAGTCAATGATTAAGTGCTGCCAGATCCCTTACACATAAAGCACTGAGCAATTCCAAGGGTAGGTTTGGCAAGGGGTCCATTGTGAAACTTGTGACTCCATGGAGGGTCTCCCCTGCCCTTCTGCATTCTTACATTCTCCATCCTCACCCTTTTGCATCCCCGGTCTCTGTTGTGCTTCACTCCAGATTGATTCTAATCCAGTTCCTTTGTGTGCTTTATCTATGAGGTAACAGAGCAAACCTTGCCATAGAACTTAATCGTAGTTTCACAAATTTGTAATAAAATTTATTTTGTTGATACCTTTAACAGAGTTTCTTTAAGCAATCTTAACCACCCATTCACAACAACCTTCAAAGACTTTTCTGTTTGTCATGCCACCCCAGAAGCAAGCAGGCTGGGAGTGCACAAGAAGCTGGAAGGTGATATACCTGGGACAGCTGATCCCAGTGACCAAAGGGATATTCCATACCCTATGATACCACATACAGCAAAAAAAAATCTAAGGGAAAGAAGGAACAAAGTGATAATTTCAGAGTTACAGCACTTGTCATCCCAATTAACTGTTAAAATGCTAAAGACCTGTTTTTCTGGAAATGGCTATGTAACTGCTGATGGGAAGCAGAAAAGAATTTCTAATTTTGCTTTGCTTGATCAGGCAGCTTGCTCTTTTCCTATTAAACTGTCTTTAACTCAACCCATGAGTTTTATCACTTTTATTCTTCAGATTCCTTTTCCCTTCCTCCTGGGGGAAGAGTGAGCAAGCAAGCAGCTGGGGTTTTATCAAGAAATGGAAGAGTTTGCTTCCAGGACAGAAATGGACTTTCTCAATTATCATTAGTTTTTGGCATGCTATAGTGTACATCTAGGAAGTCAGCTGGACTGCACTGGAGCAACTGTCCATGGGCAGTAGGACACTGTAGGCAGTTGGGGAGGAGTATCTGTATTCCTAGGAGGTGTGACACAAGTCAGTCTCATTTGCACACTTCTCCATTTCCAGGATCCACACTACTCCTTCAATTCCCGTGCTTATACTCTCCAATACCTTATATTACACAGGTAGCTGCAAGGACAGAGAATTCAGTCCTTGTCCCCTTCTCTTGACAATGACAAACTATCCTGCTTTCCTACTCATCTCCAACACACCAAGCAGAGTAAGAGGCTCAAATCATGTTCAAGGGAAGCTTTTAAGTTTAGCACCTACCAGGTAGGTGTTTGCTAGTCACAACAAACCAATTTGCAGTGGCATGAACACCACTGCATGAGAAGGAACCTGACACAGACAATCCTTTCTGTATGCAACACTCTACAGAAAACCTACATTCCTAAATACAGTGTTTTGTCCCTGGCAGTTTTATCCATGTGTATGCTTCTATTGTGTTACTGCATAGACAGGGCTGGACACAGAATTGTTTCCTACTTTGCTCTGTCATGTCACACAAAGACAAAAAAATAATATTCAAACATTCTCTTATAAATAAGGACTAGTCCCTTCTTCCCCTTCATAAACAACTGCAGCGCATTTTGCCAGCATCCTACTTAGAATGAACAGATTTAAGTAGCATCATTCACCAGACATTCTTTTCCATTGACAGAGATGGGAATGGCTCTCCAAAGCAGATCATTGGTTTGGAAGAAGGACTGTGAGGAGACAGTCTCATGTTTCAGAGTATGCTCCAAATTACAGCCTGGCTTCATAGAATCAAAAAATGGTTTGGGTTTGAAGGGAACCTTCAAACCTCTCATCTCATCTACAAACCTCTGTTGGGACACCTTAAATTAGACCAGGTTGCTCAGAGACCCAACAACCTGGCCTTGAACACCTCCAGGGGAGGGGTATCCACAACTTCCCTGGACAACGTGTTCCAGTGCCTCACCACCCTCACAGTACAGAATTTCTCCTAATACCCAATCTAAACTTACTCTCTTACAGTTTGAAACCATTCCGCCTTGTCCTGTCACACTACATGACCTTGTAAAGAATCCCTCTCCATCTTCTTTTAAGTTTCTCTTTGAGTAGTGAAAGGCCACAAGCATCTTTCTCTTTTCCAGACTGAACAATCCCAGTTCTCTCACCCTTCCTCATAGAAGAGCTGTTCCATCCCTCTGATCATCTTGGTGTCCCTCCTCTGGACTCACTCCAACAGGTCCATGACCTTCCTGTGCTGGGACTCCAGAGCTGGATACAGGGTTCTCACCAGAGCAGAGCAGAGCAGAGAGGCAGAATCCCCTCCCTCCCCTGCTGCCCACGCTGCTTTGGATGCAGCCCAGGACACATTTGGCTTTCTGGGCTGGGAGTGCCCATGGCTGGGTCTCACACACCAGTATCCCCAAGGTCTTCTCACAGGGCTGCTCTCCATCCCTTTATGCCCCAGCCCGTGCTGATCCAAATGCAGCACCCTGCCATTGTTCTTGTTAAACCTAATGAGATTCCCACATGCCCACTTCTCAAGCTTCTCTAGGTCCCTCTGGATGGTATCCCATCCTTCAGGAGCATCAACAGCTTGCAGAAGACAAAGACACTAAGCATGTAGAACCAAACAACAAGTCCCATTTTACAATTGCCTGATTTGTGTGCACTACTCTGTATGGACTTGCTTCAAATACAGAAAACAAAATCACATTCAAAAGGTACTTACATGCTGTGACTAAGTAGATTTAAGAGTGGATTGACATACCTAGTTGGGTCGTTCAAACAATTTCTTTAGAAAGTAAAACACAGTATCAAAATGTTTACATTCTACAGGGTTGTGAATAGGGAAAATGTTGAAAATTAGATCTCTTCCAGGCTACTCAGAACCCAAGACAAAAAAATGTACCCTGGTCTCCCTATCAGCTCTGTAGAGAACTGTGCTCAACAAGTCTTGGCAGTAGCAACTGGACCTAGTACAGGCACTTTGTCTCATGCTAGTAGCACTTCCTTTTCCATTTAAAGAGAAGGCAGCAGCAGCCCGCTCAAAATCAGCCCTACACTGCACAGACCACTGCTTTGTTGCTCTTTGAAGAAGCAAGTTGCCAACTGCAGCAAGGGGTCTCACCCTTTCCTGAACAGAGCAGTTTTCCCACTTGGATTGCTGATTCCCAGGGATCCCCCTGCAAGCCCAGTGCTAGTATAAGAAGGAGCTCACTTCAGCTTGCTGCTCCTCCTCCTCAGAGCACCATGAGCGTTCACATGCACACTGTGCCAAGAGTAAGGTCTCCTTCTCCACCCTTCTCCGTCCTTTTTGGTGCCAAAGCTCTTACACCACTGAACTACAGCTTTTAACAGCTGACCCTCATTCAGACTGAAGCTCTGGCAAACCACAATGGTAATTTAATCTATTCATTCTACTATTGAAGATTCTAGGCAAGACAGAGTGCAAAGGCAGATAATGGTTTTGCTAGACAAAAACAGAGTAGAAAGGCCCAGGCTTTTAGCAACATCAGATCTATTGTAAAATAGATATTAGAAAGGGCTTTGAGGATGAGCCAGCACTTCTCATCAGATGACAGGGTGTGATTACAAAGGAGTCAAACTTCAATTACAGTGTCATTATACTAATGGTAATGTATAACTAATTAATCCAAACCAGATTATTAATTACATTCTCAAGATTAGTGCACCTTATCTTTCATACTCAATACATGTGGCTGGGACTCTCACTGGAGCTTAAATATTTCCATTTAAGAGCTAGAGGGGCTATGCAAATCTTAGCCTACATTTTTGTGACTTAAGACCTTTAACCATTCTGAATTGATACAAACGTAGATCTCCATACTGCAGTTAACCTTCTGTTTATGTGAAACATCTAGTAAAAAAAAAAAAGTGTTACATAATTAGACACTGTCTTGTAGAGCAAAAACAGAAATTTATATAAACTATGTATTTTTTTCTGCTACTTTCTCTGGGTGACACCAAGTTCCCTCAACAATGAAAAACAACAAAACCCAGAAACTCTTAAACAGCATGGTTCAGATGAGAAGCTGATTTACTTTTGAACTGGAAAAGCAGCCTATTACGAACAAGATCACAACCTCACAAAAGGCCTGCAATGTGAGAGCTCTGGATTTTCAGCATTGCTCAGCCACTGCAGAGGAAAGGCAAAACAAAGAAGTTCCAATGTGGACAAGATCATTTTCAGTTTTCCCATCACACACTTTAGTTCATGGTCAGTGCAAGATTGAGAAGAGAAACTCATAGAGCATGGTGGCTCAGGGACCTCTGGCAGTTCTTTGAGAGTGACAGATACACAAGCCAGCTCATAGTGGAAAGCCAGCTTTCTATAGATTTGGCTGTGAATATCTGCTGAACAGCAAGACAACTCTTGACAGCCAGCCTCGCCAAGGGGCTTGGCTCATTCTTCTGCAATGCACTTTTCATCTACAGAATGATCTTTTTTCAATCCTGCTTATTAAAAGAAACCAAACAAAGAAAACTTCCTTGAACTTCAAACTTTTAATTCTCGCTCCTCAAAGAAGCCATTCCTTCTTGTGTTTATTTTTCACAACTCTTTCATTCTTGAGGAGGTAATCTAGTTTTAGCTGGACTTGCAGCTAGCAGCTTATTTCCGCTATGAGTTCAAGGAGGATCAGAATCTGGCTGGTTTCTTTTTCTGTATTGTAGCAGGGAAGATTTGTCCAGCTTTCTGACAGCACAGAGGGGAAAAGTAGCACTCCTTAAAATGATGTCTTTTCAGGACAAGTGATGGAGGTGGTCTCTCAGGATCCCTTTAAGGTCCATTTTGCATGGGGATCTCACAGAGGTGAAGCCAAACAAAAATCTCAATTGAAATGGCTTTGCAGTGAAGTTGTGTATTGGCTGAAGCTTGAATTTTTTTGGTAGAAAGGCAGCATTAACTGTCAGCGTTTAGATTTTTCTCCACCGTACATAATTCTCTTGATGGGAAGACACCTACAAGAATAAATCTTTTCTCCTTTCATTTGACAAGATAGATAGGACAAATACCAGGAAAAAGGAATTTTTTTATATAAGTCTCCCTTATTTCCAGATGTCACAGATCCAAAGTTCTTTTTCATACCTCAGCTGCAGCATTTTTGAAATCTCACAGGATGATTCTAACTCAGCTTAAGTATTCAACTTCCCAAGAAGTTTAATTATGTTTATCATGGGATGTCATAAAATTCCCTGAAAGAATAGTCTTTAATTACAATCCTGTTTGCTTTGGCAGCACATTTGTGAATTGTATGTAACATGATTATTATTTTGACTACCAGTAAGCAGGATTAAAATGTTTTTCTACAAGAATGAATTAAACCTGCCCCAAGGCTATAAGGTTCTGGTTATTTATTTTCTAAGCAAGTAGATCACCTGGCAAAACTAAGTTGCTAACATTAATCAAATTGTCCTCTTGCTTTATCATAATTAATATTAAATATATGGTCTTAATATTCTCCTGATTAGCACACAAAGCTGATGCACAGCATAGAGTGAATAAATGCAACATAGCTTTCTGTGCTCTTTTACAGCTTCATTAATCCTAACATACTATTTGCTTGATGCAATTGCCTGAGTACTCCTCTGGAAAATCAGGGTATACCTCTGATCAGGATGAAAGAAGCTGCTGTTGCACTCATTCAGGATCCAGAAAGTGAGGGCTTTGTTGAAGTTTGGTTTGGAGGCTGGAGGACCATCTGGAGAATTCTAAACACAAGTGGCATCAACAGAAATTTATTTGCCACTAGAAAGTTTTGCTTAATGTCTTCATGAATTAAACTTCCCTTGTGCCTTTTAAAACATATTTCTAGTTCTTTGTTCCAACTGAGGACAGAGATCAGCTTATCCCGTTACTCAATGCACCAATCTTCTTACCCAAGGAATTGATAATGGCCATACCTTGGTGCTGCAACCTGGATATGAGCAATCTCTCTTTTGGATAACATCATGTTCATAGCTTTGAAGAACTACCTGAGACACAGCTTATCCCCACTTTCTGGATCCCTCTAGAAGTGCTAATGTAAAGGAAAATCATGAGAGAGACTGGAGCCATGAGAACTATGGAACATGCACCACTGCAAATATTATTTTAGAGCAAGATACCTGCAAAATGTTTTGAAAATGGTGAGAGTTATGTATGCCAAACTGCTGTTCGCCAAGTTTGCAAAGTCTGCATTTAGTCTGCGTCAACACCATTGAAAATGCAATATTCTCCAATTGCTTGTGGCTAAAGAAAGGAAAATAATTTCTTCCTAGACATAACAAGGTCTCCAGGGGGAAAATGTGGGAAGTACTAAGAAAGAAGGTTGACAGTGAAAGAAAAAGATCCATATTATCTATGGTTACTTGGGTCATGTCTCATTGGAAGAAACCTCAGGGAAAGGGGATTCTTTTATAGGGCAAAACCAGCCTTTCTATCCCGAGGTCAGTCCTCCCTACACAACCTTTCACAGATGCAGCAGTAAGATCATACAGATGTCCCACCCCAGACACGCTGCAAAGCATCTCTTCATAACAGGACTCTTCCCCAGCTCTCATGGCCCTTCTATTCTACAGTCTTTATCTCGAGATCAATTGCCAGCCTCCAAAATCAGTCTTGATTATTTTCTCCTTCTCCCTTAGCCAAGTTCTTTACTGGAGAGGGGATTGTGATTATCTCAGTGGTATAAGTGAGCCTTTGTGAGAAGAGTCCTCTGTCTGGAAGATTATGATGGACAGTAACAGGATTTTCAGCAGAGATAGGCAGGGAAGTTGAGGTGGAGGGATAGCACTCAGTGTAAAGCAGGGGTTGGACTTTACAGCACTTGCATCTGGGGACAGTTGAGATTTTTGTGGGTAAAGAATAGCAGGAAAATGAACAAAATAACAAAATGGAAGTGATTCTGGGGTTCTATAACCACCCAGCCAGGATGGTGACAGTGATGTGTGATTATTCTGTCAAGAGTTAAGGGAAACCTCTAGATCAGTTGTTCTTAAGGGCAAATTCAACTTCCCATATGTGGTGTTTGTAAATAAAATGGTCTTTCGGGTGCTGTGATGATCAGTGGCTGACTTAGCTACTGTGAACATTGAACAGTTGAATTTAAAGACTGGTGGTACGCCGAAAATGGTCAGCAGAGCTACTACCACAGTTTTTGTAAGAGCAGACTTCCTGCTGCTTAGGAAGCTAGTTAGAAAGGTCCCCTAGGAACTGGTTTTCAAGGGTATTGGGATCCATAAATGCTGATCAGTTTTAAGAGCTATCTTTTGAGAATGGAGGAGCAGAAGTATGTGCAAAATTTCAAGCAAGTGAGGTAAAACTTCAACTTAGCTGGACAGGAATTTCCTTCTGGAACATGGACAAAAAAAAAAAAAATGTACAGTCTTTGGATGAAAATTTAGGCTACACAGGAGGATTGCTGAGATGCTGTAGAGAGAAAATTCACATGGCCAAAGCTCAGCTGGAGCTAAAGACAGGCACACTATGGTAGATGGTAGAATGGCTTTTTAAAGTGTTTGTATTTTAACAGAAATAAAACTGTCCATTGCATGAGGAGGTCGGTCACCTCACAGAGATGAAGATAAAGCAGCAACATTTTATTCCTTCTTCACATCTGTCTCTAACATCAATGGAGGGCCTGTGTGGGGCCTCTGGAGCTTCAGGACCACAAGTGTGGAAATTATATGCTCCCAGTCAGCTTTGAACTTGTACTAAATTTTCTGCTGCAGATTAATGCACAGAAGTCCCTGGGGCTCAACAGGATTCATCCTAGGATACTGAAAAAGACAGCTGATGATATTGCAGGACCTCATTGTTTATCAACAATGCATTTCAGATTCACTTTTGTGAATCTGAAGAGGTCTCAGTTAACAGAAAGCTAGCAAGTATTATTCCCATTTTCAAGAAGGGCAAGAAAGAAGACCCTAGTAATAACAGGTCTGTCAGTCTCGGTTCAGTCTGGTAAAATTATGGAGAATATTATTCTGGGAGTTATTGAAAAGCACTTCAGAGGAAATGTAGTTGTTAGTCAAAGCAAACATGGGTCTGTGCAGGGACAGTCATGCCGTGCTAACTTAACATCCTTTTATGAAAAGGTTACATATCTAGTGGACAAATGAAAGGCAGTGGATGTGTGTGGGTTTTTATTTTTGATTAGCTTTTGACTCTGACTTTCACTGTATCTTTCTGGACAAAATGCCCAGCATCCACGTATTGCATGAACAGTTGTCTTGAAGCCTTTGGCTCAAAGAGCTGTAGCAAATGGGGTAACATCTGGTGACCAGTCACTACTGGTCTGCCCTGTTTTTGTCAGTGACCTGGACACCAGAGCTTAGTGTGCATTAAGCAGGTTTGCAGCAATACTAAGCTAGGATGAGCTGTGGATTCCTTTGAGCACAGGGTGGTCTTACAGAGAGATCTTGATACTATAGAGTGCCTGGATTCACCAACCATATGAATTTAACAAAAATAAATATCTGGATTCAGCTCTTGCAATGGTGTAATCCCCAATGTCTGTACAGTTTTAAGAGACTAGAGGCTGGAGTATAGCACTGCAGAAAGGGAAATAGGGATTTTCCTTGACGATTAGCTGGGTGTAAGTCAACAACATGCCCTGGAGCCCAAAGTGCTTTAAGTATTTCATTAAGCACACTGTATCTAACCAGTCCAAAGCAGTGATTATCCCATGATACTCAGATTGGTGCAGCTTCACATCAGGTGTGTGCAGTCTTTCACAATATAGGAAGGATATAAAAAGTATTAAAAGTGTCCAGAGGCAACAAACATGAGAATATATGCCAGCTGAGCAAAGAAGGGAGGAAAGGAGTCCGTCTGATTTTGTTTTATTCAGTTGGCACAAGGAATATTTGTCCCATGGCAGAGATCATGAAGCATCAAATGCTTGGGTTGGAAGTAGCCTTGTTACTATGAACAATCAAAAAATATTCTACTTTCCTCATAGACTTCAAAAATAAATATGTATATTACTACATATGTATGTATATTACTACATATGTAGGAGCAAAAGTCAAGCTCATTAAAAGTTCATCCCAACAGAGAGAGAATTCACAAGCAGATCTGTTAGTAGAGAGGGATTAATACAGGAACATAATGCTTGCCACTATCTGCAGCTGCCACTATAGTATTAAATATTTTCTTGTCCTTGAAATTTTCTTGTCAGAATATTCTGAGGGTGCTTTCATTACTGGAAGGACTTGTTTCTCCATGACATAGGTCAAATTCTACCCTAAAAGCCCTTGCTGTCTATTTAGATTGTGGATGAGAGAATAGATGTTATTGTGGTCCTAACACTTAACATTGTACCAGAACAGTCTGAAAGCATCACCAACTTACTCCACAATGTTGGTAAGCTGACCAGAAGCAGTCTAATGGCTTGCACAGGTCTAAAGGAAGGCAGTGCTTGGGGAAGGGCTGCTCTAGAAATTAAGACCAAATTAATTCCCCTTGCAAGCAAACTTAGAGGGAAATCTGCTCTGGGAGCAGATGTTAAGTGACTTAATTGCTCGTTTATAAAGCAGCAGCAGGGAAAAAACCTTAATTTTAAGCCATCAGGTGGTTTGTGGTGTTAAAGTACACTTTGAAATCCCACGAGTGACATTTAAAAGGAGTTAAAGGGTAGAGTATGTATTACTGCATTAAATTGCACAGAATGTGTAATTATGCAGAAATAAGCATCAGAAACACAGGGAAGTTAGTGTTACACTTAAAATGAAATCTTAATATATGAAAATGCAGTTAAAGCAGTCAAAGAGCCTTATCTTTGCCTTGCAGTGACATTATGAGGGAGAAAGGGGAAAGGGAAAATAGTATTAAATGAAATGTGCCTTCAATTTCACTTCAAAAACCTGTAATATTTGAAGTGTTTATCATAAATGCATGGGCTTCCTTTTCCACTACAGCAAGAGGGAATCAGTAACTTCCATCTTTTAACTGCTGCTAGGTTACAGACCTGACTTTCCTAACTTTGAGGAATTCTATGTGAAGACAACTGCATTTCTAGACTTAGTGACAATACATTTAAGTCACTAATGTGATTTTGAACAAGCACAGAAAATTACAAGCAAGCAGATGATTATGAACCTAAAGAAACTGAAATGTAATACTGGAGGCAAAGAAAGCCTGAGAGTATGACATAATGAAAGCAGGATCACAATTAGCTTCATGCAGATTTGTAGCACATGCCACTTCTGGAAGTTTCCTGGCATTAAACAGTGGAAAGTATGAAATGAAGGAGCAGCATCTGCCTGGAAGTCTATTAATGGCCAAGTTATTCTTTTGGAGGGCACTGACTTGTGATGCCCATCTGAATCAGTGAAGAGAAAGAGTCCCAAATATTTTATTAAATTGATCAAAATTATGATAACTGACCAGCACAAGATTCCAGATAAAAAAATAACTTTGATGCCAAGAGGAAGGTGAAGAATACAGAACTATTTGCTTTGAGTGCTTGAGTATCTCAGTTGTTGGTTTAGAGATCACAAGTGTTTTGTTGCATATCTGCCAGTTAACCAGGCTTCCTCACACAACTCTTTATGAAGAAACATCAGTCTTCTAGTACAGACAATCTTCTAGAATGACAATTCAGATTACCTCATCTTGTAAGACATTTCACATACAAAGAACAGACACAATGACAGAATGAAGTCCAGAAGTGAACTGTTCACCAATCAGATCTCCAGTGACATTATATATGGAAAATGAGAAGTTCTTTGACTTTTGAGAAGTCATAGAAATACCACTTCATTTTCAGCATACCACCTTCTACAGCTCCACTGCCCCTTCCTGGAAGAAGCCTAATCAGGTTAGCAATGTCCACTGCATTCCAAGACTTCCTTTCCCTAAGGTAAACAGAGATGATGGGGAAAATCAAGGGAGTGGCCAATCAGTCATTCAACATCTTGTGTACCTCCTGTCCAGCTGACTCAGCACTCCAGCATTTGGAAGAGATTATAAGAATGAAAGCACAAATCACTGGAACCTTAAAGCCACAGATACATTTTTCTTACCACCCAGCAAATTCAGTGTGTATCTGAGGTTAATCATGGTTACCACATTCAGTCTGCCCTTATCCCAAAGCTAGTTCTTTCTTCTTAGTCAAAACAGCTTGAGTGTATAGGTTCACTTCCCTCCATGGCCTCAGGTGTTTCAGACACACATCATTTAGTAAAGCACCTGCATGTGCCAGGGTTTTTTGTGAGGAGCAAGGAGAAGCACTTAGAGGTCACAGATTCTCACCTGAGGTTCATGATCCAGCCCTTGTTCTGATGCCTCATCCAACAGAAGGCTCAGAGATATCTTCAAGGGAAGCTAATAGGTTGTACCTTCAGAAGGATGAGAGCATCTGCATATCCCACAGACGTAACATCTCAAGGCACACATGCTTGCAACTTCTTGCTGATGTGGGTAACTTTCAAATTAAGAGAGTGGCTGTCAAGTGTGCCCACTCTGTGAAGTATCACACGTACCTGCACATCCTTGAAGCAATCTTGAAGAAGGTCTGGGTGTCAGGACCTGACCACTGGGATATGCTGCCTTGCAGAAGCTGGTTTTCAGATTTCTGAAAGATGGTACTTACCTGCGAATGTGTTTAGGCCATCTTTAGGAAAGGCCTAAATTCACTAGTGTGAAGAAGCAAATGGGGTCAGATCAGATAAAAACCTTACCACGTCAAACAAAAAGCAAGTGCAAGAACTATGATCTTGATAAACGTATCATTTTAGGTCAGGGTTTGAACAGCAGTTTCACATGTGAATGCAGTAAATGTAGCTGAAGAAAGATGTGGGCATCTTCATTGAAGAATACCACTACCATATTTTATTAATGTCAGCAATGAAAAGAGCTAATCACAGAGCTGGGTTTTACAGGGGAAAAAAAATCCAGTTGACAGCTGCCTCCTTTTCCAAGATTGTGTCTTCCCTTGAATGCTAATATAGGGACTTCTCTTGTCCATTCATTGACCTCATCAAACTGTCTGTATGAAAGCAAGAGAATATGATGATTAGCTACTGAATATGCTGAAACAGGAGTAAGAGTAAATTGTGTGTGACCTGAAATGGGTTTTTGACTTTTTGAGTTTCTAATTTCATTTTCATTAACACATCAGAAATACAATTTTGTCCTACTGGCTGTGGTTTCAGTAATATCAATTAGCCAGTCTCAGGGCATGTGTGATCATTGAGATACAGGCATAACCTTTGAAAGATGGAAAGGTTTCTGTCTATTTCCTAATTCTCTTCTGTGACACAATTATCTCTGTACAAGAATATCTTTCACTGTTAGTGGTATTTATTAGGCACAAATGAATCTTAGCAAAAACAGAAAATTAATTTTATTCTTAGATTCTCAACAAAATGAAATTAATATCACATTAAACATCACACATAGAACCAAGAGACAGGAAGAATTTGGTTATTACTAGTGCAGGTGCAAAGATGACAATTCCATCAGCAACTGGAATTTCTACCTGAGCCCTCACAGAAAAAACCTTCCTGCTTCTCCAGTTGTGGGGGATTCCCCTAAACCTTAGATCAGTCTCTGAAAAAGGGTCATTGCTGAAAAAAGGGGAGGAGGAGAAATATCTTCAATTCCTGTTATATGCTTTGGACTTCGGGATGCACACCCTTTCTCTGGTGTGAAGCAGAATCAGTAAAGTTCAAAGCAGTGCCACAGGTCAAACTCCTAAATGAGAAGCAGAAATTTTGCAAGTGTGTCCCTGGAACTCATCTCACACAAGCCCAACAAAACACAAGCTTGCTAGCCAAAAACTCCAAAGTTAACACAAATCACTCAGTCTCCATAGCAGTATGTGTGTCATGTCACAGCCTCTTTATTCATTACCCACTTTTATTTAAACTGTTCAACAGATCTTTACACAAGGACTGGCTCTTGAAATTCTCTTTTAGCTGAAGTTCCTAGCAAGGGCCCTGGAGAGCCTTGTTGGATTTCTAAACAGGAAAGACCAGGATCTGATGAATCCTGTGAAGCCTTCTATTTCTATAAAGATTTGTTCCCTCAGGACATGCACAGGATCTCAAAGTCTAGAAGTAGAGCACTTTAGCTCTAAATATATAGGTCTACATTTTGTCATACAGCAACCTTTCTCAAATAAATGGCATCTGTTTCAAGGGCAGGTATATTTCTTCTGTCACACCTGGTGCTGGACAGTCCATCTGTTTGTGCTGATTGTTGCATGTAGTGGAGGTGACCATTGCTTCGTATCTATGATTCAAAGTTCTCTGTCTTCCTTAATTTCTGTGGCAATTACTTGATCCTCTAGCAACACTACTCAGCACAGTGAAAGACCCAAAGACTGAACCAGAAATGTAGCTGCTTCTTGGGAGAACAGAATGATTGCTGTAGTCATCAAGACATCATTCAGAAATGTTGGCTTCCCATGAAACCCAGGTCTTATTTCTGTGCAGTCCAGCAAACCCAGTTCTGGGTACAACTTGTTCCTCTGGCAGAATGTCCCAAATGATAGCCTTCTATTGTTGTTCCTCACCTGGAGTTATTCCTGTCTACATTTTTTGTAAAGTCTTGACAGAAACACTGTTCTAACGCTGTTCTGGAAGCCATAAAACAGGAGATTATAGAACCAGGAGTCACAGGAAAGGTTTGCTCAAAACCAGGATGCAAGTAATTCACCTGAGAGCAGGGCTTTGCTTTTGTTTTAAGGCAGTCTGAGTAAGGCTGGCAAACTGCCTCAGAAACACATAGTACCTGTCCACAGAATGCTGCTTTTCCCTCTCTTTTGAGTGACTCCTGAAGACCAGTCAGGATTTCCACCTGTGATTGCTCTAATTGCCAGGACTCTCAACTCCAGTAAATATTTCCCAGCTACTGGCTTCATGATTTGAGGGAGCATCTGTTGAATTGTCCATGTGTCATGCAATTGCTTTCCTCATGCACAAATTCAATTAAGACAGATCCCAAGGAAGTGTGGTATATCATGAAAACTTCAAATGTGCTGGGCCTAGGATATATAACAGATGTTCCTCTGAGATCTGGAAAGAGAACAGCCAAAATTTATAGTCTGTCTTGGGAGTCAAGACCTGGAATTAAAGTCATCTTTACCTTCTTCTCTACTACAGTACTGACAGACCCAGAAAACCGGTAATGCTATCTCACATTAAGAATTTTCCACATTCATATGGACTTGCAGCCAGCAGAAGGACAGTTGTTAATGAACAAATAATTAATTAAAGGCAGCTTATAATGAAAATCTACAAGTATTATGTGAAAAATGGTCACTGAATATTGATAAAAGGTGTTCTCTAATGCACTAAGAGTCTAAGACTGCACTTACTGATGCAGGATTTATTTCCTCCTGTCATATATAACTTGAAGAAGGTTTCGATTTCAAATAGTTGCTGATTGTTATATTTCAATCTTGATTAATTCTATATCTAGAGAAACCCTATTCTCTCTCTAGAGAATTCCAGTCAGAATTGAAAGATCAATTTGAGAAAATAAACCTACATTACTATATATGTGGCTTTCTAAAATTTTCAAGAAAAGTGATGAAGAAGGGTAAACATTCTGGTGACGCAATTTCTCGGGGAGAAAAAGTGTTTTTCACAACCCACTGGGAGTAGAGAGTGCAGGGAAGAGCTCACATTAAGCATCTCACCTAATTAGTTTCTGTATTTTCTTTACAGCCAGTAACATCCTATGCACCCAATTTCAGACACTTTCAAAGGTCTAGGAAAAGTTAGGAAATATCAGAAAGTCAAACACAAAGGTAAATTTAGGGACAATGAACTTCTGCTCACAGTCTGAGGTACCTTACAGGCTAATGCTCATGCCCTGTCAGAGAAAGTGAACATGGAATCAATTATGGTCCAGCGTGTTTGACCTGATATGGTACAAACAGTAAGCTGTATCATGTCTCTTGTTATGCTAGGATCTATACAAACAGTAACATTAATTTAGTGTCATAGAGAAATATTCTACAGAAAGTTCTCTTACTAGTAGATCATCTGTATTTTCATAAATTTGTTTACAACGGGTGCAAGATTCAGCTCATACATACACACACACACACCTTTAGTGCCTCCCAGATCCCAAGGAGTGTTAGGGAGTAGAGAGAATTCCATGACCAGAAGCACAGCTGGGCATCTTTTGTGTGGCAGCCTCAGAACAGTAGTTTTTGTTGCTTTACAAAAGACCCAAGTGAACAGTTAATTTGTTTAGTCAAAGCCAAAAGGAAAGATAATGCTTTTAAAGATGTAACCCTTTACTAGCACCATTTTTCCTCTGTTGTCTTCACATTCAAGCTTCCTCTGGATACTAATGGATTTTAGTGGGTTAGAAACACCACTCTTGAGGGAAAGAAGATGGGAGGAAATGGTCTTGAGTGACAGAAGTAGAAAGCTTGCCAAAGGGGTTTTTTTTAGAAACTAAGTTCCAAATATAAAGGCCGAAGCAAGAGCTGCTGAAGTCAGCAGAAACATTGCACTGAGCCTGTTCTAACACTGCATTAGGAGGAACATATTCACTCAAAGGTGATGAGCTGGACAAAAAGAGCTTGGTTTAAGATACAGGAAGAAAAGAGTATTACTTTTACGGCATTATTATCCTTCATAGGAGGATAATACTGTTTAAGATGCAAGGAAAAAATACCCCCCTTCAAAATACAGAGAGCTTAATTCAGAAACAAAGAACTTAAAGACTCGTTGTGACTGATGATACCAGATACTTTGGAAGTTTCTAACCTGTCAACAGGATGTAGATTCAATTTTTTCAAGAGTATAATCACTTTTGCTAAACTCTAAAACTTCTTTTCTCCTGACACAGAAAATCATTTCCTACTAGAGTCACAGCAGGTTCTGGGTAGCTACCTAGAGATAGGAAGCTACATAGATGTGAAAAAAGTGAACATTACTCAGTAGTATAAGAACCCGCCAGAAAGACTAAATTCCCCTTACTTACAGCAGTGCCTTCAAGAGGCAACTTTATTGTGCCTGATGAACATTTTTGCTACCAATTGTTGTTGGCTTGGTGACTTGGTCTGGAGGCACTGGCTTAGCACAGAGAAAAATCAGAAAAGGATAGAATGGTTCATCTGCTAAGCTCTGTCCTTGGAAATAAGACAGCCTTTGTTGTTTTTTTCTTCTTCAATGAGAATCTCTTGTCAAAGTCCTAGGCATAAAGGTGCTTTTCAATGGACCCTAGTAGTCTGAGAAGCTGTAAGACTTGCAGTGCTGGATTGATCTGCTGCAAATCTTACTCAGGTGAATTTGAGATCTAGCCATTTCTAGACCCTAACATCTGAATTAACTTTGATTATGTCTGGCAGCCCAGATGATTGACTGTGGCCCACATCACTCTGTGAAAGTGCATGCAGGCATTCTATAGGGTGGCATCTATCCACTTAATTTGTAGTGCTGGTAACAATCTGATAACACACATCCAATTAGTCATATGCATCAGCACAGATTCTGACTACCTACTGCCTCCTTAGAGATGATAAGCCAACTCTGTACAATACAAAATAAAGCCTATAGCTCTGACCAAAGCTGGGATGCCCTTTTTGATGCAGTACTTGAGTCCTGTAGGAAGGCATATGCTGCCTGCAGTTCTGGAGGCCTCAACCTATTTGATCTCTGAAGAAGAAGGCATATGAGCCACTCTCGGTCACCCTGTTGCTCACATGTTTTACTTAGGCTAGAAAAAGATCTGCTACCTTAAGGATGCTATTAACACTTCACTTACTATTGTTTGGCTTAATTAAATGGCTCTGATTAGTAACTGCCTGGGAAATTAAGGTATTTTTTTTTAACATGAATGCAAAAAGAAAATTGAGCAAGACTGACTTTATTGCTCTAGACTTAATGGTAGAAGACTTGGGAAGGGACAGAATTTATTAGCTTCTGTTATGCAGTTCCTGTTTAGTTTGGTCCAAACTAGACTGAACCATAATTAGTATCATCAATGGCATTGCTGCTGGATTAGGGACCCTGTGTTCTGCCTCCCTCCAGCCCCCACTGATTTGTTTGATTGGCCTTTCTTGAGCTGTGATTCTAGACACTAGAACATGAGTATATCACCATCACAGCTCTAGGTATGCACCCAAAACCGCTTTGTTGTCTAATGGGGTCAACACCGTTAATTCAGCAGTTCTACACTGAGCATTATCCTACAATGTGTCTACATGAGCTCATAGAGTTAATCACTTAGACAGTCAGAAGCAGGCTGTAATTCATCACTACACCTGCATAAGAATAACTTTATTTACATTCCTTTTGCTACTCCTTCAGAATTCCTTTTATCAATAATCTGCCCAGTATAAATATGTATAGCTAAATTAATTTCCTTAAAATCAGACTTTGTACTCGAAATGGTCACAGAACCATTATTATCTCTAATAATGCAGCACGCATCACTGTAATATTCTTTCAAATCAAATTGAAATCTAAAAACTGACTGTAAAAAATTAGCAATTGCTGTTTTTTATTGCCCCTATGAATGTAGCTTGTACTTCCAAGATTTTCAATACAGTCAGCACATAAAGATGACAGACACAGCTGTCACTAGGTACATATTTCAAAGAGAATATTTGAGAATTTCTTGTGATGCAATCAGGGAAAAAAGAATTCTAAGTATGATCATCTGAGTATGATGGTTTCCTCATTGCTTTTAATTCTCTGACTGCCTCCATTTTTGTCCACAGCTTTAGGAGTCTTCTTGATTTACCAGTTATTCATGTGGCATCATCAGCTTTTGTTAAATACCTGGCCTAGCAGAGGCAACAGCTCCAGGAATAAATCCAACCTGACAAGACCAGCTGATATTTAAAGGAATTTTAATTATTTCTGAGCTATGGTAGCTTGGAGAGGATTTGAAACTTTCCCTCATAAGGAATGTTTCAGTTTAGAGATACATCAAAGTTCAGTGGGGGAAGGGGTCCATGCTGTCATCCTAAAACAAGTGAACTAAGTCATCTTCTGGAGCTACACAACACCTCTGGTGGGTGCTTGCCTTTTCTGAAGAGCTGAAGTCTCTCACAGTATGAGGGCATTCAACATGCCAGCAGCACGCTACCAGGAGCTGCTGACTTTTCAGAAACGCCTGTGTCCAGCTGGCCTGCTGCTCTGGGCTTAGTCACCTTCATCCGCAAGGCACTCTTTCCACAAGAGGGATCAATTCCCTCCCTTCTTCTATCCTTGGCATTATAAGTATCCAAATGCTTACAAGCAAGGACTCTCATGTGCCTCTTCCATTCAGCATACACAGCACGCACACACACCCACATGAACCCCAACTCCTGCAGAGTTCTTTTTGGGGACAGGGAATGAGGTCCCCTAAGGAAGTAGTGGTTTGGTAGGTATGGCCTTAAGGTGAGTTGGTAATTTGGCCTTAAGGTTTTTACAACATGTGCAGGACATGACTACTCAGAGGGACAAACCTTCCAAATATTTTTCAACAGAGTAATTTAACCTTCCTATTGAAGCCCATTTAATTATGAAGCTGTAATCAAGATTCAATACTTGTGACATTCAAATATTATGCCCTTCTGAAATTATTATGCTACAGAAATACTGAAGAGAGATACAGGATGTTGTGACTGCTTGTCTCCCACTCTGAAATCATGATACTTGGCTTTATGTAAGACATTCCTCAGAAAGAGATGTAGTTAACATGCTCTCCAGACTTCCATCATCCTTTCACCACTCCATCCCAGCATCCCACTATCTTTACTGCAGAATGATTTTCTCAGATCTAGGTTTCTTTTCTTGAAGCTTGATCCATTCTTCATAGTTTCTAGGAATTCATAATATTTCAAATGGTATTCCTATGATTTTGGGCAAGCTTTCTTGGATAACTTCACTGGGAAACAACAGAAGACTTTGGCCCCAAGACAGTTTAGTTGTTCTACCTGGACTGGGTCAGCACAATGAAGCGGAGTCTTCTGGATGAGGAAGTAGGACATAATGCCATAAGCACGCCATCAACCTTGTTTTGTATTTATCATAGTACCACAGAATCATAAAATGGTTTGGGTTTGAAGGGGACTTTGAGATTATCTAGTTCTAACACCCCTGCCATGGCTAGGCCAGGTTGCTCAGAGCCCTATCTGACCTGGCCTTGAATACTTCCAGAGATGGGGCATCTACATCTTCACCTATCCCAGTGTCTCATTATCCTCACAGTAAATAATTTCTTCCTCATATCTAATCTAAAATTACTCTTTCAATTTGAACCCATTCCCCCTTGTCCTGTCAGTAAATACCTTTCTAAATAATCCCTATCTTTTCTGTATGCTCCCCTCAGGGACTGGAAGTGCACAGGGTATTCCAAAACTTTTCCAGCCTGAACAATCCCAATTCTCTCATCCTTTTTCATAGAATAGGTCCTCATCCTTTTGGCTGTCATGGTTTCCCTCCTCTGGACTCGCTCCAACAGGTCCATGACTTTCCTGTGCTGAAACCCCAGAGCTGGATGCAGGGTTCCAGGTGGGGCCTCACCAGAGCAGAGCAGAGTCCCCTCCCTCACCCTCCAGGCCATGCTGGTTTTAAAAACAGTTGTTAGCTTTTGAAATACATGTTTCGGTTATTTTTTTCAATTTTATTGAATTGTTGGTAATCAGGAAGCTATGGCAATTACACAACACATGGGAGAGAAAACCTTCATTTTAATAAGCAAACAATGATACACAGTTTTCTTAACACAAAATAGGTTTTTACTTATGCTATTAGGTCAAGTTATGCTTCAACAGAAGTCCGTAGTACATCTTTTAAAATCTGCTTTTATTTATATTATCAGCTTTAAGTAGAATATATAGAGGAAAAAAAAATCAGAATATGTTTTGCATCCCAAAACTGATTTTTTAAACAAAATTACCAAAAATACTGAGCAAATGGGTTTAATAGACTAAAGGCCATCAATGGATTTCAAGATCTCAAAATAAGTTCCTCATATTACACCAGAAAAAATACATTCTACTTCTCTTTCTCCAGACTTCATCCAGTTTCCTCAACTCCCAGTAAACCAGTCATTGAAACAATTTTGGTATATTCAAGGATGTTTTTGCTGCAGTATGTACATGGACATCAGGCTGACTTTGCCTTCCTGCACCAATATGGGTTTTTCAATACAGCCTTTCACAGATCACATTTACTCATGTTCTGTTCCTGAAAAAGCATAATAGAGGTAAATCACTTCACCAAATGTTATCAAATGTAGTTAACTTCAATGTTTATTATATTATGTAATTATGTCTGTTGAATAGGTTTTCTTTACTTACATTAATTTTTAGCCTTTAAATTGTTAAGAAAAATTGTATTCATTTGGAGCTACGAAGAAATACAACAGCCTGAGAATGACAACAGATTCTCCTCAGGCAGGGATATCTGTCTTTCTCTGCAGAAACTGAAACTACGCAGAGCAGCAGACCTTTAGATGTCACAGCCAGTAGATAAGGTATCAAAAAAAAAAACCCTGTACAGCAGTAGGTAATTTTTTTTATGTCTTTTGTTTTCCTCCATAGTTGTCATATACCAAAATGATAATGCAATTTCGGAAACCTTTCAACTACCGGAATCTATGGAGCTGTTTAGAAATTCCTCTCTGGATTCATGAGTTTTCTTGTGGCCATTTTGCAGTGGAGTCCTTCCTCAGGCCACTAAAACCACCTACACTCTCTTTCAGTATGTCTCAGTGCTTAGCCAAGAGAAGCGCAGCTGCTTTCCACTTCCAAATGACCTTGTAAGAACCATTAGCTAGTCAAGCAAGAGAGAAAAGAGCATCTGAACAGCCTTAGGGTTTCTTGACACGAAAGGCCAAAAATAGATACACTTCTTTTTCTAAATGTCTGCATTTCGATACTTGTAAAAATGACTATGCATTTCAAGAAAAAAAAATCACCTTCAGCTAGGGAACCTCTCTATGTCCTGCATTTCTTTAGCACCACAGAAAAGGAGCTAGTTCCAGCAAGGTTCAAGATCTGAGTGCAAAAGGCTTACTGGATGCTCTGCAAAGGATCATGCCTACCACACAAGCCTGGGTATGAACCATGTGTTTCCCCATGCAGAAATGGAACTGTTACCTGACCATAAAAAGTTTGCCAGGTTTGTGTCTTTTCAAGATTGTCACAGCACAATCAAAGCAGAAGAGACTGCCATTCAGTTATGGTGGTACTACTTAAGAGGCAAGATCAAGTTCACTGGGCCCTCTAGGCCCATGCCACATCTTTACATTTCTTCTTGTAAATGTCCCGAGAGATGACAGACTACTAAAATAAACTTTCTACAAAGGTCTTTAACAACCTCAAAATGCCCAGAAAGTGTGAGGTATATTCAGTGTGGAAAAGTCAGACTAGTAGTGCTGTCTGCACTACATAAAGTGCATCCTAGGGCCCTTGATAATGAGCAGTGTAGAACAAAGCCTTCTTCTTCCACAAGGCAGCCAGTGTGCAGCATTCAGCTTACACTTTCTTCATCACCGTCCTAGGGACAGCCAGCCTTAAACACTGGTCTGAAAACAAGACAAGCCTCAAATACAAAAGACAGTATGTCCTAGAAAAATGCATGAGCATGTTGCTACCAAAGAAAGTACTTTAGTCAGGTCTGCCTAACATTTAGGGTATCATTAACTCTTAAAGCCACACAGTGCCTGTGCTAGATAAAGCACAAACCTTCAGAACAAGAAAACAGATAATCAGGACCCAAGGGAACAGGAAACCAGAACATACCGTGGCAATAGAAATTGGTCTTCAGGACCAGGTTTGCTCTTGTGTTTCTGTTCAAAGGCAAAGTGTGAACATCTACATACATGTACAAACACATACGTGGATAAATACAGGTTCAGAAATACATCCAGGCTTATCTGACAGGAAAGATAAAAGTGAAAGTATAGAGAATAAGAAGAAGGGAGGGAGGGAGGGAGGGAGGGAGGGAGGGAGGGAGGGAGGGAGGGAGGGAGGGAGGGAGGGAGGGAGGGAGGGAGGGAGGGAGGGAGGGAGGGAGGGAGGGAGGGAGGGAGGGAGGGAGGGGAAAAAAGGGAAGGAGAAGAAGAATGATGGGCATATATGAAGTTACACAAACATAACACACCACTCATAGTTTGGTTTTTCTTTGTAGAAGACTTCAACTGACAGGGTCTTAATGTTTGAGAGGACTGACTTGAGTCTTCCTTTGTAATTGTCCCAAATTCCAAATATATAGGAACTTCTCAAGGAAGTTAGGAAGAGAGACAAAGTGCCACATTATCCTTGGACAACCAATACCCGTCTCCCATAATGTAAATGAAGACAGTTCAGCAGATATTCAGAAAAATACTGTTGTTCTTTCTGCAATGCTGGAGACTGATACACTGAATTATACAGAAATTCTTTCTGGGCAACTCTGAATTCTCTGAGATTGCATCCTGAAAGACAGAAAGTAAACATCAACATGTTGAGCTAAAAATTCTGGTTTTGGTGTGAGTCAGAGGTTTTATGCAACAGTGACTTTCTCCATAAATAGAAAATTCTGGTTCAGTTCCATTACTGAGAAGATATCTAGCAGATTCAAAGCATCACAGAGATCCATGCATAGCAAGTGTGTTGAATTTTTGTGAAATTATTATGGTATGGCTAGTACTCATTGTACCAGAGATGGTGACTTCATAGTTGAGAATAAAGAACGAAGAATCTTAAGGCTGTTTCTTACTGCAAGCAAGACCTTCAACAGAACAATAATAAAATAAACAACAACAAATAAACGAGTGCTTTTTCAAAAAAATAGAACCACCAAAAAAAAACCCCAACCAACCAAACAAAAAACCCACAAAAACAAACTAACAGGAAAAAACAACAACACAAAAAAACCCCACCCCATAATAACTTATCACTTGGCAGCAGGACTTTATGAAATATTTTTGGATATTTCAAAATGGAAAAGTGATTCTTTATTCTTTGTGACAAGGACACATTAAATTTTTACTTTCAAATATTGAAAAACATTTTACAAGGGACTTAGGAAGATTAAATTCCTTGCAGATTACATTTAACATATATGCCAGCTCTGACGGGGCCTTGCTCTTCACACTGGCTCACATTCATGTCAAGTGGCAATTTCCAGCCAAAGTCTTCCAGCACTGTGAGAAACTCTGTGCTAATTAATGTTTTTTAAAAGCTTAGTAGGTTTTTTATTTTTCAATTTCAGCTTTAGAAACACAGGAAAATCTTTTGTGTTGACAAATCTAGTCTGACACCAGGTCACAACTTTTCTGGAGGCATTAATAATGGTCTGGAAGTCCTGCACATTTTATGTATTATGTGCTCTGATGAAGGTATTTTAACATTTCTTCTTAGACAGTCAGAATGCATTTAAGCACTTAAAATTATGACACATTAATAAACATTGTAAGAGGGTGATGTATATACTGCAGGATATACTCAGGACTTTTTCCATCAGGAAAGTGAAAAAAACCAGTGTAATTATTCAGAAAACTCTGTTTTCCCATCAACTGTCTTTCAAAAAGTAAAAAAAATGTCTCTTACGTAGGGTTCCAAGCAACATGAAAATGTTCTGGCTTACTTCAACAAGCCAAATTTTTTCTGTCTGAGCCAGTTATGCTTGCTCTATTTGTTTTTGTATGAGTATGGCAATTCTTCAGACCTTTAGTTTGCTTGTTACTCTGCCTTGTCTCTCTTACACAGTCTGATTTGAGTTCTCCACCTGGATTATGGATACCTTACTCTGAGAAAAGGGCATTATTTATCTTGGGAACCTTTATTTGCAGAACTGCAGAATGAGGTGTTTTGGCATATTGCACAGAGAGAAGTCTGACAGTACAGATTCTCTGTTCAAATCAAATCCAAATATTTAATCAATTCTAAAATGAAATGCTAAGAATCTTCTTTTTAAGCAGAATCAAAGTATTTTGACCCATCACTATCATATGCTGTAGAATAATATTTCACAACACTGACATTCTCCACAGCTTTGAAATTTACACAAAAGCGTAGCCTGGTAGAGATTTCTAGCAATTTCCAGTACTCTGCTTAAAGCAGAGTCAACTAGATAAGCTTGCTAAGTAGAAGTTTACATATCTCCAGTAAAAGCTTAGGTATCTTCAAGGATCTCCCCATCTCTCTTGTAGGCTACACAGCTGTCAAGGAAAAGAAGTTTTGTCACATGTTAGATGAGGATTCCCTGCATATTTATGGACATCATCTTTTATTTTCTCACCATCCAGAAAAAGTCTGCCCCATCTTCTCTTTATTTTTTTGTGAGAATGGATCACACCTGACCACACACCACCCTAGCAAAAGTGGTAACATGCAAGCCTGAGTGCAGACTGTGTCCACTGTAATGAATAGTTTCCACGTGTTCCCCAAAGACGTGGGCAGGGCCTTCTTAGTTCCCGTGGCAACACTAAAAAAAAAAAAAAAACCAAAAACCAAAAAAAAAAAAAAAAAAAAAAAAAACCAAAAAAAAAAAACAAAAAAAAAAAAACACAAACACCTACTAACTCTAGCTAAGTACCGATATTGAAATGCTAATTAGCTAATTGCTCTGTTTGTTTTCTCTAAACTACCTGGAGATAACTGGCCTCCCACCCCTCCATGCTGCCATTCTGGGACTAACATGGAAATAAAAACCCCTTAGGATCATGGGAGTATTTTTAGGAGATAAAAAGTACTATAAATCAAAAACTGAACACAGTAGAGGAGTCTAGACAAATGCCCTAGCTGAGGAAGAGGGAAACACATCCCCTGATTGACTTTTACCTGTCGCCATCACCTAAGAAGGAATAGACCAGGTTAGGCTGTGAGAAGCAGGCAGAGAGAGAGAGAGGGAGCCCTGGTGCTGCCACCATGGAAGGAGCAGGGACAGCTGTTGTTCTGGACTTCAGCAACAGACTCTGCACACCACGCCTCCTCATCCTCTGGCCACCGGTGTGCCACAAGGAAAGAAGAAAGGACAGCTGCTGCTCGGGACTCCAGTGACCGACTCTGCACGCCTCCTTCCTTTCGACCGCCTGGGAAAGCTACGACCGTGGGGGCGAGCTCTGCGTCGAGCCCCCTGCCCAGCTGATCTTTTTAATAAAGAGCTGAACATTAATAAAGGCATTAGCCCTGTTCATTTCATCCACAACACACTCAAAATTGCCTGACATAGCTTGAGCCCCAGCTGATGGTGTTGAAGAGAAGGACAACATTCAGACAGATCAAACTTTAACTAGATTACCAAGCAACTTTTGAACACAGGGAAAGCCAAAAAGAAAAACAGAAAAGGAGCATGGAACTGTGGTAATGGGGAGCACCCCTGGAGGGGAGCAATGAGGTCAGAGCAGCAGTCAGGCCAATTTGGCATTGTAAGAAACAGCACTGCTGGTGCCACACCCTCCATCACAGACAAATGCATCTCCACAGCCTGGATCATCTCCCCCCCCACTGCCAGCAGCTGCACTTGAGCTAGCTGGGGCTCAAGGGCATGCAACCCCAGCCCTGGGTATGCAAAGGAACCACGTGATACCTTTCCTACTGGAGTAGGATATGTGGACTTAGGACCAGCCTAAGCACTTCTGAACATTGAGTGTCTGTATCTCCTATGGCACAGAGGAGAACTGTGCTACAGGAATCACTTTGCCACGAAAGAGAAATGCATGTTCCAAGTGCAGGAGGAACTGCACATAACTGTGTGAATGTAGAGTAGGTGAGGGCTTTTGGAGGCTCTTATTTTAGAGATTGGAAAGTATTTATACAGATTTAGTAGTTTATCTGCTGTAATGCTGATAACAGTATCATAGGATGGTTCATCAAAGGATAGCTGAGGATGGCTGGAACAGATGTCGGGAGTTCATCTGGTCCAACTCCCTGTACTCAAGCAGGGCCAGGAAGAGTCACGTGCCCAGGACTATATTAAGTGGCTTTTGAAGATTTTCAAGGAGTCATAATGCACAGTCTGTCTGTGTAACCTGTGCCAATGTTTTATCATCCCTACAGTGAAAAATGATTTCCCAATATTCAGGAGGAACTTCCTGTGTTTAATTTAGTACCTACTGCCTTTCACCAGGCAACACTGAAGAAAGAGCTTGACTTCACCTCTTTTCAGCCTCCCTTCCAGTCAATGCACGCATTGGTAAGATTCCCTCCTGAACCATCTCTTTTCCCAGTTGAACAGTCTCAGCTTGCTAAGTCCTTCCTCACATGAGAAATACCCCAGTCCCTTAATGCCACAGTGGTGCTTTGCTGAACCCTCCCAATGTGTCCATGTCTCTTTTATACTGGTGATACCTCAACTGGAACCCAGTTTCAGCACTGGTGTGGTCTCAACAATACTGAACCAGCTTCCACCTGCTTGCAGGTATCTATCACATCACAATTCATGAATTTATCTTTGTCCAGTTTGCCTAAGTATTCCCTGATCTGACCACCTTTTCACATGTTCTTTCCTCCAGACTTTGCCTGGTCTCTGGGCCCTCGAATTCCTGAAGGCCAGTCTCACCAGTAAAGTCTGAGACAAAGAGGGCATTAAGTACTCATGTTTTGCAATATCCAATCTCAGCAAAACTCCCACGCCATTCAGCACTGGGCCCACATTTTATTGGCCTTCCTTTTGTCACTATGTACTTTAAAAAGCCTTTACAGAAGCTCAAGGCTGGATTCTGAATGTGTAATTTCCTCATTAATTATGTATATATAATAATAAACCACTTGTATTTTCTTTGATTAAAATTAAGTGGACTGACCAGTTTTCCATTGAGATATGTGTCCAGATTTATGTAGAAGCAATAAAAGCTCCCCTTCACGTCCTCATTTATAGGCTGATCAAGAGTTTTTCTTTTTTTTTCCAACATCTCTCTAATCTGTCCTGCTCTCAGTCCTCTCCACTGACTTGCAGTGGAAATTATGAGGTATCTTCCCCTTTTTCTTCTGTTTGCCAGACAGTATTTACTAATGAATCTATTTCCCTACACCTGGAAATCCACATTACCAATTCTCTATATGATGTGCATGCAATTTTAACTCCTGGGAATATGCAATTGCTGAAAGAGTGTATAGCAATCCTGAGTACTTCAGTATCTGCTCATTAATTTTGCCACTTTGTAGGAAGTGGTGCACTTAATGTGTCTTGTCTCAAAGAAGCAGTTTTATTCTTCGTAAGGCTTGAAGGTTTAAAGTGCATTTTACTCTGCTGATGGGAGAGTTATGACAGAGATTTACACCAAATGGGAACAAGCACAAAAGAAGCACACAAAGGACATACAGATTATAAAGAAGAAATTTTAACTTTTTAAATGTCTTTTGTAAGTTTATTCCTGCATCATTAGACGGCCTTTGATCCCTCCTCCAGCAAGCAGGAGTGTTAGGAATCACAAAGCTTCATCTGTCATCTTTCTGCAAGTGCATGGGAACTGACCTTTTTATTTTCAGCTCCTTGCAAAGTTTTAACTTTGTGGTAACAGACATTGGATAGCACACTGCATTCCATACCATTCAACTTTTCCCTTTTTTTGTTGTTAAAATTTCTTCATTAGTGAGCTCACAACATCCCCATAATCACTCTTCTTCCCCAGCTGTAGCTGTTTGCTGGTCAATCATGGAAGGACCTCTGAAGACACAATTTAAGAAAAAAAACCAAAACAACCTCTCTCTAAGTCAGCTGATTTAACTCACAGATGTTTTATAAGCATCCTTTAGAGAGCTGTCTGAAAGAAAACCACGGTGACCTCAGGAAAGGAGTAGTTTCAAAGTGTCATACTTCCTTTTGCTTTATATGCTTTATATTTTCTATTTGACTTTGTAATGTTCTTGTGAAGGTGGAGAGCTAGAAGCTGAATCATGAAAATTCCTATAAAAAGAGTGTTTACAAGTGCTAACTGTTTCTCCCTAAATAAAATTTAAACAGTTTGAAATGTAAAGAGCTGTCAGCCAAGTCAGATGAGGGTACTGAAGCAGTTGTACAAGCAGTCCTGTAAAGTTCACTAAGTACAACTCAAGTAAGCTCAACATTAAAGGATGAGTTCTGTTACAAAGAAGATAGTAAGATATTTGAAATCAAAGTATTTATTTTAGACTCGGTACATCTGATAAGTCAACCTAGGCTGCTTTGTTTATTTCAGCTTTTTTCTGTCTAACAAAATACAAAAAAAGAAATGCTTCTCAGAGCTATCCAAAGAATCAAAAACAGGCACAATTTTCCTGTTTCTGATTTCATGGTTTTTTTTCCAAAATGTCGGTGACTCTTGTCATTGGGAAGTATTTAATCAATTAATGCCAGAAGAAAGGAATTTTTCATTGGGAAGGGGGAAATTGGGCTGAAAGCCATTCTTTGTGAAAAATACCCTTTAACGGCATCAGCAAAAATATGGGAAACTGCACAAAAAATTAGAAAGGAAACAGAAACTACAGAAGCAGCCCTTACTGCCATAATGAAACTAAAAATATACATTGTTCTTAATCAAATGGCCATTATTCTAAATCCAGTAATGAAGAACTCAAAGCAATAGAGACTTTGCTGGGGTAGAGTGATGTCATTGACATCACAGCTGTCAGGTGGAATCTTATCCAGTAGTACAGCAACATAAGTAAGCAGGAAATAATATTTTCGAGAAATACGGCACAGTCTTTGCCCTGGCACAAGACAGACTGGGATAGTGATCTAGATGGAAAAAGCCTATGCAGTCATTCCACATCAACCACAAGAAATTTAGGTAAAAGAAAAATCTTAAAAAGCATCTATAGGAAAATGTCAAAGATCCTTCAGACCAGGCATCACTCAGGAACATGAGTCTTTCACTGTGAATGATAAGCTCTCAAAAACTACTCCCTGAAAGATAGAATGGGAAACTTCAGGGAAACAAGGAAAGTTCAAGTGAGCAGGAAATGTTTCTCTCCCATTGCCTAAATCCACTGTCCAGTGTCTCATGGGAAATATCCTTGAAATTATTTTTATTCCTGAAAGAAGTCGAGATCTATTAAAATCACAAGGTTTCCCTTATATATATTCCCATATATATATATATATATATATATATATATATATTTCCCTTATAGATATATATTCCTCAGCTTTAATTAAGCCAATTTTCTTTCATGCTTCCTCACAAATGACTTAACAGTTTAGCATTTAAGCAGGCTGCTGTGATGCTGTCCCTCACATCAGCTAAGCCACTAACTGGACATGGCAAACAGGGCAAAAGCACCATGTGAGGATGGCTGCTGTGTTCTGTTTGCCTTTGTAGCAGCTGCACCTACATGTACCAATAGAAACACTTGCCTGTACATACACATATGCTCTGTCTTCCAAGGACAAAAAAGGGCACAGGCAGATGCAGACACATGGCACAGAGAATTTACAGCTGAACTGCTCAGAGTATACAGCAATCTGAGTCCTCTGGTATAGAACTAGAGGTGTCTGCCTTCTTAAAGCCAAGGAGAACATATTCTTATCATTTAGTTCATGCAGGGATCTGAATCAGAAGTGGAAAGGATATAAAAATCCTATGTAAAATCTTGAGTTTCCTCATGAAAAAAGAAAAAAAAAAAAAAACAAACCAGCAACTTCTTTATAAAGTCTAATAACAGGCTAGAGGAAAAATACCACCTCTTCCTTCTGTCAGCAATAATTCTGTCAGCAGCACAGACATAAGCATGATAGAAGTTAAAAATACATACTGCTGTTTAGCAGAGTTCTTGTGGTTTTTGTGCTTTTGAGAAGTAGTAATGCAGATCCTTCCTTCAGCAAGCAGCTTGGGGTCCCAGCTAACATTTGGCAGAGAGAAAATAGGAACAGTTGTGAAGGGCATTAGTGACAGATCTGTTCAGTCATCCAGCTTGGCAAATGGTAACACAGCTTCACTATACACCAGCTTTTTCCCATGTACAGAGCTTTCTGTGGATGACAGATTTCTACAGTTTCTTTTGCCTTCTAATTCCCAACCCAGAGACTCTTCTTATAATTCTGTACAGACTTTCTTATTGTTCTCTGCGTTGGAATTACTGAGCACACTTGAGTTCTGTGCTGGCCAGTCCTTTTCATTATCTCTTGTAAGCTAGCATGTCCAGTTTTGCAGACCTTGTACAGTTCTGTAAAACTTGACCTAGCCCTTAAGGACAGATCTTTGTGCATGTAGCTGAAAAATGAATAGATTATGCAGCAGGCTGCCTACAGTCCTATTTAATTTGGGATCCTGGTGGCCTGCTTTCTACTCCAAGTTTTCTCTTGCATGGCCGACTATACTTTCTCCTCCCACCCCTATGCTTTTCTGGCTCACACTGTGATCCCCAAGACAGCTCTTCTGTCTGCCTATTTTTTTTTCCCCCCACCATCCCACTCAAATGACATGTGTTTTAAATACCACTGATTCATGAAGATGTCTGTAGCTGTTGGAGCTATCACTGTCTGAAAGGACATGGACAAAGCACGTTAGAAAGGCTGACAAGAGGCTTAGCACCTCAGATCTAGGTTTTCCTATGCAGCATACTTTCCCAAACCCAGTTCAGTCTTATGCTTCTAGAAAATCACCTCTTCTGTACAGCATAAGGGTAGGAAATCAGTGACAGTCAGCAGAGCATCCTCTCAGCAGCAGAGCTGTGGCAACATCCTGTGAAGAGCAAGCAAAGGGACACAGAAAACAATACGTGGCTGAAGTTTAGCAGGAAAATCTCCAAGCAAATGGCTCTGAATGACCAAAGCACTAGAAGCAAAAACATGACATGCAGACATGTGATTTCAGGGAGAAGAAGAATAGTCTTGAAGGAAAATCTGAAAAAAGTCTTTGTATTAGTTCAGTATGGGTTTTTTGACCACTTTGAAACTAAGAATTTTACACTTCTAACTGGAACCTTTTCTTACTACAGAATCGTCTCCATTATTTCTCAAAGGTGAAAACTGAAGCTTAACTCACTTTTTTGCAGTGGGATCTGTGTTTTGGGGAGGAGAGAAAGTCTCTGTCATGAAAAGCATTAACTAATTATGGGGAATTGAACAGTAAGAACAATTCATATTAATGCATTGAAGAGACAGATGTCCCTGTAATTCTCAGGTTTTAATATTTTTGATGTTTTGCAACAGAAATCAAACACAAAAAGATACATATTACTTTCCCCTCCCAAAAAGGCCTCAGAATTACTTCATTTCAAGCACCCACAGCAAAGACAAACCATACCCATGAAGAATTATAATGAATATGTGTTTTCTAAAGTACTGAAGGTGAGAAGAAGACTATGAAATAATTGGGGATTTCCTGTGAGTCCAGAGCAGGTTTATCCTACCACATGGAGGAACCAAAATCAGAAGATTCTTCCATGACACCTTGTCTTTCTACCTGACAGGACAAATGCTAGGGATATCACACAGAGAGATTATATCTAAATAATAAATGAGAAAATTGTTTGCCTCATAATTTACTTTATGAATGTCACCACTATATTTATTTTCTGTATCAGAAACCAAAATCTTTTGGGGACTTTTTTAGGCCTATATTATTGAATTTCCTCTTTTTCTTTCTGGTGTTGAAAAAAAAATGAAAGTATGTGACCAAAATTGGTAACAATTCTCAGAAGCAGCTTCCATATATCTACACAATTTTCAGCCTACTGTCAGTTCCACTTGATGAGAAGGTCTGAGCAGTGATAGAAATTATGAAAGATCTCATTGTTTCTACTGCATTCTTTCTTTGCACGACACCCAAACCAAACCTGAAGGAAAGTTACCTTTTTTTTCAACTGATTGTTTCGGAGGAAAGAGAAGCAGATCTCTTTCTGTACTTAAGAGTATGGAAATATCATAATACCACTGTTCCTGACTAGGTGAAGACTATTCCCTGCTTTATTGAAGTAGCAAATATCCACGAGCTATGAAAATCCATGTGCTATCCAAACTGTGAAAGAGCCATAGTACAAAGAGATAGTGATATAAAAATATAAGTGCCAAGTCTTCATCAAGAAGAATTCTAACACATCTAAAGCTGGCAAAGCACAGATGTAATTCTTTCTATTATCAGCTCAAAATACATGGCCATAATATAACAAACTCTGGAAAGGAATATATTGCAGTAAAAAATTAATGGGCTGGCACCACCCAGCTGTGAACACAAAACCAGCTTTCTTGAATCAAGTTACTTGATTCCCCCACTTGCAGCCTACAATAGCTGTGTAAGCGAAGGGCAAAGCGACTCTCTATTTTATTATACATCCTAAACCTCTGCCAACAGGAGCCTTAAAAATTTTCCTGCACTGAAATATTTGGACTATTGTAATATATTTGTTGAAGTACCCAGGAGTAAGCATATTCCTGGGTACTCAGGAACAAAGAGTTTTAAATCCTGTTCTGAGATGTCTTACAATTCTGACAAAATCCTGTGACAGTGAGTTCCACAACAGAAGTATGAATTGTAATCATTCCTTAGACACAGGTGGCTTTCACTTAATCGCCATGGAGAAAAAGTAGATGAAATATAAGAAATACAGAATTTGATGACTTAGCACTAACCTTAATAATGCTAAGAAAAGGGAAAAAAAAAAGTACTTACAGTTGTTAGAAACTAACTACATATTTCCATGGTCAATTCAGTAGAATTTCCTCACATTTCTCGAAGTCAAGCTGTCATCTTGAAAATCTTCACTGTGTTCACTAACAAAAATATGTGAACGAGCTCTGAGGAGAATCACAATGTCTTCTTTGACAGGAATTTCTCCCTGTAGCTGCAAGTACTCCCAAATATTGGAGTACCTCAACACAGAACAGCCACAACATCTACATGGTGTCATCAGTTCTGACTGAAAGTAGAACAATTAACATGTTGTGGCACTAATGCTAGAGAAGTTTCTTATAGTGGTGCCTTATCCAATGTTAGGAGTACATTTGCATGTCATTGTCCTTGCTGTTGTTTAGACAAAGCCCAAAATACCTGATTAATACAGCAATGAGGTGGAGAAGGGGAGGAGGAGTCTTCAGTAGAGCTGTTTATAGCACATATTTACTTTCTTGAGAGACTACTGAGACATTCCCTCTGTGTCTCCTCTATGACAACAGGAAAGGCAGTTCTGCTGGATGTCTGCTCTACAAACCAACAGCTCACAGCTACAAGATCCTGAAGACAGCAGACCCCAGAGCCCTCTGCCTCCTGGGTACATGCTCAAGCCAGGCTTGGAATGCTTCTGTCACCTCTATGGGCATTCAGCAGCATGGTAGGCCAAGACCCTTCTCCGGGGCTGCCCAACAGAAATAGCATTGGTGGCCAGGCTCAGAGACAGGCTCAAAGGCCAGAAACAGGAACATCACAAGAAGGTGCCAGAAAAAAATTACGTGACAGGAGCTGCACACTGTCTGCCAGTCTTCCCGCTCCGGGTACAGGACGGTCTGTGGCAATCATTGGTAAGGTAGATGGTATGTACATAACAGAGTCTGAAGGACTGTGTGAAATGTACCATCAGCAAGGATTGAATCCTCACAGGTTTGGGATGAGAGGACAGTCCCTATGTGTACATGAACTAGGCTGCCAGACCTTAGAGAGAGGTAACTTTTATTTAGAGAGATAGTCCAAAACTCCTGCAGAGAAGATCTGTCTTTTTATGGAAAATACAGGCAAAATAATTGGAAGGACCTGTACAAGATTGTCTCTAAGACACTGAAAGCTTCTTGGAATAAATAACTTTCCATTACAAATGTGTGTCCTATTGAAGGTGTGGTTGGGAAGAGCAATGGCTAAAGTAATTAATCTTATGTATTACAGGTTTGCCTGTAATAAATAAAAGAGAACAGATAAGAATCTATCAGAATAAAAATAATCATTTCACTTGTTCAAACGTATTGATAAACAAGGGGAAACATGCATTTGAGAGTTTCAAAAAGTGCCTAAGGGTGAGTAATAACTTTGTCACTGCAGTATTTCAAGTAATTCCAGCTTAGGAAAGTGTGGTTTGGGATGGGTTGTTTTAACATTGTGCAGAACTCACCAGCAGAAAAGAAAATTGACAAATTTACCATCTCACATTTTCAGATGCAGATGCAAAATTTGGCTACTAAAATGACGTATCAGTGAGAGGCACAGAAAAGTTTTTTTGTTTAACACCAAAGACTTCCGGTACATCTGAATGATATAACTCTCATACACATCTGTGATGTGGCTACATGATAGGAAGACATTGTACACTGGATAAATAATGTCTCTACACTACATGACACATTTATTTCCAGTAGGGTATCCCAGCTAGTTTTGGAGTTTCAGCCTGGGCCAACAACCCAGAGCTTGGCCAAGTTTCAGAGCTTGGCCAACAACCCACTCAACCTGAAAATCAGACAGTCCTGAAGCATCCCTGAAAACTGCGAGTGCGAGTGCACTTGAAGTCCCAAAGAGCATAGAAAACTCTTCCTTTGGCAAAGGCTTAAAGCAGACCCTCCATGAAACATCAAATAATTGTGTCTGTCCTGGCCAGGTACCTGGATAGGTACTTCTAAGACACTTAAGTATTCTCAGAGAAAGAGAATGCAATTCCCACCAAAGCCTAACACTTGCATTGAGGCGTGTGCTTTGGTAAGTTTTGGGGAAGAAGTAAAATTCAAGGTATTCCTGGTTCCATTTGTTGACAGCAGCACCCTGAGTCAGGTAACATTGCTCATCTTCAGAATTTCATATTGTAATATTCAGCTGCCACAATAAAAGATGTCCTTCACAACACTCTCCCTTGCTTTTTATCCTGCTGTCTCTCTTTCCTGTTTACTTTTTCTTTCTCCCTCTCATTGTTTCTGAATATTAGTTTTATGCTTTGCTCCAGCTTGTGCCCAAACTCTACACCAGTTCCCTACCACACAAGTTTTAGCTTCCACCCTCCAGCACCAGTCAAGGAATAAGCAAGCTGAAGAGGCTTAAATTTTGGTTGATATGGGATGGAAAACAGCTCCTCAAAGTTGTTCTACATTCTTCCCTATCCAAAATAACAGCAAGGAAAACCTGATTCAATTATTTTCCTGGAGCACTTAATATTACCTCTGCTTCTTTCTCAAACATCTTCAATCCTCTTCTATTATTCTCTCCCTTGAAACTCAATCTTGCCAAAGATCTAATTAAGTTAGGAGTTGTGCAGTAGGCTTATTACTTCTATTCATCTCTGCATAATCTAATTAGTTTGTGCATACACTTCTTTCCAATATTTCTGACTGTATGTGGAAGTTTTTATTTTGAAAAAAATTCGAAGAACAAAGGACAATTTTTGGCTAGTCTGCCTTAAGGCTGTGAGTTTAATTAAACTAAACCATATTTTCCTCTTTCTTTTACAGATTTATTAGCCATTACCAGGATTTTAAATACTTGGACCTTTTAGCAATTTTTGTAACAAACCGGTCCATGTATCTCTCCATAGAACCTCCATAATCTTTGGAGAACTAGCAGCTTTTGCTGGAGCTTTGTAGGGGGAAATGCTGTCTGTTTTGACTTTCTTTACATTGCCAAGAGTATTGGATACAGGTGTCCAAGTGCTGGCAGCAGTGGGCTGCAACACAGTCAGTGAGAGGAGAGACCAGGGCTGCCCTGTCCCAGACTTAGGCACTTTCAAGCAATTCCAACAGACCCACTCCAGGACCCAGGTCAAGGAATGAAGGCGTGCCAGGGAAAGGGAGGAAGACTAGAGTTTTCCCCAGTCTGGTAAATGCTTGATTCTTTTTCATGTTTGCTTTCCAATGGCCAAATCAGTAATTCCATATTTCATAGATAAAAAATTGTATTCTAATAGCAATGTTATAGTCAAATAATTATATATACTACAGAGTTGCACGAGGTATGTATTTTTATATTTATAATAATATACATCTATATAAATTATTTCTAATGTATATCAATATAAATATTGCAGGTATGTGTATATAAAAAACAATCAAATCTATTTACATTGGCAACCATTTAAGCTCATTTTCTCAGATTGACTTGGTTTTTCCCATAATGGCAACTGGTAAGCACTACCCCTGATTTTACCTCACTCAGGAGCTTCACTTCCATTCTTCCTTCTCTCTCCCTTCTTTTCCAACTGGGTGAGCAAGTGGTTCGGTGGGTGTTTGTTTCCTGCACCAACCCACTACACAGCTAATGAAAACTAGTATTAATCATGCCTTTACTGCCTCAAGAAAAATGTGTGTCTTAAAAGACAAACTTAACTAGCTTCTGCTGTATTTTCACTTAAAAATTGACTTTTCTAGTAGAAGTTTGAGCAGTATTAATTTTCTTCCAATTAGCTTCCTCCCTTCAGCTGTTATAATATCAGGGGAGCAATAATAGATTCATTTTCTCTAGATCCAGAGAGTGCATTTTCTTTCACTGGCTAGGTGAACCAAAGTGAAAAACTACTATTTTGCCTGTTTTGCAGACAGCATAAAATCCAATGGGTTTTACCCATAGCTATTCTTGGAATCTCAACAGCAGAAAATAGTTCTTTCTGTGAGCAGAAGATTGCTAAAAATACATTCTACACAGAGGAGGATCAAGCATTCCCAAGAAGTTCCTTTCAGCTTAAACTTACTCAGATATATTCTTACTATTTCTCTAATAATAGAATAAAGAGAGGCTATTTCTGTGTCCATCTGTCTATCAAATCTTCCTCTTGCCTGTTCATTTTGGAGACAGGCAGCTAACTTCAGATTTATCTCTGAGTGACGCAACAGCCAAGAAGGAAAGTACTACCCAAATCTTTTATGAAAATAATATGTTTGATAGAGAAGAACAGCAACATTTAGTGGACAAATGCTGATCCCATACTAAGGAGATCCACACTGCAACAGAGCTGTATAAAAAATTGGCATCTAACCTTCACTGTAGGCAAATATTAAGTAATACTTCATCACTAGCAAAAGGTAATCCAGACCTCGACTCACAATTCTCCATGGCTGTAAAAGAGCACTTGTGGGTTCCCACTGGCACTGATGTCCTACATACAAGAGCCCTGACAACACTGACCTGTCCTTTGGAGACAGTGGTGACAAGAGTTCCAGGTAGCCAGGTCCTTTGCCAGCCAGATCTCACAGGCGTAAAACCACCATGACGTACTCTGATGTGGGACTTCCTCTGCCTGGAGGTGCCAAGTCGCCATGAAAGCATCAGGAAGACCTCTGACTAAAAAAAGAAGTGTAATCCTTACAAATCCAACTATGGTCCCATTTCCCCACAGGTCTAACTGAACATTCCTGCAGCTCTTTGTGAATTAGGAAGACAACTATGGCTTCCTTCCTTCCTTCCTGCCTTCCTTCAGAACTGCCTTCCTTTTTCTTTCTTTTCTTTCTTTCACCTGAAAGAGATGGGAAGGCCTTGAGCAATATATCTCTGAAGCAGCTTTCAAGTTTAATGCATAGGAGAAAGCAAAAGGCTGTGTTGTCCCATTCCTAGTGCATTATTCAGGTACTACATATCTAACATTTCCCACTGTGACTGAGTAGACAATGTGTTTCATCTAGAAAATGCAAAGTAATGCACATACAGCCTTTGTATGCCAATTTCAGCAGCTGGGAGTTGGGCTGGTTTTGCTCTTGAAGCATCAAAACATCAGTGGGTAAAAAAAATGCTTCACCTTCTGTCCTCTCCAAAGCTCCTTAGCAAGCAAGGGAAAGATCACTCTAGCAGGCTCTTCTGCAAATGCCTTCCCCTTCCCAGGCATGATACAACGCAGCTGCCTTGAGAATTTGAAAATCTCATCTTAGTGCAGTATGAACTGATGAACCTATAGTAACAGATTGAAGTAACCAGACATCAGTATAATTATTACTTCCTAAACTACCAAAAGATTAGCATATACCTTGCAAAAGTGAAGTAATTTCTTATCCTTAGCCTTTATTCTGTGAGAAAAAGGTGAGAAAAATTCTGCCTAATTATTAGCTGAAAAAAAAAACCAATTCAGATATTGAGGAAAATTAGTTGCTTCCGAAGGACAAAGTTTGCCATGGCATTCTAGCATGTGATTCATACATGAATATAAAACATGGCTATCTTAGCTCATAGCTATTGTTTCAAGACTTGTCAAGTCTTGCTGTCAGAAACCAGACTTTCAGCTACATCCCAGACTGAAGAGGGTAAAAAACAGGATGCAGAGATGAGGTCTTCTTAACCCCACAGGAAACAAGTCTGCACATTCAAGTGGATGTCTGAGGGAGACCACAAACACCTTCCCACTTCACTTGAGAGATCACAATGACACTCAATATTCAAGTAGATATATTCAAGGTAAGAATGGGAATGTTTTAATATGGTCACTGAGCCCTACGCACAGTCTCTGTCCCTCTGTTCTCACAGGGTAGAAACACACAGACATCTGGATCTATTGGAGCTGGTTTGCATTCTAAAAATAGCTACAATATTAGTACACAGATAGAGATATTTAGTATCAGATTTGCAACATGGGCTGCAAAAAGACCTTCATGAAAGAGATTTCAAATATAAATAGAGCATCATGAGAGGACTTGCATTAAGTTTCTCATTGATGTGCTGGAACACAGCTAGAATTACAGTGCACAGCTGGTTTGACCATACTGTGCTTTGCAGCTAGCCAGAGGCCAGTATGTCTTGTAAGAAAGCTGTTTGCTGTGCATGACATGCTTTTGTATGTGGCAGCCTGAGAGCAGCAGTGAGCCACAACAAAAAATGGCCCCACACCAGCAGGCGAAGAAGCATGGGCAGCACTTGGCAGTGTCCAAACAGATTTAATTACTTTTATTTGTGCATGCCATAGATTATAAATTGCATTCAGCACCTCATGCATGGACACAAGTGTCGCTGTTGAGCAGGACAGGAACAGAAGGACTCCAAGTTAAAAGGCAAGGAATGAAACTGATTTATTTCAAATGCACCGCTCTATATATAGAGAACACCATGCAAACTAATTTCATTGGTCTTGAAGTAAAAACATCCCACACCATTGGTGTGCAGTGAATGACACACGGTGGCAGAACATATCTATAAAACAATGTGAACAACAAGAGAGATTAGAGAATTATTTACATTCTTTCCCAACTGTTTACCAGGCTCTCGCCTGGTTAGAAAAACCTCTCTCTCTGACTGAACTGAGAATATCCATACACAAGGACCAGAAGTGTACAATGAAACGAAAGATTTGTAGGAAAATTTTGTGTCTTTTCAGCTTGTCACTTTTGTGGTTTGGTTTCCGTTTTATGCAGTTTTTTTTTTTTTTGAAGAGAGGTAGCATAAAAATGTAAAATTTTTTTTTTTAGCATCAGACCTGCATTTTCTACAAAGATTTTAATCAGAAAACAAACAAGAAATGCCAATAAGACTAATAAGAAAAGGGGAGAAGAATATCTTGCATGTTAAAGTGGATGAACTGGGAGACACCACACCTTCCCTCCTCACTGAAGAGACACAACATTTATCACTTGCCTGTAACTTTTGCTGTTACCTGTTAAATGTTTATCTATAACTTTTATTATTTATGAAATACAAATATTTCTGAATTAGATCACAAAGAGAGGAACAGAAAAATTATCTCCACTTAAAATATTCATAAAAAATGGGTTTTTGGCTGGTCCTCTTGCAGTCAAGACAAAATGAACTATGTATTTTTAGTTTCAGATACTAATTTGTCCTTAAAAATATCACCAGCATAAAGGAGAAGAGTGACTAGAATTCAACAGCCCAGATCATGTCCATATGTCCTTACAGGAATCTAAGCTACTTTTAATAGGAAACGTGAGGTGGCAATTGCTGGTCCCAGCACTTGGGACCAAAGCACATGTCATGCCACAGCAGTTCTCTTGCAGTCAGTAGCAAAACATCTTGATGGTAGGAATCTGCAGCTTTACCTCAAGCAGGTTTACTCTGAGAGCATTTAAACAGTGCGTCTTTCTCTCATCTTGGATACTTATTCTACTTATTACCATCTTTAAAGCAGGAAAATCATGGGCTGTATTATTGAGGACACAGTCCAAAAGCAAGTCTGTTCTGTCTGAGAGAATTCTGTGTCTACACTTGAATAGAAACTTTTCCACATTGCTCATGGGAATGTACTGTGGCCAGCACTGGGTGGTGGAGAGCATCATCCTTTGCTGCATAGGGCCTAATGCCTGAGCTACTGTAAGTCTTGGTACTTCCTGCCCCTAGATATTGTCACATGATCTCATTTCATCCTGAATTTTACAGGCAATGGGCATTCCAGGCAGTACAAGCTTTGGCCTTTGCAAGAATATATCTGACAAAGTATGTCCATTTTACCTACTTGATTATGACATTCCAGATTGCATTAACATCTGGAGAAGAGGTGCTTACAAAGTAGCATCCTGAAATTCTGTGTAGGTGGAGGCCTCACCTTAATCGACAGTGAGTATTGGAATAATTTTAGTATTACTGCTCCTGGTGAAAATTTTTCTTCTGTGTCATTGAAGACGAAGAATTTTTCTTCTTGTGTCATCAACTTTACAATGTTTACTTTCTTTGACCCAGATTCTAGATTCCTGAAGCCATATGAGACTATGTACTTCCATTTGACAAAGGTTATTTCTAGCCCTGACAGTCCTGGGATAAATAACAGAACAGCACAGGAATGCATGCTTTGAAAATAGTAACTTTGCCAGTAATTTTTTTAATTAACTAATACACCATTGTCTTGCTTTTGAACAGTGACCTGCTATTTTCTGGTGACCTTGCCTATGATTTGGAAGCAAATGGGGTCAGTCCTGTTGTGTTACCCACCCTACCAATGTTGTACACTGTTAATCAAGCTGGCCTGTGCAGAAATCATACCAGCCCACAGGTGACTTATTAAAGATGTCAACATCAACTTGCCCCTATGAAATCCATATCAATATATATTGGTAACTGTTAAACACCCCATTCTCACCACCCTCTTAGTCCCCACATACTCATTTCCACAAGATTTTAATATTCAAATTTTTATTTCAAATCCTCCTGCCAGTAGAACATCTGAAAGATCTTTCTCCCCATCCTGCTTGCCATTATCCACAGAGACAGCCAAACCCTTCTTTCTTTTCCCAGCAGTTTTCTGCTGCAACATTTTTCTTTCACTACCAAATTTCATTAGAAAGCATCTGCTGACTTCCAGGAAGGTATTTTATTGGTCATGCTGTAGTGGGCTCCACATAAGAAGATTTTCATTTGCTTCTACTAAAAATGTCCTCTCTCTTAAAGATACAAAGCACAGGAACACTTCTTGAATCAGAACATAATTTCTGGTAAGGAATCGTGTGTCCTGAATTTCTCCCAGGCAGTGCAGGAGAGCAGGTTGTTTAATATGAGCATGTCTGTGTAACAGATGGACTGTTGCAGAGTTGTGACCACACTAATAAATTAGCGTAATTAGCTCCAAGGGAAAATGGGGAGAGAAGAAGCACCATTCACTTGCAACGAGGGCCAATACAATATGAGGTGCATCCATCTTTTATATGTGGACTGTGATGGCTCAGATAATGCCAAAATTTACAGATGCGGAACAATTTTCGTTCACTTTAGATCAAAGCCAAGGATCAAAAAACATAGTATGGATAATGCAAGACGTTGATTACTAAGAGTAAAAAACCATTATGTGAATCAATATATACCCACTGTTGTTCATTGCCTAAGTCAGAACACAAATCATCCTGATTTCCATTTCTTTTTGATCTTCTACTAGGTTTGACAACTGCTATTGAATTGAGGGACATCTAGTCATTTCTAGGCTAAGAACTGAAGCTAAAAATGTTCCTGTTTCCTGAGCCTGGGGTGATACAGGTTGTCCTAAAAACTCAACAGCTATAACAAGTTACCCTAGCTTGTCTTTCCCATTGAGCCTCACTACCTAATAACTAAGCAGGGCATTACAAAAAACTGAAAAATAGGAAAAAACAATCTCCCCACTCTCAAGAGTCTTACAGGGAATGGTAAAAGTCAACATAATTTGTAAGAACCTATGGCAGTGTAAATGTTGTACTAAAGGGGACCTATCTGTGGGCATAAATGTCTGAGAAAAGTGGGGATCCACTGTGGGTCCCCACAATGAAGATTTGTAAGGAATATGTAATGATTCACCAAGTCATACTGTCTCCCCTCAAGTCAATGCTCAGTCACCCAAATAAGCAAGTTAGGATTTGCATCAGGCAGTAGTGATTTGACTGCTGGGATTCAGCAATTGTTACTGCAAGTCACCAACACTCTCATACCACAGAAGTATCAGGAAAACTGCATCTTACTGCTATTTTTTTGTCTCTCTGCAGCACTGTCGTGTGCTTAAAAACATTTTCCTGTTTTTTGGAATTCTTTTTCTTCTGTTACTTCCACGGGAAGATACATCTGAAGCCATGAGGACAGCACAAGGACAAAGCTGGTGGTTTTAACAGTGAACTCTAACTCTTCTACCAAAGTGACTTTGAGCTAGTTCCACAGCAATTAGCCCTACTCTTCATATTGTGAATGCTCCAGATGAGACCATATGATTTACTTTTTAAATAAATACCTGTTTTATTTTAATAAAATATATAATTTTAATTTATATTAGGCTTGTTAAAGAAAAGGTAAATTGGTCTGAGGTTAATCTGGAAGCTTCATACTCAAGAATATGGATTCATATCTCAAGCCATGTGCTTTGGTGATTATCTTTCTGGTCCAGATTTCAACTCAGAAGAAATCCCCAGGGCAAGCTGAAAACCTGTCATTTTCTTGCAAGAAGATAGTTCAATCTTGGAAGAATGTAGCAGGAGAAGTTGGCAGTCAGTGCCTATCATGTCCTTTGGGGACTGGATCATTTGCTGTAATCATAATGCTCCTAGATTCCTTATGGATCACTTTTTCCAGTAATACCTGTGGAGAGAAATCAGATTAGCACCCACCTGTTGTCCCAGGAACAACCTGAATTCAAAACTGCCGGCATGCTGACTTCATACCATTGTTTCTCTCAGAGAGGCTTAGTTCTGCTTGTGAGGAACATAGATTTTTAGCTGCTCTGGCAGTGGACAGCACCAAAGACCTTCTAGAAAGACCACAGTGCTCCTGTCAAGGGAGAACACTGATCATCTCTGATGTGGCTTATAAGCAGCTGAAGGACAAAGAAGAGAGATGGAGGCTGACAGTAGCTAAGACTTTGTGATATTGTTGTGAATGGCATTTGTCACAGGATGTCCAAGGTCCAGGTGCCCTGTGATGATTTCCCCTGATATCACCAGCAACCACAAAGCCAGAAAATCCACCTCTATAGCTGTCCAGCAACTGACAAGGGAACCAGTTTGATTCAAGAGTGCCTGGAGGAAATATATTCTACATGACAATAGAGCCTTCCAGAGCTACGAGACATGGTGGAAGCAACATAAAAGGGGAGAGACAGGCAAGACCCCAAATTGTAGCACCTTAGTGGCTTTTATCCAGGTGTGCTGCTCTCTGCCTTATGCACCTGATAGGTTGATGCATTGTGGTTAAATCCATACCATATAAATTTGCCAGTACCACCAGGGATCATGAACTACATCCTGGCTACAGAACCCTAAGTGATTCTTCCCTTTAACAGATTATGTACTATTTACCATCATGTCTGGTGTTTCTGTAGTTTATATAAAGGAATTACTTTCTTCATATCACATTATAAAATACAATTCACAATCTATGGGTTTTTACAGCAGTCATATTATACTCTTTGGTATATATTAAGTTAGCTTTCACTGTCTGACATATGGTTTCTCTCTTAAGAAAGAAAGCAAAATAGACAAGGAGTGTAATTTCAGCCATTTCCACATCTCTCATTTTGCATGATTTAATGCTTTTCCTTTGAATCCATTCGAAGAGAAGAGTCTTCATGCAGGCATATACACAAATCTCCTATGATTTCCAGTTTTACTAATATGACTACAATTGCTCCACATTAATTTTCCTTTTCTTACTTAATTTTTGCTTCTTTCTCTTGCTATAAAAGCTAAAAGCACAATACATCAAAACAAATCAGCCTGTTTTAATCAAAAGTTTCCTAAATAAACATCATATACAGCATGCCAAATATCCCTCATTTCAGATTTCTTCTTTAAAAGAGAATAAACACTATCCATTCTCCCTCTGACATAATTTAGAAACATTTGAGAATAGATAAGCACTAGACAGGGTAAAATTTTTGCAGAACATTCCAGTTCTGCCAGGGGAAGGGCCTTAAGGTAATGGTATACTCCAAATTGGTTCTTGCAGTTCACTGTTGCAGCAGGGAATGCTGCAGCCCACTGTGTCTGGTGAGAATTTGTCTCTAAATTTGAACATCTAAATAGTCAAATAATTAAATGTAATCACGTAGTGATTTTCATAGTTGAGACCCCAGGTCTATGGAACAGACACATCATCAACTCTTCCAGGGATTAACTCATCCCTCTTATGCTATATGTGAACACATGATTTCTATCATCTCATGTATTAGGTCATATTATTTCTGTTTGTACAGAAGTGGTTGATTTTCTTTATGGCTTTGTAAGAGACAGTGCAGCCAAAAACCAAGCAGTGATGAGGAATGGGTGCTGATCTATTTGAGACAGAAAGCATTCAAAGCCTTGAATGACAGGCTCCTCAGGGAAGGTGGGAAGAATATGGCAAGGATACAAACTGCAGTGCTGATGTCAAGGTGAGACCAGATGAACAGGCTAATCCAAAACTCCCTACAAGGAAACACCCTTCCCAACACTTTGGAGGCCAGAGACATGCCTCATCCCAAAGCCATGTTTACATACCAAGGCATCACAGAGCAAAAGATTTTCCCTTAAGGACATAGAGGGAATAGTTTTATTTTTCTCGCTGAGGTGATAGATTTTCCACGATAGCATTTTTACGTTATCAAGCAACAATAACTTGGTGCTGCAGATTTATAGATGACTCACGGGGTTACAACCCTGCTCCCTACCTCACCAGCTGGATGCCCTTGTGTCCCTTCAACAATATGCTGAGGCCCTCTTCTTGCACTATAAACCACAGTGCAGCCACACTTTACAGCAATGCTGATGATTCCACTGTCCTCTCTAAGGTCAAAGAGCACTGAGTACAGCTGGGCAAGAATTTGTAAAGAGAGAATTTACTGCTAAGTACACTCTTAGAAATACAGAGCTTTTCTAAGTATTTTTAAAGTAAATCTTGAAATTACATCACAATTCTGGTTGCAATTGTAATTGTATTAACATACCCTTTTTATAAAGGAAATATTCCAGATATTGATTTTGAGCAAACAATTTTGCTTTTAAAACAAATCTGAATGGAGAAAAAGATGCAGGAAAATACTGTAGAATACTCTGAAAAAGAGCATAGAATCGTAGAGTTTGTGATGAAGAAAATGTATACAGCACCCAGAAATAATTATTTTTCAATACTTCTATGTTTGCCACCAGAACAAAATAATCCATTAGTCCCAGAGGTGTAAAACTCATCAATTTAGAAAAGTTAAATGTTGAATATCACAATAAAAGTTAAGATTATTGTCTGAGAAAAAAAAAATCTAATTAATTTTAAAGAGAATGTATGCTTTTAAATGAGAATCTAGCCCTAATAAAATTGATCTAGACAGTAGATTTTTCTGTGGACCAGTTATCTGGAAAACATCCCCATGTTTTCTGTGAATGGTAGATGGGCTTTTAATTTCTCAGCTCTTCATTATGCATCTCATTTTTTTTTTTTTTTTTGGCTGCTTTTCTTTAAAGTCCCAGCTGATCTATTAATGGGATTATGTGAGATTCTAACCTTGCCATGTTTAAAAAGATAACTTTTTCTTTTTGCACTGTTGGACAAAATTGGAAATATGTCTCAAGACAATAGAGGTAAGGATACCTGCTCATCAGAATTTAGAGGTTTCAAGGAGAGAGACAGACATTTACTTTTAATCCACTTTTGAGTAAAACATTTCACTGAAGAAGCTTCTAGAGATCAAGGCCTGCTACGTTAGAAAGCAAGACCAAATGAAAACAAGGACAGTGGGAAACAGGCCCAGAGACCTTTAGCATCACACACAGTGCTGTTCCTGTAGTGCTGCCCAGCAGTGTCCAAGCATGTGGAATGTCATCACAAGCATCAGGTTCCCCTGTGGTGTCAGCCTAGCCTGGGCTGGAGGGAACAGCACCTACACAGTTGTTTGTGTGTCTATGACAGAATAGCAGTCCCAAGAAGAAAAACTGCTAACAACTTGCTTTTTGCATCCCATTTGAAAATCTAAGTATGTGTCACTGATAGTATGGTTTTGTTCTTATGGTTACCTCACACTTAAATGTCCAGAGAAACAATCCATTGCCTTCTAGACCAAGGGATGGACAGGCACATAATACTGTTATTCACTGTCCCATCTCTGATGGAAGGCAGACACTTTGAAAGCAAACAACTTGCACCAACATGAGGCCTGCACATAAGGACTGTTTGCATTTCCTTCAGTAAAAAAACCCTCATTTTCTGTCCTCATTTAGCAATTAGCTTTTTTATTGGTAAAAGTTTTTTAACAGTATATAATTAAGTGGAATACTCTTAGAGAAGAATAACCTTCAAGTACCCAAGCATTACAGACCTTATATACCTTTTCTATCTGATAGTTAAATAAACATTGTAAGTACACAAGAACAATTTACAATGGTAATTAAGAGGCAAAACTAAAGTAAAGCATTTCGTAATAGAACGAAGATACTACAAAGAGTCGTAATATGAACATATCCTTAGGAAAAAAGTGCTCAGACTTCAATAGGATCTGCCAAGCTGCTCAATTAATATCTCATCATTTGTTGTGTCTTGTCCATTGCTTAACTGTCTTCCTTCACATTTTCAGCAAATTGTGGAAGTGATGGCAGGGTTTTAAAGTGAACTATCAAAACCTTTGAGTACTTCTCCACCTTGGGGTTTCAGATGGGAACTGTTTCTCTGTTGATAGGGACATTTCTACTTCTCCTCTGTCTCCCCCTTTCACCTCAGACTGACATAAGAATAAGTAGTGGTCAAACTCTCTGAAATGGTGAGTAGGACCAGCACAGCTGCTTAGTGTTCTCAAAAAAGGCACAGTGTCTGGCACAAGGCAGCTGCTTCTATCAAGCACAGACTCAAGTGGAAGTCACCTGGGGAATAAAGTGCCTTGGGAAGAAAATACTTTCTTGTCAAGGCATTGTTTTCCCTATTCAACACCCACACTTGTTCCCTGACTAGTAAAATGGGTGTTACACAACTACAGGCTTCCAGTCTGGAACGGCCTGAATGAGCTACTGATGAGAATCTTTGCCTGAAAGGCACAAACAACAATCATTATTGAGCTATTGCCACCCACAGACCCTTCCTTCACCAAGAAGTTAAGCAAGTGCAAGGCTGAGCTGGCAGGTATGCCTGCTGGCTAACAGCAACTAGCAAGAACAAGTAACAAAAGCAGTAGCTTTGCTGTTCAGGGTAAACAACACTTCAGGTGACACATCTTGAACCAGCAGGTTGCGGGCAAGAGCTGATAGACTTCCACCATTTGACATCTCAGCTTATATACCTATACCTATATATACCTATAAAGCCAACACTTTGTATGTGATATTGATGAAGGAGGATGCATGGGAGCTGCTAAAGTCCTTGCCTTGACTTCAGCCAACAAACTGCTCAAGAATTTTGCCAGGGGCACTGCAATTCAGTCTGTTGAATTGGCTACAATCCCTGGCTCTAAAACCAGGTTCCAAGATGACCTTGGATAAGCCACTTGATTTCTGGATGCCTTGTGGTTCACATATTGCTTGCTTGAGCTTGAATTGTGAAGTATTTGCTATGCCATTTTTAGGCCTGAAGCAGTCTATGCTGGGACAATAATAATACAATTCATATTTCAGCCTGGACAAGACCTGTAAGCTTGAACCTTTCTGTCTGCTGGTTGTAGGGTATGTCTAATCTGCACGCACTTCGCAGCATGTCTGAGAGCCCAGAGTTCCTCATTGTCCAAAGCATGAGCATTGTTGCTTCTCTCCATGGCACACATCTCTTTGGACTGTCTGGGTCCCCAGTTTAAACATTACATAAAGAAATAGAGTAAATTACATAAAGCTACTTTTTTGGGGGTAACTGGTAAAGCTTCAAAGATCCACCAAAAGCTAAATTTGCTGCATTTAAAACAGGAAAATCCAGCTCCTATTTTCAACAAAATTGTATTTCACCATTTACTTAAGCATAAGCATGTAAGGCAATATCAATTCGAACACTACAACTTAAAATTATTGAAGGTGCCAGTTAAAAAAACAGCAAAATAAGGAGAGCTCTATACATCTAGTTTAAAGTATTTCCTTCCCTTGTGTGGTGAGTTTAGGGATAATTGATAAGGGATCCCCTCCTTATCTTTGTCTTGACACACAAGATTTTTTATTTTCTCCTTCTGTCCTCTTAATATGGCAGAGTGAGTGAGTGTCTTTGTGGGCATCTGGCCACCAGCCAAGTCTAACTCTCCACATCTCCAATTTTATTTGTTTAAAAAAAATTAATGATTGTTAGATTGATTTTTCAACCTAGCCATAAATTACCAAGTTCATTCACAATCACTCAGTTTCAGTGTTAGAATTTAACTAAAGAGACAACATTAGTACAAAATAATGTTTCTGCTGAACTTATTCCTTTAAATGATCATAAAGTCTATGATATGAATATTAACTGATGAAAAGGGGAATGTACCTAAGTTCACCTAAGAAAGCTAACAGTATTCCCATATATTATACAATATTTAACTAATTCCCTTCTACCCCAGTGACTTCAGGAATATACAGTCTGTTAAATGCACATTTAAACTTGCTGTGTGCTGTAAGTGGTCCTGTGTCTGGACATAAGCCATTCCTACTGCATGTCCTACAGATATGCAACAGAACACACAAATGAAGATCAAAACCAAATTGCAATCAATGACATTATCAGGTATGCAGCTTCTGCAAGTAAGCCAATGTACTTGGTATTCCTTACAAGTTTTGCTTGACTAAATACATTTATATAGAGGTGGTGGAAGTCAATAGTTTCTGCATTTTATCCCTCATAAATCCCGTATTTTCAAACTGACCTTTCCAAGATAGTAACAAACACATCATTACACACAGAATTAAGCAGAACTAATGACACCTTGATACACTCGGCAGTGCAGCTACACAGGACAGAGTTATTGCCAGAAGCTCTGGCCTGGGAAGCAAACAGTCTACAGCTTGAGAAGGAAATTAAAAAAGCCTATTGAATAGAAAAGATTATTTCATTGTACAGCATCATAAAGCACAGCAGTAAAAATATAAGTGAGACGTCCATCTGAGGAACAGCCCTGTCATCTAAAATTTCTTTCTGATAGTGTGTATCCCATGTAAAAAGGCAGTTCTTGAACAGCAAGACTTAGAGAACCATCCAGGACCATGCCAAGACATGGACAGGTACAACCCTCCTTAGCACTCCCTATTTTCCAAAGGCCCATAGCATTCTCTGGCAAGATTATTGATATATATAATGCTGGGCAACACAACAACAGCTACCAGCCTCTACACTTGAGATTTCATATAAGGATTTTCTGACAGTGAAAGTTGAGAATCCAATATTCCTGGTACAATCCAGTTATCACTGTCATGAAGGGAGACAGGGATCTCAGTGCTGGATGATAAGCCAAGGACACAGTTGCCTGGAGTTTGTAAAAGCAGGTCTGACATATTTTCACTCCCTTGTCCCATGAGACAGAGGATCCTTACACATGAATACAGATAGTCCCCATATATTATACAGTAAATAACCCAGGTTCTTTAAAAAAACAGGACTCTTCTTATTTCCACTTCCCATTGTCCAACTGAAGGTTTGGCTGCTCTGACTTCAGAACTATCTGAAGATGTGACTAACATCTCCTCCTCTCTGTAAACAAGAGGAGAAAAACTCAGTGATTGCTATACTTAGGAAGTTGGTACTCTACCTCTCAGAAGTTTTAGTTTTGATTAATTCAAGTGCATTTCAGGAACCCATTTAAAGAGCATTATTTCAAAATTATACCAATGAGATTACTGTAAAACTGAAGGCTCAGAGAAAATGTTTGTGGAGATTCAAATGTTTCTTCCAGGGCTCAGAGAACCAGATAAGATGGCTTTGAGCCAGATGAGTTCTAAATAAGCCTTGAGTAAAAATTCATTCTGGTCATAATTTAAGATCACTATAGCAACAGAATCACACTTGCCAAGTATGCAACATTATAAAATTACAACAGACTTTAAGAAAAAAATCTGTTTTCTAGCCATTTTTAAAAATAGATTTAAAACTGTATTATGGAGGTGGCAACAGTTTTTCAGGAGCAAGATCTTATTTTATTCTGGATGGTTAAGAAAAAGCTATGTAATATGCTAATTAAATTTACAGCATGTATCTCCTGGAATATGGAAGAGTCTTCTAAGAAATCCATGAAATTTTACATCTCAGAAACAGATGGTACAGTAAAAAGAGGATTAAAGGGATGATGAAAGCAATCTGTGTAATGTCCACTGTGCAGTGGGAGAAAAGAGTGAGAAGTAAGGTGTGCTAAGGCGCATCCTTCCCCATACACTTCCAGCCATTTGAGCCCAAAGGGAAGGCATAGGTTTTGCACAAGAGCAGAAATGACACCTTTGTTCCAAATTCAGTACAGTTCATCTCAATACAGAGCTGAGACACCAGATAAAGCAGCAATCTTGACCTATGCTCTGTGATGTATATCACCCAATACCTGAGCTACAAATTAAGCTTCTCAGCTGACTTCTTCCCCATTATTTAAGCACAGATGAGTTCCTGGAGAAAGAACTACAGACAGTTCAGCCACGTTCTTATTTCTTTTGACAGCAGCAAAGATCCATGTTCCTTAGTGGGAACACTGCTAGGAGGATCCCATGTACACAAGGCAGTGCAGACTACAGTTAAATGCAGCAGTTTAACTTGGACTGGCACACTCAGCTTCCTTGCACAGGAATTCTGCTGGTTTTATGTAACAGCCTTGCTGCAGCCTTGCAGGCATCTACATCCACTAAACACATCTACCTGGCCTGCTGCCAAATCCAAGGATAATCTGGAACCAATGCTAGATTTGAGAAAATCCTGCACACTCAACAATGCTTGCAATTGGGATTTAAAAGTGTACAGGTACATACCTGTATTTACAGAAGTTTTGGAGAGATCTTAATCTGGGATGCTCAAATGAAGAGGAGGGGGTCCCAATTTTCTTCTCTAAGGAAAGTTCACTCCCTAACAGCCACAAAACAGCATAAAACAACCAGATCCTTTTGTACACTGCACCTTCCATCACAATTTCTCTGCCACACAAATTACCTGGTGCATACCACTGTCTTTGGCAGCTCTCAGACCAACCTTCCTCTCTTGTAGAATAAGGGGCTAAGATGGAAAGTCCAGAAGGCTGGATGAGGCACAAATAACTGTTTCCAATGTCACTTGCTCCTGCAGGGCAGTGCAGTGAGGGAAGTAACTTGGGGAAGCTGCAGGTAAGATACAGGAAGCCTTCCAGCTAGGTTTCAGCATCACTTCTAAGAAAGGGAGAAATCAAAATGCCTCCTCCTCCATTGAAGCCTTGCAGCAACAGACATATCTAGATTTAAGAGAAGTCATGAAAATCTTTCTGACCCATAGAGTACCTGAAGAGGCTTTACAGGAAGGCTCGAGAGGGGTTTTTACAGGGGCTTGAGAGGACACATAGTGACAGGACATGGTGGAAGGGCTTTAAACTAAAAGATAGTAGGTTTAGATTAGAGGTTAGGAACAAATTCTTTAAGAGTGGTGAGACATTGAACATATTGCGCAGAGAGGCTGGGAACTCTCTATTCTTGCAGGAGTTCAAGGCTCAGTTGGATGGGGTCTCTGAGTAATCTGGATTAGTGGAAGGCATCTCTGCCCATGGTGAGGGGATTGGAACTAGATGATCTTTAATGTCTCTTACAACTCTAACTGTACTATGATTCCAGGATTCTATGATTTATCTTACTCTCTATGGATTTCTTAATCCTGCAATCTGGAGATAATTGCCCTGTAGCCAGCCTGAACACTACTGTCCAGATCCAACCATCCTGCATGTTCTTTAAATTATGCTAGCTTCATTTTTAACTCAAAAACCTTTGATTAAGCAGTGTCTTAATTACTCTGAATATCAAGACAGTTCAAGGTCAATCTTCCTCCACATTCCTAAGTATGCTCATTGGAATTTGTCCCTTAACACCAACACTAAAAGTATGAGTTTCCTGTGGCCCTGCTACACAGCTCTATAGTGCAGAGTGCACCTGAACACCTGCAGTTATAAAAGATACTGACTCAGCATCCATCATGACCCTGATTTTTGTCTTCCATGCTGTAAGGGCTCTTTCACTTCCCTCAACACTCACAGCTTAGGGAAACTGCTGGGATCCCCTGGAATCAGGTGGAATCATCCCCTAAGAACTTCTATTTTACTACTATTCTCTCTCATGTTTTTATAAGAAGCAATAGGTAGGAACAAGAAGGTAGAGACTCCTTATTAAGATTTCTCCAGGACTGATAATTATGTGAATAACTTTTCTTGTTATTCAATAGTCTGACTCTCTTATGTGACAGATCTCTACTTGAAAGCTTTTCCCATGAACATCTTCCTCTCAGCCTCACTAGAAGACAGCTGGTCTGCACCTTTCAGCTGCAGGAAAGCAGAGAGCAGCACTTGCTTGGACAAAGTTCAACACATTCAACGAACAGCCAGCTGCTCACCTTGTCTTGCTGAGAGTGGAATCCTGGAGACAAGCAGTGTCTAGGTGTTCTCCACATGAAGAACAGTCATGTTTGTGTGCCACAGTTTTGGGTGCCACTGTATAAGAAAGATGTTAAGCCATTACTGAGCATCCAAAGGAGGGTGACAAGGAGGGTAAGGGGGGGAAGACGTATGAGGAGCAGCTGCGGTGACTTGGTCTGTTCAGCCTGGAGAAGAGGAGACTGAGGGGAGACCTAATTGCAGTCTACAACTTCCTTATGAGGCAAAGAGGAAGGGCAAAGACAGATCTCTTCTCTGTGGTGACCAGTGACAGGACCCAAGGGAATGGCCTGAAGTTGTGTCAGAGGAGGTTTAGGTTGGGTATTAGGAAAAGATTCTTGCCCCAATTGGTAGCTGGGCACTGGAACAGGCTCCCCAGGGAAGCTGTCACAGCACAAAGCCTGACAGAGTTCAGGAAGCGCTTGAACAATATTCTCAGGCACATGGTGTGACTCCTGGGAGGACGTTGTGAAGGGCCAGGAGCTGAACTCAATGATCCTTGTGGGCCCCTTCCTACACAGCATATTCTGTAATTCTATTTTGATCAAAATATATGGTGTCAGAGATGCAGTTTTTCTGATGTAGCCATTTTCCTGCTTGAGACCTAGTAGGACCCTGAGGATGTTCCAGTATGTGGCTGCATACAAAATGCTATAAATAAAACCATTTTACTCTTAAACCCAAAGACCTGGCTAATATGAATTGCATTAAATAGCTCAGCAGTGCCACTTGAAGTGATACACATTTAAACCTGCTTCATGGGGGGACCTGAGAACTTTTAGCAGGATACTGAAAAGGGCTCTCAACTGCTATTATCAGTACAACTTTATGGACACAACAATGTCATTGCAGAAATCTTGGTTAATCAGTTCCCAGAAAAACAGTTCACTTCATGAAAATATTTCAACAAACACCAGTTTTAACACACAGAAATGGCTCTTGCTACTGTCAATAATGGTTTATGTCTAAATGGTATTTGTGGAGAGTTGCACCTCGTTGAGTGGTTTGTGGGCTTGACCTGAGATGTTCAGAAGGAAGCTGGTTTGTACATTGTGCAAGGATAGCAAAGAAGTGTTAAAAGGAACAGCTTGCCTACAAATGAGTTTATCAAACCAGATCTATGCCTCTGACCAGGCCACTAGCCCAAAGGTTTGGTTCATTAACTTCTCTTTTCTTATAAGGCAAGGATCAGATCTCACTCACCAGGAATAACAGCTGGCATTCAGAGGCACATGCTGAAAGCATGTGCCTCTGGAAGTCCTACATTACAAGTCCTGGTAATGTGACTACGCAACAGTCTCACACTTTCCTGGAAGGATCTGCAGTGCAGAGAGGACAAATCTCTGGTCAACTGTCTGTCAGTATCCAACTGGGTGCAGGCTTCAGCTGCTACATGACCCTCAGCTTTATCCTGCTGCCCAAATAGGACTCTATTGACCATGAGATCACAAGTCAGGTAAATGCCTGTGCAGGAGGCATGTGACACAAGCCTGCTGCAGCCAAGAACAAAACTTCAGCCAGAAGTACCCCTGAATTCCCTTCCCTACTGAGTGAAGCATTGCTAGGACCAGCCACAACACGGCCTCTGTCTTACTTCCTCACAGCAAACAGGGCAAGTAAGAAAATCATATCTGGCACATCACAGTGGCCACAGATGAGGAAAGGATCAAGGCTGCTGATCTGCATGTGCTTCTATTTTACCTTCAGGGCAACAAAACAGAAGTGGATATCCCACTGAGATTTCCGAGTCAAATCTCCAGTAATAGAGCGTGCACAAAGGTTTGTTTTCTGGGGCTGAGAAAGGAGTACAAAACTGATTACGTTTTGCTCTGGGAAGGGGTAACATCGTAAGTATGAACAGTTCTACTCCATTGACGTCAGACACACCAAAGCAGACAGGCCTAATAATCAGCAGCAGTGGTAGCATGACTGAAAAAGAGAGCTGGGATGAAGCCTGACAAAGCGCTGTGTTCTTCTGGATATATGATCACGGAGATTAGCATGCAAATCTCTTTATAGTTAAGGCTGATAGCTGCTGGGAACTGTTCCTTACCAGACATGACTCTTCTAAGAAACCAGACAGTTTATATTGCATGAGCCACTGGAAGACACAGAGATGAAAAAGAAGCTGGGAACCTTGAGCATTGTATGCTGTATGTCTGACATTCCAGACCACTTGCAAATATCCCTAAGGAGCAGTGAGAATAATTAATTTTGCACTGACCTTAGTGAAGTAAGGCCACCTCTGAGGGTCTATAAATAATTCTTGCAGTACTAGTGTTAAAACATGAAGAAATGCTAAGGAGATAAAATTTATTCTACTAATGGAGGACTTCAGATGTATATTACAAAGAGTAATGGTTAGAGTTCTAGACTAATTCACAGATGTGAAGACTACAGTTGACTGCTACAGAGGTCAGCACTCTAGTTCTTAAATATAAAAGCCTTTGTGAACAACTTGTGAACAACTGTTGGTGATCCTGGAGTCTTTGAGACCAAGGAGACAGACTCATATATGCACCCAATACAACCAGATCCAAAGACACAAAACAGGAGTTCTCACTCTTGCACTTTGTATTTTTCATTTCTCTATCTTTTGTGACAAGAGAAATTCTCACTTTATCTGTGAGTAATATCCGTGCAACATACCGAAGGGTAAATCTCCAGTATAAAATCAGGAGGTCTTTTCCGAAGGGTGAGTCATAGTGCTTTAGTTCCTATTCTCATTGACTTGCTGAACCCAAAGATATATCAGAAGAATTTTTTTTAAAGGCAGAAGCTGATCTTTAAAATACGTTTTTCCGTAAACTGTTTAATGTCTCTGCATTAGAGAAGCACAAACTGTCCCCCACTGCAGTCTGTTGTAGACCAGGTACAGTTTCACAAAAGAAAACTGTTCTACAGATTTGAACAACATACCCACTTTAATTTGTTGCATGCTTTAAATGCAGATAACACTATAAACACCATGAAAATCAGGCTTTACTTGCCAAGTCAGAGTTTCTTTAACAGATATTGTGATGGACAGAAAGTTCAAGCTGGCCATCTAAATTCTATATTGCTTTAAATCTTACACATACTACCCAAGGAAAAGACAAAGTCTTTGGAGATATTAGTTACTCCGTTATTATTCAGCTTAAATTAATTGTCAATTAACACTTGTTTTCTTCCATTCATAATACAAATAGCAGGAGAATTGCAGAACCTATCTACAGTAGAAGTTTTCAACTCTTTTACCACAGTCCTACAAAAAGCAAGTTGTTAATAATAAAAAGTTTTAAATTGAAAAAAAGTTTTAAATCTCACAAGGTGAAAACGCAGGCAGGTGTATTATAGTGTTTATATGACTGAGGTTCTCCTCCTAAAAGGTATATGTTACTTGTAAGAATTCATAACTGTATGTTCCAGTATCTTAACAAAACTAAATTCTGTAATTGAGATAATCACTGTAGGACTGCATTGTTTACTCCTCGCAGGTATAGGGCAGAAAAAGGACTCCTGTTACTTCCACCAAAATGTTAGAGAACTCCTTTTAAAAGTAATTGCAAAGAGAGCAGAAGTAAAGTGTTTGGGAGGACCTGGGAATGAACTGATGAGACTCCACAGGTACCGAAGAGAGTGACTTCAACCTCAACTATAAACAAAAATAGGAGACTAGTCAGGAGGAGAATTTCAAAGACACAATCTATAGCGAGTCTGGAGTTGTAGACTCTATTCATTTTTTGATACATTCGAAGTTAGCCCTTGCAAAGCAGGCTGTCTAGCCTATGGGGAAACTAAAGAACAGGTGGATCTTCACCCTGCCTCTCTCTTCTCATTGCAGTGACCCAGAAATAAACTCCAAAGCTGTCTACTGACATCAAGGTCTCGGAAGAAGCTGTAGTTGCTGACCCAGGAATCAACACTTTCAAACTTACTGCTTCATTCATCTCCAGATGCCTACTGACCACATTTTGGAAACATGGTACTGGACGTTCTTGGAGCAACTGAATTGGAAACCTGAGTCTGTTTTATTAATCTTTCTGCTACAGTTACCTGCTTGGACATATGTATCAACCAAACAGAGGATGTGACTTCAATGTCCTTCAAAAGACCAGAAAAGGCAGACAGATTTTGTACCATGTAATTACAGATAGTAAGGTGCGCGGACTGCTGGGCTCCAGGATGGTTTGGATGGGTGGTGATGAAGGATCTCTGAAGCCAGGTCTTTAGAACATGTGGTTTATTATAAAGGGTGAAGGGCCCTGCTTGGAGTTGCTAGCCACAACCCGTGGCAGGCCCAGGGAGAGCTGGGGGAGAGAGAGAGAGGGTTCCAAGTGAGCGTCCCAAGAGTAAAGTCCAAGAGAGCATCCGGTCCCTCAGCCACACCTTATCAGGGGGGCTTTCAAGGTGGACTGGAACAGGACTTGGGCCAATGGGATCACAGATACCTGATACTTCAAGGGAGGGTTACAAGTGTGGGATGAACCATACATTGGGGGGTGAGAGAGAACATTCCATTTGACCTTTGGATCTATCTGTAGGTAAAGGCCATTGTTTAATCAGAAGGGGGGATTGCTTTCAACTTGGCTGTATTATTGTTTTCAAGTTGCTCAGTAATTAAGGTTTGGTATTTCCAATCTTGTTCTCATCTCAATATCTGTATTTTCTGACTCTTTTGCCATACCATCATATTTACAGGGCTTTCCTATTTCATCTTCCCCAACAGTAAGGTTTCTTAGAGGTTACTCAATTCTTGCTTTGATGGAAAATTCAAATCAGGATTTGCAGGTGCCCCTTCAAAAATTCTTTCTTGAACTCTAGTACATTTCTTGGAAAAAAAATTGGCATTTTCACATATACATTACCTCTGAAATGTCTTCTTTGAACTGGTACATTTACATGAGCACACTAGTCAGCAGTAAACAAAATATATCTTAAGGAAACTTCAGGTTCTTGTTCACCAACAGTTTGAGGGTTACCTTTTTAATTGCTGCTTCAACTGGGCTGGAGACCAGCTGTAATCTAAATAGAGCACTAGCCAGAGTTCTAGAAGGGAAAAAATGCCATGGACCTCAATTTCAGGCATATGGAGGCATTTCTCAATATTTAATCAGGATTCTAAACACTTATGGTTTTATTTGGTGGTGAATATGCCTTAGGTGTATTCTCTAGTTTTGATCTTCTCTTGGGCTGAGATGGAAAACAGGAGCTAAACTTCAGCAGAAGTCAAGACTGACATTGTGAATAAGACATTAGCAAGAAAGCAAAAGAATTTTTTTTTCTTTCATTCCCTGCTCTCCATTTCATCTACTCCTTTAACTCATCAGCAATTACTAGCAGCATGCTGTATTTACATTTTCTCTCTTGGAGAGAAGTAAAAAATACGTAAGTTTAAGCTTCCTTATAGATTTGGCTGCTCATCACACAAGCACTGTGTATTTGCTTTCATTGCTGTCCAATAAATGTTTCATGCTTTTCTGACCTAGCAAGCAGTTTTCCAGAGTACACTGTAAGCAATGCTAGTCAATTTTGCAAAGCTATGAAACATCTGCTATGGCTGTAACATGCTGGCAGTGCTATCCATGCTACTCAGCTCTCAATGAGAATTTTTTTCCCCCCTATGCACCAAACTGGAGTTGCTGTGAGATTTGGGAAGACTGAAATTTTCCCTAGCAGGTCATTAAATGAGTCATCAGGCCTGAATGAATCTTTATATTACATAAATCACATGTTTAGTAGTCACATTGAATACATTTTCACATCCAGGAAAAAAGAGCAAGGATAACATTTTGGTGATTCTGTTAGCCATAGACATGATTTTCCTTGAATTCAGCCACACCTGTCATCCTTCCTTCTCCCTGAATAGATCCCATTCCTCCCTGGCAGAAAGAATACATCTAAGTGAATCTCTTTGATACATCTAAAGACGTACATCTTTTGTCATGTCTAAGGCACTTAGCCCCTTAAAATCGTATAATCCCTGTGCTTCACACAGCCAGACCTGACACACAAGTGGCACGGTGGAGTCTCACCTGCATTCCAAGTTTCTGCATCAAGTGAGAGCTAAGGATGTGGGCAGTAACATCCAGTCACAAAACAGAATAAAATATGAGAGTTTGTAAAGCATTTAGAGTCTTCTTGGTTTCCTGTGAGAGTACCACTGTTTGGCGCTAGAAAAAAAGGCCTTTTTACAGGTCTCTTGAGAGCTTAGCTAATCTTTCCAACAGCTCAAAGCCTGAAAACATAAAAACAGTCCCAGGCTTTCAGCAACATGAGGAGCCAGAAAACAGCAGCCTTGTCACCTTCAATGGAATGCCACACCTTAGAAAGATTTACAAATCCAGCAAAAGCTTTGAGTAAGGCCAGCTCTGTAATCAGCAACAGCAGATTCATGAAGTCTTGTGCTCTTTCCAGCTCACCACCAAGCAGATCTTGGGCAGAGAGCTCCCTCAGAATGAGAGAGCTCTCATAAGACATTTTATATGAGCACCACCTCTGGTAATACTTGATGCTTTCAAGCCCAGTAGTGTCTGCTGCCACACAACTCAGTGCTGAATACCAAAGGCTTAAAAAGGAGTAAAAGCATGGAGACAAACACCATCACTGTCTTGTTCATCGCAACCTGGTAGGGAAAAGTCTACCTTATGAATCCAGTGAGTTGTTTCTCCCTTATATTGCCCTGTCTCTATCACTAGTAATATACAGGTGTTTTCAGTGCTGCTGGAAGAGCCAAGACAGACAAGAGATTAAGGGATTACCATGTGTCTCTTACTGTCTAATTAGTAAGATGACAGCTAGGAACAGTACATGTCACCTGATTCTAACTACCCTTACATCCTTGATTTGCTGTGACCTGTGACTTTGACTTTGTTTCTATCGTTTCATCAGACAAATTACTTAATTTTTCCCACTCTGGAAGTGGGGCTCGGATGTGGGAATATGAATTCCTTAAGAAAGGTGGTAGTTCAGACCTAGATTTTAAAGTCAACTACTTCTTGTGCTTCCGTAAGGTCACTGCCCTTAAATTGCACAGCATCCAGCCTCTCAGCCAGACTCCAGACAAAGGAGAAAACATCCCCAATAACAAGTATCAGGTATTTTATCCCACTCTTCCAGAGCCTTAGCTACATTCTAGGCCACAGAAATTAAACTGCAGTTGCCATGGTGCACCAGAACCTGCACTAGCTCTCTGTTGCTCCGGTGGAGCGGCGAGCACAGGGAACTGCCTTGGCTGGGGTGAGGCCAAAGGTAGAACCTTAGAGCTATCAAAGCTCTATTCAGAAAGGCAGTGCTCCTATGCAGCAAGGCAGGGACTGGGAAGAGAAAAGAAGACTCTCCAGTCGTGAAGTTCCAACAAACTTTAATGGAGTCAGAAGGGTCAGGACAAGGAGAGCCCCAAACACCTCTGTGCACAGAGGTTTTAGGACTTACCAAAACGAGGTTGACAGAAATGGATAACCAATAGGGCAACACTAAGAGGTGGAGTTTTGGGGTAGCGACCAACCAGGATAGAGGAAGAACAGAAACCTTGGTTGAGGATTGGTCCAGGTAATGAATGGCAGACAATGTTCTGAACAATGGACAGGGTTGCCTTGATAGGCAGAGAAAGGTCTGAAACAAGGGGAGGGGATAAATTAAGGGACAGCTGGAAGGGAGGGCACAACTTAGGAAGAAACCAACTTAGGGGAACATGGGGGATAACAGAATGGACCATTTAACAACCAGCTTAATAAAATAAATATAAAACATGAACACAACATGCAACAAAGATCATGGCCCAGCATTCTGCTCTGCTTTACTGCCCATTTCCAGCCAGGCAGTTTCCATTAACACTGAGGCTCGCTGCCCATCCACAAGCTTGGACACAAGCAGGCCAGTGTCCACTGTCAAACATGTAGCCAGGTTCTCTTCTGCTCAGTCTGAGCCTGTTTAGACTAGTATCTGCCCAACTGCAGTCATAACCTGTGTGCCCCAAGTCACTCAACAGCCACTGCACAGAAAATTACAGACTAAATGCACAGACTTTAGGCATAAATCCTTGGGCTTTTCCCAAATGCTTCTCATCTACTTATCAGACCCAAGCCTAAATCAAAAAACAGGCACTAAGACTACCGCAGTTGTTATAATCTTCTCTCCATTACACAGAGATGCTTTCAGTGTTCCTAATATTTATTAGCTGTCACCAGAGCATTACCTTTATGCACAGCACCCCAGCCAAAGCTATAATTACAGCCATTTCTAAAAGGATTCTGCCGACTTACTTTAGTTCTCTCCCCTAGCTTTAGACCTGTCAACACACAGTTTCAGCCTTCACACCTGCATGTTAGCATGCTCCCACGGAGTCAAAGCAAAAGAGGCAAATAGACGTTAAACCATCAATACCTAGAGCTTAACTTAAGTTGAATTCAGATGTAAGCAATAACATTTTGGGCTAAAAAAAATGGATCCATGGGCTTTTCCTAAACACACCACATCATTTTCTGTGTTAAGAAAATTGCATTAATTCTTATTTGCAAAGTGTAGAAGACTGCTAACATGAGCAGGTTGTGAATTCAGCCGCCAAGACCAAGTAACAAATATAAGAAGATGTTCGTATCTTATAAGTATATCATACAAGTATCAAGTTTAGTACAAATCTATGTGGAATTTATGAACAAATCTCCTGCAACACAAAACCCTTTTACAAATTTGAGCTGGACTCACACTCTTCTTTGTATTTTAAAATCATCTTTTACAAAGCATTTTCTTAAATTATAGTTTGTATTTAATCTTGAAAGGTACCTCTTCATTACTGAAAAAGAAGTTCTTTTAAATATATGTCATGGGCAATTAAATCTGAATTTTAAACTCCCATTTTACTTATCAAAAAATAAAATGCTTTGGAAATGTGAAACACTTACCTGGATTTGTCACATCCCAACAATTCTGTTTCCATATCTGCAGCAGCAAGCTGTTGTGGCATGCTGGGTAGCAACAGCAGGGGCACGACCTTCCCCCCGTGAGCTCTGTTATTCCCAGTTATCGCTTGGTCCGGCGCAGGAACAGACAACAACGACATAGGACTTGAGGTAAAACCAGACACATCCATTAGGTCCACGACTTGGTACACCAAGACAAAACTTAGGGCTCTGCAGAGGTTTTTATAGGGGGAGTGGTATAGGGCAACCAACCAATGAGGGCATGGCAGGGGAGGAATCTAGGGCAGGACTAACATTCTATAAACCTATCAGAGAGAGCAGGGGAGGGGGATAATACAAAGTAACAAATGGGGTATCGAATACTACAAGATAGACAAGGAACACTCTGGAAAAACGGGTAGGGATAGGGAGGATTGACAATTTGGGAAGGAGGGAGGAAATTAGGGAAGGTCTTGGGGAGATTGGCAATTCAGAAGGGGAGGAGATTAGGGAGCAGAATAGTGGGCAAACACGAAGCAAAAACCACACCGCAGCACATTTCCCCATAATTTTACGCAGCTGGTGCTTTCAATTTTCTTCTGTAGAGATAAAAGATACCTGGCTTCCTGCAGCTACCTGTATTGACTCTTGTTTGCTAGCAGGCAGAAAAAAAGAATGGCAGTCAGGAAAATAGGTTCCCCCTCATCAATCTAACCCCACAAGGTTTAGCTCCGTTTACTTCCAGAAATAAATTGTTTCTAACAATTGTATAAATAACAGAAAGCTGTAAGATAAGAACCACATCCTCTGCATTAGTCTTGCAGGAATAATTCAGCAAGAAAGGGATAGTCCCTCTATTATTTCTAGCAAGAAAAGTAGGCTCATTGGTAGAGCTCAGTGCAGTTTTGGAGCAAACCCCAGCTCAAGCCTCAAACCACAAGGCTTTAATTTTGAGAGGCAGTCCTGATGCTTTTTAAAACCTCAAGGGATAATGGCATTTTGGAGTTAGTAAAGGAGAATGATCTGCCTCCAAGCATTGGGTAGTGGGTGCAATAAATGAGTTAAATGTACAGTAAGGGGATTTCATGGAAGATTAGCTGTTGAAACAAAGTCACATGTTTGTCTTGAGGAAAGAAGTACCTGAAGGGGTAAATATTTGTCTTTTTGTATCTCTCTTCCTCTGTCTAGATTTTTATCTTACATAAATGAGCACTATGTACAAAAAATACTTTGTAAATAATGTTTATAAACAACAACTGTGTAGAGATACGGGAGATAGAAATGCCAGCATCAGTCTTCATGCCAGCCAGCATCACAGGTGCAGGCCTCTTCTCCTGATGATGTGCAGCATGACCAGCATCTACATATGAAAATTGCTCCTCTTCACCAGGTCACCTCAGAATGGCATATGGCATCAGAGAATCAAAGCAGGATTTGAACAGGCTGGATTGTCTCCATTTTCCCATCCCTAGTCTGTGCTTCACTGGAGGAGTTTGACATAAAGGCGTACCTAGTAAATGACCAATAAGGTGTGAAGCAGAAGAAATACCTGGTAAGATAGGCTTCCTTCTGTGGTAAACTTCCTTACCTTACCTATCTTTAAAAAGGATGATTGACTACCTTCGGTGAAGCTACAGGAGCATGAAATACCATTAATCTTTTCATGACTGATTTTCTTTATTCTCAAAGCTTTTACCATTATGGAACCAATAATGACATTCATTAAGAGGGGCTTTCAGAACACATAGCATTAAAAAGAGTAAGAATTTGTTCTTGTGTCAATGGAAAGCAGGGTAAAAGGGCATTTCTTGTAACATATTACTTGTATTGAGTTGGGTCTATGCAAAATAAAACCCTCTTGGAATGCTGCTTTAATTTCCTGAAATGACATTTTTTTTTCCAAGTGGTTATAAATAGAAACATGGCATTATATAAACCTGTATGAAATGCAGAGATTCAAAAACCCCTCCCACCAGAAAGTCAATTATTCTAAACTGTTCTCATCTTCTATAAATAGCTAATTCTTTTGCAGTGTTTTTTTGCTTATAAATATCAAAGAACATCTATAAGCATGAGACCCTATTCTCAGCCAGGTGGCATTTGTCAACTCATTGAAAATAGTGCAATAACTTCACAGCAGATAACAGCTGCAGGAGTATACTAAATTGTCCATGTAAAAAGCGTAAGTACCTTATCATCTGCTCTCCTGATTAAGGCATCATCAGGACCTCTCCCTGGTAAGAAACAATCCAAGATCTAAGCCATCAATAGAAAAAACAGGACAAACATCTGGGTGCTGAACAGCACCCATCCAAATGTTTCTTAGAGCTTTAACTAGATGTTTTATAGAGGGCTCTCCCCATGAAATATGCCACAAAAATTTACATGTTCTTTGCACAAAAAAAGTCTTCTTATTTAGGCAATTCTTCCTGCTAATTACTTCCAGCAATTATGTTAATACATAGGGACACAGATATAAAAAGAATCACATGTGATGTCAGCTTCCCATATATTTAGAGTTTCACTTTTCATCTAAAGAAAGGAGAGATAAACAAGAAGTCCAGCAAAAACCACCAAGGGATCATCAAGTATCAAATATAAGGAACACAGCATAACATAGTTGAGGCAGCTATATGTTTGAAAATACAAGTCATCCAAATGGAAAACATTAGCTATTTCAATTTTCTTTAACTACCTTTGTTTCTGTTTTTCTCTGTTATATCAAGTCATGGTTTGGAGCTTTAACAAAAGAAGGTTTAATCAGCCTGTTTCTGATGTAAGAAGTAGGTTGAAGTAATGATAGCAGACTGGAAAAATGTCTTCTGTTCCCTAGCATTGTTGTGCCAAATATAGACACCATGTGTTACATTCCAGCCCAAGTGATCCCAAAGCATCTTCTTCCATAAAGTTCCTTTTGTTTTGGAGAAACAACACCTAAACACACAGCCAACTGAGAGAGAATAGAATTTCAATTCCATTGAATATACTGAATAACTGCCTACCTAAATAATTCTTCTCTGAAAGAAGTCTGTTGAGAAAAGGAGGTGCACACTGTGTTGGAAAGTTTGAAAAAAAATGGCAATGTGTTTTTGTCTTTCAAAAGAAAAAAAATTACATTTATTTTTAAAAGCCAGAAACAAAATGTCACTTTGTTTTTCTTTCAAATATAAAATAAATAACAGCTTGGTAATAAGCTCTCAGAGGATGAAAACATTTTCACTGAAATGTTTATTAGCATAGGGAGTGAAATTTTTGTTTAACTGATAATGCAGGAACAGTATGCTCCTGGAAAGTTCAAAGAACGGTCAAGCAAGAGGTGGTAGGTTGTTTCTGAACTCATAAAGAAGCATGCACACATATAAACAAGCTTAGAAAGATACTTGAGGCTGTCTGTCCTTCAGTAACTGCTCCCTGATTTTGAGTAACTGCAGGTCCATACTCATGCTACCATCAGTCTTTATGGAATCTTCAAGGAGTAAAATGCTTTTGTTATTCAAAATAGAGTGCAATAGAACATGAAAGAGCATTATTTTTTCTTTAGCAGTTCACAAGAGATATTGCCAGTTATTGACCTACAGCAGGTTTTTACAGATGTAAAAATTTGATACTTTTCAGTGCAAAAGATATTTTGGGGTACATTTAAAAAACTGATATCTCTGTCTTTCCTTGGATTGTATCTAACTGACAAAGCCCAGATAGTGAGCCTGATTGTGAGGAGAAATAATACAAATTAATAGGAGGAGGCTTGGGTAGGCTTTATACAATACTTGTAAACATTTACAAAATTTACAGAGATACTAATTTTTGATGGAACAAAGCTCAGATCAACTCCCTGGTAACTTCTGGGGTGGAAAAGAAGAGGGAGAGAAGGAAAACCAAAACTGAGATCCCCTTGTAACTGAAAACACATTAAAACAAATAAAAAGCTTGTTTGTTTTTAAAATGCTTACAAAATCCTCATTTGATGCACAAATCCAAATTCAGAATCCTCCTAAACTATTCCAAAAGGTAGCTGATTCTTCCACCCCCATCTGATCTACAATTAGACAATCACAGGATCAGGAGACTTTACATGTTTTATAGCTACCTTGTAACACAGACATCTCTCTGGCTTGTTACACTTGAAATTTAGGGTGAAATTTGTGTCGCTAAAAAAAAAAATACTGAGTTTTAGTTCCCAGGCAGCATAAATTGATTAAACTTTTCATGTCAATCCATTGATTTTTCCCTAGAATAGCTGATCCTTACCTTCTACCTCTGTCATAGGCAGCAGAACAGAGAAGTCAAAATTTGCCAAATATGCTCACATCCTTTCCATGACTGGCTTTTGGTGCAACAATATAGACAGGTACAGAGCAAATACTGCCCTGCTATTCCAGACTTTTCCAAATGCAGCCACAGAGATCAGAGGATTTACTATTGCTTTATTAAGAATTAATCACATCCTCTTACCATTGAAGGAGGCAATAGCTGATAAGATTCCTGTATCAGAGGAAGCATCTTCTTGAGTCAGGTACGTGGGATACTTTGGTTACCACAAGACTCCAGCATTGTTCCTGTGCTTCCAGCTGACTGTACAGGGCGTTAGCCTGGGCTTCAGGAGGCTGCAGGGCAGTTCTGTCCTGCTAGTGACCTCACAGGGGTCACTTACTTTGTGCTGCTATTTTGCTACAGCAATACGGCAATAAAAGAGTCTCGTTTTTTGCAAATTGTATTTAGATTTAGAGGCATGGAGTTTTATTCAGGCCATAGGGATTATTCTCATTCATACAACAGGCTTGGCTTCTGAAGTGGTAAACAAGCTTCACAACCAAGGTAAAGATATTTCCTGCTCTATTTTGGTTCTCCTTCTGGTGTATTTTATCTTGTAATTGTAAAAATTGGGGAATAAACCTACAAGGTACTAATTTTTATGTTTAATCATAATTATTACAAGAAAAGTTAGATTATACCTGGACAAAGGACACAAAACCATTTCTTCTTTCTAGCAGGATGAAACTTGAAAATTCTAGTTCTGTAGTTAAAAGATGGAACTTATTTCAGGATGCGATAAGAATTAGCAGGATCTAGAGCATTAATAAGGCACACAATTCTGATTTCTTATTCATGCAGATACCTTCAAGGCAGCTGGGAGCTGGCATTTCCTGAGATACTTTGAGAGACCGTGAAAGCACATTGTTTTTCTTGCTGTGACAGCAAAGCACTGTTCACGGGCTTTATTTGATCTGCAAGCAGGGGGAAAACAACACAATCCAATCTCTAAGCCTAGAATCACTTCTTTTAAAGGTGTAGGACTCAACAAGTCCCTAGTTATAGCAGCTGAATGCAAGTGACGTGTTCCTCTGGTCAGGCTGCTATTCTGGGAGTTTGGGTATCGAGTTGGTTGACATCAATTTTTGTTGCTGTCTATTCTCAGACCAGTGGCTTAACCAGGCATCACCCCATCAGCAGCAATCAATCCATCACAGGGCAATAAGAACAAAAAAAGGGTTGTACTACAGAACTAGATTTATTAAAAGCTCTACCATTTATAACACCAGGAAAAACAATAGTGCCAGTTTGCAGCAGTCAAAAATAAGCTGCGGTGACCATTGTCTCAAAGATAATAAAAACCAAGGTAATCAATGAGACAGAAAAAGAGTGGAAAGCCCTGCTCTGAGAAGCCATAAACACTACAGTTAGTACTATCAGTAGGAAAATAGTTTGTTTACTCAGGAAAACCTGCTGAGATTAATTACAGGTGAAAGTCTGATATAACCTGTTGTATTTCAGATCACGTTCCCAAAAAAGATATCTGCCTTCTCTAAACGGTAATTCTGTATGTTGTATGTGGTAGAGACACCAATCACATTAATGTGGTTTATTCACGTGGTTTCCTAGCATGGGAAATAGGCTGGGACCACAATATGAAATCCAGTTTCTTGGCTAGAGAGGTGAGCTCTTTCATAGAGGAGCGCAGCCACAATGTAAAAATCTGTAGTTGCTTAATCTCTGCTCAAATCATCACCAGTATCTCAGCATACCCTTGATCTTCCTTGCTGGAATGCTGGGATGAGTGCCAGGTGCCTGAGCCAGGGACTTTGGCAAAAGCAATGTGAATATGACCAACATGCCAAAGCATCAAGGCTAAATCCTGAACATGTTGCTTGCAAAGTAATCCCACTGATAGAGGGAATCTGCTTATGCAGAAGAAGCACTTCTTTCTCTTTTTATAGAAAGTTCTGCAATTTTGTCTTGACATCCAAAAAGCAGAGGACAGTCCTTCATCTTCATTCAGAGACTGAAATCTTTTCATGATGTCGAGCTATCATTACAATAAAAGTGACATGATATAAAAATACATGTACTTTATTTCCAATGGAGAATATCTCATGAGCCCTCCAGGATATTAAATGGCATACCAAATCTTGCTGAACTAAGCACTGCCCTGACTTCTTTGGAAAAACCTGTTTTCTTCTGGAATCTTATACATTCATTCCAACTATGGATTCAACCCCATTGATATTTTAAATATCTCCTGTGACATCATAGGTATAGTTTTTCCTACAGCTATTAACAAAAAAACCAGAACCATCAAACACAAAGAATTTTCTCCCTAAGTTGTCAGTTCTCTCTCAGCTTGAGGCCTCTGCCTCAAATCACACTCTATCTACAGGTGGTTATTTCCAGTTCTCAGACACATAATGCAAATAATATTATAGGGACAAGATTCTACTTGCTGTTTGGGTTTGTGGTTTGTTTTCTTGTTCCCTTAGGACATATCCAATCTATACTCTGGCTCTCTTCCTTCCTTCTAGCCGCAAATTTATGCTCTGATACAAGAGGTGGTTTGAGATGAGTGGACACCCCTGGAGACTGAAAGCTTTCACATCTCCCAAGGCTCTACTGCACCTTCTTGCCTGGAGCTCCTGGCAGTGAGTCTGATGTACACAACCACCATTGGAGGGAGAGGGAATCACAATGTCAGTAAGAGAAAAGCCAGCTGGCTGGCTGGCTGTGGAGTCATGGACATTGGACCTCAGCAGAAAAACTGTCCTGCTGTTAGAACAATGAAATTTAAGGGGAAATGTTCTCTTCACATCATGCAAAATTTAACTCTTAAATGTATTGATAGCTCTTGAGAGTCATCTGTCTTGAAGACATTCTGGATAGTCATTGAATAGAAGAAAGACACAAGACATAGTGTGACCTGTTCACATTTCACTTTTAAGTGTTGGATTTCCTTACTTTACAGATTCACTTCTGCTGTTTGTATTATTCAAATAGATGTGACTGACTGCTTTGACAGGCCTACTGTGGGAACATGTTATTGCAGATTTCCTTCACTGGTTTACATTAGAACCCTTCATGTTCTACAATGAAAGGTTTGAGGGCTACAATTCTACACCAACAGCTTCCTTAAACAAAACAGAAAACCAAGTGAAGTAGGAGAGAAAGTAATTTCCCACAGTTGTGCTCAAGGTATGGACTGCACCTCAGATCCTTCCAGCCTCATCTGACCTTGTCAGACCACTTGCATTTTCCCACAGGAAAACAGATTGAGCAGAAAGCTAAAGATCTAATGTTTTACAGGAATATAATTGAGAAAGAAAACAACACCTGCTGGAATCAATGGGAGCTTCTCCAACCACTTCAGTGAGCTCTGGGAAGGTTTAGGCCAAGAAGACAAAGAGTAGAAACTGAGGCATAGAAAGTTCTATCCAAATAAGAGGAAGACAGAATAAGGAAGAACTTCTTTACTGTGCAGGTGGCCATACACTGGTTGCCCAGAGAGGTTGTGGAGTCTCGTTCACTAGAGATATTCAAGGACTGTCTGGATGAAATCCTCTGCCATGTGCTCTAGGGTAACCCTGCTTACACAGGGAAGTTGGACCAGATGACCCACTGTGGTCTCTTCCAACCTGACCCGTTCTGTAGTTCTGTTAACTCAAAGTGAAAGATCTGCTGTATTCCCTCTGGCACCAGGAAAGAAACACACAATCTGCTGCTTCCTAAACCCTCATTTTCTGCACTACATGGGCTTACTATGTTTACGCTTTTGCTGTCTCAGAAATGTCAAGCTCATCAAGAATTTGTAAAGCCTCATCACCTGGATGTGTGATTAAATGGGAAACTCAGCTCACCCAGCTTCTAGACAGCACAACAGCAGGCACAAAACACAACTCAAAAGCCAGCCAGCCTCACACTACTAATATTGATATCTACATTGGTTGGACTTGATGATATGAAAGGTCTTTTCCAACCTAGTAGATTCTGTAATTCCGTGATTGAAACTTAAAGCCTCTACACTGACATTTGAATCCTGTCATTAAACACATGTTAGTATCTGTGTGAGGATCTGAAGGGCACCACTGGGCCTGTCTGATGTTGCCTGGACACTCAGGGCTCCTGCTGCCTGCCCATGAGTGCTGATGGTGTTGTTCCTGTCAGGACCCAGCCCTACAGCCCTTGAGGGCACTCAGCTCCCACCATGCCCAGACAATCTGCACAGGTAAGCAGGATGACTGTCTCTACCAGTCTGGCATTTGTGACACCTGAATTCTGTGCTGATCCAGCTCCTGAGCAGCCTGTGACATGCCCCTGCATGGAGGAAAATGGAGGAAAACAGTCTGGCTGCCTAGTCTCCTCTCCAAAATGTTCCAAGTTTTCTGTCAGGAAAAATCAGGCATTAATTATTACCAGCTCTCTCTTCTGGAGCAGACGGAACAAACTGCTCTTATCTTGCAACTGTGAGTCACCCCTTTGGATGGTGGCACAGGGAAGACAGGGGTGATGATGTAATTCCTAACTCTTTCAGGTTCCCCATCTGTCAAGGAGGAAATGCAGACTGTACTGCCAGGCAAAGCTTACAGACAATTTGTTCAGGAAGATATCACAAGGGCAATGGGCACAGATCTGGGGCTGAGCAGCCAAAAAAGTAGAAGACAGATGAGCATTGGGAGAGCAGACAGGCCTAGAGCTCTCCCATGCAGTACTGGGGATACAGGAGTAATCTCTGCCTGCTTAGGGTAAGGCATTCAAATATCATCCCAACTCTCCTTTCTCCCCAGTTTTTTGGTGGTGGAAAGAACATAAATAAATCAAGGGCACATTCTTCCATGAAAATCCTTTCTAGAGCATCTTGTCTTCCAGACACAGAGAAGAAGAAACGTAATTGTAAAAAGATGAGCCTTTACTATTTTCATAAGCTGTGTTTAAAGGCCCAAGTCCCTGGAACATCCCACTCCTGTTACTGGCAGCTAAAGGCCAGTATCTGTCAAGTACATCATGCTGTTCCCAGAATGTTTTTCTAGATATGCAGTTTTGTAGACCTTTGTGATGAGAAGTCTGTCCAAGGAATTCAGGGATTTCTTGGAAGTTCTTGCCATTCCCGCTCCAGTGCCCTAACTAACGTCTTTGACTAGGAATATGATCGTGAAATCAGAAGAAGAACAAAAGAAATCCCTCTTCCCAGCAACTTGGATTTCTCTTCCAAAATAATAAATCTGTATTTGCAATAGAACCCTCAGAGTTTACACATTCAATATATAACTGAAGTAAATAATCATTTGAACTTCTAAAAGTAATTTATTTAAATAGTCCATCTATTTAAAGAGTCCATCTGTTATTTAAATTATCTAAAACCATTTGTTATTAAAAAAAATTTAATATATGTGACTTTAATTTTTGTTTGGGATTTAATCAACCCCCCCAACCTTGCCAAGAGTATTTTAAATAAAACTTCTTTTTGTAAACAGAGGTTTTAATGAAGTATTACTAGCTGCCCATATAATTCTCTTAATAATCAGAGACAGGGTTCTGTGTCACCACTTCAGAAAAGCTAGACAAAAATTGGTCTAAATTACTCTTCAAAGCAGCCCTGAAATATCTTCAGAATCTGCTAAGCATGTCTGAGTTCATTTCAGGAAGATGCCAAGGTAATCTATGTAGTGAAAAGAATAATGTAGTAAAATCTATGTAGTGAAAAGAATTTCACAGATCAAAATACAAGATGGAGAAAAAAAAGTCCCTGAATGCTGTGTTTGTCCTGAACCGTGACCCTCAACACCACTAATCAGAATAATAGGCCATTCATTGGAAACCCTTTTCCCTCACCCCCATTTCAGGGCCAGACATGGGAAGCAGACAGTCCTCCTCTGGGAGACACCACGGGCTGTAGGTGACACAACAGTACCTAATTTTATACTTCTGCCTTGTTTCCCAGGCAAATGTCCCAGAGCTTCGCGGACTAGGTAGTCAGCTCTTTTCACACCTTGTCACCAGGCCATGCTCTGAAGTGCTTTTTGCTGCTGTATTTCATGTGGGGATCTCCAGTCCTATCACTTCTGTCCAGACTTAGGAATATATCCTAAGTCTGGTTCCTGTACAGCTTGCTGTATCCTGCCAACCTGTTCTCTGGTGCTGGCACTTCCACTTATCTTTCTTTCTACCTGACTCTGCTCACATTGAAAGAGACTCTCAGATCCAAACACTGTCACACATCCATGAGATCAAGTGGTAGATCTCCATTCAAGACTTGGAAGATATTTTACTATGGTAGACCGTGCTTCTAACCTTTCCCAAACTTTGTAAATGCTGGTATCAGCAGTTTTATTCTCATTCTTATCCCCTTGTATTGCTCTAGCTTTTATTACAACAGGCTTGAGGAATCCAAGTGACTCCCCTCTCTATTTATATATTGGGAAAAATCATGGCAATATATTTTATGGGATCAGTTAGCCAAAGAAGGTTGTGTGAACCTCTCAATACATGGGTCACAACTAGCTCTGTAGGAGTTTTCTGCATACTTCTAGAGGGTTTAAACTGTTATTTCTGATTGTTGCTGCCCTTCTGCAACTATTGCATTTCCCCAGCCATATCGAACTGTAGAGTTGTCTGTTGCATAGCAAGTCAGCCTCTCAGTGGAGTTCCAAAACTGGGAGGTCTAGGGACATTTTAGGGTAGTAGGTACACAGTTCTACCAAAAGGCCATGCTTCAGTATGCTACCTGCTGGGACACCATTACCAGCAGGTAATGGTGGTAAAATATATTGCAAAATATATTGTACAGTGTACAGGGCATAGTGGCAATGCTTTACCATAAAATGCCAATCTTCAGACATTTTAGGTGTCTTTAAGTCACTCATATGGGCCCAGGAGACCTGATAAACAGCAACAATCATCTTCCTAGATCTTTGAGGACACATGTCCCTGTAAAGCACCACTAGATACCTGTTTTGAAGGGACAGAACCCTATACACACAGACTCAAAGCCATGTTTCTTCAATAAGATGTGATTCAAGTCCCAGTCTTGACTGCTAGAATCAAAATTAGCCAAGAATGCTCAACTGTGGTTATTCCTCATCCACCCCATCTAGACAAAATGAAATTCTGTATTGTCTAGTTGATATTATTAATCCATGAGAACCCGCATGTAAGCCCCTCTTGAACAAACCTTCCTCGTATCCCTGCTGTCTATTTGCACCCACTTTGGTGTGGAAGTGGCTGCACTAGCTCCCAGTTCCTGAATATTCTCTGCTGATCCACCAAGCCTTCTTGGTGCTTGGCTATTCAAGCTCTATTCAAATACCATCATACTTTATGCCACTTGACTTGCCTCATTTTTTTTTTTCTGACCTATATTCAGTCTGTTTTTCATCCCCTTTATTTTCTTCATTGTCAAGTTAAGTGTGCCTTTGGCTACACTGGTTACAGGCGTCTCACATAATCCCTGTATTTTCCATTCTGCATATCTCATGCACCTTTGTTCAGAAAGGCTGTGCTAGAAACAACTGAACAATTCCACTATCTCTGTGTCCTGTTCTGTACAGTAGCAAAAGGCAGGTGACTGTTTAGAAGAACAGATCAGGCCCTATAGCTTACTGCCCTTCAGTAGTTCCCCAGTTTCCAACAGTTCATAGACCAGACAAATCATAAACTACTGCCAATGACTACTTAATAACTCGCTAAAAATTTGTCTTTCTTGATCTGCCCAATATCCTCTTTGAAACCACATACATTTCCTGCATTCTTGACATCCTGCACAACAGATGTCCACACCCAACTGCAAACTAAATGGACAACCATCTGCTTCATTTGTTTTAGAACTGCTAGAAATACTTTCATATCATTACCCTGGATTCTGCACTAGAAAAGACAGTGAGCAGTCAACTCCTGTTCATCTTCTGTAGGCAACCATTTATTGCTTTCCCCTAGTTTCATCTAATATTTCAACAAAATTATAGTACAGTTTTCATTTAGTGTGGGTCATCATAATTTCTGTGATTTTACTATTTTTCTCCCACTTCTTGTCACTATGTATGAAGTACACTTGAAGCAGAATGCATAGAATCAGAGCAAAAATGTAAAGTTAATACCATGGAACAGTTGTCAATAACCTAAACTATGCTAACGCACAGATATGATCTTCAGCATTAAATGCTGCATATGCAAAGAGAAGCAGAAAATATTAGAATTTTTCTTTCTGCACAGCTGTTCCAGGCTGTGGGTGGACAGTCTGAATTCTGATTTCTGACTCTCTGAAATCCTACTCCCCTGTGACCAATGTTATCTATAGATAGTAACAAAACTGAGGCCAGACCTTATCTACTGCTGGAAAGGGGCATGCCTGCAGCATGGTGTGCCTGAATCCCTAAGTTTCTTGTGAAGAACTAGCAAAGATTAATGGGTTTCTGCCTACCACATAACAGACAACACTAGTGAAACAAAGAAAATGAAAGTTGTTGAGAAATTTTCTGAAGTAGGCAGAGGGCATCAGGCTTTGAAACCAAAGCACCTTCAGTTCCCCAACAATTTACCTCAAAAGGACTTGTGCGGGGACTGCTGGGCTCCAGGACGGTTTGGATGGGTGGTGATGAAGGATCTCTGAAGCCAGGTCTCTAGAACATGTGGTTTATTATAAAGGGTGAAGGGCCCTGCTTGGAGTTGCTAGCCGCAACTCGTGGCAGGCCCAGGGAGAGAGAGAGAGAGAGAGAGGGTTCCAGGTGAGCGTCCCAAGAGGAAGGTCCAAGAGAGAGCATCCGGTCCCTCAGCCACACCTTATCAGGGGGCTTCAAGGTGGCTGGGATAGGACTTGGGCCAATGGGGTTACAGATACCTGATACTTCAGGGGAGGGTTACAGGTGTGGGATGAACCATACACTGGGGGGTGAGAGAGAACATTCCATTTGACCTTTGGATCTATCAGAAGGGGGGATTGCTTTCAGATTGGCTGTATTATTGTTTTCGAGATGCTCAGTAATTAAGGTTTGGTATTTCAAATCTTGTTATCATCTCAATATCTGTATTTTCTGACTCTTTTGCCAGGCCATCATATTTATAGGGCTTTCCTATTTCATCTTCCCCAACAGATTTGTTTAACATGGGACAGCCAGAATACTTGAACTACTTTCCCATGTTCTTTTCCCTACATATGCACTGGGTTTCATAAGAAAAGTGAGACTGTGGTGATCACCCTCTAAATTTTTGAACTCATGTATAGGATTTAAGTTCCGGCTCACACCAAGATACAAGACTAGTAATTTTAATATACCGCTTAGGAGGTTACTTAAATGACATTTCCATTGAAAAGACACTCTTACATCCTCATTACAACTTTGTTCCTCAAGTTATTAATAGTTACCAAAGAGGCGGAGCATGTAGTTATGGAAAACTTTTCAAAGCTGAGGAAATAATGTCACTTTTATTCAGTAATAAAATTAACAGAATTATAAAATTAGACTTTTGCATTATTCAGTTTATTCCTAATATAACTTGGTCATTTTTAGCTACCTGTAAAAAGAGAGGGCTGCATCTTAACTGGAAAGTTTTCCCTTTCTGTTTTCCTCTTTGTGTATTTGCAGTGTATGCAAATGTGCCCTACTAAACAGAGATTAAACCTACTTTTTGTCATGGCAAAATACAAAAGTATGAAATTAGTACTTGCTTTAGATTTTATGTCACACTAGAAAATTCCCTTCTCAGAGCCATAAGGAAAAGAATGAGAAGAAAACAATTCTTCAATGAGCAAATTGAGAAACTCAATTGGAGATATAAATCTGGCCAGGCCTTCCGAGAACAGAAATATTTATTATTAAGTGGGAAAAGCAGCACAAGAAATGATACCCAGAGAAAGGAGCTTGGAGAGGGGGAAGAAAGCCCAGGGAACAGTATATGTAATCCCAAACAAGCACTGACTGCTCAGAATAATGCTCAGCAGCTCAAGAGGTGTTTCCCAGTTTTTTCAGGAGTGATGGTGGAAGTTATTTCAGGAGTGATGGTGGAAGAAGACCTGCATAAGCCATATGTTTTTATCACTGTAGTAGTTTGTCACTCAGCACTTAAGGTCTTCTACTCTTCTTGAGGCCACCAAATACAGAAATTTATCTGACTCCTTTTGTCTCTCAGATTTGGAGAAACAGGTTCATATATATATAGAAAAAAATTGCTTGCCTGATGCAGTCTTGCAAAACCAGAGGAGATTTGAGTTAGCGTGTATATTGAGGAAGCCACATGACCCTAGCAGCTGGGATTTGGTGTGAAGCTGTCAAAGTGCTCACAAACCCTGGCATCTTTACAGACTGAATAACCAAATTATGGTCAACACACTTTTTCACTGTTCCTCACAGGACCAAGCAATTACTCCTCCTTTAAAGAAGGGAATTGTCTAAAGTGTATAGATCCCAAGCAGTTTCCACACTGACAGAAGCTTGTGTTAAGAGATAGAAATTGAGCCATCCTTTCTTCCCTATTGCAATTTCTTAATCTTTTCAGAAAAATTCAACCCACTAAAAGAGACACCTAGGGTACACTTATGTAGCAGATGTCCTGATTCCTCAAGCAGACAAGGATTCACCTAGCTGTCTATCTCAAATTATTTCAGCCATGGCAAATCCAAAATATAAAGTTTCTACAGGTTTCTTGAAAATTAGTCATTTTTTAGGGAGTTGAAAATTAGACCTCCCATTGCTGTAAAACCAGAGGCATAATTCTAGGAATTTTTTGTTCTGTGAGTCAGCCCATCAGCCTGTGTTGGTTTGCCAGCCAGCCAGGACAACAGGAGCTTCCACTACCCCTGCTGGACCGAAAAGATCATTCTTGCTCTCAGTAAAAACAATAAATCACACTGGCATAGAAGGTTAGATGTCTCTCACGTTAAAGACCTAGAAGGGAAGGAAAGATGTGCAGCTAATTAGAAAATGACAATCACGAACCTGAGTGCACTAATAGGTTCTGCAAGCTCTTGCTATCGAATGGTTTGTCTGCCTGTGTGAAAAACCAGCTCTGCCATGGTACGGGGTTTTTACTTGGGCCTGCTGAGTAGAAGCTGGATGAAAAGGGCTGTGACAAGCCTCATGTGGTATTTCCAGCTCCACAGCCTTCACCTCTCAGTTTGGAAGCTACATTGATCCTTGCCTAAGCTGCTTGGCAGGTGTGCTTGTGCCCTGACCATTTATCTGGCTGGCCCTGACCATGTGTCTGGCTAGACTTGAGACCTACCTAGTCACTGTAGTGAATTTGTCTGCCCATCAATGGATTCTTGTTGGACTCTAGCTACCGCTCTCCTTCTTCAGGTGCTCCCTGTCAGGGAGATCCCTGCCTGTGCTGTGCTCGCCCTTATCTCCTGGATTTCCTTCCATTGTGAAACCATACCCCTCTTGCTGCTCTTTCAACAACAAAAGAGCAAGAGGCATCATGAAAATTTCCCCTTTTCACCTCATTTATAATTTCATTTCAGTAATAAAAATAAAGGTCTTTTGAAAGGTGGAGATGTGTCTCATATCCTCCTCATATCAGTCTCTCTGGTTTTCTCTGAAGCATACTAGTGTTTTTGTGTTTACACAGCAGAAAATTTATTCATTTGAAAAAAACGTTAATGTCCTTAGAAATACAAAATAAAATAGGGAAAACAACATTGCTTTCATGATGTTTACAGCTGAAATCACAAGTTGGGTGTAAGTGGGGTTCATTGCTTAAGGATTCAGTAAGTCCAAAAAGTTGGCACATATTTAAAGGAAGAATAGTTAGGTATTTGCCTGAGACTAAATGGGAAAATCTCCATCATGTCCATGGACGTTTCTGACCAAAAAATAGCAGGAAGATGGGAGTTCTCAAGGAAAAAAATCAGATATTTGCTCAGCTTTGCTCAGCTTTGTACATGATTACAGACAGGCTGCTCAGCTAGAGGGGGCTTTCATCTGAGGTAGCAGTGATAACACCTATGTTCCTATATTATTATTCTTAGATTTGCAACTGAGAAATTGAATTGGTCTGCAGAGAGAAGACACATCTGGTAAAACTAAATCAATTATAGTTGAAAGAAGAACAAAACAAAACAATTTTTTGTGCTAAATCGGTATTGCAGTGGAAAAATTCTGATCAGTTTTAACAGCTTGAAGACACGTCAGCAGACATCAACCACAGCTTAGCAACTGTGATCAAAATGCTTGTCTTTCAGCTTCCCCTGAAGGATAAAAAAGTATGTAAATAAGACCAAGTTATTAGTCATGGCTAAATTACATAAACTGTTATTAGACTACCCCTTGTCCCTTCTAGGAAGAGAGTAATTTCTGTTAAACTAAAAAAACTGTAAAAGTAGTAGGAGCACAATGGAAGGCAGAATATCACTCTGTCACCACTTCTCCTCGTCACTGGCAAACTGAATTGGCCAATGCTGTCCTGATATAAGCCTTAGGCTCCTATATCACTGCTCCCTGCTAATCTAATAAACACCTGCAATTAAACATAATATGAAGATCCAAAAGAATAATAATTTAGCCTTCAACTGTCATGAAATGTCTCTTTTTCACAACTGACTTTAATTTCTAATGTATCCCACTAACCATAGCTCATAGAAAAGCATAGTGGTCACATAATTATTTGTGGTATTCCCATGTGGTTATTCATAAACCTCCTTAGCAGCAGGTGGAGCATTATGGCAGATCACCCACTAGGAATTCCTGAGGGGGTGATGATCCTGGACAAGGTACCAGCTCCTAGCTGAGGGACTGAAACTAGCAGACAGTTTGCAGAGCATTCGCTAAAGTCTCCCAGCAGCAGGTGTTGCTCCTCAACACTGAGTGCAGCTCTGTTCTGCTAAGCAATATTTCTCTTTCTGGCCCTGCTGCGAGGTCACTTGAAAGTCAAGCTGGGAAATAGATCCATGGTGGCACCTCCTGCTCTGCCTTGTCCCTGTCCCCAAGATCTACTCCTCCTTACTGAATCCAAACAATATTAGAAAGAATACAGCACCCAGCCTTGATTTAACTTTCTGTGTGATTTCAATTGCTATGAAACACCATGAGGATTAGTTCTTTGGAGAAAGCAGACAAAAAACAAAATTAAGTGTTTCGAGACAGGTAGCAAGACTAAAAAGCACAGTTTAAAGGTCTAAGAGTTTAATACCTCTTATCCTCTAGGATTCCCCATAGGGGCTCTATCTGTTGTGATAGTGCAAAAACACCGTCAAAAAATAAGTATGGTAGCAAACTAAATCACAGTAACAATTTATATGTCACTGAAGGACAAAGAAAATTATCCACAGCTCTCCCAAGCTGAATTAGTTATCAGTTAATAGCTAACACTTGCTGCTTACTGCATAGAAGGGTACAGAAATCCTCTCTGCTAATAGGCTTAGGAATGACACTGTGTCATTGAGAACAACTTTCTAATGGATAGCTCTTGTTCAGATACCATGCAGCTATATTTGCACATGGAGGACAAAGGAGCAGAGCAGCAATTTCCATATGAAAACCAATTGTACTCACTTGCACTCACTAGCTGAATGACTTAACTTTCCAAATGTATGTTTTTTAGAAAGCAGCATGGATATATGTGTGAATGTGCTTGAGTGTGTATATACCAATACACACCTAACTGAAAAGATGCAAGAGGACAAGATTTGGTAGGTGGCTGCACAGATGCTCAGCTGACTTATACACATAAATTTTCAGAGGAAAGCTCTTTCTTTTACATACCCCATTGTGCCAGCCGCTTTTGGAAAGGACTCCACCTTTTTGGTCATTTGAGATTAGCTCAGTTGGTAAGAGCAGGGTGCTAACAATGCAAAGGTTGTGGGTTAGAGCCCTGTATGGGCCATTCACTTAGGAGCTGGACTCAATGATCCTTGTGGGTCCCTTTCAACTCAAAATATTAGTGGGACATAACATTATTTTCTAACGAGAAAACAATTTTATTGGTAAAAGCTATTTTCATGAGAACTTCTTGCTGCTCTGCTGGAAGCAGGACCGCGCAGGTGTAACCATGACTGGTGCCTGCTATTGCAATAAGTTGGCTGAATTTATCCTGCAGCACAACTGCAGGACTGTGCAGCACAACATGTTTGCTCAGGTTAGCTGTATCACTACTCCCACAACATGCAGTGGTCCTCTGGATCAATACATCCCACAAATTGCCTCAGATACAGTTCACCTTTCTCAAAGGTTTCCTAATTTATGGATTATGTTAGCAATCTGTCCAGCTAGTTTCCTGACAGGCTTAGACCTCTGTCACAGCACTTCACACACGGTTTCCACTCCCAGTGCACTGGGCCTTGCTGCAGGTTCCCACGCAGCAGCTCCTCAAGCTGGCATGTAGTCACTCGTGCCTGAAGGCCAGAGCCAAATGGGCAGATGTAGGAGGATGGATTGTGAGAGAATAGAGATAGTGCTGAAGGCAATCTCACCTCTGAGGACTTGCAGCTGCACTAATTGCCAAAGAGTAGAAACAGCTTTGCCCTTAATAGGTCACAGCTGTGTCCAGTAAGGATGGGTGTTAGAAAAGAGTGGATTAACTGGTTGAAAGGAGAGTTGGAGTCAGTCAAGTGTACTGTGAGGAGTAAGGGTTAGTATGTGCTGCGAGGGACAGGTAGAAGTCAGCTGGTGTTGTGATGCACTAAATAGCTTATTTAGTTGTTGTTTTGCACTGGGTGATTGGGAATTTGCACTGAGTAGTTTTTATATTGCACTGTGGAGTTTATGTCACATTGGTCTATTCCACACACTTTTCCTTTCCCCCTAAGCCTCAGGTGTGGTGGTCCCTTACCTGCTTCCCCCTCTCCTCACCTGTGTCCCATTGGATGTGGCTTCCCGGTTCTGCCCCACCCTTTTCCCTGAGCTCAACCCCCCACTCCCCAGGACAAGACATTTGCTCTCTTTTTTCTTCCGGATGCCACTAGACGCCTCAGTCTCTGTTGCCCCCTGAGGCATCACCTGGATCCGAGGTGGCTCCTAATAATAAACAGGATTTGAGTCTGAAGAGAAGAGCGCTTCCTGTCTTTTATCTTTGTCCATGTCGGATTCCCCCTCCTGTGCTCAGAGGGGGTCAGGGGATTCCTGCAGCTGGTGCCCAACATGAGGCTTAAACCCACGACCCTGAGATTAAGAGTCTCATGCTCTATCAACTGAGCAAGCCGGCTGTGCAGAAAAAAGAGAAAAGAGATGCAGATGAATAACACTAGAGATGCAGTATATGAATAACTGCTAGAGATGCAGTAGAATAACACCCTTGTTTTCTGACAGGGGTTGTGAGGTGCTGTCCATGAGAACTCACAGAGAAAAGGTATGAAAGTTTTACAGTAGGATGATAACTGACAGTGACAGTCAGTTCCCATCCACTGTTGATTGGTGCCAAGCACCGACGTTGACAGGCAGACATAGCCTGTTCTAGATCACTAACTCATCAAGCACAATTACTTTTGTGGGGTTCCCAACATACCATCTAATCCCTATGTTCAGCTCTTCAGGTTCACCTGCCTTCTTACTCTTCTTTCCAGTCCATGACTGATGGTGCCACAATTAAATTACAGCATTATGTTTCTTGCTCTTTCAGGTAGGATCGAGCCTATGTGCCCAATCTCAAATAAAGTCACATTACTGTATCTTTTGCTTATTAGAAATATCCTCATTTTTAGCTTCTATAGAGGCATTAAAGTCACTCAGTTGCTCTGCTTTAAAACTCCTGAAAACATCTTGATTTTTAATCATAGATGAAAGCAAACCCATTTTCTGGGGTTATTTTCTTTTCACAGAATATGAGAATCTAAGATATTCTTGGTGACCCCTTCCTTCCTTCCTGGAGTCCATCCTTCCTGGAGTCCTTCCTTCCTTCCTTCCAAAGGGCTGGAGCTATCAGTGGGATAGAGCTTTCTGACACTAAGATTGACCCATATTGATCCAGTTTGCTGCTGACCTCACCTGCCCCCCCCAACTTTTCCCTCTGTTAGCCCTTCACTACAGGTCCCAACATCACACTGCCATATGGCAGTGGTCCTTGCAGTATTGTCAGGCAATGACACTTGGAAGCATCTTCCTGCCTAGGAAGTTTCTTTCAAGTGGGATCTGGGAATCTAAAACTTTCTTCAAGTTTATTTCTAGTGGGATCTGGGAATCTAAGCAGGAGCTGAACTCCTACATATAGGCCTCAGTGCTCATAGGACTTTTTCTCACTGGCCATGTCTCTCTTCAAACAATAGCCTGGAGAAACATGTGCTTTGCTCAACAAAAGCAGAAACAATACAAGTAGAGAATCTGACTCCAGACACCAAGGGATTGTCTTTGCCAAATCAGGATTCTGAAGCACCTGCAAGTGGCCTTGACTACAGCAATCATGAAAGTCTTTCTATAAGGTCTTATAACACTCTTCTTTTTTTTTTTTATGATTAAACTATTTTCTTGTAATCATGATTGAGATCAAAAGCCAGCAGAAACACCAGAAACACTAGCCCTAAATGATTCAGAGTGGGAATAAGACCCAAATAAAACAAAACAGAACTAGAAACAAAATACCCTATCACATAAACAAAAATAACACACAAACACAGAAAGGACTATTCCGTGTGCTGCAACTGCACCATGGTAGAGCTCTTACTAGACTTGGAGAAGGATTTTCTAATGGCAATAACAATGAGAGTCAAACACTGCCCACCTGACAAACGATGATTCCCATTAGAAAAGGTAGAAAGAGAACATTAAACAAACAGCTGTCAGCACTGCTTTAGAAAGAATCAATTCTGCCTTGGAAAACTACAGGCTAAATCAGCTCTTGTCAGAACTTGTAGACCAAATATTGGTCATCCCATCCACATGCCTTTTGACATCATAAGGTAGATCAGGACCTGTATTTCACTCTGGGATGGCTGCTTGGCAAGGTCTTAGTGTTTGTAAGCATGTTCTGTGCATGCTCACACAGGAGCTAAATGTTTTCACAGCAGACTAGCCCAGACAATAAAGTCCTGATGCAGCCTCATCTTGTGGCACTATGGGACTACAGCTTGATTTGCATGGCCAGCATCAAGCCAGGCACTCTCAGGCTTCCCTCCATGATGCTTGCCTTACCTCTGGGGCCTCCTGTGTTGAACTCAGGGGACAGAGCATATCGTTGTGGTATCTCCACTGTCAGCCCCATATCCTGTCTTTTATCATCCCATGCCTGCAGTCCTCCTCTTCACAACATCCTCTGTCTCCATTCCCCAGGGGTTCTGCTGTCATGCCAAATATGGTTTTCTCTACATTACATCATTATGTTGGTGATTAAACCACGCAAAACTAAGAAAAAGTAAAAAAAAAAAAAAAAAAATTAGCATCTGGTAAATCAGAAAAATTCCTGTTACAACTGAATTGAGTGAAATAAACTGCAGACAGACCTCTTTAAGCTGAGGTGAAGTAAACCTGACTGTAACTTACTGCCAAAGGCTAGTAGCAATGGCAATATCAGCTTATAGGATTACACAGTAAAGGAATACAACAAAATACCTCAATACACCTCTTCAATCAGAAGGTCACCTGAGATCCCAGGATCTCATTTCATATGATGGCCAGAAATGGATATCTGCAGAATAGTTCAAAACCAAAGGAAATAAGAAGCCATCCTTTCCCAGAATATTCTTTCTATCTCCTAAATTGTTTGTGCCTAGGCTTCCAGCAACAAAATCTACATTTTAATTTCAACAATAAAATCTACATCTCCTAGGGCTGCTGGCAGGAACTTCCTCTTTCAGGAGAGGGAAGACAATAGCTAAGGAGCAATCTCAAATTTGGTACTTCTATTTCTTTAAGGAGTGGGCAATAATAACAGCTGTGTCACTTTCCTGTGTTAGGGAGGTCATTGAAAGAGGACTTATTTGGAGTTCTTCTACCGCTTTTTTCTATGTTGTTTTATATATATGTACCTAGACAGTGCCAGGAGCAACACACAGGCTCTTTGCTAGATTTAACCCATGTGCAGTTTGAGGACAGAGTGCTCCCAACAGACAGCAACATCTTAGCAGAGAAGATAAGCAGAAATAGCCAGGGCCTATATTTCACTGTCAATCTGCAGATGTTTGCAGACAGAATAACCAAAGTTTTTGAAGATCCCAAGCTGCTGAAGTCCCAATCTCCTCCTCTTTTTTCAAAGCACATTGAATGCTTCAAAATTTGCTTTCAGAAAGAATCGCTCTGTGTGATTCAAACCACAAATGACCTGAATGTCTCTCATTTTGGAACTTCGTTCTCAGGCAACAAATTATGTCCTGGGAGGAACACAGCTTTTAGTTCTTATAAAAGGAGCTTGATACAGTCCATGAATGAAGTGGTTCATATCCAAAGGAATTTCATATATCAACCCAAGTATCAAAAATCACAACCATAGCAGGATGTTAATGCCCTCAATATAAAAATACAATAAAGTGTGGTGGTTGTCATGGTGACTTTCCATCACACTGGGCACTTGCAGCAACTTGAGAATAATGATTCAGAAGTTGAAATGTAAGGTGCTGTTTCTGAGGAAGATATTCTGAAAAACCATTTTTTCTTTGTGTTAAATATATTCCTTTTTTTCAGATTGTCTATTCTGATTTACTATTGTGGCTTAAAGTAATAGAATGAATGTACTTGAATCCCAATCTCTTTTGGGTTTTTTTGTAAAGAAGAAAATCCCCTCTTTATGCTTCCTGCCACCAGATCTCATCTTCCTGAGTCTATGAGTTCTCACAAAGTTTGCCTTGTGAAAAGACTTCAGGGACCTCTTGTATTTCTTACCTGCAACATAAATATTTATTACGTAGTTCAGTAAAAGAACACTAAAGCATAACAAAAAATAGTTGCTTTTGAAGGAATTGTCAAGTTTTTTTGAGTTGGAAAAGTGAGAGGGACCCAGAGGACAAACTATTCTTTCCCTTCAGAAAAAAGACAGGGATTTGTGTACAGGGGTGTTAGGAATCAATCATACTAGTTTCAACTGTACTATAAGGGTGAGCTTAGAACTAATCCAGATTTCTGTAATAATGCATCTCCTTGAAAAATTCACAACGTTGTTAGATGTCGTCTAAACAATTTCACTGAAGATATGTGTCTTTCTGTGTTACCAGAACTCTCCAAGGTGTGACTGTTTCCTGACTAGACACTGCAGGATGACTAAAGCTAATGTTGCAGAAGAGGCTCCTGCCAAATGCAAGTTTGCATAGCTATGGCTGTAACAGCTGTGTGTTTGTATGACATTCACCAGTATGGGTGAGGCTGCTACCAGGAACACAAATGCAGCATAGAAGTCTCTCACTAAGTATAGGATTTAGGATCAGTATTTGCCAGCTGTCAAGGAACATATTTAATTCAGGTAGTTCGGGGTACAGCTGCAGTGGGAGCTACAGCTTGAGCTCTGGGTGGGAGCTCGAGGCAAAAGGCCAGGAATTGCTAACCCTTGGCACAACAAACGGTACAGGGACCTGTAACACCAGCCAGAAAACCAGACACTGAGGCACTGCCGGAGCCAAGGACTCAGTAGGAAGATGGCAGACTTTCACACACACAGATTATGAGGTATTAAAAACTCAGGGTTTCCTTTGTTTGGGGTCCCTCCTTGGAGGCACCAGTTTGAACTGTGATTCTTTTGCTGCACAAGCATTAATTTCAGAATCCAGAGGTCAGAAACTTTGCTGTGGGAAATGTGGGGTCAAGCTAGTAAGGAAACCGTGTCCAGCTGTATGAATGGGGCAGGAGAGGGGGCAGTGTAAGGAGTCAAATAAGCCAGCTATCATGTCACCGGAGGCACCAATTGCTCAGTTTCAGCTCAGGTGGTGAAAGCCTGACTGCCAGAGCGGCCAGTGGATGGTCAGTCAGGGAAGTTTCCTTAAAAACACCAGTGGTAATCTGATGTTCTATGTCCCAACAGTTCTGTATAAAAAAGTAGCCTCTCCTGTGGTGTGGAGTGGTGAGTGGGAAAAGGAGAGCCTCCCTTGTGCTGTTTCTCCCAGTGCTGGGTGACCAGGGCAGAGATGAAAGGAAAGATGAAGTTCCATCCTTCACAGAGTTGTCATTCTGCTCCTGAAGACAGCTTCAATATCAATGTCCTTTCCTGGCAGGGATGAACTCAGGGACATACAACAGGTTGTCAGCATGTGTGGGAGCAACTGTTTCCCAAAATATCCCCAAACTGAAACATTCACGCTTAAGATGCCTTGGCACTTAACTTGTCAAGATGCAATCATCCAGGGAGATTATTCAGGGTCCTCACAGGAAGGGGGAAATAAACCTATCCTGTTGCAAAGGGGAAGCCAAGGGAATCCCACAAACAAATAGCTCGCAGCAGCAAGAGTCAGATGGAAGGAAATGAGGTCACCACACAGTTTCCATACTGTCTTGAGCCCTGACTCAGAGCACTGACTGTTTTACCAGTAGCAAAGTCACAAACTGCTGTCAGCATTATGCTTACTTGGGGAGTGATTTGCCAGGTCCAGCATTTTGCTCTGGTTAGTTCCTGGAGATGAAGCAGTGGGGACACAAGCCTGCCAGGAGCCAGCCTCAGTCAGAGATCGTAAGACCTCTGCAGAAAAGAGCTAAGACCACTGCAGAAAAAAAGCTTCCAATTCAGTAGGAATTACACAGTGACCAGTACTACAGAATCACAGAATCACCAAGGTTGAAAGAAATCTTCGAGATTATCTGTCCAATCATCAACCTAGCACTACTGTTATCATCCCAAGCCATATTCAGATGCCAGAAGTGCCACATCCAGATGCCATTTGAACACTTACAGAAAAAGAAGCACCACCACCTGCCTGGGCAATCTATTCCAACACCTAACCACCTTCATTGAAAAAAAAATTCTAATATCTAATCTGAACCTCCTCAGGTGCAACTTAAGACCATTTCCTCTTGCCCTTTCACTTGAGACCTGGCAGAAGAGACAGACACCCTTGATGCAACCTCTTTCAAATAGCTGTAGAGAGCAGTAAAGTCTCCCCTCAGCCTCCTTCCTCCAGGCTAAACACTCTCAGGTCCCTCAGCTACTCCTCATGAAACATATTTCCTAGATTCTTTATCATCTTTGTTGCCTGTCTCTGGACATAGTATAGGACCTCAATGTCCGTCTCAAAGTTCAGGGCCCAGAACTGGATGCAGACTGAGGTGTGTCCTCACCAGTGCTGAGTACAGGGGGACAATCAGCCCTGTGGTCCCGCTGGCCATACTATTGCTGATACAGGCCAGGATGCCATTGGCCTTCTTGGCGCCCTGGGCACACTGCTGGCTCATGTTCAGGACCTGGCAATTCACCCTGTTGAACATCATACCACTGGCCTTGGCACAAAGATCCAGCCTGTCCAGATCCCTCTTCAGAGCCTTCCTGCCATCCAGCAGAGCAACACTCCCACATATGTTGGTATCACCTGCAAACTGACTGAGGGAGCAGTCAATCCCCTCATCCAGATCATCAGTAAAGATATTAAACAGGACTGGCCCCAGTACTGAGCCCTGGGAAACACCAGTAGTGACCAGCCCCCAGCAGGATTTAGTTCCATTCACTGCCACTCTCTGGGCCTGGACTTCCAGCCAGTGTTTCACCCAGAGAAGAGTGCACCCATCCAAGCCATGAATGGATAGTTTCTCTGGGAGAATGCTGGAGGAGACAGTGTCAAAGGCTCTACTGAATTCCACACAGAGAGTATACACAGTCTTTCCCTCATCCACTAAATGGGTCACTTTGTCATAGAAAGAGACCAGGTGGGTCAAGCAGGACCTGCCTTTCCTAAATCCCATGGGCCCACTTCTCAAGCTTGTCCAGGTCCCTCCAGATGGCATTCTATCTTTTAGAATTTTCAACAACATTATTCAGCTTGGTGCCACCTGCAAATTTGCTGAGGATGTACTCAATTCCTTTGTCTGTGCCATTAGTGAAGATATTAAATAACACTGGTGCTGGGATGGATCCCTGAGGGACCTTATATGAGGCGAGATCTCTGCAACCTTTCAAGGCTACAGAAACAAGACACATAAGGGCATTTCACAGATCATCAAAATCAATCCAGCTATCATGAGAAAACATACTACTGTATCCTTTTCTAATTCTGCAGGAGGGAAATGAGCCTTATGTCATCTTTCACCATTTGCTTAGCCCTGATCACAGTATCTAAGAACTGACAAACTAAAAGTCACAAGACATTGCAGAGAGAACAGAGTAGCTTGGTTCAAGGCCTACATCCCAGTCAAAACTATCAGAATGTTGAATTAAATCTGATTATGAGGTCATAGGTCAAAATTTGGGCTTAAAAGAAACCACCCATTTACTTCTTACTTTCCACTGCCATCATAAAAAATGACTCCTTTGTTCAATCAGCGAAAAGCACTCTTTCAAACACACAGATAATTAGAATCAGGATGGTGGGCTGGGTTAATGTTTTGGATAACCACTTCGTCTTTGGGTCCCAGTCTATATCAGCTTAATGTGCTCATGAAATCGCAGCCAATGTTTTATCTCAATGTTTTATCTTATACAAGAAAAGTCTGTACAAGAAAGACAAAAAAGACAGAATCAGAGTGTCTACAATAGCTAGATTTTAGAACATCAATTCACTTCCAAAAATTCAAGTGCCAATTTTAGACAACTCTGAGCTCAAAGCTGTGTGAGGAAGCACAAATCTGAACAAGGCTATCACAAAGGCAGTGAATGTCCTCTAAATAACTACTTAGATCACCACCAAAATTCCCAATCTGCTGTGTTCAACTTATTCAAACTCTACCTTCACATGTAAAGTGAGAGCAAGGGATCATACAACAAAGGTTTTGATAAACTCTTTCTTGGGCTTCATAAATTTTGATAACTCTTCAGTCATGTAAACTACATGCAGCAGTTCTAACCATGCACCCTTAGCCTCTACAGATAAATTTACCCTAGTTCATAAATGAGTTACAAAATGACTTTTCAACACACCACTTTTTAGCTTTATCAGATAGTCTATACTAAAGAAAGATATCTTTTTCTTCTCAAAGTCCATTTTGTCATGGCAGTTTTCATGAAATAATTTAATTCAGCTGTAGCATTGTGCTCCTGAGTATCCCTTGCTTGTTGGGAATTTTCTCTTTAATGAAGAGAAATGTAGGTAGTTTGACTGAAATAGTTGTTTCTGACTTTCCTGTAGGATTTAAATATCTGTGAGTAGTGGTTTCATTACACTGCCCTTAGCACGGCAGAATACATGAGGAGAAAAAACTATCTTTCCTTCAATCACATTACTACAGGAAAGGGAAGGTTTTGGGACAAATCCGTCTTCACATTACGACAGTCATTTCAAGAGATGGACCACAACAGAGACAAGAAAGGGAGAGACAGAGAAGGGCAAGGAAAGAGGAGAAAGAGAATGGGAAGATGAGGGTTCAAAGAGTCTGTGATAGGCTGACAGAGGAAGATAGAAACACAGGTTAGAAAGAGTGAAAAAATGAAGAGAGAAAAACAAGCTGTGAAGGAAGAGAAAAGAAGATAGCAGACAGAGAGATCCAGGCTGGGAGAGAGGATGAGACAGAAAATTAATACACCGCAGCAAATACTTTGATGTTCCCTTTTTATCAAGTAATGTCATCTCTGTAATTTGCCCACATTCCTTCACAAATGCCTGAGAGTTTATTTTGTTATTCTAATTATTTCTCTATATTTCAGCAGTTTTCTACAACAAATTTTGTGTAAACCTATTAAAGTTCAACCTATTTTTCTATAAATACTCATGATCAGCCTTCAAACGCTATTTGTGGAGATTTATTTTTACTCCTATATGTAATGATCTATTTTTAGATTGCTTTCTTTTCAGAGATCAAGCATGTGTATCATCTGAAATTCTCATAAACTCTATTCAGTCTATTATTCTCATAAATACTATTTCAGTCACCCGAGAAAAAACTCAAATATTCTTATTGGGCCTTCAGGACTGAACAAAGAAGGCTGTGAATATCTACAGTGAATCAAGATTAGGTACAGAAAATTCAGAAGAACATGCCAAAATAATGAGGTTTTCTTTATCAGTTCACAGACAATTCATAAACTAGAGTTGGGGGAAGGAAAGAGTTTACTTTATTATATAGATTTTACACTATAAATCGTTAGTTACTCATATCTGGAAAATACAGTTCTGGCAGGGAAAAATGACAGGCAGATATTAAAGAGCATTAGAAGGAATATCAGCACCCTCTACGGAGCATAGCAAATAATTCAGAGTAAATATTATAGTGGATGAAATTTATTTTCTTTTTCTGTTTGCAAATTGCTTTAAACAGCTTATAGATAATTACAGTTAAAGTCATGTTCTGCCCATCTAGCCTAGTAATAGTGATGGCTTTTTAGGCCTGAGATTTTTCTTCTTTTTCTTTTTTTCCACAGTAAACAGAGATATTGAGGAATTTGGTTGTGGTCTCGTTTTTTTCAAAATATAATCTTAATTTTTTAACTATTTTAGGCTGCAAAACCATATATTCGAGAAATATTTTAATCTGCCAGGGTGACTAACCTGAAGCATGGCAAGAGTGACCACATACCTTTGAGGCAATGGTCAAGAGTTGTCTTTGTAAACAGACTTGCCTGCCTAGTGAGGGGTGCTTTAAACCAGCTGGGGCTAGGAGGGTTAACCTGAAGGGAAAAGGGGGCACAAGGGGCTGACAAATGGGGGGACAGCATTGTTGTAGATGTCGGTGAACCCAATGGGAAGAATGATGATGTCTAACTCTATTTCAGAAGGCTGAATGATTTCTTTATTATAATTATGTTATAATACATTAATATGCTATATAAAAGAGGATACTAAATACTACATGCTACTTTCTTTAACTATCATAGCTAACTAACTCACAACTCATGACCCTGTTCTCCAGAGCCCAGACACAGGTGGATCCGATTGGCCATCAGGCCCAAACAATCCACCATGATCCAACCAAGCGCTCACTCTGGGTAAACAATTCTCCAAACACATTCCACAAGAGAAAAACAAGGAGCAGAAATAGAAATTGTTTTCTCTTTCATTTCTCTCTGTGCACCTCAATAAAAAATCCTGAGAGAGAGAGAAATGTGCTTGCCACACAGCATGGCAGGGGAAGTTCTTATACAGTGGCATTTCCACTGTATAAGCAGTATGACTTGCAGCGTATCACAAATGCTTTTACACTAATGCATGAAGCATGAAGCAAGGGGAATTAGAAGTCTGTGAACATAGCATGGTCCTAATAATGCCAAGGTTGTGGGTTTGATCCCTGTATGGGCCTTTCACTGAAGAGTTAGACTTATGATTCTTGTGAGTCCCTTCCAGCTGAGAATATTCCATGATTCTGTGAAATCAGCAAGTGTCATACTGTAGTAGGTGTCTGCTGTCACTTGGTCAGGAAAAGGAGACAGATGAAACCTTATTTAGGCAGCTTGAGAAAGCTTCACCATCAAAGATTCTTGATACCAATGGATGACTTTAACCTCCTTGATGTGTGCTTAAACAGCAATGCTTAAACAGCTGGTTGTAAGAAACCACAATATATATAACATGTGCTGAAGGCAATTTCTGATACGTGTGGCCAATGACCTGATGGTGAAAAAATGCCCTGTTCAACCTTCAACTTCCAAACAAGGCTAAACAAATTACAGGGAAGGAATTTGAGGGCATTCTTAGGCTGCAGCATACAAGGTCCTAAGAGGAATGAACAAGATAAAGAGGAGAAGCACAATCCTGGACATGAGAAAAACAGAATTTGAACTGTTCAGGGACCTGCTTGGAAGAATCCCGAAGGAAGTTGCCCTGGAGGTTAAAGGAGTCTGGGAGAAGCATTTGAGAATTGCTTCCAGGAAGGCCTTTGGCCAAAAGAACATCCCAGCATCTCAGCCCTTTCTCTTCCTCCTTCTGGTATTCACACAGAAAGGGTAAGGATGGAAGGGACCACAGTGAGTCATCTGGTCCAGCCTCCCTGCTCAAGGCTCAAGCAAGGTCGTCCTCGAGGACATTGCACAGGATTTCATCCAGACAGTTCTTGAATATTTCCAGTGAGGGACACTCCACAACCCCTCTGGGAAGCCTAGTCCAGTGCATGGTCACCTGTACAGTAAGGAATTCCTTCCTCATGTTCAAGTGGAACTTCCTGTGCATCAGTTTCTGCCTGTTGCCTCTTGTCTTATTGCTTGGCACCTCTCAGAAGAGCCTGGCTGCACCCTCATGGCACCCTTCCTTCAGATACTGATAGACATTGATGAGATCTTCTCTCAGTCATCTTTTCTGGAGGCTGCATAGGCCCAACTCCCTCAGCCTTTCTATCATAAGAGAGATGTTCCAGTCCCTTAATCATCTTTGTTGCCCTCAGCTGGACCCACTCCAGGAGTTTCATGTCTCTCTTGTACTGAGGAGCTCAAAACTGGGCACAGACTGAAGATGAAGACTTATTGCAGTTAAGATCTGTCTGATCTGACTCTGTGGCTCTATGTAGAAATAAAGATAAACAAATATCATTCTCCTTATGATTTAAGTGAAAACAAGAACAAAGAAACAAGTTTGCCTGTTGCTTCTCTATACCAATAAGTGATAAACTATTTATTGTTCCTTGTAATATAAAACCAGAAGAAACTGTCATCTCAACCCTGAAGACCATTTAAGCCTGAGGTAGGAAGCAGCCTGTGGGGTAGCAACAAAATATTTTTAGATAGCGAGTTTCAACTGCTGGGGTGTTATACTACCAGCTTCATCAGTGTTAAAAGTATCCATTTCAGCTTCCTCTCAAGCAGTGAGAAACTCCTCTCTGAGGATGACTAGAAACAAGAGGAATTGTGACCAAAGAAGAAGATACATATGCAATATGATCATGCAGGGGTGGGAATACAAAAGCCAAAGGTTACCTGGAGTTGAATTTGATCAAGAATGTGAGGGACAACAAGATAGGATTATGCAAGTATATAAATGAAAGAAAGACAATATGGCCTTGCCACTAGATGGAGCAGACATCATGGTACACAAGGAAAATGTCAAGGTACACAAAGCCTCTCTTGCCTCAGCCTTTTCTGGTAAAACCAGCATTCAAGAATCCTAGATTTCTGAGACCAGAAAGAAAATTGGAGCAGGGAAGACTTTAGGAAACAGACAAACTGGACATGCAGCACTCTGTTAGACCTGACAGTTTACACCCACAAATGCCGATTGAAGCTGGAGATATTGCAAGACCACTCTTTGTTGTCTCTGGAGGGCAGATGGGACAGTTTCTGAGGATTGGCAGAGAAAAAATGTCAATCCTATCTTCAAGAAGGGAGAGAAGAATCAGTCAGAGAAGCCCAGGCCAGACCAGTTCTCCTCATTCCCTGGAAGGTGATGGAAACCATATCTAGACACACAAAAGATGAAAAGGTGATCAGGAGTAGTCAGCACTGACTTACAAAGTGAAAGTCATGTTTAACTAATTTGATAGTCTTCTCCAACAAGTTGAATAGCTTGGTAGATGAGGGGAGCACAGTAAATATTGTTTATCTTGTCTTAGGCTGGCTTTTGACACAGTCTCCCACAACATTCTAAAAAAAAAGCTTGAAAAAAAACCAACCAGGTTAAATAAGTGGATACTGAAGAAGATTAAACTCTAGTCAAAGAGCTGGCCCAGAGGGCTGTGGACAAAGTCCACCTGGATGCTGATCACCAGTCATGTATCCCCTGGGGGTGTAAAATTGCTGGGCCAGTACAGTTTCATAATATCTTCATTAATGCTCTAGACAATTAGGAAGACTGCACCTGCATGAAGTATGCAGAACAGACAAAAGTATGAGAAGTAGCTAATACATCAAATGTATTAGCTACTTAATATGCAGAAGGACATGGAGAGACTGGGGAAATGGGAGGGCAAAAATCTCATGAAGCTCAACAGAGGGAAATGCGAGGTTCTGCATCAGACATAGAGTAACCCTGGGCACCTGAGCATGTGGAAGGAGGTGATTCTTCCTCTCCTACTTAGCTGGTGGTGCTACACCTGGAGTACTATATCCTCCACGGGGATACACACTACAAGACAGACATGGACATACTGGAAAGAGTCAAAAAAAGGTCCATTAAGGTAATTTAGGGTCATATGTCATGTGAGGGAAGTCTGAACAAGTTGGATTGTTCAGCCTAGAGAAGAGAAGGTTTGAGGATCTTATCAATGTGAATAAATACCTCATGAGGGGACTAGAGATGACAGAGCAAAGCTCTATTCAGTGATGCTGATAGGACAAAAGACAATGGACACAATTTAAAACATATTACATTCAACTACACACAAGAGCATATTTTTAAGCTCTGAGGTGGCTCAACCAGAGGGACAGATTGTCCAGAAAAGTTTGGAATCTCAGGCCCTGAAGCTCTTCAAAATCTCACTGGACACAGTCCTGGAAAATCTGCTTCAACTGACATTGCTTCGGCAGAGGTGTTGGGGTGGAAGTGATGTGCAACAGTACAACAGTTCCTTGAAGAGGTGCAGATTAGGGAAACAGCACAGAATCTGCCAGTTTAGACTGTAATTTTGTAGAAAGGTGTTCTCCTGCTTGGACATCACAATTTTCTCAAAGTGAAAAGGAAAAGGGATAAAATCTACTGATGATTAGACAATTTGTGGTTAAATACTTGCCTGCTAATGCATAGTGTAACTCCTGTCTTCCTCAAGGTTTGCCACAATATCCTGGGCAGCTCCATGGTACATTGCTACAAATTGCCACCATTTCAATCTTTTCCTTCTTGCTGGGGATTATAAACTGTGTACAGGAAGTTTAGGGGAGTCACTTCCTTTGCACACACCCTGTTGCTCAGATCTGACCTTTCATCTTCCAGAAATGTTTTGTTCCCATATAGCCTACAGCAGGCACTTGATTCCACAGTTCCCAGGTGACCAAAGAAATTTGTTGCTCATAGTTCTTTAATAGCTGAGAGAGGTGACAAGGAGCTGAAGGAGTTTGTCTACAGAGCTTGTGAGTGTCATGTTACTGCATCCTGTATTTAATGTACCTGCAAATGCACCAAGGGCAGGAAGGCAGGCAGATGAAGGTGGAATTCACCTGGGAATTGTTTTCTGAATTTATTTAATGGCTGCCGGGTGTCACTGCTGCTCCTCCAGAGATGATTGCCTGCACAGTAACCAGAATCAGTAATTCCACTCTGGAAATTCAGCTGTGCTTATGTTGCCACTGTTAAAGAGAACAAGAAACAGGCAATTCAGGGACTTCTGCACCTGCTGAAAGCAGATACTGCAGCATATCGGCATGCAAAACACAGTCCCCACACAATGATAAGGCCAGAAACATTTACTAGAAAAGCACCCACTTTTCATAATATTTTTATCCAATAAATTAAATATTTATTTATCAAATAACATGCCTCTAGACAGCCAATAGAATAAATTCTTCAAGCATCAGACCATTCCTTTTAAAACAAGCATTTTGTTATAGCTTATTGCAAACTACTGTGGTTCTGTTATATTTTAGAAAGTTTGTTACATCTTTTCTCCACCTCAGTGGCATAAGCTTCTTTTATTTAACCAAGCAGTCTTTGCTCTTCTTTTACAAAGCCTCCTTTGTTTTCTCACCCTAAGTATCCCTCTTTTTTATTTATTAACAGTTGCAAAGCCATTACTATGTGTGTGTGCATTAGCATTACTCACTTTATGTTTTAATTGCTGAGTTGTTGAATATAAGAAAAGATACATGGCAAACACAGTATGATCATCAAAAAACCTACAGGTCCCATTATTACTATGGCAACTACACATTTAACCTAAGGTCCAAAATTGAAACTTCCCAGCCAAGAAAACAAGTCAAAGGATCCCATCCCTGTTTTTTTCTGCAGTTCTACAGAGAGTTCCATCAATTTCTGGATACTTTTGTGAATGGATTCAGAATGGTCACTCAGGTTCACACAGCACATTCCCTTGAAGCCTTCACATCTGCGTCCTTGAGCTAACACCAGTAAGTATTGCTGGTCTGTTTTCCAGCATTTCATGATGTTCAGAATTGACATCTGTTAACAATCCCGTTAAAGCATTACTAGTAGGATTACTCTCCTTTGCAAGCCAACAACCTAGTTTATTAATTGTGTTCAAGGCATGCCACAAGTATCAACAGAGGCAACTAAAGAACTAAAAAATATTTTTGTAGGATTCCAGAGTTTGGTCTCAGATTACAGTCAGGGCTAAATCACATTTATTTCACTTATGTCGTAGTGTCAAATTAGTTAGAGTTTCAAGACTGGGATGAAACATGGTTAAATGACTGAAAGCACATGGACCTCCCACTGCTTTTCCTGGAATGCCTTTTCATGCTTTGTAATCACATAATAGAAATACATTATCAGGCAGACTTATTGCATTGATTTTTTTGGTGACGTGGTAACATGGGGGAGCAGTAAGACTACACCAGGCAGAGGCATTATGCTAAATGCCAGTGCTACTTATATCAACTCCTGTGTTGTCTGTGTTTGGACTGTTAGCGTAATTGAGATAAAAACATAAAGGAGCTTTTATAGAGCCTAGTACATTCAGCTCTTGAGGCTGCAGTGGGAGAGCAGGGAAGTTACTTTTCTCGTGCCTCTATCAGTATTGCCCATATACCATACCACAGACTGGCCAGCATTAGACTGCCGTGATCCCAAACACCACGATGATCTACGCTTACCTGGAGTTGTACAATCACATGGAACTGTTTGATTGTATAATTTGTTCTGTTTGTCCTCCAACAAAGGAATGCCAACCAGGCATGATTGAAATGGAACACTAGGACTGGTCATGGATATACAAAGGGTAGACTGGTTAATTGCTTTGGCTAATGTGAGCCAAACATTGGTCTTTGGTTGTGGGACCTATGCCCCATTCATCATCCTCAAAAATCCACTGAGGATGACAAAAAAGGCTACATATGTTGTGCCTTAACATTGTAGTAGCTGATTACCAAACCAAAATTGTGATGCCTTCAAGTCTGCATTCCCTCTGCAGGTTTGATGTTCTTTGCAGGTAGCCAATGAGCTCCTGTGGATAGAGAAACACAACCATAACCACACCCCCCTATTAGCAAAAGCAAGGGCCTAGCCATTGTCCACTCTGCAAGTCTTTGTAATAAAGAAGTCATTGAGAATCTGCTAAAGCATCATGGGAAAACCTTTTTTCACTTGCTGTTTTGTTATCAAATCTGGAAATATTTAAGAAATTTAAAACAAATGTTGCTTTGTTCAATTGTTTCTGAGATGTTATACCAAGGGGATCCCCCCTTTTGTCTTTAAGAAGCATGTTCTTTAAAAAGGCATGTGCTTGTTCCACAACAGCTTAACCTGTTGAGGAATGAGGTATACCAGTTAAGTGATGTATACACCAACAATGAAAAAATGTTTTCGTTGATTGTGAAACATATGCTGCACCATTATCAGTTTTCACTAATTTAAGGACTTTTAAAGTAGCAATAGCTCGCAACCTGTACTAATGGCATCTCTTGCCTTTTTCTCTTTATGAGTGGAGGCAACAAAAATTTGGAATATGTGTTAACTGACACATGCACATATTTTAAGGTGCTAAAAGAGAAAATGTGTGTAACATCCATCTGTCAAATTTCATTGGCACTTAATTTTTTTGAATTTGTACTTGTTGTAGTAGGTAAAGGTGTCAAGCTAAACAATCAGGGCAAGAATGAACAATTTGTTTAGCTTGAAAAAAGGTAAGACTAAATTGTTTACTTAAAGTTTTTGCATCCTGGTGATAAAAGTCATGTGACAACTTTGCTTGTGTAATTTGATTTGGAGCTGTTGCCCTCATCGTCAGAGTGTCAGCAGATGCATTGCCTTCCACCAGTATTACGGCTTGGTGTTCCCTGGGGGTCTGTCTGGCCCCCGGGGCAGCAGCTGCCATAGGTGTCCCAGATAGCACTGTGCTGATGAGGCACAGCCTGCCTGGGCCCTCCGGCTAGCTCCGAGCCGCTACCTTGCGAGCACTCGTGGAGTGATTTCAGCTCTTAGTGATTTCAGCTCTGTGCTCACAAAGTGCCTCAGCAGACGCAGGGAAGGAGAGAGGTGAAGGCTGTGTGGAGTTCTGCGGAGATGTCTTTATTGGCAGCTTCTGCAAAGGGTTCCAGTGACAGCTCTTCCGTCTGAACTGGGCAATGGTATGGGTTTATTTAGGCTGTTGAGGGATCAGGAATTGTCCTATGGTTGAGGTCGAGGAGCATCCGACCTATAGCCTTACAGAGAGATAACAGGTGTCTGATGTGCGGAAGAGGAGTAGCTCTGTTCCACTCATCATGACTCTGCATTTCTTATCTTAGGCTAGTGACCGCCATGGAGGCCTTGCAGGGCCTCTGACTGCTACACACCAGAGGTCCAAACAATGATGAGTGAGACCTGAGATGCATAACATAAAAACAGTGAGATCTGCATCAAACAAAATCAAAGTAGCTAACAATATAAAAACATTTATGTTGAGTACTTCTTTTAGGAAGGAATGTTCTATTTGGCTTAAAATATCAACTACATACAAGGAATTTGATATTAAGTGTAAGGGCTCATTTTTGAAATAATCAAATGGCCTCTACAGCAGTTGCTAATTAACCAGCTGTGCTGATCCTCACTGAAAAATCACAGAGTTTTCCCAATTCCCTGCCGAATTTTTCTAGGCAACAACTGCTTTCTGGGTTTTCTCAGAGCCATTGATGAAAATTGTCTTTACATCAGGCAGGGGCTGTGACAATGCTAAAAAACATGTTTGTAAAGAAAGATCTTTTAAAGATTGCAAAAGTTAATTTTTACGTACAGAATTAACAATGTTTCCCAAGAATTTTGTCAGGGCTGCCTGTAAAGGTAGCGATTCTTGGAACATATCCTGAAAAGCATTTGCAGGCAAAGGAACGTGGATGTGAGAAGGATCATCCCCACTTAGGGTCTGGCATAATTTTTATTTCTGTGGAAACAAGTCTAACAATCATGTCAAGCGGTGTAGTTTATTGTTTTTGAAAATGTGTGAGGTAAAAATATCCACTTTATCATCCACAATTGTTGTGTGTACACCACTGTGCTATTAGTGCCTATGGTTGGCATTCAGCCAGGATAAGAAAAAGCCTGAGCGGTAACTCTGCTTGTTGTCTGGATACAAAAGAGGTCTGAATTTCATTCAGAGTTGCAATGCTTCAGAGGCTTCTGATTCCAGCTTGCAAGGAGAGGAGATATTAAATCTGTACCTCCCTTAAGTAAATTAAACAAGGGTGACAGTTCAGTGTCACCAGACACCAAGGGTAGGTCTGAGCCAATTAATAGTTCCTAATAATTTTTGCAAATCATTTAGTGTTTTAGTAGAGGTCCAAAGGACAATGGGCTGAGGAACACTTTTCTGTTCAAATACCTAGGTATTTCCATGGTGGGACAGTTTGAACCTTGTCTGCTGCAATACAAAGACCAAATTTATCAAGAGAAAAACACAAAAGGGCAAAACAATTCTGCAGTACTACAGGGTCATCTGCTGCTAGCAGTATATCATCCATACCATGATACAGCAAAACCTTTGAAAATTGCTGTCGCACCAGTTGTAAAGCACTTGCTACCTCAAACTGACACATTGTAGGACTGTTTTTCATTCCGTGGGGTGACACAACCCAGTGATACCTTTGCATAGGTTCACTGTTGTTCAAGGATAGCAATGAAAAAGCAAAACGAGATGCAGCATCAGGATGTAATGCAATTGTGGAAAAACAATCTTTTAATGCAATGATTAATAATTCCCAATTTTCAGGGATCATTGCTGGATTAGGAATTCCAGGTTGCTGAGCGCCCATCAGGGCTATCACTGATAACCCTCACACCTTGTAAGAGTCTCCATTTGCCCGTCTTTTTGAAATCACAAATATTGTGGTGTTGCACAGGCTTGTAGAAGGAACTATATTTGCCAGATCCAATTGTTCTTTGACCAGTTTTTGTGCTTGTTGCAGCCATTCCCCTCTGAGGATCCACCCACAGAGGGGTGAGTTTAAGTCTCAGCTGCACATCAGAGGCTCTTTTTAAAAATTTGTTGTCACTGTCAGTCCCCATTCTGGTAACAGATCTCTTCCCCAGTGTGTAGTAGTAGAAAGTACAATCTGTTGTGGAGGGTAGGAGGGCTCTGCAGAGAGACCTGGAACAGTTGGATGGGCAGAGTCCAATAAGATGAAGTTTAATAAATCCAAGTGCCAAGTCCTTCATTTTGGCCCCAAAACCCCCTGCAACATTATAGGCTGGGGATGATGTGGCTGGACAGTGCCCAGGTAGAAAGGGACCTCGGGGTAGTGACTGACAGCCGGCTGAACATGAACCAGCAGTGTGCCCTGGTGACCAAGAAGGCCAACAGCATCCTGGCCTTTATCAGGAATAGTGTGGCCAGCAGGACCAGGGCAGTGATTCTTCCCCTGTACTTAGCACTGGTGAGGCCACACCTTGAGTGCTGTGTCCAGTTCTGGGCCCCTCAGTTTGGGAAGGACATTGTGACTCTTGAGCGCATCCAGAGGAGGGCAAAGAGGCTGGTGAGGAGCTTGGAACATGTCCCAGATTGAGAAGCAAGATGTTTTCTATTGCCATCAGCGTAGCAGTTGTCTTCCGTTAAATGAGCAGTTTTCCTTATCTCTATCACAACCAATCCTCTCTCAGGGGGGACATCTGCAGATAATGGGCTATTGAATGTCACTGTGTGACTGATAAGAACTATAACATCCCATTGTGAAATGCTCTGTCCAGAGGGAGGAGCGAAGCATTCCTAACTGGATATAATCTGGGTCCTGGGGACATCAGAGTCAGCGTTCCCACAGGCTTCCAAGAACAGCTGGGGTTTTCCACTGGACCTTCAGAGGAAGACTACACCCTTCTACAGGATCTCTGCTCCAACAGAACCACAGCTGCCACTCCAGGACTGCAGCCATTCCAATTTGGACTGCTACCAACACGCTGGCCAAAGGGGTGTCAGGTTGTATTCTGACTCTGTCAGTGTTTTTTCTTTTGTATTATTGCATGTATTTTGTTTCTTTTCCCTTTTCCTAATAAATTGTATTTCTGACTTGGAGTCTCTCACTGGTTTTGCTTTCAAACCAGAACAGAACACGAGCCCTGAGAGGAATGGCTGAAGGAGATGGAGTTGTTTAGCCTGGAGAAAAGGAAACTCAGAGGTGACCTTATCATTCTCTACAACTTCCTGAAAGGCAGTTGTAGTCAGGTGGGGGTTGGTCTCTTTCACCAGGCAGCAACTGACAGAACCAGAGGTCACAGTCTCAAACTGCACCTTGGGAAATACAGGTTGGATATTAGGGAAAAGTTTTTTACAGAAAGAGTGATAAAGTTCTGGAATGGTCTGCCTGGGGAGGTGGTGGAGTCACCATCTCTGGATGTGTTTAAGAAAAGACTTGATGTGGCACTCAGTGCCATGATTTAGTTGAAGTGTTAGGGTATGGGTTGGACTCGATGATCTTGAAAGTCTCTTCCAACCTAGTCATTCTGTGAATTCTGTGAATGTGGTTTGAGCTGTGCTTGTTTCCCTTCTGGCCCATATACCATGAGTTCCTTAGCTGACTGCTGACCTCCTGTGACATCTGTTGACCTCCAATGCCTGTGACCATCGCTGATGGTGTTGACAAGGGCCAGGTCAGTGGCCATTCACTGATGATGGTTTTGTCGGCTCTGGTATCTTAATCCTGTGGAACACTTGCCATCTGCAACACAGGCTAGAAAAGGTTGCTGCACTGAAGTAAATTTAGACCAGTAAATGGGAGGAGTGCCTGTGCTCCCAAAACCTCCAGTGCCCCTGTCAGTATTGACTGATGGTATCCATTCTGTATCTGGCAATATCAGAAGTGGAATGAATTGAGCAATGCATGATCTTGCTGGAACAGTACAAGGTGGGTTAGGAGTCAAAGCTATGATTTTTATTTCACCCCTAGAATCAGAGTTGATGATTCCTGGTAAAATAGAAAGTCCACTTTTAGATGATGATGATCTCCCAAGTAACAATGCATGACATTTAAAAGGAAGGGGTCAATTTAAACTTGTAGGTATAAGGTGAACCAATGTGTTATTTATTGTGGTTTTGGTGGAAACTGCCAACTCCAAGCCAGCAACTGCCTGGGGTTCCCCTGATATAGTATGAGCTGTGGGGATTATCTGTGGCTGGATCTTGTTTTGCTGAGGGGCACAGGTTCCCAAGCCCCTCTTCAAGTTTCCTTGCTTTGGCAGGGGTCTTCATCTTGGTTGAATTTAGAATGGCATTGGCTACACCAGTGATAGCTCTTTTTGCATCTGGGGCATGGCCTGATAGGTTTTTTATTCCTTTGCTTATTCTTTGGGCACTGCTTTCTCACATGACCTTCCTCTCCACAGTCAAAGAATTTGCTTGCTGCCCAAGCCACTTGTAGCTGTTGAGCCAAAGCAGTTGCAAACAGGTCTGCTCTGCATTGTTCTGTACCAATATGTGCACAGGTTTTGAGAAAGTCAGTTATAGTAAATATCAGGTTTGTTTCTGATTGGATCAATTGCCTTTTGACAATCAGTATTAGCATTTTCTTAGGCTAAGGATTTCAATAAGACTTCTGCTGTAGCTTGTAATTCAACTTGCCTGTTCACGGCTGTTTGCAAACAAACAATAAAGGTGATGTAATGCTCTCAGAGTCCTTGCCTTATGGTGAAAAAGCCAAGCTCAGTCTTATTTACATCCGACACTCTTCCCAGAGCTTTCAAAACCAGCCCCTTCACTTGGTTAAGTGTTTCTGGGGGCATTCTTATTTGATCCCTTATAGATGCCTGAGCTCCCATCCCTGCCAGATGATCTCTTTGTTATTTCAGCATTACGAGTGTTCATATTTGTCAGTGCCTGTTCTTGACATACATCTTGATATTCAGACCACTCAATTGAATACTGTCCTGGTGTCATAACCAATTTAAATAAAGCTTTCGAATCAGCAGGTATCATTATATAGCTTTCTGCAATAGACTCTATAAGTCCCATTGTATAGGAAGATTGGAGACCTTTTTCACTTACAGATTTTTTTAACTCCTGAGCCATATCATAATAAACTTAATGACAAGGATGCTTGTTGTGATAAATTACAGGCATAGCATTGAGCAGTTCAACATCCCCTTGATCGATCACTTGTTTTTGGCAAGTATCTAAAAAGTGGCTCAGAGGACAGCAAAGCTTCATTATCAGTCCCACAAGGCAGAGGCTTTAATTGCTCTTTTAGCAGCTTTGTGTCACTAGATGGTGATGCAGCCATAGCTTTCATTGGCTGTGGTTTTACAGTAGGCTGTAATTTACAGTCTTTCATTTATGGGATCGCCCTCTGGTTCCTGCTCATTAATTCCCTCCTTCATTTGCAAAACTACCAGATCATTACGCAAAAGTGGTGGCGTTGATTCAGAAGAAGTATCTGCTGACAGATCTACTGTGGGCTGATCAATTTAATCCAAATCATTAAAAGATCGTAGTGCAAAATAAACAATTTGCCGTGTAATATATTTATCAGGATTAACCTCATGGTTCTCTGATTTATGAGTCTTTAAATAATCACCCACTTGCTTCCAGTTTGCAAGGTTATACAATTCCTTTACTTCATATCACAGACAGTTAGCCTTCACCCACATAAGGAATTGCATAAGCTTTCTTTCTTGAATTCTATAAGCTTGCTTCCTTGTGATACATAATAAACAGGTTTTATTAATGGCTTCCTATTTTCTTATGTTATTCCCCATCCTATATATATATAAATATATAATAGATAGATAGATAGATAGATAGATAGATAGATTGGAGTTTTGTTTGTTTGCTTCCTTGTTTATTTGGGTTTTTTTGTTTATCTATAAAATTTAATTTTTTTCCCAACTGCTCTCAAGGCTGACCTGCAATTGTTCCTTAGCCCACAACAAGAAGGACATCCTCAACAATTCTTGAAATTCACTCTTCAGTTTAGTTGGGAATACACTTGATCAGTTGGGAATACACCACAGGTCCACAATAGTCCCAGAGAATTCAGGTCCCTGTTAAGCAGGTGCCATTTTGCAGCATATCACAGCACAAGGCACAGTCCTCAGACAGTGATAAGGCCAGAAATATTTATTGTAAAGTATACACTTTTTATAGTATTTTTACCATCAGATTAAAATAATATACCTCTAGACAGTCAATAGAATAAATTATTCAAGCATCAGACCATTTCTTTCAGAAGTGTTGTCTTATAGCTTGTTACAAATTACTGAGGTTCTATCTGTTACATTTTAGAAATTTTTTACATTTGTCCCCTGCTTCTTTTATTTAACCAAGCAGTCTTTGTTCTTCTTTTACTAAACCTCCTTTGTTTTCTCACCCTACAAGATAAAAGGGCTGTGACCGCTTGATGAGAAGTGAAGGTGAAGGGAATAAGGCCTTCCAAGGAAAGAGAGCTCCTTATGAAGTAGGAATGGGCTAGAGGGATTCTCAAAGAGCACTGGATCTCAAGGTAGGGTAAATGTTAACCTTAGTTTAGAAGATGGGGGTTTCAAGCAGGTCATCAGTAGATAAGCTGGAAAGCCAGACACACAGTTTAGGAGACTGTAGCCTTGCTGTCAGCATTGCTCAGTGCCATGTGTGTGCTTGCACCTCCCATCAGGGCACAGGCTGTGCTGTCTCTCACCCAGACAGGCTGCAGCCATGCTCTTCCTGAGGCTGGCCCTCACAGGGACACAAGCTGCATCTCCTCAAGCCCAGATCTAGTCCCTGTACCAGTCTGTCTAGGCCATGGAGTAAAAGGTCCAACTTGCTGCCTAGAGTCCTGCCATTTAAGTGACTCTTGCTGAAGGTCTCACAAGGTTCATCTGACATTGTCAATCCACCATTCCTTGCCCATGACCAACCATCTTCTTTCAATATATCCTTCTTTAACTGTAAAACATCCCCTCTTTATGTCAAGTATGATAACAAGGGCTCCCAGAACCTTTCCATATTCTTGAGAATGAATGGGTTGCAACTTTCTAGAGATGCCTGTCACTCAGACAAGAACAACACTCTGACAAATTAAGTATAATGGTATGCAGTGCAGCATCCTTGCAATCATAATTTTTATTTGTACCAAGCAGATCTTAAAATGGCATTCAGTTAGCGTGAGATGGCAGAATTAACCTCTGTGGTGAATTACCACAAGCCTGAACACAAGCTGTTTCTGGATTCTGTTGTGTGAGCAGCTAAAGGTGGCTGACACTGGCACGTAGAGTGGATTTTCTTTTTCTGACAACAGTTTAGTTCCACAGCTGTAAACCTTATTTTGTAGACCAAAGGCCATGGGAGATCAGAGGTGACTACTATACTAAATAACAAAGCATAAGGAGGCAGAAGAACCCAAAATATAAGACTGACATTCTTGATGGAACAACACAAAGATCCAAATTGTCACCTAATAGGAGCCAGTCTAGCTTCAGTTTCACAAATTTGGATCAGCTCAGCCTTTCACTCCAGAGTTTTATTTACCTACAGCCTCTGTCAGTATATGTTTGTCTTGTATAACTGAAGTACCTTGCTAAAACCTAGAGCTTTGACAAGTACTTCCATTAGAAATAGAAGGGATATGGGGGGGGGGGGAGGTAACTCAGCTTCCAGAGGAGACACAAAGAATACATGAAACAAGAAATGGGAGTGTTAACCAAAATCACTCACATCAGCCAGGTCCTAAACCATCTCTCTCTGTTCCTTCTTGCTTTACTCCCCCCTACCCCTATACACCTCCCAAGCCAGGACTCCATGCACAGCTCTGCCTTTCCCAGAAACTGCCTGGGCTGTGGCTGAGAATGTGTCACTGTCTAGGGTGGATGACACTTTTGTTCCAGTTTTCTGACTCCATCAGGGAGTGTGTCAGAAAAGGATGGTGACCAGAACTGCCTTGAAGCCCAGTCTAGCCATTACGTGATTTTTTAAAGGCCATGGTCCAAGTAATGTTCAGGGCAGATCTTCAGGATGATGGGAGGATGAAGGTGTGCTTTTTCATCTGCCTCTTCTACAACAGCAGGAAACCCAAGGAAGGGGGTGGCTCTGAACTGGCCTGAGCTGTCTGGTTTCTGTACCCACTTTGTATGGCATGCTGTTTTGTTGCATTTCCCCAGAGCTAGTGAAAGCTGAACCTGCCTGCTTCTCTTGGCTGCAGAAATGAGGATTACTTGCTTGCTCCTTCTGGTTGCAAGCCAAATGAGACATCCCCAGACTCAGTGTGTCAAGGGAGGATTCCAGCTCACAGGAATGGAGTGAGTCTTACTTTTCCTTCACTGTCTGAAGTGCCTTACATCTCTCCCAGTGTCCCATAAGCTGCTCTGTCACACCCAGGAGTCTCTTCTCTACAATTTAAAAGTTAATCTACAGACATTTCCTGTGGCTCCCCACCCCAGCTCTCTAATCCTGGTGAGTCCAGTTTGGAGAACAACTCTGCTTTCTCAAAAAAAAAAAAAAAAAAAAAAAAAGGGCAAATAAAACAGACAAGATTTGTCACATCTGGCAGTGAAGAAAAAGTTTCTGTGACATCAGAACTAAGTGGGCTGAATGTCCTTTCTGAGCACTCCTTAAGATTTTTTGAAAGGCTGAGGAGGGAGGAACTATAAATTGTCAGCTGGGCAGGAAGTCAGCTTTCCCAAAACAAATAGAAAGTTTCAACTTTATCAAAACCAAAAAATGTCTTGAGTCATAGCAACACAACGAAAAAGGCAAAAGCAAATTTGCAATTAAACTGTCCCATTTTGCTAGAATTACCCCTCAAAATACTTTAAGTTCAGTTTATGCACATTTAAACAACCTTCTTAAAGCAAAGAGCAAAGAAATCTCCGAAAATGCTCCCTCTTCCTCTAGTTTACAATACAGAGGTTTGCTGACAGCAACTCCCCAGAAGTCTAGCATTTCTCAGATCGAAACCACAGCAAGCTGATGAATCCCCTCAACTTTCAAGGTCTTTGGCACTGAAAAAGTTCCTTCAATCCTCCACCTGTCTCCATGGCGTGCATTTGTTTATGTGCCCATGATGATAATGCGACCCAAATGAGCACCACTCCCTCTAAATCACACCCCAACATTAGAAAACCAGAGCAGCATTCAGGCACTTATGCAATTTCCCCATGCTTGCTAAACTGAAGTAGGCTTAGATCCCCTCTGACCACCACACCCCCAATGCCTTTCACCCAGAGAGAAGCATTTTGTGAGCAGTAACCCCCATCTTTGGTGGTACCAGCAGGGTTAAAAAAGACTGACACTGGATTAAGAGAGGGGCACAGTAAGAAATTCTCTTGTTGGAAGCATCACTGTTTTTTCCTTTCTCCTTGTGTAGGAACATTCAGATAGCATGCAGGTTTCCACAGGTCTGCTTCCCTATTTTTCACTCTCTTATTTTCATTAGATTAGGAGGGGTTGATGGTATTGATAATGCCTAATATTTACACTAGGGTCTCATAGACCAGTTGAGCCAGTTTTATTACAATGACGGCACAGTACCTGTGATACTGTCATACTCTCTGCACACACCTCATGCTTTTATGTGTGTTAAGGCATGCATGAATTACTTGAGGCATTTTCTGCAATATTGAGTACAATTGCATGCCACCTCTGGCCTTAAAAAAAAAACACCCCCAAATTTTAGTCACATTTCTCAAGCAAATCTATAATACCAAACAGAGTTGTCTGCCGAGTAGGAGAAATAAACTACAGGAAGCAAAGAAGGAATCAAGTATCACTGAAAATAAGACAAAGGAAAGTAAAATCATTACCTAATTTTGAACATATTTTCTTTTTAAAATATCAGTATTTCAGGGCACCAGTTTATAAAAAAGTTTAGGCAACAAAGGAAAACAGATGCTTTGAAAGAATCCCACTACTCTGTGCAAAAAGAGGAATAAGATAAAGTCTAATGAAAGTTCAGGGATTTCACTCTCTCAGGACCCCTCAAAAGACTTCAGGTGGTACCTCCTTAGTAGGTTGAAATTGTCATATGACAAGATAACTGTCTATCAAAAGGTGAAATGAGCCTTGTCTGTTTTTTCTCACTGGTCCATCTGGATAAAAGCTGGTGTCCTGTCTACAAAGGTTATCTTTACTCTGGGCCTGTTCCAGATAACCAAATATTTTGCCTTGCAACTTCTGTCTTCATTTGTCATATTAGAAATATGGTGCTTTTCTTGGAAAAAAGGAGGAAAATAAATAATTTTTTGCCCATACAACCCAACTCAGTTTTTGTATCTGAAAATTATTTATGCTTAAGAAGGTGTGGGCTATCAGCCACCATTCCCTACTATTCACCAAAGAACACCCACAGCAGGTTCCCAATCAATCCCCTTGCACAGCCTGAAGTCTGCTGCCCATGCTGTGATGATCTCTCTACTGGGTTTAATTTGATCTTCAACCTTTGGACTTTTGTAATCACTTGAAGAAGCCTGCAAGCTCTACCTTGAACATATAGATGTCAAACATCAGAAAAGCTCTGCTAGGGCCAAGCGTGACCATCCAGGACTCATGGTTGTCAAGATCAGGCTTGAAAGATGATCCCAGTGTCACTTGAGAAGTACTACCCAGGACCTACCAGCATGACAGACCCATCATGTTTGCATCACTGCCATCACTATCTAGCCTGCCTGCTTTCAGCAGAATAAGATTATCAATGGCAGCTTCATTTCCTACATGAGTAGTTAGTTGGAAATATTATGCTGTGTGCTACTGCACAATATTGTGAATGGATTTTGGCAAAAAAAAAGGAAATATTTGATGCTATGGACACAGCACAGAAAGAAGGGAAGAAAGAAAAATAAAGCTTTGCTTGAGTGCTTCTTTCCTTACTCAGAGGACTTAGCCTTTCAGGGCTTAAAAATTAATTCTGTGCTATGTCTTGCAACATGAGACAGTTGTTGTAACGTTGCTGTTACTCTAAGTGTTGTATGATAAAGTATTCCACTGGACCTTCATTTCTAGGAAAGCAGATGGATTTTCAGGGTACACTGCTATACTGACTGTCCAGGTTTTCGGGCAAATTTGGGAGAAAACCTCCAGGAGGAGCCCTCAGAAAGCAAACCCCCCACGGCGCCTCCCCCCACCTGGTTCAGGAAGAATTTCCGCAGAGAGTATTGGAAAAAACCTGTTTATTTAACAGGCAAAGCACTCCCAGCACAAAAAAAATGAACAACACCAGATGTCAAAAACTCTTTCACCACTCTGAAGAGATGACGAATTCAGGAAGTCTCTCCTGGGAGCGGTCGCCCAGTTATCAGTCTCCAACACTGGGAATGGCTGCTGCAGATCACAACATGCAGGCTCTCGGTGTTTCTTGTTGTTTCCCAGGTCCCATTCCAGAGCAGGTTCGAATGGTATTCAGGAAAGGGAAAGAAAACAGTCCAGGGAAAAAGAATTGGACTGCCTAGCTAAACTAACTAATAAGCAAAAGCAAAAGCAAGGGCAAAAGCAAAAAGCAGGAGCAAGAGCAAAGCGAAGCAAGCAAGCCAGCAAGCCCTAGCCTCTCTCCTAAACACCGACCATGGTGGGAGGTGAGCTGGCTGATAACAAGACAAAACAAACCTTCACTTTTTGGAGCCAGTCCTGAAGGCACAAAACATAACATCAAGCATAAACAGAACACACGACTGGGGATACAAGCACCATAATGTCACCCTAGGACACTAACTCAGAGCTACAATAAAAAGAAAACCTTGGAAAACCTTGCTTGACATTTCATATTTCATATTCATATTTTCATCTCAAATTGAGATAAAAGGCATCCAACTTACTCTTATTTCTTCAATTGCATCTAGTTAAATAAAACTGAGTCACATGAAAAAATACAGCTTTTAGGATACATTTTTATTTATATTTGGGGTTTTCTCAACTGAACTTTATTGAAACTATTCCAATTTAGTGGATCATTTTACCTCCCTTAAAATTTTATTTCCCAGAGGGTATTACTCCAATGAAAATGTTCTATGAAGTTCTGCTCTGTGGTCTATCAGTAGAAAAAAAAGGCCACCAACAAAGGTATCTCATTTCCTACCTAGTGAACAGGGTGACATTTTGCTGGAAACCTAGGCCACCAAACATACCAATTTGATTTAGCAACATAATGGATTTCTTAAGGTTCATGTGATTATAGTGGCTTCAGACCCAATCTCAGTTATTCACAGTTATAGCATCCAGTGGAACAATGACAGATTTCTGTTACAAGCTTTTGAAAAAATATATTGCAGCACTGGAGACATCAAAAAATCTCATTTATGTTTCACTGGACTTGTCTGCAAGTTTCTCACATGCATGTTGCAAAACATTTTGGAGGGAATCCCCCTTTATCTTCCTGGGAACAGCCTATTCCCATTCCCTCTAAATTGAGTTTAGGTTGAATGAGGTTGTCACTGAAGAATGTAGTAGGAATGAAAGACTGAAGTAAATACCAAAGAGCCTAATCCTTCTTCTATTACACCACAAGTCTCTGCCTACCATCCCTACTATATCTGCCACAACATAGCACCCAGGGGATGATAACAGAGGAATTATAGGAATGAGACTCAAATTAGAGGAAGGGATTTCTCTCTCAGCTGGGGTGAAAATGAATGAGAGAAAGTTGACACTATTCTCCAATTTCCCTGCAGATTATTAACAAGGTCAATTCAGCTTTCTCTTCAGTGCTGGGAATGTGTCAGGGTTTGGTTGGTTTTTACCACAGTCAAACAGAAATGCCCCATATATAAAAAGGAGTGTTCTGTGCAGAGTTGCATTGATTTGTGATTTATACAACCAACCTCTGAGGCACGTTGCCTTCTGAGTAGATAACTCAGGCCATTCCAGGAGACTGATGTGGAGCCTCAAACACAGTTGTTACAGTTTGAAGACAGAGAATTCAATTAACTATACGGGCAAATACTGTGGTTTTGCCTTAAGTCCCAGCTAGTGCAGTCACATTATCTGACTTCCTCCTTATTAATAAAAAAATTAAGATTCTGGTCTTCAAAGTAGCAGAGAGAATCTTGAAAAATAGGGGCATACAAAAGACTCAAACACAAAAAAAAAAAAAGACAGTAAGAAGGCAAAATACATTGATTTATGATTTTAAGTAGCTTTTTATGAAAGTCAGTAGCTTTTCAATGTAAAAAAACTGAAAATACTTTTCAAAGCAAAGAATTCAACACTACTTCATAAAATAACAGATGCTTTCTGAACTCTTGGAGATCAGAGATACACAGTTTTGCCCAATTTCTTTAGTAAGAACTGAAAGTTAACTTCCATCAGGAAAGTCTGTAACCTGACTATCAGTTTACAGATAAAGGTTTTTAGGCCAAATTTTGCGATACCCTTTGAACGGAACATGATAACAAAGTACAGTTTAAATGCCCTTTTCAGAGTGTTTGAAAAGTTTTCCCTGTTCTGAACAACAGACTACAACAGACCCATTCACAAACTCTGAGCAATACAATATTTTGTGTCACATGCTCTCTAGGTTAATACCGGTAGTGAATGTTCTTGGAGCGTCTGACACACAAACCAAAAGACTAAAGGATCATAAACTACACTGAAATTCCTGAGTTAAAATACCTCAGGCCTGTCAGAAGGTAAAAAAACTCTCAAGATAAGATCCTATTAAACTTGAAGAAATGGGAATCTGGGAGAATGCTGTTACTGACATAGTGCTTCAGGTTACAAAGGTGTGCTGTTTAGCCAGCCCCTGCAGGATTGTCTTCTGAGATTGTCACAAGATGGTACATCTCCTGCAGAATTTTCACTGCAGGAGTAAGAAGCACTGCTTGAAGGAATACCAAGGTGTTTGCTGCACTTTTTCTCAGATATGGCAATAAGAGTGGAGCTTCTTTGTGCCTTTGGCACTGCCTCCTTTGTCATACTACTCATTCCTTCAATCCACCAGAGCATTCCCCCTCTGGAGCAATCACAATGAGCCAAGCCAACCTGGTCCACCTAAAAATAAAAAGCCCAGTGTTGTACATACCTACTTTCCCTCAACAATTCCTGGTTGCTAGATGTGAAATTGTTAACAGTGCTTAGTCAGGATTTGACTACAGGAAGAGGAAAGAAAGTCCCATGGGGGTATCCTTGCCCTGTAATAATGTATCATTTTTCCAAACACTCTCAACCACTGGAATTTTCTCTGATGTCCCACTGTCTCATTTGGTAGCTTAGTCTCCTGAACAGCAAATCACATGAAATAACTGCATAGGTTTGGTAGGGATAATTATACATGATTCTTTTCATTGCTGAGAGACAGCTTTTTATATCACATCATCATCCCTGAATTTACAGAAACTAGAATACAGTTCAACAAGACACACTTAGATTTGCCATGTCAAGCAGGATTTTAGCAGTTGTGCCCAGAAGGACCTTGTGAATGTTTTCTTTAAGCGCCATCTGAAAAGTCGAATGAAACAAAAATATCTGACTTTTTTTTTCCTTCCCGAGAAAGGAAAAAGAAAATAGTTTGTTCAAATGCAAATCTATATGGTCTGCAAGAAAGAAGTTTTTGTTTTTCTGCCAAGATGTTCCCAAAAAAAAAAAAAATCCATTTTCAGGATTCATTGCTTTAGTTCAGCTGAATATTTAACTAACAAAAAGAGAGCCATGCTGTGCTTTTGACTTTGCTTTGTCTCTGAAGAAAACTCTTAATGGGCATTAGCTTATCAGCAAGACAGAAATTTTTATTTGGTCCGTGAGTTGTTGGTCAACAAAAAATGAAAACATCTATCAGCTTGGCTGGTATATCAAAATAAAAATCTCTGTGGAGCTTTGAGGATGAGTAGTCATTTCACTATAAAATACTCTATTTCCAGGTCATCTGTGGTGGGTTGTATACAAATCTGCAAGCTAAAAATAAATTTCTTGCTCTGGAATCAGGACTCCAACCTGCTAATTCCCAGAAATACTGGGAACTTCAAAGGACCTGTAGTGACTACAGTGAGAATACAAGTGTGAAAAGACAGTCTGAACAAAAAAAACTCATGAAATGGCAAACAAAACATAGAGGAATAGAAAAAATAGATGAAATGAGAAAATACATGCACTGGAGCTTTAATGTTATAGCCTCAGCCAGCTCTGAATACCTTACCAAGATGTGATTCAGCCAAAGTGGCTGACAAGAAACATTCAACATTTCTGCCTTTAGACAGGACATGCCAGCCTGAATATTCTGCCAGCCTGCTGATGCATATGACCCTTATCTCTGCTCTGCTTGGCATGAGACAGGAGCTGCTGTCCTCCTAACCCCAGCACAGGTACAGGATGTGAGAGGGAACTGCTGCCTGCAGGCTGGCACAGCTGCAGTTCTGCTGTCTGCATAACACAGGCCTGGCACTGCCTCATCTCTCTGTACAGCCAGGAAGGAGATGACAAAGAGCCAGGTTCAGATACAGAAATTACAGTTAAACTTTAACACAAATATTTGCACAGAAATAATGACTTATAAAGATCAGACAAGTCTGTCTGGTATAGAAAATTTTCGTGAGTAACTTGAGAAACACCTTTTAGTGGCCTTGTTTAAACCAGATGGTGTTATCAGAATTACTGCAACATGTTTATTTTTAACTAAAGGAGTTTAATAATTGACTGCTCTAAGGTGAAGAAAGGATAGCAGAGTGAAAAGATTCCTACAGTAGCCCCAATAGCTGAACACTGCTCAGAGGCAGGAATGAATGTGCAAAACATAGCATTTTGGAACCTTTCACATTTTTTTTAAACAACTGACCATTGTCCATATGGCCTCCTGCCAACGTCCATATGTTATTTCATTCTCTCCTCTTCACCTCACATCTGGCCTATCCCCATGACAGTAGCACTAATACTGAATATTACTGCTGTCTGAGGTAGGAATGGAGCCCTGAATTTCCTGTCAGTACCCTGCACCACAGGACACCATCATCATCATCTTCAGAAATATGAGACTAGTAAAACCCAGACTGGAAAACAAATATAGCTCTACACTTACAAATGGGATCAACTAATCAATACAAAAAAAAAATGTAGATATAAAGAAACATCTGAAAACATCAAGAAAAACAAGTTTTTTGGAGGAGAAAACAATTTTTTGCCTAGATGTATTAGTTTTAGCATGTGCTAAGACTGCATATGTCTCCACAGGCTTAGATGCAGATTTTTGTATGAAGCACTCTGCTTTCTTAGAAGGCAGAGTGGCAGTTCCTGTTTGCAAATCTAAGTTACTTATGAGTGTTAAAGGTATCACTTACCTATAGAGTTCCATCACTGCTTTGCTCATTAACTGCCCTGGAAATGGAAGAAAGGTACTGAAGAAAGAATACCTAGCCCATAAGTTCCAAGCACACGTTGTTTCACACTGAAGTGCCTTCCAAGCCTTGCTCTTGCAACTGAAGGCATGCAGACTCCCAAGTACAGCACAGGTTTTGATAGTCTGTTTAGGTCATACGGTCCTCCCAGTCTCAGGAAATTTGCTTTCCAAAAAAGAACAAAGCACAAATGAACTGAAGGAGAGCAATGAAAAGTGGAAAGAGAGGAGAGAATCCCACATACTTTATTTTCTTATTCACTAAAAAGACAATTGAAGATTTTGATGCCATGTATTTTAGATTTTCTTACTTTGATCTGCTCCCTCCAAAATGTTTGAGGCATGCTCTGTAAGCTATTTTTGACTTGTACTTATCTGTATTTTCAAGAAGGGAAAGACTGGTCTATGCCAGGTATAATACACCACAGATTTTAGCTAAATACTGGCAATTTTGAGTTCTTTAGTTCTATGTATGCCATTCTCACATATGTATTACATCTTTCCTTCCCTGACAGCAGATTTTTACCATACAGCTTATTCTTTACTGCTCCTTCACTGAGAGAACTGTGTGCTCCTGAGTCCTGCGGCTTAAACAGAGTTAGGAAAAGCCAGTCACACAATGGAAGCAAAAGCACAAATAGACATTTTTATTCCAAGCCATTAGACTGGCTGCAGAACACTCTGCAATAGTTTGCTAAGCAGAGTACTCCTGTGGGACTCCATGCTCCAGAGGGTGGAGTTGTCATTTGGAGTGAGAAGTGTACCTTTTTGTTAAAACAACTATGTGACCTAAAGGGAACATGGAAGCAGAAGATATGCTGTTCACCACACTCTGCCTCCTGCTGTGCCATCATATGGAACCTTTGGAAGTCCTCTGACACAAAAGAAGAGGCAAGAGCCCATACAGATGGTGCCAAGTGCCGAAGTCTAGCCAGGCATCCTGCAGGTTTGCTAATACTTTCCATACCTTCAGCCAGGGATGAAGTCAAGAATGATTGCACTCTTAGTTTCTCAACAGCCTCAGAAAGGATGTTTCAGGACATCACTCCTGTTCCAGGAAAAAACTGGACATCATACTGTCCACTTCTCAAACAAACTGTGGTCCACATATGAGTGGCGAATGGTGTTGGTTGAGTTAGATCCCAGTTGGCTATACACTGAAGGGAAAGGGAGCTCTGAATCTTAGCCCCTTCCAAAGCATTTTCAAAATGCCCTGTGGTGTCTTCATACATTTTAAGTGCCAAAGTACCTTTAAAAAGCTGGCCTTCCTCAATTAAAATCCAGCAAGTCCTGCCTGCCAGAAGTGGCTTTCAAACTAGGCTGAGAAGAATCCAGCTAGGCCTTTTACAGTTTTCAGCACCTCTGACTTTCTTTATTGTACATAACTTCCTCAAATAAAATCTCCTTCAGCCTGTAATATTGCAGTCTACACTCTCAGAGGTGATTTATTTTCCTGATTTATGAAGAATTTCAGTTTGGCTTTTTGGGGGCAACTGATGTAGAACATTCAGAACAGAACATTTTCAAAAACCTTTCAGATAACAGTAAGCCAATATACAGATATTGTAACACATGAAGCACTAAAGCTTTCAATAGGTTTAATGCTAGGAATTTTTTGAACTTTTGCATTCTACACATACTTTCTTGTGCTTTCTAGAAGCATGTGTGACATTTATGAAGATGGACAACTTGAAGCACTGGGAAAAGATTCTGCTTTGAAGGCTTGGAGGGGAATTTACCTTAAGACTCTCTGTGCAGAGGGTCTGTACAGCAGTGAATGTCACTGCAGAATTTGTGAAAGATACATCACTTGTACAGTACAACTTTGTTTCCTAAATTCTCCCTCTACAGTAGGTTGCTGGCCTCACCCAAACAAAGGAATCTGCTAGGGTCCTCACTTGGAGTAAAAACCCAATTAAAACAGAATATAAGCTAGAATGTCCTCCAGAGCCATCAGATAAAAAAAAAAAAAAAAAAAAAAAAAAAAAAAAAAAAAAAAAGACCCAAAAAAAAAACCCCACCTAGCCTCAGTATGTAAGCAGGGTTTGTATTTTCTTTGCAGCAAACTGCCAGCTGCACAGCTCATTTGCCAAGAACAAAAAGTCCTGCCCTGTCCCCTGTTCATCTGAAAGTATGAACTCACCTTCAGGGCTGCTCTCACACAGTACAATCTGTGTTGCTCCCCTTGCATTTAGCAGGAATGGTGACTTCCAAGAAGATGGCTCTCTCTTTTTGCCTTCCAAGGAAAACTTGCTTAAGAAATATGCCTTTGAGGATTTTTTTTAATATATTCCCTTCACTGTGATGCCCACAAATATTTCTACTTTATCCTTTATATATAGGAAATCTGCATAATTTACGAGTTGTTTTCCTACCCCTGGATTTTCAACAATCTGTTGTAGTTGTGAATCTAGCACATTTCACACCCAACATATTTCAGATCCTCACTTAAATTCTCATGTCAGAATTTGGCCATTTGGTTTTGGGACAGTAAAAAATGGTCATGCAAGCAAAGATGCCCTGTCACAATCATAGTTTGCACCAGGAAAAAAGGGCAAATCAAACAGCGATCTACATTTCTTCAAGAGAAGAAAACCCAGTAAAATGGTATCTGCAGTAACTTTCTGTTATAATTTATCTTACAGTCAGAAACAGGCAGGATGAGATTGCAGGTGACCTGGGATAGAAAACTAGCATGCCTGTAAGAGCAGCAGTACAATCCTAAAAATTTTCTCTCATGAGTAAAAGGGTTTTTTCTTGCTACCCCAAATCCCAGCTGGACTCTAAGCCTAGTTTCTCAGCTGAAAGACAGCAGTGACCAACCCTGATTTCAACTCTTCTGTCAAAGTCTCCTGATGCAGACCTCCCTAAAAACATGAAGTCCCAAGCATTTGGCTCAGGGCCACTCAGACTGTATTCTCCACCTCTGAAGTATCAAGCTGCAAGGTTCAGACCTGTAAGGGTACTCAGGCTCCCAGACTCTTGCTACCTTCATACTGAGGCCATATATTTTAAAGTGTCCCTTGCCACCACAAATCTAAGCACATATCTGGTCTGACAAGGATACAAAATCACAAAACAGTAGAATCAAAAACTGACACCTCCCCCCCCCCAAAAAAAAAAAAAATCAACTTTAAAAAGTTCATTCCTGGGGAAAAAAAATACAGGAACGTCTGTAATGCATCATTTCACGCACCAAACAAGCCAACACCTTTAAGACAAATATGCTCTTCCTCTTCAACAGGATCCACATCCTGCTCCTGCCCATCCACAGATACAACACTGAATGGAACATGTTTGCTCTGTGTAGAAGTTACTGCCAAGACACTAAGGAGTAGCTCAGGCATTTAAACACAGGCATCTGATGTAATTTAGAGACCTTTCAGCAGCCCATCAGTACACAACCTGTAGGAACCTCTACATCTTCAATATTTTATGACGTCTATCACAGAATCTTAGAATGGCTGAGGTTGGAAGCAATCTTTGGAGTACATCTGTTCCAACCACCCGGCTGAAAAAAGGCCACTTCACGCCGGTTGTCAGAACTATGCCCAGATGACCTTTGAAGATCCCCAAGGCAGGAGAATCCACCACCTTGATCACTCACACAGTAAAAAAGTCTTACCTGATGTTCAGAGGAAAATTCAAGCATTTCAGTTTGTGCCCCTTGTCTGTCACTGGGCATCACCAAGAAGAGGCTGGCTCCTTCTTCTTTTTGCTCGCCCTTCAGATTTTGGAACACACTGATTTCCCCATGAGCCTTCTCTGAGAAAGTATACCAGCTTTCTTGGACTTTCTTCATATGAGAGATGCTTCAGGCCCTTAGTCATCTTTGGAGCCCTTCTAGACTCTCCCAGCAGCTCTGTATCTCTGCTGTACTGGGAAGCCCAGAGCTCACCACAGCACTCCAGGTGCGACCTTACCAGTACTGAATAGAGGAGAAATATCACTCTCTCAGCCTGCTGGTAACACTCCTCCTAATGTAGCTCAGGATACTGTTCAACTGCATTGGCACAAGGGTGTGTTGATGGCTCTTGTTCAGCTTGTTGCCCACCAGGACGTTAGGTCCTTTCCCACGAAGTTGTTTTGACCAATTGACCTCCAACAAGTACCAGTGCATCTGACTGTTCCTCCCCAGATGCAGGACTTTGCAATTCCCTTGGCTGAACTGTATGATGTCAAACTCCCACTAAAAAGCAGAACAACCCTCTGGTGTATCAGCCACTCCTCCTAGTTTGGTGTCATCAATGAACATGCTGTGGGTGCACTCTGTTCCATCAGCCAGAAAATTAATGAAGATGTTTAAAGAGTGTTGGACCCAGTATGGACCCCTGGGGTGCACTACTAGTTACTGACCTCAAACTTCATGCCATTGAACAATAACTACCCTCTGGGCTCAGCCATTCAGCCAGTTTTCAATTCACCATACTGTCTGCTCATCAAGTCCATATGACAGCAGTTTATCCATGAATTTTATGGGAGTATCCAAAGCCTTACTGAAGTCAAGTTAGGCAGTATCTACTGCTATGCCCTCATAGATCAAATGACTAATGAGTAACCTTCATCATTGAAGGTTATTGGCTTCATTAAGCAGGATTTCCTCTTTGTATATCCACACTGACTAATCCAAATCACCTTCTTTCCAGGAATAGTTTCCAGAAAGCTGTTTCACCATCATGTCAGGAGACAGAGAACCACAAAAAGGGTTGAAAGGGACACAAAGTATCATCTATTTCCAACCTCCTTGCCATGGGCAGGGACAATTTCCACTAGACCATGTTGCTCAGAGCCAGTCCAGCCTGGCCTGGAACATGCCCAGGGATTGGGCATAAAGAGCTTCTTTCAGCAACCTGTTCCAGTGCCTCACCACTCTGACAGTAGAGCATTTGTTCCTAACATGTAATCTAAACCTACTCTCTGACAATTTGAAGCCATTCCCTCTTGTCCTGTCACTACATGCCCTTGTAAAAAGTCCCTTCCTGTCTTTCTTATAGGCTCCCTTCAGGTACTGTAAGGTCACAATTAGGTCATCCCAAAGCCTTCTCCTTTCCAGGCTGAACAATCCCAGTTCTCTCAGCCTTTTCTTATAGGAGAGGTTTTCCTTCACCCTGTTCATCTTGATGTCCCTCCTCTGGACTCACTCCAACAGGTCCATGACCTTCCTGTGCTGGGACCCCAGAGCTGGATGCAGGGTTCCAGGTGGGCTCTCACCAGAGCAGAGCAGAGGGGCAGAATCTCCTCCCTCCCCTGCTGCCCACGCTGCTTTGGATGCAGCCCAGGACATGTTTGGCTTTCTGGGCTGGGAGTGCCCATGGCTGGGTCATGTCCAGCCTCTCACCCACCAGCACCCCCAAGTCCTTCTCATAGGGCTGCTCTCCCCCTGTTCATCCCCAGCCTGTGCTGATACTGGAGATTGCCCTGACTCAGGTGCAGCACCTTGAACTTGGCCGTGTTAAACCTCATGAGATTCCTATGGGCCTACTTCTCAACCTTGTCCAGGCTCCTCTGGATGACATCCCATCCTTTTAGGAGTGTCAACAGCACCACTCAGCTGGGTGTCATTAGCAAGTTAGCTGCGGATGCACTCCATCCCTCCTACTAACGAGTCAGGACAGGGGTGACTGACCTATAGTTGCCTGGATACTCTTTCTTGTCCTCCTTGAAGACAAGAAAGACAGGAGTGACTTTCTTTTTCTTTCAGGTCTCAGGAACCTTTCCCAGTCACTATGATCAGTCTAACATAATTGAGAATCACCTCACAATTATATCTACTAGCTCCCTCTGCACTCATGAGTACACACCATCAGGGTCCATGGCTTTAGGTATTAATTTAGTTAAATATTCCCTAATCTGAATCTCTTCCAACAAAAAGAGTACTAAATCCTCCTCCCTTCAGACTTCCCCCCACTCTTACCAACATTTCAACAAATTAATTCCTACAGATCTTGACAAGCAAGCAGTCATATTGTGGCCAAACCACTCCTTGTAAACCATGAGGAAGCCATTGTCTACTGATACAGACCAAGACAGGCAAGGTACAGAGGTGTCTTCTAAGTGTTGGCAATGCATGAATGGCATCTTCAGTCTCCTGTGTCAAATTCTGAGCTCCTTGGTTTGTTATTTAGCACCCAAGTGAGATAGCTTTGATTGTTCCTAAGTGCTGGGTATTGAACAAATCTATTAGCATCAGTAACACAACACAACAGCAAGAATAGGAGAATAGAAAGCGTTGTTTCTTATGTATGCCTGTGTTTACCCAGTATGACACTTTCCAGATAAGGCTGGGACAAGGCTTATTGCTAACTGTGATGACCATTCTTTAGAGAAGAAATCCATGTATGGACATAGATCACTGTTGTTTTCTGATGGGAGTGTGTTTTTTCTCTTGTCTATCTGCTACTAACCAAAAACCTCTATATTTTGATCCTTAGCTGTCCACTCCTGCTCAGATAATTTAAGCTGTGGAAGAAAATCTTATGCTTCCCCTGCTCTGACCAAAGACAGAGAGTGAGCAGTCCTCAGGGTTATACCAGAACAGCTGGCTAAATCTTCCCAGGGTAGCTTTCAAGCCTAGACATATGATGACACATCTCATCTCAGAGTGGGAACAGAAGCACTCAGTGCCTCTCACAGCTCTGTCAGGGAAGACATGACGGGCAGCTCTGAGAACATCAGCCAGAGCTCTCTCATGCTCTGACACCTGACGACAGTGCATCCTTCATAAAGAGCCAGCTCTGTGAAGAACCAGGGTTTATGGGAAAGTGTTGAATCTGGACTGGTCCCCCTGGTACACCTCATCGCAGCCCTGAGGTAGAAGGCAGGTAAAGGTATTTTCCCAAAATTTGGTTAAGGGCAGAGGCTGTCTAAGGGCCATCCTAAGACAGGTATGTTCTGTCCAAAATAAGCAAGTGCTCTTTTCTGTCAAAAGTCAGATCTGACCTGGACTAACAGTTCCATGGATCTGTTTCCTTAATTAGATCTCGTGACTCCTGAATAATGGTCACAAGCCTCCTTAGAAAATTCTAAGATCCACGTGGCTTTCCTAGAGCTAATCACTCACCTTCCTCAAAATATTTATTACTCTCATTTCCCTTCTGGAGCACCAAAACAAGTGTCAGTCTAAGTGACCAAGGAATCTGAAATCTTCACAGGTAAAAACTTTTAAGTAAAATGTGACCTTCTTTAAATACAGGACACCAGACAGGCCTTTCTTGTTTTCTAGGTAAACACTCCATATCATCTCAAATGAATCCCACCTTCAGCCTGCTTCCATACATACTTGGCTATATAAATCTAGTGCTTCCAGACTCCTGCTTCAATAAAATGTATCAGGGATTACAGTATATTTCTGCCTGAACAATCAGAAGATGTCCACCATACAAATACTACGCTGCACTCCATCTGTGCAGGATCCTTCAGAGCTTGAAGCTTTTGAAAGTAGAAAGCAGGGATAAATATTTTTCTCTAACACCACATAACTTGTGGTGTAACAGCTACATTATTGGTATACAGCAGAGGACTTAGCCAAAAACTTGCTAAGGAGTAAGACCTGAATTAATTGAGTGTTGTAACAGGCTGTGAACATATAACAAATGTGATATTGCTCCTGCTAGCAGAAAGATGCTATTATACTGTGGAGGCTACTGGTTTTATTTTAATGAGCTGTTTTCACCTAAATATATTAACCATTCACCATACTGTATGTTACTAGCTATAGAAACTCTAGGGCTTTTACCACACTAACACACTTGGACTTTTATGAAGTATTGGTCTTTTTCGTAAATATCAGTAAGGTTTTTTAATCATCATCTGTTTGAATCTGTGTAAATACTGGGTCTTACTAAGTCTGCAAACCTGGGGATTTTCTACACAGAGCTTTTCCATTCACCTCCCTCTTGATGCAGAGTCTCTGCTGTTGTCAGTCCAGGATCCACATTCCACTTCTTTCAGACAGTCTGGTCAGGCACTCATGTAGTGGATGAAAAGGGCACAGAAAGGCCTCGTCTGCCTCATCCACAGTCCCTCATGGCAGTGGCTGGTAGAAATCACCTTTATTTCTGTCATTCTGGAAGTTTAGGCCTTCCTTTCTCCTTCAGCAACTTTACTGTGCTAACTGTTATACTGAATTCCTCCAGTGTTTGTGGTGACATTTTTAGCTAAGCCTGCATGAGCTATATAACAGTAGTCTGCTCTTTTCTTAGTGGTCCTTCTTCACATGCTTTTTTACAGGAACAGCCTGGAGGCAAATAAAGGAGGGTAAAGCAAGAAAATGTAGTAAAGCAAGGCTAATTGTTTAATCAGAGATTACTTGAAAATTTCCTTCTGTCCCTCCTTGTCCTAAAGCAGAGAGAAGTAAGTATACCCTAGAAGGGCTTAGAGGACCTAACATTTACTCTCAGCTTCCGGCAACAGCAACTCAGTGCTCTGAATGCCCACAAGGAGCAGAAAAAAACTTCTGCAAATCATCCATGTCCACACTTCAGCTTCCTCCACACCTAATACCTCATCACTTGGGCAGGGCATAATGTCTCCAGACTGTTTAAACTGCCAAGAGATCAAGTGAACCTATAAGAGGTTACTGAAAGCCCAGGCAATACTAGCAGGAAAAGGGTGATGTTACCTCCCTTTCAATAGGAAAGGTCAGTGAAGATGTGTGGAAAACAGACATGGCTGTGTGAAGTCATACATGTATGTCTTATATACAACTACACTCATTTTAATATGACATACAGCTTTACAAAGACAATGTCTTTTTTATTCCCCTTTTCATTATTAAGCAGCCAGGCTGCAATCAGCAACATGTCAGCTGCCCTAGCAGGCCAGCAGAAGGCAATGCAAGCAGCTCAATTTGAGTTCCCTGCACAGTTCCCTCTTCCTCAGAACATCCTGTTCAATGGGGTTATTGTTATTTGCAAGTCACTGATCTCATCAAAGCAGGGGAAGAGAGGGAGAAATTGAAACTTCTGCCAAATTGATAAAAATTGACCAATATGTTTTTTCAAATGCAGTATTTCTTTTAGACTGTAGACAGAGTTGACATTGGGCAACAGCATTTTATCAAGACTTTTTCCTTAAAGGAGATGTCAGAAGACAAGATAAGGCACTTGACAGTCTGGTTTTGTGTGAGAAGGCAGGCTCTCAGTTAGGTCCAAGTAGATTGTACAACCTCACGTTTCTCACAAGCCTACTGAAGATTAAGGGGAACACAACCATCTCCATTTGTCTTGCGTGCAGAGAAGGAAGGAGTGGTGGATTGTCGTGGTTTAACCCCAGTTGGCAATGATGCACCACACAGTGGCTCATTCAGTCCACCCTCTCATCAGGAAGGGGCAGAAAATCAGCAAACTCAGACTTCTGGATTTACATAAGGACAGTTTAATGGGGACAGAGAGAACATATTAATGATGATGGTGGTGATGATTAATAATAAGAACAAGAACAACAATGATAATTAGAATATATAAAAGAGTGAGTGATGCACAAAGAAATTGCTTACTGTCTCCTCACTGATTCTGCCACTTCCCAAGCAGCAGGCCCCAGACAGCTTTCCTCCCCAGTTCATATGCTAAGCATGACATCATATGGTACGGAATATCCCTTTAGCCACGTGGGGTCAGCTGTCCTGGCTGTGTCCTCTTCCAGCTTCTTGTGTCCTGCCAGCCTTCTTGATGGCAGAGCAGAAAAAGCTGAAAATTCTCTGACTTAGTATAAACACTACTATAAATTTAGTAACAACTGAAAATGTAAGTCTGTTATCAACATTATTCTCATACTAAATCCAGAACACAACACCATACCACCTACTAGGACAAAAATTAATTTATCCCACCTAAAACCAGGACATGGACATATTACAGAAATGACCTGTTGCTGTTCTAAATCGAGGGATAGTGAGGGAAAACCTTGTTAAAGGTTTATTTTATGCAGCCTCTGCCATCCCTCCTGAATAATGCCTTATAGTTATGAATTACCACATCTACACAGGCATGTCTGTAGAGGCTGCCTGAGAATAACAATCATCTTTCAGCTGGGGAGGCCAGGACAAAGGCACATAATACTGAGAGCCTCAAACACCTTGGGGATACTTTACTGCACCTTCGAAGACATGGTTTTCTGCACACTGGGTAAAACACCAGTACAATTCACATGGTACAAGGGACCAGGACAGGAACACTTGACTGTCACTACAAGCACTCAGGTGTGCTCATTTGTCTGAAGGAGTTGGTGAGTTTTCAGAGCAGACTCAATAAAGTCCCAGGCTGACAACCCAGACTCTTGAGCTCCTGCTTTTGCTAAGTTTCAGGAAAAGTAAAAAGTCCTGTAGCACGACAGACACAGTTTCTGGCAGACAAGAATTTTCTGCAGTGCTACGGATCACAGTACTAAAGGAAAAAAAATGAGCTAAACAAAAGAACTTGCATGTGTATCAATCCAGAACAAAGGCCTATCTCTAAGGGTACTAATCATCAGTAGAGTAGGAAGTAAAGGTCCCATGCCAAACAAATGATCAGTGACCTTTGAAGAAACAGGATGACAAATGTTTGCAAAAGTGGAAAAGTACAGTAAGAAAGGAATGCTGTTTGGAGAAGCCCAAGGGAATTTGGGCTTTTCTTTTTAGTAGTCTTGTCCCAGAGGAAAAAAATAGAGCCTCAAGTTCTAAATCTAAAGTTCTCTTTTTGTCAACAACAGAGAAATTTTAGAAACCAAGTATCTCACAAAGGGAAATTTCAATACAGATTGTTTTCTCCCACAGACAGCAAGTATGTTTAAAACCTATATACCTACATATATATTTATGTGTATGCCTACACATATACACCACTGTAATGCAGCCCTGGGGGAAGAAAATCTGTTAATTGGATGTATAAATGCTGAGAAGAAATAAGAGCTGAAAATACTTATGTGCAGAATGAGACTTCAGTAGAACACAGTGTAACACTGTTGGGTTTCAGATTAGACTAGAGACAGAAAAAATTATGTATATTTCTGAGACAAATAAAGAAGAGAACTGCAAAGGACTCACAGTGAAAATATATTGAAAAGAGAATCACACAGATCTGCACGCTGTGTAAAATGGGGGGGAAATGCAATGTACAGTTTACAGCAAACTAAGAAAATGCCTCCTTCTTCTCCAATTCCACAAATGCCCACCTTTTTAGAGTCTTTTGTGCTGCTTTATTGTCCTTCCTTTTGTTCTGATGTTTTATTTAGTAACTCACCTTGTAGATATATAACAGGATAAAATGAGCAGCTAGGAAAACATTGTGATAACAGAATGTAAAACCAAAAAATTATAAACTGCCAATTATAAACTGCCATGGCTACAAGGGAGGTATCAAAACAGATACCAGTGAATTAAAATATCACAGCAATAGTCATGGACACTACTGTTGAATTGTTTGTGTACAGGTGTAAATCTGGTCATGGAGAAAAAGCCAGTCAGTAGAATTTACAAGTGCTGTGTGCTGACCTGCTTACTGGAGTAAAGTGCTATAAATTTATGTGTCACCTTGAACATCTGTGTTCCAGGAAAAACAAGCAGGACAGGAGAGAATGGTTGGAGACAAGTAATTTCTCTGCAAACACTAAGGCACACATCTCAAAAATCAAAAGACATTCACAAAAAAACTGCAAACACCCCAAGATAACACAGAAATTTGTGCTCACACAAGTGTCTAGATCAGCTTGGGGCTCTGCATGAGAAGGGTAACTTCAGGGCTCCCTTGGCACAGGGTGGACACATGCAGGCCCCAGGACTTCCAAAGGGCCAGAGTACAGCTACAAGACACAACATGTCACAGCCTTGAAACATTGTCTTGGGACAAGAAGAAACTGGAATCAGACTTGTGAAGCTCTGGCTGCTGCTGTCTTCCAAACCTGTGTTTGGGAAGACTCACTTGACAGGTTCCTTGCCTTGAGACAGCTGCAGATTCCTGTTGTTCTCACCGGATCTGGGTAGTCTTGGTGACGTTTAACACACTCGCTGTCATGGATAATTAGCGGGTAATATCCACAGAGATGCTTGGTAGCAGTAAAGTTGCCTGCATTTCCTCACCGCTGTGAGTGCTCTGAGGGTACTCAGCCGGGGAATAGCTCCCCGGGGAGAGCACAAGGAGTCGATACCGGGGGATACCCGGAGTAGAAATCCTCTTCCCACGCTGCCCTGCAGGGATAGCGCACGGCCTTAGCGCACGCAGTGCTAAAGCCCTGGACGCCGGGACCACCCCAGAATACCGAGAAGTCTCATCATAGCCCCTCATCCCTCAACCCTCCGGCACCTTCCAGCGCCGCGCGCGCCCCTCCCGGCGGCGGGCGGAGGGCGGCGCTTGCGGGGCGGTCCCGGCGCGGCCCCGTCCCCGTCCCCGGCCCCGTCCCCGGGTGTCTCTCGGCTTGGCAGCGGCAGAGCCGGCCCGGGAAAGTGGCGGGGACCGGCGGCCGTCATGGGGACGAATGCGCCGCCGCGCCGGGAGCCGCTGGCCCGCGGCCCCCACGTAAGTCAGGGCTGGGCGCGGGGGGCCGCGGGCGGGCCGGGGACGCTGCAGGGCCGTGCCGCGGCTAAGCGCCGCGGCGCGGCCGGGGAGGCTGCGCTCCGCCGAGCCCTGCACTGAGCTGGCTCCCATCATGGGGGGATGCACCTGGGAGGTAGATGCCCTGCCCGCTCGGCGAGGATGTCACGACAGGCGCCGTCTTCAGGGCCATCTCGGGACCCGCCTCTGTGTCTGTATCTCCGTGTCTCCACCAGGCACTCGGGATTTGGGGCCATGCCGGCTGCTGTTCTGGGCGTTTAGAAGTTCTCGTGAGACCTGTGCTGAATGGTTGCCCATTTGTGCCCTTTCTCTCTGGATTCTCTTTTTATTACCCAGTCCATAGCAATCTGTGGGGAGCCAGTGACCTTCCCAAAGCTAGCACCACTGTTCCTTGTAACTGTGACTACATTTCTATTATTTGGGAAGTGAGAAATTAGATTCACCCACATTAGGCTCACCCACCCTGGAAGGTGGTCTCAGCAAGAATCATTTCCAGTTTTATTTTGTTCATGTACCTGTGGCAATAATGAATGGCCCCAACATGCCAGGTGCGGTACAAGCACAAGGAAGCATGCACGCTCCAAGGATTCACTTTCAAGTAGGATGTGGACAGGGCTCGGGAGAAGAGATACGAATACAGGCGGGATAAAAAGGAGACTTGAGCTCTGTAGGCTGCTTTTTCAGGTAGGTTTTCTCAGAAGGTATTTAGCCAACAGGTGAAGTAACACAACATTGAGGGGAAGGCAGAGGAGAGTCGTACAGCAGGGAGGATAGCAAGTGCAGAAAGGCTGGGAAGACGGGGGCCAAGACTTATGGGAGGGAGGGGTCCAAAATCCTTGCTCTTTGGCCAGAAGTGCCACTGCAGGAAATAGTCCTGCTGATGCTGTTGCCCCCAGCCATCGACTTTGCCACCTGTAAAGCAAGTTTTGTAGGTGACTGACAGCTGATTTTAACTACCAGGAGCTACAGCTCTCTGCATGCTTGAAGAGTGTGGAACAGATATCAGAGGTGATGTCTGTCAAAGTACAAGCCAAAAGGTGTGTGCCTGTCATGCAAGCAAGGCCTGTTCCATTTCAGTCTGAATGTCCTACCATATCAGTTGTTTCTCTGAAGTTTTTCTTTACCTATCCTCCCTTTGCTCTTGTGTTCCAGTCAGCTTTGACTTCAGATTTGGCACCAGGTCTCCCTGAGATCTGGAGATGCTGAAAAATATCACCTTGGATATTCACCAGTAAAGATATCCATCTAGGACTCAGATATAGGCTTTAAAGAAACTGATTTCCAAAAAGCACTGAAAATATATCTGTTGTATTTATTTTTAAGTAAGAAATTAATTGACATTTTCTGCTGTCTAGTAGCAGTGCTTTCCTATGGTGGTCTGAGTCCAAATCTGAAACCACCATGACAGCACATCAGATACTGAAGATTAAACCAACACAGGGACAAAACTAAGAAAGCTCAGGGACAAAAAAGAAAATTAAGAAAGCTCCCCATTCATATTAAGGAAATCAAGGGTGGTGATGGAAATTATACAATGTTTGCATATTCCCCAAGATTTTAAATGAGAATGTCAGTACACAGGAACTATGTGGACTGTCTGACTTGGGAGCACTCTTCTATCAGAAGATTTCTCACCTCTGCTGCATTGCTCCTTAAGCATATCACACTTAACAACTGTACCTGCAGCCTGGAGAATTTTAACTGGTAAGAAGGTTGGTGGCCCACACTCAGGGACATGAGTCCCATCAACACTGTGCTGCCTGGGGAAAGCAGATTTTTATGGGCTATGTAAAACTGACACTAGGGCAGAGCCAAGGACAACCATAACATTTTCTGTAAATAAGCATGATTTCATGTGGTAGAAACCAGTCAGGGATTTTTCCACTAAGTACTTAGCTTTGAAAATACAGGATTGTCCTTTTCAAAATCAAGTTCAAACTGTATGCTTTTTCTTAAAATTGTAATCAAATTTTAATTCTAATCAAAAGATTGAGCTTGATCATTGGATCTTTGTATGAGAAAATACAGGCGTGAGAGCATGCCACACAATGTCAGTATTTCATAACTGCCTTTCAGAGACACACAAGAGAGTTTCAAAAAGCACAGGAAAAGTAAGAGGGAGAGCCTTTCACAACCTGAAGTCTCATTGTCAGATACATTCAGGCTGAGTTTTTTATTAATAATGCCTCAGCAGCTAGACCAGTCAGAAAGTGGTCAGTGTCCACGTGATTCTGAGTAACCTCCTACACCCTGGCACGCGGAAGGCCTTGGGAAAATAGACTGCTGTTCTCTTAATAGTATATGGTCTTTCCCAGAGGGACTCGGCACAGCCTAAGGACATGGGTGTCTGTTAGAACGACTGTTGTAGAGTTACTCTCATGGCAAAAACCAGGGAATATTTTAGCAGTTACTTATATGTCTCTGTAATTTTGGACAATTTTTCATTAAAACATCTGGTACTAAATTAAAGCTTTAATAAAAGAACATGGATTGCAAATCCATCTGAGAAAATCAGACTATTCTAGAATAACGGCTTACTCAGATGTTCTGCATGTGACTATTTTCCAGATTAGTATCAAAAAGCCGTAAGGAAAGAAGTAAATAGCAATTTAGCATGTAGGGTTTCTTGCGTTTTTTTCTAAATGTCATCCTGAATTCCAGAGATTTACTCTTCATCATCAAGATCTTGATTTTTTGTCCAATCAAAGCAAATTTACGGAAGGTTTGTTGGTTGAAGGCTTTAGAAACAGAACCTCTTTTTAAAATTGTGTGCTTGTTTTTACTTTTCCTTGACTTTTATTTGTTGTTTGGAGAAACCAAACTTTTTCTGGACATTTCTGGTAATGAAAATAAGGCCTACAGATACTTCGAAAAACAAGGAGATTTTATTCTTGACCCAGAATTAAAAACACAGATGTACTTTTGTGGAATACCTGGTACCATTGTGCTTTTGACTGGCACTTAAGCCTTCTGTTGCATCTCTACAAGCTTCTTCATATGGAAAATCTGCAATTGTTTCAGGGAATTATAGTAGCCATGTAATAGACTAAGATTTAAGATCCCTCTGAGGGTCACATGATTAAAGGAGACATTTAAATAACTCACCTAATAATACCTAGTGTGTTAAAAGACACGAGAATCTAGACTTAGTGAAGGGTAGCTACTGCTACACTTCTTTGTCCATTTTATATTCTGTCTCACAAAATTTCCTCATCTGTCTTAGTAAATGTAAATTGACTATCTGCTTTGTACTGTAACTTTTCAATCTAATTTTCTTCTTTCATCACATTTTTTGTCTTAGTTAATAGCCAAAATCCACAAACTACACATGAAAGAAATTATTTTAATATGGCATAAAGGGTGGAAATACATGTTTACTATTATAATTCTTTAGTCCTGATAATAGATCACTTCTTAATGGATTTTTTTTGTAATTATGTAGTAGAATTAGTAATCCTTAAAATTAGAAATTAGCAATTACCAGAGAAGATACAATATTTCAAATATTTGTAATCTGATAATCACATTGAAAAACACAGTTGCATTCAAGTAGGATGCCAAAGAGCCTCAAAAGGACTAGGAGAGATGAAAAAAAAGAACAAACCAGTTGGACAAGAACAGCAAAGAGGAATTTTTAGACCACAGTATGCAACACAGGATGTATTTATTAATAGTGAGAAGTGGCCAGAGTTTGATTCCTCCTTCCTGCCAGACTTTTAACCTTCTTTTCAGCACTTCATGGCAATATGAAGTGAAAAAAGTAGGCAGTCTTAACATCAGAACTGGGAAAGCTTAACAGAACTTTCTTTCCAGACTTTGACAAATGAGAGACATTTGCATCTTTGGCTGTTGCAAAATTGGCTCTTTCTTCTGCATAGTTTCCTCAACCAGGTATATTTCTCTATATATTCATATATAACAAATAATTCTCCCATCTGTACCTGAGGTGGAAATTGGGATCTTGTATTTGGCAAAGTTACCCACCGTCTTACCTAGTGATGACAGCTTCCAATCAAGTTCATTTTGTGCTGGATCACATCCAGATACTCTGAGTATGTACAGCAACTCTACTCATTCCATTTTGAACACACCCCAAGTTGTTTTAAGTGAACCACAATGTCTACTAATCAAGGGGTGTAGATGCACAGCACAGTAAGAGGAAGAATTACACCACAAGAACCACCCCAGCCTGGGCTGCCATCATTATTCAAGACCAACTGGTTTGAAGCCAGCTTGGGTATGTTGAACTGCATCAGATTTCCCCATGAATGTCTGATGTGTGTCAAAAAATCATCAGCAGCAATCATTCCAGCAGGACTGAACAAGAAGTGGAGCTTCAGAAGAAACAGACAAGCCATAACCTTAGCAGCATTGGTTACAAGTGAAGAAAACAGACCCTTTTGAAGAATTAAACTGATCACATAAGCAGAGTTAGTCACATGATGAGAGCAAAAAGTGGGTCAGTTCCACTCTTTTTAGAGTGGGAAAGAAAAGTTTTGTGGCTTGGTGTTTTTTTTAGCAGAAATTAAGAAGATAAAGGCTCAAGACATTGAATGAAATGGAAAAAAAAAAAAAAAACAAACAAACAAACAAACAAACAAACCCCCCCAAAAAAAAACAAAGAAAAAAAAAAAAAAAACCACAAACCAACCATTGAGGTTTCCCATACTCTTTCCAGTGCTTTCCATCGGTTTCAGATGGATATATATATTCAGATGGATATATAGCCTAGCCTACGCATGCACTCCTGATGAAGGAATTCTCTACAACAGAGATTGCTTTTTTGCCATGCATCTATCACATTCTAAAACTCTAGCTAGTTACAATAAACTTTATTCACATTTTAGAGGATATGTGCAAATGCCATTATTTTGTAACACACCAGACACCAGAATATGCCATCTTTCCAATATGGAAAAAAGGGACTCCAGCCTATTACAGAACATTGGAAACTCTGAAAAAAAGTATAGGATATTTTTTACCTAATTCCTAATTATGTCAATGAGATTCACAATTCTGCCTGTTACCTGAATTTTTGAAGCACCTAATTTTAACACCAAGTCATGGAATATTTAGATTGGAAAAGAACCTTAAGATCATCAAGTCCAGCCATTAATACAGCACTGCCAAGTCCAACATTAAATCATGTCCCTAAGTGCCACATCTATGTGCCTTTTAAATAATTCTAGGGATGATAACTCCAGTACTTCCTTGGGCAGTTGCTTATAATGCTTGATAACCCTTTCAGTAAATAAATATTTCTGAATATCCAAGAATAAACCACTGTCACACCCTGAGGCCACTTCCTCTCGTCTATCATTTATTACTTGGGAGAAGAAACTGATCCCCACCTTGCTACAGTCTCTCTTCAGGTAGATGTAGAGAGTGATAAGGTCCCTCAGCTGCTCGTCATAAGATAGCTCCCTGCACCAGTTTCATTGATTTCCTTGGATAGTATCTTTCCAGAGACAAAGAATAAATTTTCATATAGTTAATTATTTCCTCTCCCTTAGCTCCCTTAGGGAATTCTGCGTCTTACAATCTTAGTTACATGTAGATGCTCATTTTATGTTAGCAAATGCTCAGTGTCTTTGTTATAAGACACTGAGCAAAGATGTAAGATGTGTGTTGTGATGAGAAGAGAATAAATCCCCAAATTTCCCTTTTCATGGCATCTATGGCATTGTCTTATCCCTGATCTCTTCCCTTTCTCCGGAACATCAGATATGAACTGTGATGTGGTTGTCCACAGTTGCTATTAATTGCACACCTCACCTGGTAGTTTTAACTGGGAAGAACAAACAGGAAAATGCAGGAAGGTAAAATTTGTTAGGCTTTCCCTACTGTGTGTAACTGTTTATATTCTACTTATATAATGTAGTACATTGTACTTGGTCTCTTCCTACAAGGGATATTTGTAATGGAGTGCATTCATAGTAGCTGAACACTGCTGTGCCAGAATCTTCAGAGGTTATTGGTTCAGCTGTGTCAGAAGGGCCTGCTTTTCTGAAAGCCCTGATCTGTAAAATTCAAGCTGCTTTCAGGTGTTTTAGGCTGGACAGTACAGAATTGATATGGACAGCTGCTTTTGAAAATCTTAGTGGAAGTTTTCACCTTCTTACTCTCAGCATGTGTCTTTGACATAAATAAAATGGACTTAAATGAAAAATGAAGTAATAAAAGATTCACATCATGTAGATGCTGAAAAGTCAAAATGCTCTGCTTTCAGAAGGGAATAAGCAACACAGTGCTTAGCACCAGTGCAGAAGGTCAGAGTGCAACTGATTCTATCTGTCCACACTATCCATCTCCCAGGCACAGTCATGCACTGACCATCCCAGGTAAGCACCTTTCACCTTTTGCAGGATGGGTTTCCAATGAATCCAAACCAGCTGCAAACCAAACCCACTAATTTTGGTTCTTCTGTTCAGATCTTAAGCAACATGACCTCTCCCAAAATTAGTAAGCTACTCATCTCCAACATTTCCCAACACTTCGACACTAATGTCCATTTAGTCTCTGCAGAGCCTTTACTATTCCTGCAAAGCTTTCTGATGAGGGAAGTGCCAATGAATTACCTGGATACTGAGACTCTATTCCTCTCATTAATCCCTTCACAGCCAGTGGCCTTGTCAAGGACAGAAGGCCCTCTTCACAGTGTCATTGGAGATTTTGAGCAGCAAAGCATAAAACCGACCGGAGCAGGCAGATTATGGGCTGAGGCTTCTCCTCCCATCTGATTTCTCTGCACAACATTTGTCTCTCTGCTGAGAAGCCTTGAGGCAGGGCTCACTCAGTAACAAGAAAAATCTAATCTTGTTTATGTAATATGCGAGGTCTGTGAGAAATCAAAAGGACCATAGTTTCTTGTTACTTCTACACCTTTTACTGCAACATGCTGAAACACCATTAGAACATTTACAGAAAAGTCACATGAAGAGATGCACTGATGCTGTTGTAGGAGTAATTAACTCTCAATGTAGTTGCTTCTAGCTATGTTAGTATAAACCAGAGTCTGTCCATATGTTCACACTTCCATGCTCATGCTCAAATATGATTCAGGCTGCTCTTCAGTGTTTCAGTGAAACCAACCATAGATATGCTGGTAAGCTTATCATAACCTGAAAGCATTTATAGGAGACAATTCAAATTTATTTAATATGGCATTTCCAGAATGTACATGGGTTTTTAAGCAATGTGCATAAAGTAAATCTAGTGGTGCAGAGAACAATGAAAATAATTTAAACTGGACATGAATTGAACCTAAGGTGCCTTCCAGTTGCTATTACTGCATGTGGTCAGTATTGCAAGCAAAGATGCCTGGTAACTTCAGAAGCGGGTGTGCTGCAATATTCTCAAAACACTGAGTCTTTGCAGAGTTATGATTCATTGAACTGCAGCTGTCTGAGGACTTTCTGAACATCAGTATAGGATAAGATCCTTTCTACCTCTCTTGGGAAACAGTCAAGTCATCATTTTAAATTCCCAAAGGCAAGTCTTTAAGAGTTTTTACTTTAATAATCACTATTGAAGACTTTTTTTCTTTTAGCTGAAGACTTCACTAATTGTTTCTTAAAGTCTTTTTAAACAAGTATTTGTAACTGCTGGGAAAGTCAACCTTTTTCTCCCTGGTAAAGGCCAGAAATGCAACTATCTCATTCCTTGCACCTACTTTCTTCTAGGTGTGTCAGACAGGAGTCACTCTTACAGCTAATTTTTCTAAGAATTAAAGGGCAAAAGTAGAAGGGATTTGAGACCCCTCAAGTATTATATGGATAAACAAAGATACAATCTAGACTGAAAAACTGTGGCAAAGTACAGACTTGTTCAGATGTATCGCCCTACCACACTAGACTCAGGTTTCAGCCACACAAATGTGAAATCAGAGAGATAAAAATGGGAGAAAGATTGTCCTTTTACTAGGACTGGGTGACACCATTTCAGCTACTGAAATGTTTTAGGTAATTGTTTTCATAGTATAATATAGTGGGTACAGATTGCTGATGTTACACATGGTGCCTCAGGTATTGAGCTGGGATCCAAGTCACAGTCACTTCACTAATGTGAGACTTGACCTCGAAATACCTCCAGCTTGAGAAAATAAACCACGTCTTTTACAGTCAACTGGAACACAGATGACAGCAATACCTGGTAGTTGGTTTAACAGCTTTTTTGATTGTGCTTCACACCAATGAAGTTGTCATTTGGTGGCACTCTGGGCTGAATTAATGCCAAAATTATAAAATTCTGGATCACACCCAGGCACTCTTCATGAGCTACTGGCTGGTGCCCAGACTGGAAGGCTGCAGTTCCTCACAGCCTGCACCATCAGGCTACTGCCTTATTCTTCCATACACCCCTGTAGGCCATTTGTGCATCTGTGCATCCTAACTGTGCATCTCCTACAGCAACTCCACAGCCTCTAGTTCCCTGACAGCCCTCACTTTAAAAGCTCTTGACATGATGGCAGTCACCAATCCAGCAGTTTTAGCTAGCTAGCTCAGATGTGTATATATGGAGTATTCCATATATGGACAGGAAGAGACTGTTTCACCTCAACAACATGGCTCCTCTTTAGGAAGAATTTCTTCACAGAAAGGCTGATTAGACATTGGAACGGGCTGCCATTGCAGTGGAGTCACCGTCCCTGGCGGGTGTTTAAGAAAAGACTGGATGTGGCACTCAGTGCCATGGTCTGGTTGACAGAGAGGTATTGGGTCCTAAGTTGGACTCGATGACCTCAGAGGTCTTTTCCAACCTAATTAGTTCTGTGATTCTGTGACGGCAAACCTGCATGCGGCCCTACAGACGCGCCGCTGCCCGCCCAACGCCTGGCCAGGGGCAGCTGGGGCCTTCGGCCCCGAGGCGGGCGGGGCGCGGCTAGCGGCAGCGCCCTCCTCCGCGCTCACTTCCTGCAGGGGTGGGGCTTGTTGCCGGCGGATGCGAGCGGGCCGCCACCGCCGCCGTGGTCCAGGCGCTGGGCAAGGTGACTGCGAGGTGGCCGCGCAGAGCCCGGGTCGGGCCCGGCCGGGCGCGCCACAGATGTGCGGGGAGGCGGCGGGAGCGCGGCTACGCCTGGGGGCGGGGCAGCGCGGGCCGGGACGCGTCCCCGCGGAATGCAGGGATCCACAGACCCGGAGATGCGGACGCGGGTCCCCGGGAAAAGCGGGGATCCAGAGCCTCCGCAGGGGGAAAGTGCGCACGGGGGAATTGTCCAGAGGAACGGAGAACGCGGGCCGCAGGCGTGGCTTTTCCCGGGGTGGGGGGGGGGTGCGGAGAGAGAGAGAGTACCAGGGCAGACTTGTGTAACAAGTGAATGTCCTGAAGTGTCAGGGTGGGCTTAGGCTGGGTATTAGAAAAAGGCTCTTCACCCAGAGGGTGGCTGGGGTAGGCTCCCTAGGGAAGTGGTCACAGCACCAGTCTGACGAGGTTCAAGGAAGCATTTGGGCAGTGCTCACAGGCACATGGATACTTGGGGTGTCCTGTGCAGGAGTAAGGGTTGGACTCAATGATCTTTGTGGTTTCCTTCCAGTTCAGCATTGGAGTCGTCATATTCTGTGATTCTTGGTGTATCAGTATTTGAAAAAGCACAGGGGGTGATGATCCCTTGCACCAGGGAGAGGCCTAGTGAAGATATCAGCCACATTTCATGGGGGGAATGGTGGAGAGCATTTTTTGCCCTAAAACACGTGCAGGACGATGGATGTTTTTCCACCCTCACAGAGGCGTTTGAGGGTGTTGTTTGATGTTTGGTCACCTGCACTGGGCTCTAGGAAGAGGCCCTGGGTGTGTGTGCACACAGGTGATGTAAAACCGATGGCTCAGCGGATGTGTGGAGAAGTGTGGTGGGAATACACATGCTGGTAGAGGGTGTGGGAAGAGTTCAGGGCAGAATAACCTATATGCCACGCGGCAAAGCAAGTGGAAAGATGAAATTGCCCTCAAGACATGGGCATACACAGAGTGTAGAGACTGGGTCTTTTGATTTTATAACCCAGTGTTTCAGAGGTGTGAATGTAGAATATAGAGTATACAGGTGGTGTCATTTGTTTGTGAAACAGTGATCAAGGGGTGTCTCATGCTCTGAGGACTGCTAACAGAAATAGTAGCTGCTTGGCTGCTGTAAAGTCTGGCCCAGAATTTCCCAGTCTTAAAAAGTCTTTGAATCTGTGATAATCTAAAAGCTTTAGGATGGGATACAGAAGAGCAGTAGACCAAAGCACATGGAGATTAAGTATTTCAAGTAGTCCTTCTTGGAAGACTGTTTTATTTCTTCTCTCTTCTGCTAAAGATTGTTAGTCCCTGCAAGGTGGAAGAGATAGACCTTGGAACAGAAGGATCCCCCAGCTAGAGAGTTCTATTGTAGATCAAACTCAGTATATGATCAAACATCTAGAAACTAAGAGGCAAATGTTAGTGATTCGTTATTTCAAATAATTTTGGTAAATAGTCCTGAAAAGAGATTACTTACCTGCAAAAGCTGATAATAAATGCTAAAACCACAGTGGTAACAAAATTTTGTAGCTAGGGCGTCACAGCTCTGCTTGAAGGAATTTGCTGTTAATGGCTGAAGGGATTTGGGCATTGCTTTTTGACTGTGAATACTGTCTGAAAATACAGAATTATTTTTGCATTTAGGCTCAGAAAAGTTGGGAGTAAGGATAGAATAATGTCTGTTATTAAAATGTGATGTGGTAATACATCACATGTTTCTTTAGGAAACATCCAAGTCATCCTAGAAAATAATAAACCAATTTAATTAGTGGCAAATTTCCACATGCAGTTGATAATTATATTGCATTGTTACCTACCTTATGCTAGGGTAAATATTTTGGTTCTTCAAATAAGCAAGTGTTTAAAATTGACAGCAATGGAAAACCTGTCTGCACCAAGGCCAGTGTGTGGCTCACTTGGCAGCTTTTTGAAACTACTGTGTTACAGAGTCTTAAGTCAGTACTGGAAATAATTCTGCTTTGAAATGTAATGTTAACAGAAGTTGAAATAGACAAATACAGGAATTGCCTTTGATTCTAGTAAATTCAGACAGATTTGGAGTGTCTCAACATCTATGTCTAAAATTATTTCAAGAGACCATTGTTACAGCCAAATACTAATTGTACTTAAATGTGATCTTCATGGCTGGAAAGATGTGTGGGCTAGTGATTCAGTTCTGTTGGATCTGTAGTTATGGTGAGAAAAGAGATTCTATTTTTTTCTCAACTTACAGACCTGTTTTAGGAGATGGTATGTTCTGTGTCTGGATGGAAGGTTTTTAGAATTTTAGACAATGCTTAAAGAAAAAAGTAGAACAGAAAACTATTCTGCTTCTTAAAAGATTGCTTTGCATAAATGAAAAGAAACTGCTTTGTCAGAGGGGTCTTGGTGGTCTTAGCTCAGACAGCTAACTTGGAGTTAGCAGACTTCAGATAAGTTTGCTTTGTCACTTCCTTATTTTGCAGTTTTTTACTTTGGCTTCTTGTTTTATGTAACATAGAATAGGCATGCATCAGTGGCCAACTGGAAGAGTTTTGTGAGAGGTTTGCCTCTAGTTATACTAATATTGTTCATGCAGTTTCAAAGACAAGCTTACAGGTGTGTCAGAAGTGGCATTCACATCTTGATCACCATTTTATTTGAATTAGTGGCTGGTTTTACATAAATAACAACAGGACGTCCTGCTCAGAACCACCTCCAAAGAGAGGTTGTTTTAGAAATGAGGAAAAGCAGTGGGGTCTGTTAGATGTGAATCTGGCTGGTGTCACTGCCAGTAATAGTTTTGCAGAGCTGTAATGGATTGCAAGTGGACTAGAGATACCACTTGGACAACTTGGCATAGATTCCTGATCACCCTAATGTTGCTATTACACCAAAGCATTGTTTTGTCACATGTGATGAAACCTAAACTAATGTCTTAAAAATAGGGAAATCTTGAAAAGTTGCTGAATTTTGTAAGTTTCATGAGAGTGTGATGTCACAGTAGCCTTTCTTTTAGAACTATACTGAAAAAATCTGAATGCAGTCTAAAAGGAGCATGGAATTGCTCCTGTTAATATAATCATGTACTGTCATGCTTTTCTAGCTGGCAAAATCAGTAGAGACATTGATACTTCTTTGAGTCAAGGATAAGCAAGCCTTGTCCATTAATCCAGAAAAAGTTCCGTCTGCCGAGTGGAGCAAGAATCTGACATAACATTAGTTTTATACCAGAAGGATGGTACTTACTTAAACTCTTGCTAATACCTTAGTAATTTCTGTCTGGGAGGAGAGGAAATTTCGGTTATTTTGATTTTCTGTAATACTGATTTTCTTAATGTACTTTGGCCTACAAAAGAGTATGTAAGTCTTTAGAAATAAATGTTTAACTTGCTTTACCTCACCAAAATGTGTTTAATGGAGATACATAAACTGTCCTGGTCAAAAACTTTCACTTTTTGTTTACAGAGCCTCGGTGGATGCATCTGATCAATTTGTTCTATTCTTTTGTTTGGAATATGAGATTTTCTTTCCTTTATTTACTAAGGCAGAAGAGTTTTTCTACTTATACCATCAGAACAGGGAGAAGTCATTTTACTGCTTAATTACAGTTGAACTTCATAATACTTAATTATTGTTTATACAGTATTTTTATATACTATTTGTAGAAACAGAGGTATTAAAATTGAGTTTTAACTAGGAAAAAAAAATTTTGGGAACAGAACTCCGTTTGTTTTGTGAGGTGCTAGATGTCCATTATAAGTGGAGTAGTTACTGTATATCCACAGTTGGGGCTGCACTTGTGTACTATTGATGAAGTATATACCATTTGATGTAAGTAAATTCTATTATTGATGACACACTTCTTGTTTTCTCTATTATGTCAGGAGGTGTACTTCAAGAATCTTTCAAAACAGAAACAAAAGGAAGTCATGGAGAAGAATGGAAACAACCACAAACTTCGTGTTTGTGTTGCTACTTGCAACCGTGCTGATTATTCAAAATTGGCTCCCATTATGTTTGGTATTAAGGCAGAACCACAGTTTTTTGAGCTTGATGTCGTAGTGCTTGGTTCCCACCTGATTGATGACTATGGGTAAGGTGAATTTTTATCTACCAGTATGTTTCTGAGGTGTTAGCAATGATAATATGTACATTAGGTAAAACGAACTCTTGGCATCATGAGTGTACACAACAAAGTTTTACTTTTTTTTTCCAGAATTTTATTTTGCAGCTCCTTATGAGATTGCATATTTCATGCAGTCATTTTTTTTCAGCCAGTCTTGGAATTCTAGAAAATTTTGTGCAAATGCTGTAATTGAGACCGCCAAAATGGATCACAAACTGTATGAAGGGAGAAACTTATGTCCTGCAATTTTCCCTAAAACCTGGTGATTGTCAAATGGAAATGTGCTACAGTTTTTTAATTTTCATGGAGAAAAGAGCCTCCTCAGTCATTTTAAATTGCACCTCTTCTGCTTTACAGTTATTGGAGAAAGTACTTATATATCGTATATCCCAGAAGAACACTGTTAGTTCTTTCTTCCAGTATTGTGGAGGCAGGAAAGTGTGGTCATATATTTCTGACAAAATGAATAACAAAATGACAGATATATGGTTATCTGTGGTATGGGTAGGTGGGAGAGAAGAGAGTCCCTGTCCATAGCTCTCCATAAGTAAGCAGTCAAATCACCTGCCCAGGAGGATTGAATTGGTCTGAATTCCTTCCCGTGGAAGGACATCCCAGATCCCTGGTGGATATTCTCCTGATTGCTGGGGAAAAGGTAGAAGAAACAGCATGGATAGCCTTTCTGGGATTGTGGTTGATTTTCCTCAAGCAGCATTTACCAGATTGGACCCAGTAAGTGGAATACATATGAAAATGCATATTCTGGAAAACAAAAGCAGACTTTAGCTTAGGTCTGCAGTATATCGGCATTGTCGAACTTTAGGAAATGTATAAGCATATAGATTATACAAGTAGAGATACTTTTTTCAAGCAGAGATACTTTTTGGACTTTCCATTGAGAAATTTTGGCATTTTGTAAGCCAGGACAGGATGAAGTTATCCCAAATTACTAAGACAGGATGTTCCACTGGTGACTGTTCACTTTCTGCACATTATAGCACTCTGTTCCTTGCTTTGTACTGGACATTGTTTCCATCCAGTAACATGGCAAGATGAATTCAACATCACAAAACTAACTGATTCAAAACAAAACCAGACAAAAAAACCCAAAAAAAACAGTTGAACTTCTTGACAGGATAGTATGTTGAATTGCACTGTCTGATTAGAGAAATAAAGTAATCCCATTTCATTTGCTAAAAAGGACAAACACAGTCCTGATTTCTCCATATCACATAACCCTTGGCTGTCTGCAAGACTTGTGCAAAGTAATACAAAATACTACTATTTCAGTTCCATGGTGTTTAATGTTTGTCTCTGTATTGTGAATGATTTGTAATGCACAAAGCAAACAGTAGAGATTTCGATCTGGCAAATGTTTTTGCTGTTAGTTACTTTGTAGTAAGTATTCTAAAAGCCAGGTACTCCTTGGCGTCTTTTCAGGGCCTAGCCCTGCACCCCTTAATCTGGGTCATCCTAGGAAATTAGTGGATCCTCAGAACATATATGTTCTAGTGATGTGAATGGTGTAATCAACAGTAGCAGAAGTCGGATGACAGTGATCCTGTGAAGTGTCTGGTACTGAAATGTTTGGAGAATAATAAAGGAAACAAAACCACTAGAAATGCACAGTCTTGCCTGTCTCCTAGATTTTCACCTCTCAAAAGGCAAAAAATACAGAAACAAAGAGAAAAAAAAGTTTTCTGAGATGAATGTACATAATCAGGAAGATGGTAGGTCTGTGAAGGATATTTGTAAATGGAGTTGGAAATGTAATGAAATTTATACTATAAAAATGTGAGCCCCTTTACTCAGTAAAATAAAAAGGATATGCCTTAAAAGAATAGACAATCTGAAATAATATATGCTGCCTGCAGGACGTTTTCTTTAAACATACTGGCCTCAGCTTTGCATCACATTGGTTGTTGTATTTATAGAGTTGTCCACAGAAGAGTCGATAAACATACCCTTTCTGACAGGAAATCATGCCACATCTATTCTCTGAAAGGCTCAGTGGACACATGAAAGAGTTTGATTTCTGAGGATTTCCACAATATGTTCAGCACAGTTCCTCTTTAAAGGTGCCTAGAGGAACTGGATGTTTGGAATATTAGGGAGGATCTTCACATGGATGAGAATATTCTGTTAAAATCTTAAAAGCTACTTTCCTCAGTGAAGAAGATGTGCAAAGCAGACCTTTTTTCAGCCCCAGTACAGCTGTTGTAATTTGTGTTTATTTTGTGAAGCAGTATTGCTGTAAAATCAATTGTATTTACTCTAATAACCCTTTTTCTCTGACCTTCAGTAATACCTATCGTATGATTGAACAAGATGACTTTGATATTCATACAAGATTACACACCATTGTGAGAGGGGAGGATGAGGCAGCTATGGTGGAGTCGGTGGGCCTTGCATTAGTCAAGTTACCTGATGTCCTCAACCGCCTGAAACCTGACATAATGATAGTTCATGGGGACAGATTCGATGCTTTGGCCCTGGCCACGTCTGCGGCCCTGATGAACATTCGCATTCTTCACATTGAAGGTGGGGAAGTCAGTGGCACCATTGATGACTCCATCAGACATGCCATAACCAAACTGGCCCATTACCACGTGTGCTGCACAAGGAATGCAGAGCAGCACTTGATAGCCATGTGTGAAGACCATGACCGCATCCTTTTAGCAGGCTGTCCCTCATATGACAAGCTTCTCTCTGCCAAAAACAAGGACTACATGAGTATTATTAGCATGTGGCTAGGTAAGCAGGTCACTTTTTATGTTTTTCTCACATGTATTCAACACTAGACAAACTCAGTAAGTAGGCTATCAGTCAAAAAGTAATATATATTTTTTAATAGTACCTGGTATTTCTTTCTACATTTGCGTTCATTCTGTATTCTGCCACGTACAACTGAAAAATTACAAATCTATTTTACTGAGCATTTCTAGACCTTCTGCCAAGTCAGAAAATAACTCCTTAAATGGGTAATTTCTCTGAGCTGAACAATTTAAAAGCAGAACAGTCTTAAATGAGCAGTTACCTTGGTGTAGTAGAGTTTTAGTTAAATAGAATCAAAGCTGTTCAGGCCTAATATAAAGAATCATACAGAATTTGTATTATGAACCTTTTTTTGAGGAATGCACCAAAACAGGATAATATGCATCTAAGGCTTTTGGTGTTTAATACTCAGTGACTTAGAAATAATTCCTGTAAACAGTGGAGTTTTGTGTTTGCTTTTTATCTTTGACAAAGCAGTCTCCTGTATGGCTACCATGTGTAGAGCTGCAGTCTTTTTCAATCAGTATGTTTTGCAGATAAATGTTTTATCAAACGTACTAAGACAAGTATGATTGACTGTTTTAAAGCAGTGGAAATGAAGTCTTTGCTTGAGAATGGACAATTGACAGAAAATCAGAGTGACTTCAGGAGTTACTCCAGATTTATAGTGGTGTGAGAACAGTCTCTTGATCTTGGTGTAGTCTGGGAAAGCTTCAGAAGTAGACTTGCAAGTTAACAGTTTGTTGACATTTAGGTAGTGTTCTCTAAAGTTAGGAGGCGTGCTTAGAGAGGCACATAACAAGCTAGGCTACCCTGTAACTCCCTTAATTTTTATTCTAGCATTGATCCATATGTGTTAGATAAATCCCATTCAGTGCCTTGACTTTTCAGGGTTTCACATCTGTAGTTCCGAAAGTATGTCCTTCCTTCCTCTTGCTATTCTATGATAAAAAAACTTTTCTTGCCCTCCATTTGGACAGGTGAAGATGTCAAAACCAGAGATTATATAGTTGCTCTGCAACATCCTGTAACCACAGATATTAAACATTCCATAAAGATGTTTGAGCTGACACTAGATGCACTCATCTCCTTCAACAAGAGAACCCTTGTTCTATTCCCTAATGTGGATGCAGGTGAGTAGAATACCTTCATGACAGAGTGACACATAACAGATTGTCCTCAAAAGAGTGCTTTTATCCCAGCTCCTCTAGCCAGATGGAAATAGCTGGATTGTGTCAGCCTCATGGGTGCATCTGCTGCAGCTCTATGTTCACATTGCTGGAGACATTTCAGTTTTTCAGTGTGTGAAGGAAGATGAGAGAAACTACGTAACATGTAGGAGCAATAATAGTGCCTCTTAAATTAGCTTAAAACTGGAAAGATACTTTTGCAGTGAATTCTTGTATCAAACTTTGGCATATGTGCTGAGCTAAATGATTTACAGTGTAAGGATAAAAAGAGAGCAAAAACCTATTCAGAGCTAGCAACTCAGTGAATAGCTGGCTACTAGATTCTTTGTGTACTTGGACTTTGATTTTAAAAGTAGAACTTAAATCATTTATTCTACTTTGGTTTTCTGTAGGAAGCAAAGAGATGGTTCGTGTGATGAGGAAGAAGGGCATTGAACACCATCCCAATTTTCGGGCAGTAAAGCATGTGCCATTTGACCAGTTCATTCAGCTAGTTGCTCACGCTGGTTGCATGATTGGTAACAGCAGTTGTGGTGTCAGAGAGGTGGGAGCATTTGGTACACCTGTCATCAACCTGGGGACACGTCAGACAGGAAGAGAAACAGGTACATGTTTGCTTAACTAGCGTTTTGTAATGCAGGACAGTGTATCAGAGGTGTCACCGTTGCTTTAGTGGAAGCAAGGGGAGGGGAGGCACAGAACTGATAAAGAGTGATGTCAATGTGATGGGCATCTTGCCCTCACAGAGGAAATAAAACCAATTTTTTTTTCATTTCTAAAGCAGCTCATACTCTAATGCAATTTGAGCATCTGATCTGTCCTATTATGTTAATTTTTGTCATCTAGGTGAAAATGTTCTTCATGTTCGTGATGCTGATACACAGGATAAGATTCTTCATGCTCTACAGCTGCAGTTTGGGAAGCAATATCCATGGTGAGTACATTCATCTTAATTCATTGGAGGGGACGTTAAAGCAGCAGAGTAAAAGGCATTTAGTCCTAAGGTGTTTCATCATATTTGATTGGAGTGCTTTTAATGCACTGATCTGAGGTTACAAATGATTTTTCATTTCAGAACCATAATGCGATATCTGGTATGCAGTAGTATTTGTAGAACAAAATGTTACTAGTAATGTTTCAATACAAGTAGTCATTTAACATCCAACAGAAAGTCAAGAGGACAAAATTCATATTAACCTACTAGACCAGTGTGATTCGGAGAGCTTGTTCTTTAGGAGCAGCATGGGGAAGAACATCCTTTCTGCTTACTTTGACTTGTGCCTGAAGGACACTTTTTCATGTGGGTACAAGTGATACTGAAAGCTGAAAAATGACAAGGATCAAGGAAGACTATAAAGCCCTGGCAAGGCACATGAAAAATATCTCTGCCCAAGTCACCTCCTCATGTATCCTACCAGTTAGAGAAATCAGGACAGCCAGAGGCAGATGCATTGTGCAGATCAATGTCTAGGTTTGTGACTGGCACTATCGAGAAGGTTTTGGCTTTTATAACAGTGGGTTGTGTTTTTATGATTTTTAGCCTGTTACAGGGGAATGGGATCCCCCGGCTAAAAGGGGCAGAGAGTCTTTGGCAGCAGGCTGGCCAGTCTAGTGAGATGGACTTTAAACTGAGGGACTGTGAGTTAGGGTGCAAATGGCAACGATTGTGCTATTGCTTCCTCCTGAGGAGCAGGTCATAGCAACCACTGCAGAGACAGATGTTCCTTGGCTGCAGCTCAGATTGAAGATCTCTCTTGTTTTGAGGCAATTTAAAGAGATGAGCAGTCTGAAATGAGTAACCTCCCCCTTGATTCCAACCAATCCCTTTCCACCAATAACGAACAACACACAAGTAGATGCAAGTGAAAAAATAACAATTTATTAACAAACAGGATGCCAACAGGCAGCGGGGGTGGGGGGAATAAATAACTGTTAGATACCAAACTGCTAAATCTCACAACCCCACGGGAACAAAGAGAGACTTGAAATGCCAGAAAGTGGTAATGCCTGAAGTGGTACCTGCCAGAGGCAGCTGCATGGCGAAGGACAAAGGGAAGGTGGCAATCTCACCCTTCCCTTCCAAGATGGTGCCTCCCAGGTGACCACACGTTTGCAGGAAAAAAGAGACAAGATGGTGAGAACCCCCACTGGGAAGGCAGAAGTCTGCAGAGCAATTCTGGAGGCAGATGGAAACTTACTGGTTCAAGTGGCTGCTGCCACTTCCTCCTGCTGTCCCTGGACTCTGCTGGTGCTGCTGCCATGCTCTGCACCATGGTTCTGGGATGGGGTGGTGGAAAAGGAGCAGTCCATCCACACTGGCACAGGGTGCCCAACCCCAGGAACTCGCTGGCTTTTTTGCTGCCAGCAGACCTTGTGAAGATCACTTTGAAACAGTTTCTTACTGCAAAATGCAGTTTTTAGAATGGCAAACCCAAGGCTGCCACAAAAGGGAGAAGCTCTTCTCCCATAGTCTTCTCTCATGGAGTGGCTTGGACTGAAGCGAGGCCAGTCCCTCTCTGCAGCAGCAGGAGGGCACATATAGACTTTGCCCCAAGACAGCCCGGAAATGCCAGCTGGTGTCCCTCTGAGGCAAGAGGGAGGAAAAATGAAAAGAGAACCCGAAAAGGGAAGGGAAAAAAACTCTGCCAAAACAAAGATGAAACAGCCCTCAAAGCAAACACTATGCAGCAAAAGGCTGCCTGGGCAAGGCGATTTTATAAAATGCCTGCAGTCACACCCCCACCTGCCACACACACACAAGGTCCCCAGCTGCAGGGTCTTGAAGAGACAATGATTTTTTGCACAGATAGATACAGAATACAGTAACATATTAGATCACTCCAGGACAGGATCAAAGGGCAAAACACGTCAAGGCTTTTTGTTACTATGGTGTTCATGGACTCTCACACCCCTTCAAGCAACCTGATTGATTGAACTTCTGTGAAGTGCCTGTATACCAATGCACACAGCAAGTGGTATAAACAAGGTAATCTAATAAACTAGAAATCTATGTGAGGTTGCAGAGCCACGATCTCATTGGAATTATGGCAACATACCTGGAATGTTGTCATGGATGGCTATGGATTAGAGAGGACAGGTCAGAGAAGCAGGGTAGTGGAGTTGTTCTTCATGTGAGAGAGCAATTGGAATGTATCAGGCTCTACTCAGGGAACGATGAACAAGTTGAGAGTTTATGGATGAGAATTAAGAGACAGGCTAATATGGGTGACACTGTTGTGGGTATTTACGAGAGGCCACCTGATGAAGAGGAGGAAGTTGATGAGACTTTGTGTGGGCCACTGAAATAACCTTACAGTCACAGGCCCTGGTTCTCCTAGGAGACTTGTACCTGATATTTGTTCAGAGTGACAACACAGCTTGGCACTCAGTTCAGGAAGTTCCTGCAGATCAGTGAAGATAATTTTGATGCAGTGGTGGAGGAGACAGTGAGGAAGGGTATGTTCTGGACTTTTTACTAACAAACCAAGAGGCACTGGTTGAATATGTGAAGGCTAGGGACAGCATTGGCTGCAGTGACCATTAGAAACTGAGAATTCTGCATTGGGGAAGCAAAATAGCAAGCAAGATTAGAACCCTAAACTTGCAAAGAGCTAATTTTGACTTCTTCAAGGGCCTATTTGGAGGAATCTGATGGGTTAGGACTCCAGATGAGGAGCGTGTCCAAAGAGCTGGTCAGTATTCAAGCATCACTTTCTCTGACCTCAGGACCAGTGCATCCCTGTGATCCAGAAATCAGGCAAAGAGGGCTGGAGACCTAAATAGATGAGATTCTAGTGAAACTCAAACAGAAGAAAGAAATGTATGGGATGTGAAAAAAGGGACAGGCCACATGGGAGGACTATAGGAACATTGTCAGAATATGCAGGGATGTGAGAAGGAAGGCCAAAGGCCATTTGGAATTCAGTCTGGCTAGGGATATAAAGGACAACAAGAAGGACTTCTACAAATTCATCAGCAGCAACAGGAAGAATAGGGTAGATTCTTGGATTCTCATTGGCTGCTGGATCATATGGGTGTCCTGGTGTTGGAAGACACTGAGAAGGTGGAATTACTGAATGCCTTCTTTGCTTCAGTCTTTACTGCTGAGAATGGCCCTCAGGAATCCCAGACCTCAGAGGTAAGAGGAAAAGGTTGGAGAATGGAAGACTTGTTTGTAGAGGGTTGGGTTAGAGATCAGCAAGGAAAATTAAACACCCATAAATCTACAGACCTGATGGGATGCACCTACATGTGCTAAGGGAGCTATTAGATGTTGCTTATCTTTGAAAAATCATGGAGTGGGAGAGATGCCTAATAACTGGAGGAAGGCGAATGATACTCCCATCTTCAAAGAGGGCTGGTGGGAGATGTGGTGGTTGGGGGCCATTTGGGATACAGTGGTCATGCAGTAATAGAATTCTCAATAATTGGTGGAACAAGGAGGGGCACCAACAAAACTTCCACACTGGACTTCCAGAAGGCAGACTTTGACCTAGTCAAGCAGCTGATTTGGAAAGATCCTTAGGAAGCAGCACTTAAAAACAAGGCGGTCCAGGATGGATGGATGTACATCAAGAAAGTAATCTTGAAGGCACTGGAGCAGGCTGTCCCTATGTGCCAAAAGATGAGCTGTTGGAGAAGATGACTGGCCTGGATGAAAAAAGAACTTCTGAACGAACTAAGGGAGAAAAAGATGATGACCTTTGGAAAAAGGGGCAGGTAATTTAGGAAATGTTTAAGGATGTGGCTAGGTCATGTAGGAAAAAAAAATCTAGGGAGGTAAAAGCCCTATTGAAACTTAATCTGGCCACTTCTGTGAAGAATAATAAAAAATATTTTCATAAAGGCATTAATGGCAAAAGGAGAGGCAAGGATAATCTCCATTATTAGATGTGAAACAGAATGTAGTAACTAAAGATGAGGAAAAGGCAGAGATACTTAACACCTTCTTTGCCTAAATTTTCATCAATAAGACAGGTTGTCCTCAGGACAGCTGTCTTCCTGGGCTGGTAGATGGGGACAGGGAGCAGAATGGTCCCCCTGTTATCCAGGAGGAGGCCATCAGAGACCTGCTGAGCCACTTAGATGCTCACAAGTCTATGGGCCCAGATGGGCCATCCCAGGGTGATGAGGGAGTTGGCAGATGAGCTTGTGAAGTCGCTCTCCATCATTTACCAGCAGTCCTGGCTCACTGGGGAGGTCCCAGATGACTGGAAGCTGGCAAATGTGATGCCCATCCACAAAAAGGGTAGGAAGGAAGATCCAGGACACTACAGACCTGTCAGCCTGACATCAGTGCCTGACAGGATTATGGCACAGATCATCTTGAGTGTTGTCACATGGCACCTACAGGATAGCCCAGGGCTCAGATGTAGCCAGCATGGATTTAGGAGGGGCAGGTCCTGAACAACCTGATCTCCTTTTATAACCAGGTAACCCACCTGATGGATGAGGGAAAGGCTGTGGATGTTGTCTACCTGACATTCAGCAAAGCCTTGACACCATCTGCCCGTAGGACGTTCCTGGAAAAGCTGGCAGCCCATGGCTTGGACAGGAGCACTCTTTGCTAGGTTAGAAACTGGCTGCATGGCCAGGCACAGAGAGTGGAGGTGAATGGTGTCACATCCACTTCGTGGGCAGTCACCAGTGTGTCCCTCAGGGGTCTGTGCTGGGACCAGTCCTGTTTAATATCTTCACTGATGATCTGGATGATGGGATCAAGTCCACCATCAGTAAATTTGCAGATGACACCAAGCTGGGAGTGAGTATTGATCTGTTAGAGGGTAGGAGGGCTCTGCAGAGGGATCTGGACAGGCTGGATAGATAGGCCAAGTCCAATATAGGACTCCAAATAGGAGGTTTAACAAGTCCAGGTGCCGGGTCCTTCCCTTGAGTCACAACAAGCCCCTGCAGCAACCACAGGCTGGGAACGGAGTGGCTGGACAGTGCCCAGGCAGAAAGGGACCTGGGGATGCTGGTCAGCAGGTGATTGAACATGAGCCAGCAGTGTGCCCTGGTGGCCAAGAAGGCCAACAGCATCCTGGCCTGTATCAGGAATAGTGTGGCCAGGGCAGTGATTCTTCCCGTGTACTGGTTGGGCCTCTCCTTGACTGCTGCATCCAATTCCTCAATTTAGGAAGGACAGAGATGCTTAAATTCATGCAGAGAAGGGCAACAAGGCTGGTGAAGGGCCTGAAGTGAGGCGCTATGAGGAGTGGCTGAGGGAGCTGGGGTTGTTTAGCCTGGAAAAAGGGAGGCTTGAGGAGACCTTATCACTCTCTACAACTCCCTGACAAGAGGCTGTAGCCAGGTGGAAGTTTAGGCTAGATATTAGAAAATATTCTTCACAGAAAGAGTGGTTCGGGAATGGAATGGGCTACCCAGGGAGGTGGTTGAGTTGCTGTCCCTGGAGGTGTTTAAAAAAAGACTTCATGAGGCACTCAGTACTGTGGTTTAGCTGATAATGTTAGGTAACAGGTTGGACTCAATCATGTCAAAGGTGTTTTCCAGCCTAGTTTATTCTATGATTCTGTTATTTGGGGTCTGGAGCATCTCTCTTATGAGGAGAGAGAGAATGTGGAAGCCGGCCCTGTCTAGACAAGACAAGACACAACTGAGAGGTGGGATCTGTTCAATAAATAAAAATATCTCCAAGGCGGGTGCCCAGAGGATGGTGCCACACTCTTCTCAGTGGCTCCCAGCAACAGGACAAGGAGTAATGGCCATGAACCAAAACACAAGTTACAGCTCAACATGAAGAAGAGTTTTACATTGAGGGTGGCAAACAACAGGCAAAGACTGCCCAGATGGTTGTGAAGTCTCCCTCCCTTGGAGACACTAAAATCCCACCTGGATGAGTTCCTGTGTCACCTCGACATGACCTGCCTTGGGGGCATGTTGGCCTAGATGATCTCAAGAGGTCATTTCCAACCCAAGCTATTCTGTGCTTTTGTGACACAATACTCAATAACTGATTTGACCTCATGATGCGTAGAGAGTCCTGATTGCAAGCTTCCAGGAAAGCTGCAGAATTCTGGCATGGTGCTTTTCCTCATTCCTCAGCCCTAATGAGTATTGACTTTCCCTTTCTCTAACATGTAAGTTCTTACAAACTTCGATAGATATTTGCTCAACTAAGGACAAGGATAAAAGCAGTATTTCTTAAAAATCTAAACAGAACAATAAAACTGAATTCTTTAATACCAAGTAACTGATACCATGTATGATATTTTAGGAACAGGCATGTTGAAAACTGACATGAATATACAGTTTATTATTATATAGTTGGCACCTGTATAAGTACATCTTATTTGATCTGTAACACATACATAAACTGTCCAGATTTTTATTTCTGCTTTATGGTGTGGGTCCCTTCATGAAACTTAATTTTACAGGGGTTTTGGTATCATTAGTTTCCAGTTTTCTACCTTCCAGTTTCATATTCCAAAATTATTGAACTAATGCCAGACTTTAAAGATCTGTGTGTGTTCTTTAAACTACTGTACATAGTCTGTCATAGTGTGAGCTGCAGTACTGGCAGAGTAGCCAGACCATAATATTTTAATGACACTGTTACACTCTTCTGTCATAGAAAGAACTTTATAGATTGCAGTGTTATTTCTGATTACATTAATTCTTTTTTGTATTATAGCTCAAAAATATATGGAGATGGTAATGCTGTTCCAAGGATTTTGAAGTTCCTTAAATCTATTGACCTCAAAGAACCATTGCAAAAGAAGTTCTGTTTTCCTCCTGTCAAAGATAATATCTCTCAAGATATTGATCATATTCTAGAGACACAGAGTGCTCTGGCAGTGGATCTAGGTGGAACAAATCTCCGAGTAGCAATTGTCAGCATGAAGGTAAATATTCTGTTGTGCTTCTACATATTCTGCAAACTCCACTGGGCTTTATGGATGTGGGGTTGTGATGCAAAAGAGCTCCAAAACAAAGCAGTCTGTTGACTTTTATTGAGGGATAAAGAAGATTTCTTTCCTGCCTCTCATAGAGTCCTGATACAACTTGCCTAAGACTGATGTTAAACTAGCAATGCCCATTTGGTGGTGCAAGGTTTTAGCTGCTTCTTTGTGGGTTGACTACAGACTTTGAAGAATAGAACAGCTTTCCAATGTATTGGTTCTCCTTAAAAGGTGACTCGGTTCAACCTGCAAGTTTTTGTATGTCAAGCAAAACGTGGAGGGCTCCAATAGTAGATTTTTTTTGCTTCCCCACTGCCTTACACTTCAATTACACTTGTGATTGACACACAAGACCATTCTGAGCAACAATCAGCATCTAGCAAATCAGCATTTCAAAGATGTGAATAAAATTCATGATGAGAAGTCTTTTGCTTTTGTTCTCAACAGTATTGGACAATTACGCCTACAGTTACACTCCATATTTGCAGATAACTAGATCAGTTCAATAATAATTGCCCAGAAGGCAGAATAAGGTGCCTGAAGCATGAAGGGTTATATACAGTCCAGAATTTTCACATTCATTTAAGAGATGTCTGACAGATCTTCAAGGCCTTAAAGACAGCTTTTAAAAGTGTAATATTTTTAGAAGCAAAATTGACACCATATTTTTTCCTATGAGTCAACACAGACTGGAAAAAAATAATGTAAAAAATTTCTGCCCACTTTACAGAGCTCAAAGTTACATTTGTGAAAATTGAAATGCTAGCAAATCAGAGTGAAAACAATCAGACTTTCGTAATAAAATTTACACAACAAATGTAAGCATTTAACAGCCAGTGGCAGAATATGAGATTTAATTTTATTTTCACAAAAAAAAAAGGAAATTTAAAAATTCCTTTTAGAAGCCCTTATGTCTTCTGATAGTATTTGCTGCAACCTTGTCTTCCAAAACAAGTTCTCTGATGCGCCTTCGAAACTAAAAGTGAAGAAGAAACTAAGCATCCAAAATCCACAAACTCTGTCGCTCACGTGATACTGAGACAGTGGAACCCAGTACTCAAACCCATTGTCTGTTTGGAATTTTCCAAGTTCTTTGGCAACAATGATTCAGCCATGTTGCATATAGAATGTCTTTGTTACCCCTCTTTGATGAGTTGCATTAATTCAGTGCAGTTCACTGAGATACATGGTACAGGAGATTTAACAGGGAGAATAATACTCAACACAGGATACCTTGAGCAGTCTCCTAGCTTAATCCTGCGATGTAAACATTGAATTAAGATCAGTTCCTTAGTACCAATCCAAGCAGGTGCCATGAATACTTTCATTACACAGCACAACTACGGTTGAAGATAATCTTCATGGCCCCTCCCCACCCTCTCCAAACTATTTACAAGGGCATGTTATGACAGGAAAAGGGAGAATGCCTTCAGCCTGAAAGAAGCTGGGATTAGATTAGATTAGATTAGATTAGATTAGATTAGATTAGATTAGATTAGATAAGATATTAGGAAGAAATTCTTTATTGTGAGGCAGGGGGGCACTGAAACAGGTGGTCTAGAGGAGTCTGGGATGCTGCATCCCTGGAAGTGTTCAAGGCCAGGTTGGATGGAGCTCTGAGCAACCTGGTTTGGTTCAGTGTCCCTTCCCATGGTAGGGAGTTGGAACTGAATGATCTTTGAGGTCCCTTTGAACCCAGACTATTCTATGATACATGACACTTGATGGCACTCCAATACTGCAAGTGACTCAGAAGTGTAATTGCTTAGAAGATATTTCTGAAAGTATAGTCCTTTGCCTTGAAATTTCTAGCATTTCTGCTGTCTGATTCTGTTTTCATGCAGTCAGATTGGAAAGATTTTATTTTTAAAGCACTGTGGGTTTTATGTCCTTTTTAGCAATTGTTACTCTCTTTTTTTAACATTTCAGTGTTGAGCTTAAGTACATTGCTCTATCATGGTTCATGCTTAACAACAGTTGCAGCAGCTCTGGTGATACTTCCTCACACAAGCTATGTGTTCCTTAAAATGTGTATTTAATTTCAGATGGGAGGTTGATTACAGAAGCAGAACGTAATGCCTAATCTTACGAACTTGTCCCCCAGAGCTGTCAAGAACATTGCCTGCAGGCCCAAAAACTAAAGTATAGCACCTATGTTTTTTTTAAAGAGATAAGTTATGGCTCTCTATTTTCAAATTGACCTGTAATTTATATGGAAGAGAAATTTCATCATCACATACATTTCTCTGGGGAATGTTTTGTTGTTTCTAATTTCTAGGGTGAAATAGTTAAGAAGTATACCCAGCTCAACCCTAAAACTTATGAAGACAGACTAGCATTAATTCTAAAGATGTGTGTAGAGGCTGCATCAGAGGCAGTAAATGTAAACTGCAGAATTTTGGGAGTAGGTAAGTTAACACATAGTTTTTACATCTATCTTTTTCAACATTAAATTAAATCACTACTCATTAATTTAAAACACCTCTCTGAAACGGATCTCATGTAGTTTAAGTTCTTACATATTCTAAACAAATAAACGTTTCTAAATGGGTGAAAATGAGAACCTGACTATAAAGACTGAAGTTTCTACAGTTTGTAACAACCATTAAACAATCTGTTATGGTAAACTATATCTAAAATGTGGTTTTGTAGTACTCTGGATTTTGAAGCTCTCTGCATTTTGAAGCTCTCTGTGGTCTTGGCCTTGTGAATCAGATGCTCAGTGTTTATCAAAACAGCTCTTTGCTGTCTGTAAGCCTTCCTTTAGGGCTAGGATCAGCTGTGCAGCAGAATTTTCAGATACACCAAGGCAAACTAAAAAGGCCAGAATGTTAGGAGTAAATTTGTAGCTAACAGAGAAAACAGCAGCCCTTCTGCTGACTTTTAGTTCACTTGCAGTCCCCTTCTGTGTTAAACTATGTTATATCAGACATGACTTCTTCAGTTTAATGGTGACTAGGAGATTTGGCCTTAGATATTAGTTATTTATGAAAATGTTGATTAATATGTCATGGATTTTTAAGAAGGACATAGAATATTCATTTTAGCTGAGACATGTTCCTAAAGAAAAGTAGTTTGTTCGAGATGAAAACTTACCTGAATCACACACTACAAAGAAAAGTTAACTTGGACATATATTCTTTAAAAACAATATAAGTACACAAAGCTGTGAGGAGAAATGTTAGCCCTTCAAATCAGATCTTTCTTACACCTTTAATGTTCAATTCAGCTGCTAGTTTTAGAGCTTTTATGGCTGCTTTCTGTTACAGCATTAACCCTGAAACCATCTTCATACGTGACTCAGTTATATAAGCCCTGTACAAGAAAATGTTCAAACTTTACTGCCTAGAGCTAAATACCTCCATAATAGATACCTGCTTTTCAGTGGTCCTTCCACCAACTCTGGAAGCCTCTCCAGCTAGGGAAAACTGGGTTGGCTAATGGAGCCTATTACTGGCCTACACTATTCAGTAGACAAATCTCCAAACACAGTTTTGATCTTTCACAAAAACAGTGTGTTTTTAAGGAAAAACCACTACTCAAGGTCTAGTAATTATTTTTAGTCATTCTTAATCTTGAGAGTTACAGCAGACTTCTGGACACTAACAGTGTTCCAGGGTTTGAATAATTTATTTTTGCTGTTATGTCTTTTGTACAGCAGTAACAAGAAACACAGCTATTAAATGATTTGCTGTAATCTTGCCTGAAGTAGGAACATTAACTCTCTGACTAACATTAACCACTTCCCATCTAGTTAGTCTTAAGATACTTGGTGCATTGTGATTAGAGGTGTGGCATTCTATGAACTATCTTCTTTACTTTGAGGGTGACTGAGCACTGAAACACACTGCCTGGAGAAGTTGTGGAGTTGTCTTCTCTGGAGATATTCAAAACCCACATGGACAGAATCCTGTGCCACTTGCTGTAGTTGAACCTGCTTTAGCAGAGAGTTTGGACTAGATGATCTCCAGCGGTCCCTTTCAACCCGCACCATTCAATGATTTTGTGATCTTTACATGTCCAAAGTGGAACTGCCAGTAATACTTCAAAAATTTTTATTTTTATGCTCTGCTTCAAAGCCTAGTATTAGGGGGAAAAAAATCTTGTCATTAGAGAAAGAAAAACAGATTTCTACTTAAAGTCTGTTATACAGATTTAGTTTTCATTTTTCTCTCCTGTATTTCTGGGACTTAGGTATTTCCACAGGTGGACGGGTAAACCCTCGAGAAGGAATTGTGCTTCACTCTACAAAACTCATTCAGGAGTGGAGCTCTGTGGATCTCAGAACTCCTATATCTGATGCTTTGCACCTGCCAGTCTGGGTGGACAATGATGGAAACTGTGCTGCTCTAGCAGAGAGGAAATTTGGTCATGGAAAAGGAATAGAAAATTTTGTAACACTGATTACTGGTACAGGTGTGTATGTCGTAGTTCAATGACACCCAAAGTCCAGCATCATCACTTAGAGGCTCAGGTGTTCTATAGGCATAAACATTACCACTATGCCTGGAAAACCAAAACTTTTTTTGCTACACCATTTGTTTGGTTTAAGGTGTTTTTTAATATATTCAGGCAAATAAAACCACTTCGATAGTTTAGACTTTTTGATGAAAGAAGTTCTTCTGGTACTGCTACACAGGCAATTAAGGAAAATCTGAGCAACTTCAACTAGAAGAATTTTGCATTTTTCAGCTTTATAGCTTAATTCTCGTTCAATTTTAGAAATACAGAATATGTATCTAGAAGATAAGCAATATAAGAAAGTATGCTTAAATCTCAAATGCAAATGTGAGGTAACTTTTCTCATTTGCTAAGTATATAGTCCTTTAGATGGTGGCAGTAAGAACTAGCTGATGAATCTACACCCAGTTCGGGAAGGGGCAGCAGATACCTGCACATTTATCTGTCCTGGCCATTTAACACGCAGGTTTAACTGTCTAAATACAAAAATGCAAAATTTTGAGGCCAATTTGGATAGTTTTCTGTGTAAAGAGCATGACTCACAAGCTTAAAAGATCTGTCATAGTTCAGTACCATCCATAGGTTTAAAAAAAAAATACAAGCATTATATACCATTTTGTGCCATATATGAATAGGAGGGAGCTATGAGCTTGTCTATTATGCATTTCAAAACACTGAACAAATTATTTTATCTTGTATATATCAGAATAAGCAAATATCAGTGTCTTGTAGAACTGAGGCCTTTAGAAACTGTTGGGGAGCAGGGGGTGTTTGTCTTTTTTTAAACAAAAGAAGTCTTAATATCTTTGCAGGAATTGGAGGTGGAATCGTTCATCAACACGAATTGATCCATGGCAGTTCTTTCTGTGCTGCTGAGCTTGGGCACATTGTTGTATCCTTAGATGGACCAGAGTGCCTGTGTGGCAGCCAAGGATGTATAGAAGCATATGCCTCAGGAATAGCGTTACAGAGAGAAGCTAAGAAACTGCATGATGGTATCTATTTACTCTGGGTTTGAAAACACAGTTACTAAACTGCAGTATAGGAAGCCATTTTCAAAGAAGGTATTAAGAGAAAGTAAATGTGCCTTCTTTTTTCTAGGAGGAGACAAGAATAGGTGCACAGGCAGCCTGCATAATACAGATCTTTTTCAGTAGCAAGGAACATTTGGAACCAGTGGTCTCAGAATTCCCAGAAGCACACAGTCGAGCTTGTCTCTTCTTTTTAAGCTTGACATAAACTAATCTGTCAGGCATTCTGTGACATTGTCTTTCAGCAAAAGTTTCTCAGTCTTAAAGAAGTTTGAGAATATTTATATTTTATTTATTTTTGAGTCTAACAAGACTAATGAATTACCACACTCTAACTTTCGAGTTTGATTCTCTGCTTCTGCAGGTAGTGTCCTGAATAATACAGATACGATTATTTCAGCTAAACTCAGGGTTGGACACATTGTTCAGGATTCAGTATACAAGTAAAAGAGATGGAAATATTTTAATTGCCTATTTTTTCACCCTCTGACTTTTTCACCCTCTGCCACATTATCATGTTTTGCTCTTGGCTTTCTCTCCTTTCCAGATGATCTGCTTTTAGTAGAAGGAATGTCAATGAAGGAGGAGGAGATTGTTAGTGCTGCACACCTTATTCAAGCAGCTAAACTTGGGAATACAAAAGCAGAGAGCATTCTCAGAACAGGTGAGAACATAGTCCAGAGGGTGAAACACTTCCATGATTGTATTTTAGGAGGTACAGAAATGGTAGTGCACAGTAACACTACAAGAATCCTGTACGTGTTGAGGCCCTCTCAATATAGAAATTACTTATGGTAATGAGATTTAAAATATAAATGTTGGAAAAAATATCAGAAGTGTTAAAAGTATCTGTTCCAGTTAAAAAAAAATATTAAAAGGCTCTACAAAGATCAGTTTAAAAAAGAAGTCTCAACATTATCATAATGGAAAATTCTGGGACATTTCATTGTAGGCAAGTGAACGGCTGGTCTGAGGTAGCAAAGGCAATTTAAGTTACGTGTTACTTTACATGGAGGATTTTACTGGTTTACTTGTTTTAAGCATAGTCCTCCCTCATACATACCACTAAGGTGGTAGAGCGATGCTTTCCTATTTTCTCCTTGCTTACAAGCATGCTTAATGCCTTGTTTTGTCTTTTCACATCCATAATGTTGAATAACGCATTACTGTGCAAAAAAATTTGCCTTTTCTTTTTTCCTTTTGAAAGAAAATTTAATAGCAAGACACATATTGCCTAATAACATAAAACAAAACACTTTACTGACTTTCCAGTGTTATTTGCTGCTAACAGAACTGCTTCAACTACTAATGCCAGAATTGCTCTGAGTATTCTACTCAGTTTCTTTTTACTTCCTCTTTTCAGCTGGGACTGCACTGGGCCTTGGCGTTGTGAACATTCTACACACCATGAACCCGTCTCTTGTGATCCTTTCTGGAGTTCTAGCTAACCACTATGTTAATGCTGTCAAAGATGTGATAAATCAACAGGCGCTGTCCTCTGTTAAAACAGTGGATGTGGTGGTCTCAAATCTAGCAGATCCTGCTCTTCTCGGAGCTGCTAGCCTGGTACTGGATTATACTACACGTAGAATATACTAAAGAATTACAGAAGAATTAGAGAATTGGACTATTCAAATTCCTAATGAGTGGAGGGAATACTTTGCCCCAAACTTTTCTTTGATGAGAGCAGCTATTGAATCAAAGTAGTGTTCTGAGTAACTAGTGACTACTTTAGCATTTCCTAATTAAGGTATTATCTTTTTGTATTTTTCCTAAATTTCAGCTGACTTCATTGGAAGTAATGTGCAATTCTGGTTTTTTAAGCACCTCTGTTGTTAAGCCTATACATTACTTTTGAGTGTGGCTGAATTATTTATGAGCATCTCTTGCTGTATGGGGATAATGTGTATGGTGTGTAAAACTCTTGGGGATCCATATCTCATTTCCCACTTATGTGAAATGAGACATTTACCAGCTTTTCAGTTTCCAGGATTCCATCCACAAAGTAAATATGATGTAATCACCAGTAGCAGGTAGTAATTTCAGTGGGTGGAAATGAGGGCCTCTAGAATTAAAAAAAGGCTACACTTAGAAATTCCTTTTCATGAAGGATTTGGTAGAGGCAACCAAGTTTATTTATTAGATAATCTCTAAAGGCCAGTGTCAAATTCTAGAAGCTTTGCATATGAAGGAAAAAACCTACAGTTTAATCAGCTTACAGACTGCAGAGGAGTCCAAACAAACTGATAAGTAGTTGCAGTGATGCAGTGAGCATCTTTGTCTTCTGGCTATGACCAATAGTAAATTGTTTGAATTTTAATCTCGGGGGATAGCTCAAGAGACTGAATCTACTGCTTTCAGTGAGGGGGGCTGCATATTCTTTGGTAGCCAGTTAGCTGAAATGCAGCCACATGGCACAGCTAATCATAAAGAATCTACCTTTCACTGCAGAGTGACACAGTGCATCTCAGCCATTCGGGTGGCTGCAGGTGCAATGTTCTTGTCCTGCTTTCACCATCAGCTTTCAGGATGGAAAGTCAAATCTGACCCTTATCCTTGCCTTCAGAGCATTCAGAGGCCTAGGGGAAAAGTATGTCAAGTACCAGTGAAGGCTTGCCTAAGTAAGCTGTGGTTTGTATTTCTTTAATGAGTCCTTGATATACAGTGCTGTCTTTATCCAGCTCCCTTTTTAGCATACTTTCAAGATGCTGGAGAAATTGAAAAACCTATCAGCTATCTGTCAGCTAATCCAGAAAGATAACTCTGGAGGAACAGTCAGAAGACTATCCTGTCCTGAATTTAATGACCTATTTTGAATCTAACTCAACCACTGTTACTCTCAGAAGTCCAGTAATGTGTCAATACAGGGGCTATTTCCACACTTGAACTTCCCCTCCAATTAAAATGAAACAATCTTCTGCTATATAATGAACTTTGAGTGAATAGTTCACTTGCTAATTCTGGAATAATCTATACAGGTTGTCTTTACTTCACCCTCTCTTCCACAAGGAATGCTTACTGGTAACTCACATATTCAGCGCAGATTTTAGGACCACCACCAGATCTCCCTTCTAATGTATCCAGGAACAATCATGCAGCCTCTATACCATTGGCAAATAACTGGTTGCCAAGTTATACTAGGCTTTATGTAACCAAGGAGTTTTAGTTCCTTTCCCTACACATCTTTGTTTGCTTGATGATTCCCATTACCTTCAATACCAGAGCATTAGCTCTATGAGCAGGTCAAAGAGAAACTGGCATTTCTCTGCAGTGACAGTAGCTCAGATCAGGAGTATGGAGGTTCTAACAGTGATGAGGCGTGTCTTTTGATCTTTCCATCCTCAATTATCACAAGGAATGCCTGGCTGGAATGCCTGGCTAAAAGTGGGACCAGGCTTTTGCTTTCCAGACCCTCTGAAGCTTTGTATTTCTGGTATCTCAGACTCAAAATCTTTTTCCCTAGCAGCTGGAGGGTGCAGGCACAGAAAAACCACAACAGACTAAAACACAGTTGAAATGTTCTACACCTTTAACATCATGTTAAGAAAACAATTCTTCACATGCTTTTGAAAATGCTTTTTTTTTTTTTTGTCAATTGACTAAGAACTTGCTGCATATGTACAAGCAGTTTATAAAATCAGAAAGAATAAAAAATCATGTTTAATAGCATAATAGTGGTTTTGTTTGTCTCTCCTTACCCTGTACAGAAGCATCCTTTGAACTTCAGGTACTTTAATGTGGACCAGAGCTTTTATGGATATCAGCCCCCTGTTGTATCCAGTCCCAGAAGGAGCATCAGATGTTCACAGAATATCTGCAGCGATGTGCTTACTTGATGTGGTCCAATGTCCTTTAGAACAGCCCATACCATCAAGTTTAGTTATTCAGTATTTTGAATCTTTGATATGCCACCCAGACACTTGGAAATAGTAAATTCATTAGTTTTCTGATGGTCTTGAAGCACTGTCCTTCCTCCATTTAATTGTAACAAAATTGTCAAAAACTTGCAAATGTATTATCAATGGAAGCAATGGCTATTTTGTATTAAAAAAACACAACACAGAGTAAGGTGCAGACGGAATTTACACTTGGATTCAGTGAAATCCGTTCACTGTGTCAATTTCAAATGCCATGGAGATACCACAGGCATTAGCAAGTATAAAATACCTGGGCTGTACACCCCTTGGGCCATTACAGATAATTATATCTGGATTAGAACTAGTGCCATAGTAGACAGTTCTGCAAGGGAACATGCTTGCCTACATAACAAGTACTGTTGGAGGAATCCTCTTGGCAAAGACTATAGATACCCACGTTGTCCATTCTGAAATACAAGCCAGTAATCTGTATGTTTCCCTCTTAACTGGTTGCTCAGGAAAAAAAAAAAAAAAAAAAAAAAAAACAAAAAAAAACAGCAACAAGAAAGATAAGCTGCACCATGTTTTTTTATGGCTGCTTAAAACTTAACCATTTTCCATAGGCTAAGAGGATGAATGCACAGTGCTGTTGTTTTCAGGCTCCCTGCTTTCCAATGAACGCATGACCTCTCCATCCCCCTTCTTTACAAATGCTCACTGTAATTTCAGACTGCCTGGCTGCTGGCTGCCACCTGATCAGAAGCTAAACAAAGCAAGTTCTATACCAGGATATATTCAGCAAGAGTCCACAGCTTCTCTCAGTACTGCCTGAGATCTTCACACACATGCAGCCGGGATTATATCTGAAGGATAGAAAGCGTCCAAGTTTTTTTCCAGATTCCACTGACTAATGCTATGGAGAAAAGCAGCTACAATGGGAAGTTAAAGCCAGTAAGCAGGATTGAGCATGCACAGGAGGCCAGAGGTGTAGCACAATACTGTCATGTCACATGAAGTTACAAAACAAAGTGACAGATACTGACCTCTGAAAAAAATGAGTCAATGTTTAGAAACATGAACAAGGAAACTAATTTTCCCAAATAAACCTGAGAATTCCTTTGCTCTGTCACAAGGTCTAGGTATCTAAAGCAATGCTCAGACACAGAAAATGTCCTGACTCCAGGAGTGCTGTGTTTGTTTCTGAGCTTCCCAGTACATAAGAGACATAAGCACACCAGAGAGAGTTCAACAAAGAGCCACAAAGATTACAAAGCAACTACAGCATTTCTCCTATGAGGAAGGGCTGAGAGCTGGAACTGTTCAACTTGGAAACAAGAAGGCTTAGGGGAATCTTACCAATGTATATAAATACCTAAAGTGAGAGTGCAAAGAAGATAGCCTCCTTTCATTTGTGCCGTGACAGGAGACACTAAGAACAGGCTGAAACACAGGAGACGCCATCTGAACATCAGAAACACTTCTTTACTGTACAGGTATCCAAGTACTGGCAGAGGTTGCCCAGAGAGGAAGTGGACTTTGACTTCTTGGAGATCATCAGAAGCTGTCTGGATATGGTGATGGGCAACAGGCTCAATGTGGTTTTGCTTGAGCAGAGGAGTTGAACTACATGACCTCTAGAGGTCCCTTCCAACCACAGCCAGTCTATGATTTTGTGACAGCACTGATAAAGACAGTGAGCTAGCATACTTGAATGTAAAATTAAGGCAGAAGAAGTAACCTGCAAAATCTCTGCACCAGAGTTAGCAGAAGTAATCAGAATCCACAGAGCTGCATTTTAAGTGTTCCAACAGGATGAAATATGTCAAAAGTCTGCAAACACATTCTTAACCTCTGCAAACCCAGCATATAAAATACTGCTTTAACTTCTGTAACATTGCTTTAGCCTTGAATTTGAGTCTTTGCTTATTTTCTTGGATTGCAGTTCTAAGCCACATCCATAGCCGAATAAAATATTCTGTAAGATAGGAAAATGTAGTGGTCAATAAATACCATAATTCAGTGTGCAGAAATCTCTCCAACCTGCTGATCTTTCAAATTCTCTTAAATTCATATTAACACTTTAAAGACTCTATATTTAATGTAGTAACTTTATTACATTATCAGCTCATTTTGAACACCTTTGTTTTCAAAACTTTTGAGTGTGCAGCAAAAAGGAAATTTTCAGTCAAGGTGAATGCATAACTAGTCAAGGCTATGAATGAGTGTCAGTATTCTACAGACTTGCTCTGTGCTTCAGTCCTGTTGGACTCACCTGCCATACCCTTGTGCAGGTCAGAAGATTAAGGCAGATTCTTGCCTTAATCTTCCATGGAATCAAGCTTTCAGACCTGTAAGCTACTATAATTCTCATCACCACACATCAGTAGTGTGCGAATACACTTGAAAACGTGAGACTAGGTCCAGTCATTACAGACAACAGCAAGGTACAGCTTAACAACTGCAGCCCAACTGGAAACCATTTATTGACTACCTTACCCATCAAAGGGACACAGCTGCTAGTAAAACAGCTGCTGTGCAACAACATCCTGAGCCATCGTAATCTGCATCTGCAACCCTTTTCAAACTGCCTGGACTAACCCTCCAGCTTGTACATAAAAGGTATTAAAGCAATTACGCTACACAGTAGTTAAGATACTGTGTCTTTGATAAACACGGTGGAATAACATAGGAGATTGAACAGATTAGTTTTAGAAGATAGACAGCTAAGGTAAGGCTTAACAGAGCAAGGCTAGAATACAGCTCCTGTGACTGCTGGGTGACCAAAGGAAGCCGAACAGAGATTTTCTAGATCAGTTTGATTCAGATTCAACCACCTTGGCAGACAGAGCTCCAACCTAGAGATGAGCAGCAGTAAGAGCAAGTCTTCCCTTCTCTTACTCTCCAGCTCTTCAGTTCACCACCTAGTGGGAGGAAGTGTCTGCAAAAGTCAGTGAGGACAAGCACACAGTTCAAAAACATCCAAACAGCCTCTACACCACAGATCTTTGCATATGAAGACAGCATTGAAAAGCTAGTGGAACACTATAAGCAGTAGAATACCAAAGGTCTTAACTGCACAGTGCCCTCTCCTGTGTGTTGAGCCTCAGACAGGCAGCCAGAGTGACAGCAGAAAATTATACAGAACTACTTACCTGCAGAAGATGGCATCCTCAGTCCCAATGGAAGCAAGAGAAGGCCCTTAACAAGCCCGCTGTTTAAGTTTTCTTGAGCTGCTGTCTAGTGTGATAAATTGGATAGGGGAGAAGTTTTTAAACTAAAGCTCTCAAGAGCTTTAAGAAAGCTTAAAGAAACAAGGAGGACAGCCCTGCAGAGACCAGAAGCACTGCTGGCTGGACATTCACCACCAAGGTGAAATCACTAGCAATCAAGAGAAATGTTTACTCACACTTAATTGAAACACTCTCTGTCAAAAGGAAGCAGGAGACCTTCTCAATTCATCCAAAGTCAACACATTTTGCTGTTTAACAGATCTTTAATATCAGTAATGTAGTAAGTGACACCTTGGTGCACAAAACACAGAGAATGCAGTTTTGGAGGTTCTCCCATTTCAGACACAGAAAGGAAACATCAGGAAGAACATGCAATCAAACAATGATCAAGTCTAGATACATCATGATGTGGTCCAAAAATACACATTGAAACAATTAATCAAATTACTGCAAACATAGCTTCTCTGAGTAAGGTTAAGATATTGCATTTATAGTGTCTCCATCAAGCTTTGCTTCAGCGAACCAGTGGAGCTTGCTTGAGCGAGATGAGGACTGAACGCATGCGAGACACATCTTTTGCCTGCTTACTAGACTTGGGATTAAAGTCACAGAGCTGAGCCACACGTTCCCATTCAGTGCCCGGAAAAACTTCTTCTGCATCATTCACAAAGGCTTCTTCAGCTGCCCTAAAAGCAATGCAATGCACCTTGTGTTAATGCCCAGCATATAAGGCACTCCTTCCCTCTTACAGGATGCAGTTTCTTTCAGCATGTTTTGTAAGAAATGTGACCTGACAGCTGCTTGTGGACATTATGGCCACATATGCTCCCACTGCCCCAGTCCTGGAGATGAAAGTAGATTGCTGTAGTATGATATGCACAAGCAGTGCAGAGGATCGCAGAGGATTGTGTAAAATGTTGGAATACAGGTGTTTGGTTTTAAGAATACTTATTGAGTCTTTGCCTAAGGAGTCACCACACAAGCTTCCAGGAAGTAAGGTACTTCTATGTAGGCATTTTATTTATGGAGAAATGCCCAGGTCTTAACTAGGTAAGCCTCTGCCACTTGATGGCTTATACTGAACATTTGCCAACTGGAAATTTACAACTTCCTGCAAGCATGTCTTAAACAAATTCCATTTGAGGATTTTAAATCAGCCCCAAGGCCTACATTATAAAACTATGTGCTGATGATTCCCAATGCTGTAGTGAAGCAGCATGAATCATAAGGAATTTAAGTCAGGAATCCCATGCTTGTGAGTGCAATAGACTACAGTGTATCTTAGCAGAGGAGATGACTTGTTTGAGGTCCTCTCACAGAACAAAAGTATTTCCCCTGCTCTCACCCTATGGATACTCTAAGAAGGCTTTGTACATTATATACTGTATAGTGCCAGTGGCTTCCCAACTGTATTATTTTGGCTTGTCTATGCTGCCAATAGTATTGCTTCAGTACAGGGATAACACTCCAGCATCTAGTTTACATGAACTGTGGGGCCCTGGTAGCTGCCTGAGTGCAAAAGCAGTAAGCATCAAGAGATCAAACCAAATCCATCTACGCCAACAAGCAGTATAGAGAAAGCAGTGAAAATGACTCTCTCATGAGGGTTCAGCACTATTCACAGGGATGATAAGGTTACAGACACCACTGAAGACAAGGATCACTACAACACTGCTACTTTATGTGACATGACACTTTTAAGGGCAGTGAAGATTTTTTTACTTAACTGTTCTAGGCTGTAGCAAGGATGATTTATGTTTGTGCTTAAAGGTGAAGAAAAGAAAAGAAACAAGGAGAGAAAGTTTAAGTCAGATATAGAAAATGAGAATGAGTTTAATGCAGATGATTAGCTGGCTGAACATACACTAGTAGCTTAGCCTACATTCAGGAAACAGGCAGCCAGTTTTATTATGCAGCACTTACACTGCACATTTGCATGGGACATATAACAATAAGGGTTTTATTGAAAAAAATCTAACAAAACCAACTCCAGATTTCAGAAAAGATAAACACCACCTGTAAATCCATCATTTCACAAGTCTTGGTATACATCCCCCTACAGTTCGCTGTGAATTTCACACCAAACCTTCAATATTAATGCATTCAAAGCCACAACACGGCTCACCAGTACACCTTCTAAAGGTGTCACCTTAGAATCTGTGACATGTCCATCTTTCAATTCAAGTCTACAAATTAAAGGAAGAAATTAAAATACATGAACAAGCCAATGAACATTCCAATCCTTCTACCCCTCAGAAACTAGCATACTCACTGGGGCTTGAAAGTCACAGTTCTGTTGTCACTGACCTATTAGCCTGGCAAAACATCTACACTGCTCCTAATGTCTTCCCAGCAGTTTACATTGATTTCCCCCAATGCCACCTTCTTGTACTTCCCATCTGTTCTCTAACAGCCTCCTATTTCTACATACACGCACATTTTCTACCCTGATTCATGTCAGGCAATGCCTTTCTACCTTCCTTGGCTTGTGAACCTTTATGTGCGAGCATTGCTTGAATAGTTTTCTGATATGTAGGCAAAGCAGGTCATCACTACTTATTACAGAGTTAAAACACTGCTTCTCTGTGGAAGGACTAAATACAGCACCCATGTGAAACTGCAGGCACTAACCCACACCCCCAGCAAAGCATCTTGCTAAGCAATGTTCACTGGCCTGGAAACAACTGTAAACCCTTAGGTCTAAAGAGTACTGAAGTCATTGCTTTAATTCCAGCGCTATGTACACTACATGACTTAATCAGAAAGTGCAAGGATTTGTGCAGTGCATACAGGAGAACTGCACTTAATACTGCAGACCAGAATTGGTCCAAAAAGTAAATATTCAGAAGGCACCTTCAGACATTCAGCACTATTTCTAATCCTGCTTATTATCGTTATTATTAGCAAACAGAATTAGTAGTTAAGCAACATACACATAACCAATCACGTCAGCGAAGGGTTGTTTGTAGAAAGCTTCATCGGCCACCCTAGGTAGCAAGTAGTCCAACAGGCAGGCAAGCAGGCAGGAGAAAAGAGATAAGGATGAGAAATACAGAACACAGCTGGAGGCAGTTTTAACAAGCACGTTAACCTTGCATCACCCAGACTTACTGTAACAGGAAAGCAGTTACCACATGGAATGAATCAATCAAGCCGTTGGTCAGAGGGGCAACACAGAAATTCTGCTACATCCTAGAAGTTTGGATCAACTAGTTGAGGACTAGAGCCCCAATGTTAGCATTAGACTACTCCCAAAGGACAGAAACTACCATCAGGCAAGAGATCTTTCCAGGGTGATGAGAATGCCAAACACTTCTATGTATTTAATGAGCCCTGCTCCAGACTCCATATCCTGCACTCAAACACTGGCCATAATAAAATTGAGGGTATCATGAATTCTGGCCACCAACTAGGACAGTACTAATCCTGTTTCCCTTTCTTCACTCAACCAAAAGGTAGTGAATTCCTCAGTGAATGGAAGTGGCAAATCCATAATTCTGAAGAAAGTGTAGGCCTCCTTTCTTCCTTTAGAAAGAAGAGTAGTCTACCTAGGATTTTATTTAAGAAAGACTAACCTGATGGCCATTTTGATAAGAAAGGCAGTACTTACAAAAAACAAACTAACAAAAAAACAACAACAAAATGAACAAAGCAGCAGTTCATCTTGAACCCTGTGAGTTCCCAAAATATAAAGTAGTCTTGATGATTACCTGCACAGAATGAAGTAGAGATTTAAGAAGCAGTAAGTCAGTTCTATCACTTTTACCTTCATCTAGCTTGAAGTCAGAATTCCACAGGGAACTTCTAAAAAAGTGTCAGAGCTTACTATTCCTGCAACCAAGTCATCACTTTCTACCACAGGACCCATAATTAGACAATTCAAACCACCACAGACACAAGTCACCATTCAGTTTTTCACTAGCAGAACTAAGTCATGTTATTTCTGAACTGTTTCCAAAAAGAGCAGCAAAAGATTTTAAGATATTTAATGAAATGACCTGTAGCAAAGATTAACTAGAATGCCACTTCCATAAGTTCTAAAGTAAGCAAGTAAGAATGCTAGTCTCAGGGTAGGTAACTGCAGACATTGAAGGCCTATGCAGCTGGGAGCATGACAGCAAGCAGGTAGAGTAAAATATTTTCTGGCCATGTTCAAGCTTCATGTCCTAAGGAATCTTCAGTAATACTTGATCATCATCTTAATGCTTCCTGGATACTTAATCTAGATTATCTAAGAAAAAAAGGTAGGTAGTAGGAGTGTTTACCTTAATGATCTGAAGGACTATTGCCTTAGGACATAGAAGAAGTATTCTAACCTCCCTTCCCAATTATTTTCATAATTCTCCCGATGGCTGGAAAAACTTTACCTGTTACTGGCTTTTGTTTTCTCAAGCTTTTCATCTTGCCTTGCATACCACTCTTCCAACTCTTTTATTGCTTTCTCTTTCCATTCTGCTTCCTGCTTCCGCGAGTTTGCATCTGAAGATTTAAGAATTGCTTTGTCAGTCACGTTTGTATTCAAATGCATCTTGTAAACATTTCAACAGATAGTTCAGGGTGCACTCTAGTGCAGGCAGTTGCTTCACCAACTCAGGTAAGGGTTAGGAGATTTCCTGATTTACACTATGAGAACTCTAAATACTACAAACATTCAAAGGACTACTGTGCTGCATAACTGGGACAGTCCAGTTTAGGATAGGCATTTTGCAGAGTAGTTCAGATTCAGATCTGAATCTGTATAGTTCAATCTGTTGGTCTGCAAACTGCTCAAACCAGAAATAGTCACCTTGTTATGCCAGTGCTAGAACAAAGCTTAGTAAAGCCTCTGTGCTTAGACAAGTGAAGGAACCTGGCACTCCACATACTTTTACATACAGCCTACAATTCAGGACAACCTCATCTGCTGTAACTAGTACAAAAGAGGAGTAAAATGGTCAACTCTATCCAGAATTACATTTTACAGAAAGTTCTATCCTAACAATTTCAAGCAAAGGCTCCTCCACCATGTAAGTGGGAAGCACACCAGTTTGTAGTCCCTTAGACACTGTCCATGGGTAGGTACCACTGCATTTGATAGCTGTATTTAGTTTAGTTAATAATCCATTACTTTCTTAATTTAGTTATTAGATTAAGATTCATGTGACAACAGATTGCCTCAGCAATTACAAAATGCTTTATCCTTTGAAATACACTACTAATGCCTGCAGTATTTATTATCATCAAAGCTTACAAAAGCTTTTCATTTTCTGTCAGCTCATCTGTAAGTAAAGGTTCAGAGAGCTACTTGCTTGCTGACTCCCACACCAGTCTTAAGTCTGCTTACTAGAAGACTTATCCAGGCTTGCTCCTTGAACACAGGAAGCATGTTAAGACTCTGAAGAGGCAGTGTCATGGTTCAGAATTCTACTGCTTAAGAATCACAGAATGGCTTGAGTTGGAAAAGGCCTTTAAAATCACCTAGTTCCACCTCCTCTGCTGTGGGCAGAGACACCTTTCATTAGACCGGACTGCTCAAAAACCCCATTCAGCCTGGGATGGAGCATCCACAGCTTCTCTGGGCAGCCTGTGCCAGTGCTTCATCAACCTCACCATAAAGAATGTTTTCCAAATGACTAATCCAAATCTACCCTCTTTCTTTTTAAAGCCATTACCCCTTGTAAACTACACACCCTTGTAAAAATTCCCTCTCCAGTTCTTCTGTAGATCCCTTTTAGGTACTGGAAGGCAGCTCTAAGGTTACCCCAGAGACTTCTCTTCTCCAGGTAGAACACCCCGACGTCTCTCAGCCTGAGAGAAGCTGACATTAGGTTACTCAACAAATACCATGCTTACCAAGTTGCTCCAGGCGCTCCTTTTGCTCCTCTCTCCACTTACGAATACTTTCCGGTTCTGATTGCAGTCGATCTACTTGGGAGATGGCAGCATAGCAGTCTGTGGGACCATTACTCTCCTTGAAGAAAAGGAATAGTAAAGTTATTTGTGCATATAACTACCTCCCAGCTATATAAAATTAGACTCTATTTGAACTGAGCCAATAACACATTCATTTGATGTTATAACACATTTCCACCATTAAAAACATCTTACTACAAATTACAGAATCAAAGGAAATTAACACAGAGCTTCCTCCAGAAATCAGGGATAAAACAAAAATTCAAGACAACTGGAAATACAAGTGCCACACAGACTTAGTACCAGAGCACTAAGCCTGCAGAACACAGAAGGCAATGCCTAGCACTTTACTACACAGCTGTAGGCCAGATATTCTCTGAGTTCATCTCACCTTAAATATTTGCTGTGAAAGTAATTTGTTTTATGGTTTTGCACACAGGACTACAAAACATTCTTTGCAGCTTATTTGTCGACTTCAAGAGACATTACCATACCACATTACAAAATTTGGATTGCTGTATGCCACTTATAACACAAGAGGCATTTCAATGTTTAATCATCAGAACAGTGAGAGTACTAACATCCTTTTCACAATGTAACATCTCAAAGACTTGAAATGAATAGGGCTAACATTAATACACCAGATTTACAAAGCTTATGAATATTGTGGTATTTGCTACAGAAGATACTCTAAGTTTAACAACTTTTATTGCTTCATCCTACAGAGTTAAGAAATACCACTTTTAAGAGTACCAGGTCGATTGCAGCTGACCACAGATTTGCCTGTACCTTGCCCCTCTCTGGACCTCCTGTAGCCCTCATTGAAGGAATAATGCAAAGAGAAGAGGCTAGGCTGGTGCAACACCATCGGGCTCCACATTTCATCCAGAGCACAATAAATTGGCCAGCTGCAGGGCCAACTAGTTACAGGTAGCTAAAACGTAAGTTATGTAAAGTTAGTCTCTTCTTTCTGATTAAGAGGAAGTTCTGTCAACGAAAGCAACTGATCTCTTAGAATTCCAAACACAAAATCAAGGTATCTAAAGAGGGAAATCTACCTTCTGTTGTACAAGGAAGCACAAAGGGCCTGTAAAACACAGGTTGTCCCATCTATCTCACAGTAATGCTGAGGATATAAGAATGTCAGCAGCAGTGAAAGCCATTTGTGTCTCCACAAAGCTCAGCAGTCACTTCAAACTCTAAGGAAAAGTACATCGCTCACACGTTGCTTCCTTCCCAAGCATTCATTTAATCAGGCTAACGAGCCAACTGTGACACCAGGCAATGATCATGCCATGGACAAACTGGTGTGAAATTTAGTTACAACAAACTGATTGCCTTAGTATGCCTCATTCCTCCCTGACACCAATAAAGCAGGTATCTCCTCCTTTTGTCATTACCAGGGCTGTCTAACATGCTTTCATAATGCAGTTGAGCTTTTTAGCCATCAGCTTAATTTCATGCAACTTCATGTCACTAAGAAATGTATGTTTTCAGTCCATTCCTTGTAAGACTATCTTGATACAAAAACCAGGATGCATTAATTATCTCTAAGAGCAAGCAAATCTGAAAACTCTTCTTTAAACTAGATAATCAGAGCACACTTCCAGCTTAGCAGCCAGTGCAAGTCAATGTAAAGTTGTATCACAGAGCCTAACAGTCTGCTTTACAGTGCTTATGTACTCTTAAGCCACATTTCAAAATGAACTGCTGCTTTAAGTAGCCTCTAAGTTCAGAGGATGGGCATAGTTAAGAAGACTGACAACTCGATGAGATGAGCTGCCAGTATAGAAGACCATCCTCAGATATGAGACAAAATTACTTTATAGACAAGAAACAGGAAGTATTAGTCTATATTAAGGTAAAGTTGTCAGAGTACAACGGCACATTCTAAGTACAGAATACTTCTATCTTACCTGATAGACATCCCCGTTAGCCACTCCATCAACGGCATCTGTAAAGAGGTGACTTGTTTAGTCATTTGAGAAAGATAGAACAGCCAGATTTATTGATTTCTGTAACTTATATGGAAAGCTTTACTAGAGGAGGTAAAATGTGGGAGTTGTGAATGTTACTTGATACCCTGCAGGGACACTTCCTTGTCCCTGCACTTTTCTGGACAGGCATGAAATCCAAGTGAGCCAACATTCTGCAGAACCAGAAATACAAGGTCATTTCTACATCATGAGATCCTGCTTCTAACAACATAAAAAGCAGAGCTGATACTGCTGAGAAGCTGCTACAGACTGTGTTCTAAAGCTACTCCCACTGTGTCCTTCCTCTCTTAGAAGCTGATCACTATACAACTGTTCTGAAGTTAAGAGAGATTACAACCAGTTTTTTAGTGTCTACCTAGAAAATTAACAATGCTGCAGCCAACAACTGGTAATTCTTATCCTAGTGTTGTTATCTCCTAATTAACTCAAAGATAGAGCTAACATTCCTAGCAAAGTCACCTTTCTGCTACCATCTGTGATGACATGCTTGAGACCTCCTACTTCAGTTGCAGCATTATTATCTCTGAAGTGACAGTGGCAATACAGCCGTAGGGAACAAATACCAGTTGTGAGTCAAACTCTTAAGTTTTTGAAACCATTTATATCTCTGGACTATACAAAATAAACCAAGATTTTCAGGACAGAATTTTTTTGCTAAATCTCAGCAGGGCATTTCTCTGGAGCAGCGCCACGTAACATCTGTCAGCATGCTATAGCGAGTAGTCATGTTACTCATACCACCATGGATAAATCTATCACACAAAAGTGTTTCCATCATAATACACCCCTCAGTGAAAGTAGTGACTGTACCAAACAGTAAGCAAAAAAATCTTATCAAAAAGTTATTTTGCACCACCTTCTTAAAAACAGATAGCTGACTGACCCAAAGTTACTCTGCTGTATCCTCTTTTTTGTGGCTAGGTGTGCACCAGATTCATAGCTCTAGTGAATTTCTTCAATCTCCTTTATCAGTGAACTAGGCAAGTGTTTTAAGTCTTTATCTCTGAGCCCTGAAGAGCAATCATTATCTGTGTTATGTAGAGGGCTGTAAATTCATCAGTTCAGAAGAACAGTAGTTAAGTTGGAGGATACTAGTCCCCAAGAACATAGTAACTAACTTTTGCATGGGAAGACTCAAATTAAGAAAAAATAGCTTTTCAGTTATGAGAAACTGGTATTTTATAACTAGACTCCCATAATTGATAGATGGTTGCTACTTTGTCAGATTCCTACTCCTCTGCAAGGTACAGGAGGCCTTTACAAAGACTAAAGTCACCCACTGGACGAGAGGGCTCATAAATCTTGAGGATGCTTCCAAGTACAGTGATAATATCTTTTTCTTGTCACACCAAAACACATTCATTACGGTCTTCACTACTCAGGCCGGCAGGTAAAAGGAACATCATTGTTTAAGGCTGTGCCTGAGATGAAACACATAGGTTTGTCCAAGGGCCATTTTTGTTGTGCACAGAAACAGACACTAACAGACACCAAACTAAGTGTTTCCAGAGGGCACCCAGGTTAGAAGCATTAGCAGGATTAGAACGAATTCCCCATCTGTTCTGAGCTCCCTAGAACTTGCAATTAAGCTGCAGAGTCAGCATGCTGACTGAGCTTATCACAAGCAGAAGAGGAAACAGAACTGTACCAGCGTGCTGTCATATGCCAATACAAGTGTGCTACCTGGAACAAGACCAATAGTCAAACATTGCTTCATTTCAGCTCTCCAGTCCTCATGCTTCTATAATTAAGTATGAAGTATAGAAAATCATCTGTCATCCTTCATATCAGTAATCAATGCTAGTTGTGTATCAGGTTTTTCTGTTCACAGAAACATGCAATTTCATAAGCTTCCCACAGAAAAAGCCTACATACTGATAGTGCCATCACAACATTTTCAGCAGCCATGAACAATGAGACCCCCCTACAGGCTTCAGAGTCCATCCAATTCTATCATAGTATTGTACCTCCTGAAGTTAAAATCCACATATTTAGAACCATCTCAGTTAGCAATGATCCATACTCCTTGTTGTTTGCTTTTGAACTTAAGATAAACTTTTATTTTTAAGGGCACTGCTGCAATGAACACACAAAAACATCTACAGTTCTGGAACACATGCTGACAATATGGTAATAATGAACATTCATACAGCAACACAGATACTTTTTAAAGTCTGGAAGAGTCTGGAGAGGATAAGTCATATCAACTGCCTTGCATTCACAGGAGATACAACAGCCAAGCTTGCCAGAAATAGGAAGCTAGCATCAATGCCCTCCACATTTACCACAGCTTACAAAAGAAAAGGCTGGGTAGTTTCAAGATAAATACAAAACCCATTTTGTCACTTCCTAGAAGTGAATATATGGCCTCAGAGGTTTATCACAATAATGATCAACTATTCTGAAGGCTGCTTCTGTCATCATTATCACATCAGTACCACCTGGCCTAAAAGGAAGTTAGCTTAGCCTAGTTTACCAGCCTCTCTAAAGTCTTATTCTCAATGCAAAAGAGGACTGTTATCTGAAACGTTAGAGGCAGTTTGCAGTACACTGAAATATTTTTTATACTCTTTTAAAGTAGAAGTATTTTGTATGAGTCACCTTCAGCATCTCTTTTAAACAATAAGTACTCTACGTACTGCTACATTCAATGAGCTAACAGCTCTAGTTAAAGCAACAGAAGAACATAAAAGTTTCATATATTCTGACATAAGGTTAAGTCACTTCACCACTCAAGGCCTAGTTTACCATCCTTTTTCTTTTAGGCACAGTCATGTTTTCCTTTTACCTACCTCTAACCCATAACATGATAAGAAAGAATCTTTTACAAAACTTTTGTTTACATAGTTATGCAAGAACCTAGAGAAGAAATCATTTTTCTAGCCATAACTCATTCTCATGCCTGTGTGTAAAATAAAGGCAAGCAGCTCAGGAAGAGTGCTTCTTTCCAGTGTTTTAGTTTAATCTGCTGTCCTATCAAAACCCATTAGTTCCCTCATTTTCAATATAATCAATAGGCTAGAATTAAAACACACCTGCAATAACACTGTGCTGTAACAGTTTCTATAATTTTCCAGTGTAACAGCTCCTGTAACTTCCACCTTCTGCACATTTCCACTAGTATTCTCTTGAAAATAAAAAAATATAGATTTTTCTGTCCTGACTTTATAATAATGCAGTATCACTAACACAAGCTAGACAGATGTCATTCCTTTATCATACTTTTCTAAGTGCCGTCTTTTGGGGCTCTGAAGTCTCAGATACTGATTGCCTAGCAAAACCCAGATCAATGGCTGTTCAAACAATTAAGAAAAAAATCAATTGTCAAAAACAAGAACTCTTTCTGTCTGTGATGCAAACTACAAAGACAGGAGGAATCAATTCTTTCCTAAACAATTTTGAAGCTAATTGATTCTCAGTTCCTGAAAGGCTATTAAATGAAATACCTAGGCAAACCACCAGACACAATTAATTTTCTTAATTGCTAGAGGCTCATGAACATCTTTTGAAGATAGAGAAACATAATTCAGTCAAGTTCATATAAAACTTACAGAGGGTGAAAATGTGAAAGCAATGTTTGAGACTAGTCAGCCAGCATTAAACTTGTGTATTTGCACACTTGTTAACATACATAACTGCTTGTCTTTGAATGAAATGCCCCATAAGAAGCTACTCAACAAACTGGCATGATGATTAGTATTGGCATAGAGGATCTAGAAACCACACATTTCCCCCTGAACACTTTCTTACTCAGAGAACACAGTAAGTGAACCGATACACACTCAAGACATCCTATTGTCAGAATCTCACTGCAAATACAAGGACTTTGATTCATCACTGAAAAAGAAATGTCATAAGACATCACGTTACCAATACCTAGGCAACAGCGTTGTATTACTTCATTTATACAGTACTCTCTGCCTTCTGAAGCAGGGATTATTCACCTTCCAAGGGAAATAAGATTAGGTTTTTGCAAACTCAGGCAGCTTGAATGGCATAGCTATTTACATAATGAATGGCCTACTGGATGAGGTCTGGATTAGTACTGCAACCCTGATCACGGCAACATGAATTTATGCTATGTGAGACACACAAGCCTGGCAACATTTTGCCATTCCCCCATACTCACCCAGTATCCACTATTACGACAATTAACAGAATTCCCAATACTTATATTTTCAATTTCTGTCCATGAAGCTCACTTCTGTCCATGTATTTGTCTAATCATTTATCAAGAGACTGAAATTGAAAGACTGTTTGTTGATGAGACACTATGATTTTATAATATGATTCTACAATATGAGTGTATTTCAAAAAGTTGATGACTGCTGAACTTAATATCTTCAAACTTCAGTTGGGAGCTGCCCAAGTCATTACTTTTGGTCCAGTATTTAGAAACAACTTATCCAACAGACCTGTAAATAAGGAGTTCAAAAAAGGTTATGGTTAAAAAAAGTAAATCCACAAATCCCTGGTCATGATGCTTAAGGATTTACATAAGAACTTGCATTGTTTCAAGAAGAAATTTGCATTCACCTATTCAATTACAGAAGAGTTTAATGAGCTAATACGCCAGAGACTACAACTGTCTGATATTTATTAAGATACTGATCAGATGATAAGAAATGTCTAACATAAATGGAACAGAAGTCATTAGATAATTTGTCACCATGCCTGAACCAGTACATTTTGCATGGCTGAAGTCTGTGCTTTTTAACATGGAGAGAGACAGTACAGGCTCTGACAGTCAACAAAGACCAATTTTTGTTATGTTTCGGGTTTTTTTTGTTAAAAAACAGGACCACCACTAAAAGTCCACAAGCATCATCTACCACACCTATTTAACAGAGCATAAACACAATCCCAGGGTATAAAAGAAAGCAAAATGACATACCGTTCCTGCTTAAAGTTCCCAGATCCTTGGATCATATTATCATATTTATTATTTTATTAACTTCTTCCTAAAGTTCTCCAATAACCCTTTTGCACTTCATGACAAGTCAACTTACATGACTTGAGAAAAAGCGCTTGAAAGGCAGTTTAAGAACTACTTTTAAATATCAAGCCAATCTAGAAGCATTGAACAAATCAACTTTTTGACAAGAAAACACTTTGCAATAGTCATCATTACATGTATGTAGAGAACATACTCTTCTAGTTGTTCTTGTACATTGTGGGAAAGGTAAATGATAGATTTTTTTTTTTCAACTAAATTAGTTTTCTAACAGCCACTTTAATGTTCCAGAGTCTGTTTGGAACATAAAGCCCACGTAAGGCACGATAGTTGTCTAAGCCTTCTGAAAGTAAGAAGGGAAGTGACCATTGTGTCTGTTTCTGCACGATACATAGAATACGGAAGTCAAATTATATATGATACCAAAACAGGATGGTGTTCTGATAACAATTATCCCCAAGTTCTTGTGCTGGGCAAAATAGTCCCCAGTAAATACCTTTTTTTCAGAAGTATGTAATCCATATGTTTTGGACCTTATGAGTGAGCTGATGTTAAGGGCAGTGCTACCTCTAAATAAGCACTGGAAGGTCTCCATTACCCAGTTTATCTAGATGAGCTTTATTCACTGAGATACTACAAACCTGCCCCCTCATACATAAGATACGCCAGTAATTTCTGAAATCAGGTTGCAAAATGAAGACTTAATTCTAAAGATGTTCTGACAGTGAACTGGAGAGCAGTTATTCAACTTAGTCTGAAGGAGAGTGGCATCCTACTGCAGAAACAAACGGATGTCACATGAGAGCAAGTATGTCCCTGTGGCTCTGGTGACAAGTAGAAGAAAAGTCTTCTGAGAGTTTTGCAACATCAACCCCTTTCCACTCAGGCTTCAGTTAAAACCTTTCATAAGGAGAAGTGCTTATTTTGGGCTACTTTAGCCACCATTAGACTATAACCCATACTTCTAAACACACAGTTCCCACCCTTCTCCAAAAGCGGGTCCTGCAGTGTCAGGTTTGTTACATTAAGTACAAAGGTTACCAAGGAACAAAGGCTAAAGGTTTAGTAAAATTAAACATTAGCTTAACTGCTCTTATGCTGTAAGTCTAAGATCACCCCCGCTGAAGACAGAAACTCAAGTGGCGGATTTATTCAGCTGTCAGAAGGCTTCCTTCAGACAGGCTGCTGGATTAGGCGAGATCAGCACCGTTCGCATTAGGACATGGGTACGCCTTAGGCATCTTCAGGAGATACCAGCCATAACAGAGGAAGCAGGGAGGTAGCTCACCTTGTGGCACAGCGCACCCAGGACGGCCCCGACCCACCCCCAGGACCACCGCCAGGCAGCGGGCCCCGCTCGTGGCAGAGCGCCAGGGCGAGGGTCCTGCCGGCACCGCCCCCGCCCGGCCGCGCCGCTCCAAGGGTCAAGGGGACCCGGGACCCCTCACCCCCTGGCCCCACCCGCCGCCCCCGCAGGGCGTACCCGCGCCGAGGCCCTCGGGACCCTGCAGCGCCTCGGGCACCTCGCCGTTCTCCAGGATGCCGTAGCCCTCGTCGTTCTCGATACCCGCGATCTCGTTCTCCTGCTGCGCCAGGAAAGCGGCGGCGGGATCCTCCTCGCCACCGTCGGGCATCCCGTTGCCGGCCGGCGGCTGCTGCGGCTGCTGGGCACCGAAGAGCTCCATGTCGGCCATGGGTGAAGGCAGGCAGGGAGCTGCGGCTCCGCACCGCGCCTACGCCAGGCATCAGCGCGGAAGGGGCGGTGCCCTCCCGCCTGCGCCAATGAGCGGCGAGCACCGCCCGCTCTGCCCAATCAGCGAGCGGCCGTGGCGGGGCCTGCGGAACGCGAGCCAATCAGCGCCCAGAGAGCAGCGGGCGGGGCGGGGCGGAGCGGGGCGGGGCGCGGCGCGGCCCCGGTGCCCGGAGAACCGGGTGGCAGCAGTGGGCTGCGCTCCCTCGGGATCCGCTCCCTCGGGCTGTGGCTGGACCGGGGTCGCCTCTGCCAGCCTGCCAAAGCACAGGCGCTCCGCTGGGACCGTCGGCAACTTGGAGACAAATTCGAACCCGTAGAATACGTCCAAAATACCGGTTGTGTCAAACATCTTTCTCTCGTGATTCTGGGTGTCTTCTGTCTGACACAGGGAAGCTTAAGTCACAGAAACACAGAAGGTGTTGGCAGGGACCACACTGGGTCATCTGGTTCAACCTCCCTGCTTAAGCAGGGTCATCCCAGAGCATTTGGCACAGGATTGGGTCTATATGGTTTATAAATATCTCCAGTGAAGGAGATTTCACACCATCTCTGGACAATCTGTTCCAAAACACAGTCACCCACACAGTAAAGCTCTTTCTTATGTTCAAGTGGAATTTACTGTGCATCAGTTTTTGATAGTTGTCTCATGTCTTAGTGGTTGGCACCACCAAGAAGAGCCTGGCTCCATGCTCTTTACACCCCTGACTTTAGATATTTATACATATTAATGAGGTCATTGTAAATTCTGGAAGCATGTGTTCCATTGACCATGTGTTGACAAAATGTTCATTGGAAGGGCAGTGATTTCTGATACAATTTTTTGGACAGTTACTTTGATGTTTCTGTATCTGGCTTATAACACAGATAGAATAACACAATTGTAGATTAGAATGGACTAAGAGATCATCTAGTCCCAACCCCTGCTGCCTTGGGCAGGGACACCTTCCACTAGAGCAGATTATTCCAGGCCTTATCCAACCTGGCTTCAACACTGCCAGGGTTGGGGCATCCACTGCCTCCCTGGACAACCTGTTCCAGTGTCTCCCCGCCAGTAGACTAAATAATTTCTTCCTAGTATCTAACCTAAATTTCCCCGTTTCAGTTTATAGCCATTATCCCTTGTCCTGTCACTACAGTTCCTGACATTGGCTCCCTCTCCAGTTTTCCTGAAGTATCCTTCAGATAGTGGGAGGTTGCACAACCTTCTCTTCTCCAGGATGAATAGACACAGCTTCCTCAGTCTGTCTTTTTAGGGGTGGTGGTCCAGTCCTCTTACCAACATCATAGCCTCCTCTGGACTTGCTCCAACAGTTCCATGTTTTTCTTACTGTGAGGGCATTGGAACTGTGTGCAGTACTCCGGGTGGGGTCTCACGTGAGCAGAGACAGGGACAATCACCTCCTTTGACCTGCTGGCCATGCATGTAGTTTATTGGCATAGCAAAGAGGGAGGGGAAATATTTCTGTAAAAAAGGAGAAAGTGATGCTGGCAGCCCTCAGGCTGGGGCAATTGCTGCAAGAGGTACTTGTTTAATTCCGCTTACATGTTGCCTATCAGTCTGTATGTATGTTTCAGGAAATATTTGAGGTAATGCCATCCAGGCTTATGTTACAGTCCCAAACAAGGGTTCAGACGTATTTCAGAAGGAGGCCAAATTCAGAGAAAAATTTAACTCTCAAAGACAGTTGTTTGCCTTGTGAATTTAATGGGAGAGATAAATCACATGCTCAGTTACACCTTTCCCCCATCAATATCATTTGCTAGAGAAAAAAGCACAAGTAAATTCCTGTAGTATGACAGAGAGCTCCCTTCACCTCATTTAGTCAAATAAAACATGTGCCTAGTTTTTCCTACAAAAACTCAGAATCTGGTATGGCAGGAGGCTAGATACTTCTGTATTTAGTCTCTCATGGAAAAACAGCAAGGTTATTTATTTTAAATAATCTCCAGCTGCCATGGGAAAGCTAAAGAATTAAAAACAATAGCAGTAAGCAGGCCCATAAATCACAACAGGAGATGATAAAAATGAAATGCCATCATGAAGTGTATGCCACGCTCTCACAGAAACTTGCTGACTTTGTTCCACAAGTTCTTCTAAAAAGATACTCCCACATTCATTTTCATCACTCTTCTTTCCTTATATGTGAATAAAGGAATATTGCACTGCTTCCCTTTAACTATGACTAGTGAATGTTGGATGACTGTCTAGCTATTTCCTTTTTTGCATTACCACTGCCTCTTAGCCCTCTGGGGGATTTCTGATGGCACAAACACAAGTAGGACATTGTGATTTAAAATGAAAAGCAAATCTGGTTACTTGCTTGTCTAAAAATAGCAGAATAGGGATTAAGGAATATGAAATATAAGCAGAATTGCAATTTTTCAAATAGCCCAAGAAAATTATTTTCTGTGTTCTATCAGAATGAGTAACTGAATGTTATTGCTTTAGATACAAAGGAAAATACAGTGAGCCATTAGATCTGTTTTGATGATGAATTCAAAAATTTGTATGTTATCTATCATTCAGATGCACTATGAAGTGTTCTTGCACTGTCAAAGCTATTATTACTTTTCTGCTTTCTTACCCTGTATAAGAAGTCAAGATACCTCCTTTTTCAAAGGCAGGTGTTACTCCTTAGAGAGTAGAACAAAACATAAGAGTAGCATATCCTTTGTTATTCATCCACAGAGGTTTGTTGATGTGTCACACTGAGGAGAAGAGTTTATTACAGAAATATTACAGAATAAACCCTTATAGAAATATGAAAAGGCAAAAAGACTACAAAGGAGTGTCAGGATTGTTCTGTTTCTCTCCATTCTTTAAAAGATTATAAAATTCAATTCCAGTTTCTATATGAACTGAGATTTTATTCAAAAGTAGTATAAAAATATGTTTTTGAGCATTTATAAAAATATGGGTTTGCAACTCTGCACTTCCAACAATAAGAAAGTCATCAGGGTATTGTTGACTTTTGTAAGAATTGCAACAGGGTAGTGGGATTTCTCTGACTCTTTCACAATGTTTTTGATTTAAGAAATTAAATAATTAGTAGAACAGATGTTTCTAGAGAAAAAAATTGAAATGCAAGTCCTTACAACACTCTGTAAGTATGCAAATGAGAAAGGCATTGCACAGCTGACATCTGGACATGAATCACTTCTCAGGAAATCTCTCTAACTAGAAGCTCCCTGCACAAGAGCCCACAGCTGGTGGCAAGTCAAAGATGAGAGCAATGACTAGGACTTGGTCCAGTTCTATTGAAACCAGTTAAGAGGTTTCCTCAGACTGCTGATGGCTAGCAACTTTCAAGCAAGCTATAGACAGAAGTTAGAAAAACCTCCCAGCTTTTCACTTATGAGTACCTAGTATTTTATAACTAGACTCCTGTATCAGAAAGATGGTGCCTACTTGGGGTCAGATTGCCACTCCTTTGCAAGGTACAAAAGCCAAAAGGAACTGGTTTGAGAGGCACATAAAGCTACCAGCATCAGTCTGCTCTACAACAGCTAACCTGCACATCACTTCACATCAATCTGGAAGCTCCCTCAAAGCAGATTTTTAAAGGTCACTGCACATACACTGACTTGGGCACTTACAGCTAAAATTAACAGTTCTTCTAAATGGGTTTATGAAGACTAAAGCCCCCAAAGAAAACATTTGTACACATCACTGCCATTCAAGCCCATCTGCACTACAGAGTCATGCTGCAGCTGTTCACTTTGTTTTGATGGGGTTGGATTTAAAGCCAAGCCAGTGTCTATAACTCATATTGACAGTAGCAGCTTAAATAAGCCATCTGCCCACTCTGACTACCTAGGAAGACCAAACAGCAATTCTCCTATTCAGATAATCAAACTGGAGGCATGATTATTGCTACAACATGTGAGAGAAGCCAGTGTTTAAAAATATGTAGTTCTCATCCCAGAAGAAAGGCAGTTTTTTCATGAGAGAGGCTCCTTGGGTGCACCAAGTCACCTGCAAGGCAGGAGGGTTTGAAGCGGCCCAGCCTTAATTCACATGTATATTGACAAGCATGTCTTCTGCTAGAAGACCTCCAGTACCATGGCAAGACACACTGCTTTCAGTTTATCAAGCTGATTTGCTGCCATGATAATTTAATTAGATGAGGTCATACTGGTAGTGTCCACACTATTAAACACAAACATCCCAAGATAAGAGGTGCAGCTGTTTTTCAAGGAATAGTCAGTAGTCAGTAAAATAAGGAACATACCTACAACTAATAAATATGTGGTGCTATACTGCTTTTTTGTTGCTCTGACAGCTGTGTCTAATTATCACAGCTGTGCAAGGTATTCAAACAGAATCTGAGTAAGCAGAGAAATAGACATTGTTCCCTACCTAAGGGAAGCACAGAGCTGCTCAAAGAAGAACAGAGTGGAGGGTTAGACCGCCAGAGCAGAACAGTAGTAAGTAATATGACAAGAATAGTATAAAGAGGCAGGTTTGCAAATACAGGGTCAAGACCCTTGAAATTATATGAATATGAATTATAGAGTAAGCAATACCATGAAGGTAAAGTCTTACCAAAATTTTGTATGGATACAGTGGGCCTCTCCTTAACACAAAAGTACTTCAGTCCTTTAATAATCTTTGTTGTCTTGCCCTAGACACACTCCAGTATGTCCATGTATTTCTTGTTCTGTTGGCCCAAAACTGATGTGCTGAATGCAGAGGAGGATCACTTTCTTTCACATGCTGGCAGTGGTCTTCCTAGTGCAGCCCAGGATGCTGTTGGCCTTTTTCATTGTAAAGGCATATTGCTGGTAGATAATAAGCTTCTTGTTCCCAAAGACCCCAAGGCCCTTCCTTGCAAAGCTGTTCTCCAGACCCCAGAATGTACTGATGGCTGGAATTATTCTTATCCCATTGTAAGACTTCACGTTTCCCATTGCTGACTTCTATGAGATTCCCCTTTGCCCAATTCTCCAGCCTACCATAGTTCCTTTCAGTGGTAGCACAACCCTCTGATGTAATAGTCACTCCTCCTGGTTTTGTATATGTGAACCCAGATTGTTAATGAAGAACTTCAACAGTACTGGCCCCCCGTCATTCCCTGAAGTATTATGCTAGTGAACTTGCTTCCAGCTTGATTTTGTGCTACATATCACAACCTCTGGACCTGATTGCTCAGATAATCTTCAATTCACCTCAGTATCCATTTATTTATCCCATACTTTGTCAGCTTGCCTTGTTAGAACATTGTGAAAGACAGCATTAAAACCCTATTACAGCCAAGGTAAACATTATCTCATTGCTCTCCATTCTTGCAGCAGGCAAGGCAACTCACTGTGGAAGGTTATCAAGTTGGTTAAGCATGACTTTCCTTCCATAAGTGCATGGTGGCTACTTCTGATGACTTTTTGTCCTTCCTGAGATTGGAAATGGTATCCAGGATTAGTTGCTCCGTCATCTTCCCAGGGGCTCACCTGAAACAGGTTAGCCTGTTGCTCTGGTGATGTTATTTTTTGACTTTCTGGAAGATAGGTGTAACACTTGCTCTCTTGCAGTCTTGAGGGACAATCTCAGTTGCCATGGCCTTTCAAAGATTATCAAGTGTGGACTCCCAAAGACATCAGTCAGGTTTGTCATTGGCAGAGTATGTAAGGCCTATTTGTTTATGTGCTCCTTAAACTGGTCCTTCTCCACCCAGGGAAAGTTTCTTTGCTCCAGACAATTTCTCAATAGGTTCAGCCTATTGGTTGTGAAGCCTTGAGATTCTTGAAGGTTAGGATTGTTTTATTTCAACAGGCCTAATAAGGTGCTCCAAATTTACTCATAATCCAAGGTGGAGAGTTTGAGAGTTTAAGAGCATCGGCTTTGCTAAAAGGAGTCAGAGGAAATGCACAGGAAAAACTCTTATAGCATGTTGCATTTCCATAAAGATGACAAAGTCAACATTTTTGTGGTGTTCTGAGAGGTGTATGAAATAATAAGGGAGAATGTGCTTGAAGGGTCCCTTTTACTTCTTGGTACAAAACTCATTAATTATCAGGGAAAAAAAGCCCTATGTAGGAGCAGAATAAAAAAGTACCTATTTGCAGGTATTTCTGGAACACATTTTCAAGCCAGGTCATTGATTCTCCTTTTCAGGATAAAGGCTTATTGCAAAAAAAAAAAAAAATCAACCCCCCCCCCCAAAAAAAAAAAAAAAAAAAAAAAAAAAAAAAAAAAAAGTTACCATGTAGAACTGCTGAAGCCTGCAAGAAGCTTCAAATTCCTGCCTTATTAGATTTGATAAATCTACTCTTGTCTGGCATCCATGTCAACAAGGAAGATGATTGATGTCATTGTGAGACCACTCATTCATCTTTGAGACACCAGTTAGGAGGGTTCCTTAAACCTGAATAAGGGCAATTACCATTCATATCTTAAAGAACAAGTTCACAGAAAAACATTTTGAATTCCTCACTAGTGAAAGATTAAACAGAACCTCCAATTCCACAAAGCAATGGCATGTATGTTTGACTTCAGAGTTTCTTGTTGTTGTAGAATGTGCTGCATGTGAAGTTCTTACATCCAAAGGAAGACTTGTCAGCCTGCCTGACAGAATTGTCCTGACAGAAAAATTCATTTTCCACAGATGATAACTTCCTAGCCTGTCTGACAATTGTTTGCAACTGTGTAGGTAATAAACATCTTTCTGTCCTATAATCTCACTCTCACCTGCTCTGACATACTAAAGAGACCTATTCAATTTACAGCAGAAATTGTAAATTACCCCAACACCATCCGAAGTATTGAGTGAAAAATTTTACTTTGGTAGTATATTTGAAAATGTATTCAGCAAATTAGTTTCCTGTCAAGTTTTCTGGACAATCTGTGTTACATTTTTGTTCTACAGTTTGGATTCCCAAGGCTACTTCAAAATACATTGTCTTAGTATTTTAGTATCACTTCTGAATGTGGAACTTCTGCAGCTCCTAAAGTAGTAAAACTAATTGAAGTATTAGCAAATAATCTACCACTTCTTTCATGTATTACAGTCCTATCGGCTTCCTTAGAAACAAAGAAGCAGTGGCCTTTTCTGGATTTGATTTACAGACACAAAAGCATTCCATGAGGTCCAGAATGAGTATTTTAACTTGCCCAAACCCAACACAGGTCATAAAAAGTTGAGAAGAACCTGACTACATAAAAACAACTCATGCAAAGAAGTATAAATAAAAGTAACTCTTTAATTCTATTTCTGCTGTAAACTGCTTTTCAAAGTGTGGGGATTTTTGTTTTGTTTTGTTTGTTTGTTTTTAATAGTTTAATTGAACCTTAAATAAATGACAGCCACTTGAAATACAGGGATTGTTGAAGAGCATATTGAGTAGAAATCATAATTTACTGCAGACTGTTGCAAGGTAAGGAAGTTAAGAAGGCTCCAGTAGAAGAGAAAAGCCATTCTTTATTGACAGAGGGGGTTTTTTACCTTTTAAATTAATTTTTAGAAGAATTTTGAAAGGTAATTTGACTATATGGAAAACTGGGTAGTCAAGAGCTTTTGAAGCTCTTTTGAAGCTCTTGGACCCCCCAAAATCTTCTCTTTCCCTCCTAAAACAGCAACGGGTTTATGACTGAATTCTATACAGAAGGTGAGATATTGCACCATTTTCCCCTATTTAAGTGTCAAAGTAATCTACATTCTGAACACATAGAAAGCACCCATTCAGCTGCCTTATCACAAAATACATTAACTTGACTTTTTCTTCCCCTGGCTAATCAAGGCAGTAGCAACTATGTGAATGCTTATTTTTCCAGTCAGAGTTCAGTTTTCTTTCTAATACTTGATAGTGTTAGAGATCTATTTCCTTGCAACAGCACACCTGAGCTCTGATCTGCTGGAGGAAAGCAACTGGATCCAGATGCAAGATGTGCCTTTTACAGTGGGAACTTTTGACTAACATGTACAAACCAGCTGAGAATGGCTTTGGCTATAACCTCAGCCCCCAGACTGTAGTAATGAGCAGGTCAAGGAAGGGCGATGTCATCCAGGCAGGCCAGGAGGCTGAGATGTAGACTGGCACTCCTATAGCACTACTGAGGCAGGACTGACAGCCCCAAGCTAAGCTGACAAACAAACATTCTATTTATTTTCATTGTTTTGTGTGTCACGAGTTTCTGCATCACACAGTTTTCAACTGTTCCTCTGACAACAGATGTATTATTTCTGTCCTTACGCTTTTTACAATCGCGTGGAAGTTTCTTAAAGTAATAATTTACATTTACACACCTCTCAGAAAAGTAAGAGTATTAGTCCTCTCTGTCTCTGCCCTCAATGTACAGAGTGTACTCTCCTCCCTCCTCTGCTCCTACAGAGTAGAACTGAAGTACAACCAGATTAGACTGGATGGTGTCTACTCATTCCAAATGTCAATTCAGAGATACCAAAGACCAGGTATTTTATATAGGTATTGTGTTAGTTCAGCACATTTCTCATACTGATTTGTACCTGTAAGAATTCAACAGACTTATAAACTTAACAATAATGCCTTGAATAAGCCAGCTAAAAGAATTCAGTTTGACAATTAGATATGAAAATCTTATTTTAGTGATCAGCACAGTTATCATCCAGCAATTTGATAGCAAAAACAGTGACACAGAACTGGATGATTTAGGGACCAGCTTTCTCTTCCCTAAAACTTTGATCACTGCTTCCCTGCTGTCTTGTAAAACACAGGATATACAGACTAGGACAGTCACCTCCAGTACATCTGGTACAGTCTGGGGCAAGACTGCTCTTGATGGGGGGTATTTTACTGAATGTTCACTAAGTATGCTGAAAGAGGCAAAAATGATGACTGAAAAACCTTAAAACTAGTAGCCTCTATCATTTGAGGGTTGTATAGCCCTAAACATCTACTTCGTGTCGTAGCCCTGATCATGTGTCTTGTCAAATCAAAAATTGCAAGCCAGCGCACCCCAGTGATACACAGAGGGGTGGAACATAGAGATATCTGTCCCTTCAGCTCAGGAAATAACTGAAGGAGAGAAAACAGTTGTGCAGAAGGAAAGAGAAAATATACTCTAGGTAGGCCTCTAGCTAAATTCTAAATCTTTACCAATTTTGAATATGTTCTAATGGATCATAGTCCTTTGCTTGTGATTTTTTAGGGGAAAAAAAAGACGATGTTTAACATCATCTGCCTTCTTCTCATGCAGACCCCTTATTTATAGCCCCATTTGTCTTATATTACTCATAGCATTAGAGAAAGGCTCTGATTTTCATGACTCAGTCCCCCCAGCTGCTAATTCCAGCAGCATTCCTCATGAAACCAGTACCCTTCAACTTTCAGTTCAGCTTCTTATGCTCCTCATATCTTTGGGCTTCACAGCATTCTCAGCAATCCACTGGCCCAATATCAGCCAGTATCAATTTATTCTGTCATTCTTCCCTATTTTCTCCTTATATCTTTTCCCTTCTGAATCCCTTCCTGCCTCTCTAACCCTTAATCACTGTTTGACAGTAAGAGTTGTCTCATTCACATCATCCCACCCACCCCTCCCAAATATTGTATGCAATCTTCATGTCTCACTTCTTCCTGGGGAAGTTGTTTAAAGTTACTTAAACTCCACAAGATCTGGTGAAAGGACAAGTCAATCCATTGCTGTAATTTTCTGAACTATTAGCACATCTGGACGCATTCCTAGTACACAGGCTTGTTTTCAAAGTTGCATGAGAAAGTTGGTCACAGCAAAAGGGAAACATGCTGGTCTTCTTAGCTTTTCAGAACTTGTGTGGAAACTAAAATTCAAATGTCGGGCTGAAATAAAGAGAATCGGTAGAAATCAAATTCTTACTATCACCACAAGGAGATGTACTCCTGTCACCTATGGTCTGGATGGCCCAATAAAAAAATTATACTGTCATTGCTAGTAAGAAAACTAATGCTAGCATTGCAAGGCCACAAGAACTGGTGGGCTGTTAGGTTTGTTATTAGTTTGAGTGAATTTACTCAGTGCAAACTGAAATTGGTACCAGGTGTCTTTTCTTATGATGTAGAGTTTAAGTGTGGGATAATACCAGAGACCTTGAAAATATGTGCACAGGCAAAAAACAGAGGCCACAAGACTATAAACATCTCACTGGCAGTCTGTTTCTGGTTCTTGACAATTAGAATCTTAAGTGCTGAGAACACTTCTTTAGACATAACAAGGAGCACGAGGAAGCAATCAACAGCAAATGCATGTAGATTATGCACTGCTTATGAATAAAACAGATAGATTATGTGGTCATGGGAAGTTAACACCCCCAGAATTGCAGAGTATATCATCCAAGGAAAGGAGACCAGAGAATTAAAATTCACTGACAAAGTCAAGCTTTTTTGAAATGTACTAGATCTTGATATTTGAAAGGAATTGCTGCTGGCAAATGGTTGTCATCACTGGATTATCATGGAATTTTCTTCCTAAAAACTATATCAAAGCTGCAAGCACATCATCTGTTTCAAGGACCAAGGCTCTTCAAATATCTTTTATCATGCCAGTCAAGTTTTAGCGCTGTATAGAAGTCTGTGTCTGAGTACATAAACTACATGCACTGGTTGTCTCAAGCTCTGTAATTCCTGAATAAAGCATTACTGCATGTAAATTCAGTTTGCCTAGTGTGATAACTATCAGTGTGACAATCATCACACTGACAAGCCATTAAATGGTCAAGCAATTGCACTAAACAATCATTGTAGTGTCTTCCAGCTGGAAGTATTCCATTGTATTCTCTGTATGCTTCTCATTATTGTCTGTAAATACATCCATCAAATCCTCAGTGTGAGTTGGCTCTCCCACTGAAATAAAAGACAAACCTGCAACAGAACCAGGGTTTTAGACATCACACAGGAACACAGTTTCACAGAATACAATGTTGGAATTATTGTGCCCTGACCTTCATTAGGAAGTGTTAGGGAGTGTAAAACTGCCTGGTTTGGAAAAGTTCATAGTTTCTGTACTGTTATTATTTGTTTCTTACTTTAGTGCTTTACATTAGAAATATTTATATATGTGTATATATATATATATATATATATATATATATATATATATATATCACTATGTGTCATCTTACTCCATTCTACTGCTTTAATACCAAATAATTAAAAGCACAGAGGCTCAATCTTCTCTCATTTTTAGGCTATACTACACAAAATGTTATTATGCCATTGCAAAATTACTCCAGAAGTTAATTACTTGTGTTCTGGAGGCATTTTTTTCCTGCTTCTTTACCTGATGACTGAACAAGGAACTTGCCCCAGGAAAGAAGGGTGTGCCTGTTCTGTGGAGCTGGTGGTAAATGTTTGTGCAGGAAGAACCTAGAGCACCTAAGGTACTACAAGAACAAACTGGGCTTTTGGCCTCAAGCCATGTAGTTTAGTTGGAGAAATGTCTCATGGGGTAGGTCATATATTACAGTGTAAACTAAAATTCAGTGAAACATAGCACATTAGAGGCTTGCTTCAGATACCACAATTTAGAAACACTTAAGGAGCTGCTTTTTCAATCAGCAAACTTTTGGGGTAAACTTCATTATAATTATTTGCAGTGATTGTATGCAAGCAGTATTAAGGTTACATTCACAAATTGTTTTGCAAAGCCAATATTGAGTGTCAGTTTTCATAAATCGTTCATTTTTAGTATCCTAAAGTTCAACAGACTACAGTATCAACTCTGTAATTCCTGACATTATACTGTTTTAGCCCATATGGGGTACATCACTAATACCTGCAGTACATATACCTTCTATATTTTCTCTGGAAAATTTTCATTAAAATTTTCATATATTTTTTCATAACAAATTTCATACACACAAGGTTTTTTATAGGGACTGTATTTTACTCAGATCTCTTTCTGTAACAGTCATTCAGCACCCCTAAGAAATCTATGCCTGCATTTGTATCCACCTGTGACTGTAGTCAATGTAATTGACTAGTAGAAATGGTTAGTAGGAGTTCCGTTGTCAGGAAACTTTCTCTTGTATGAGACAGCCTCAGGCAACTGACCTGCTTCTAGAGAACTGGCTGGTTTTATACAGATACAAACATTTTATATGTTTATATGGTCTGCAATTCTTGGTCACACAAAGAGAAAAAAATTTATATTTATATGGTGTTCTCATCATAATTTATAAAATTCAATCCTTTGTAAAAGGCAACATCCTTTTCAAGAGCCACTAGCGTATTAGGGTGTATCACTCATCAAGACCATTTCTGATTTTAAACTGAGGCAATGTCTTAGGCTATCTCTCATGTAGTACTACACAGCTTAGAATCTGCTAGTTGTGTTCAATTAGTCACTGGAATCTCTCAGAAGGATGCAGTTCTCCTTGGGGATCAGTCAATACCAGCAAAAATAATTACTGTACTGTAACTGTAGGACTAACATTGTGTGTCAATGAGACTCCATATCACTCACCAAAACAAAACAAATGAGATAAAACAAACAAACAAAAAAACACGAGGCATGTACCATAAAATCATAACAATCGAAATTACTGATTTTCAGTTCCATTGAAAACCTCACAGATAGGCCCAGAATATCACAAGTGTCAGTCAGAGAAGGATTTTGGAGTAAAATTATCTCAGAAGTGGCCTTAGCCATTGCTTTTACCACTTATTTCCATGTATCATGGAAAGTTTTGACTGAACCAAGTCTCTGCAACTCCTGAAAGGAGGGTGTAGTGAGGTGGGGGTCGGTGTCTCCTGTCGGGCCTGGCAGTGAGTTGACAAGAGGAAATGGCCTTAAGGTGAGACAGGGGAGATTCAGATTAGATACTAGAAAAAAAAAAAAATGTCACTGTCAGGGTGGTCAGGCACTGGAATAGGTTTCCCGGAGGTGGTGGTGTCACCATCCCTGTAAGTTTTTAAGGGTCTGCTGGGTGCAGCGGCCAGCTAGTCTGTGTTTCCTGGGAAGCCGCTGCCGTGGCGGCAGTGCCCGTGTCCCTGCGGCGGGTGCAGACGGGAAGCGCTGAGGGCGCGGTGCCGCGGCGCCCCCTGTCGGCCTCCCGGGGGCAGGTAGCCCTTGGGGAGGGAGTCCGCGGCCGCCGGCGGCGCCGATTGCTGCGGCTGGGAGAAGGCGCGGCCGGACCGGCAATGTCGGCGCCTATTGGTGCGACTGGGAAGAGGCGCGGCGGGGCCGAGAGCGGCAGTGCCAATTGGTGCGGCTGGGAAGAGGCGCGGCGTGGCCGGGAGCGGCGGCGCAGTCGCGGGCGAGTCGTGGGGCTGCCGCCATCTCACCATGCCTCGCGAGTTCGAGCTGTGCCCTGGGCGGCGTGTCGGCGGCGACCAGCCCTGCTTCATCATCGCCGAGATCGGGCAAAACCACCAGGGCGACCTGGACATCGCCAAGCGTATGATCCGCATGGTCAAGGTGCGTGTGGGGGGAGGAGGGTGAGCGAGAGCGCCGGGGCGCGGCCTGGGTTTATTCCAAACACAGATTGTCTGCAGGGAGACCCTTGCATTTGACTTTGATGAAGGGTCTGGAATGCTTGTCCTGTGAGGAGCGGCTGAGGGAGCTGTGCTTGTTCAGCCTGGAGAAAAGGAGGCTCAAGGGTGACATCATCACTTTCTACAACTTCCTGAGAGGAGTTTGTGGCCAGGTGGGGATCGGCCTCTTCTACCGGACAGCTAGTGGCAGGATGAGAGGACGTGGCTTCAAGCTGTACCGCAGAGGTTAAGGCTGGACATCAGCAAGAATTTCTTCACAAAAAGGCCGAACAAACATCGGCATGAGCTGCCCAGAGAGGTGGTGGAGTCACTCTTCGTGGAGGAGTTTAAGGAAAGACTGGACGTGGCTCTTGGTGCCATGGTGTATTTGACAAGGTGGTGTTCAGTCACCTCAAGGACTCGATAATCTCAGACGTCCTCTCCAGCCAATTCATTGTGTGATCTTGTGTCATGGCTGCAGCCCCCAGCTGGGGCATGAGTTTATGGGGAATTTAGGAATTATCAGGTGGCTGCTGAACCGTCTCTAATGAACCTCCAGTTTGACTTGGTTGACATCAGACCTTTATAGCAGTAAAGCTTGTGTCATCCAGTAAGACAGCTAAACTGCTTTCAAATTTGATGTTATATCCATTAGATAGAAAATCACACATCACCACTGCTTGGGGCATGGTGTATTCAGTTCTGTGTAAGTGGAGACTGCTCTAATCAGGATATGTCTTCAGTGTGTGACTTAAAATTAATTATTTCAGGAGGTGTTCCAGAGGTGTCTGGTGCTAGTGATGTGATCTAGTATTAACTGTGGTGATGCTGGGTGGATAGTTGGACTGAATGACCTTAAAAGTTTCTTCCAGCCTTCATGATTCTGTTTCAGATACATACTCCATGTTCCACAGAATCCTGTGTCCTTTTTTAATGTAAAATTATCAGTGACAGCTAATCTGGGAAAAACACTCCAGAAGTCAGCTCTTTGAATAAGCATCATGCATAGCTAAGTAGTTTGTAGGTTTAATATGATTTCTCTGAACTGCTGCTCTACTAAGTGTATCAGGACTTTGAAACAAAAGGGTTCATGTGTGTGTAGGTCCACAGTAGCTCTGTGTTCATTACTGTTTCTGTGATTGCCCTGATGATAATGTGAAAACTCCACAACAGATGAGCACATCAGTTATTCACTCCTTGCCTTCAGAGTTAGGTGAGTGCAGATTCACTTGCATTTCCATTCAGTGTGCACCAGCTTGTCTTGCAGGACTGTGGAGCAGACTGTGCTAAGTTCCAGAAGAGTGAACTGGAGTACAAATTCAACAAGAAAGCCTTAGAGAGGCCCTATACCTCTAAACACTCCTGGGGAAAGACTTATGGGGAACACAAGCGCCACTTGGAGTTCAGTCATGACCAATATAGAGAGCTAAAGAAGTATGCAGAGGAGATTGGCATTTTCTTCACAGCTTCCGGCATGGATGAGGTATGTAAGCCATACTGGAATGAAAAGGGGAGTCTGACTGTTGTGTCTGTTGGGTTTTACTTAGGTGTGATAGTTCTTACAGAAAAAGAATATATGGACAATCAATTTCTAACTGAGAGACCTAGAGTAATTTGCCCATTCACCTGTGTCTCTACAATGGTTGGCTGAATATTTTGGAAGACTTGCCACCTGTGTTGAGATACATATACACAGTAAGTAATATTAGGGACAAGGCTTCATTTTGACCTTCAGCAGTTGGGGCTTTGAGAGAATAGATCAAGATGGCAATCAGACTGCTCTCTGGTGTGTTGGTTTCAAGAATATCAAACTTCCTTCTGTATTTAAACCAGATTCCTTTCTTGATCTAATCCCTCTTATTTCCCTCTTTTTTTCCTCCCTCCTTATTGTTTTCTAGATCCCCTGTGGTCTTTCTAAGCAGCAGAAGTGTTTACGCCTCTATTTCTTTTACTAATCTCATGGGGGGGCTCAGCACCTTGTCCTATCACTGCTGAATTATTTACTGATTTTTGCCAGTGGGTTCTTGAACAGTCAGTCACCAGCTTCACAACTCCATGAAACTCCTGCTGCTGTTCCCCCTTAAGACATGTATACTTGTAGCTGTTGCATGTCACTTGCCTCAGAATAATGATAGTGACAGTATTAACAAATGCAACATACAGTTGATATGCATAAGCTGTAAAGGTCAGGTAACACTTCAACTTCAGTATAGATGAGAGATTACAGATTTATTTTTCTCTGTGGCCTAGAAAATACAGAGAACCAAATGGAAAGAGACCCTACCAGAAGTAAGCTAGCCACTCTTGCATATGGCCAGCAGAGCAATGTCCCTGGCTTTCTGGAAGTAGACATATCCAGGATAGGACAAGGATGTGATTTTCTAAATGTTTTAAGGCAATATATCCTGTGTTTCACTTTGCAATCAGAGACAATTCCTGATACATCAGTGTTACTTCTTCTCATTTGTTCTCCCTCTTCATCTGACGATAGACAAATATGTTTTGCGTATATGGTAATAGCTCAGTGCCATGGATTCAGAATTAGATCTGTGAAAAGAGAGTGTGGTGATGTTTCTTTTATTGCTGTCTTCACATCTAGAAGACCTACTGAACAGCATTCACTCCTTTAAGAAAGGAGTAAATGAACCCAGGAGTCTTGGACTTCTGTATCTGGGATCTTAAAAGACCCATGTACCTTTGGGGAGGAAAAAAACCCCCACATTTCTTCTTTGATGTTAAAACCTCTGGTTTCTAAAGGCTGTAGTGCAACACAGAACACCTTTTGTAGGCAGCCACTGAGATCACTTTCTGCTGTTGAGATCCCTCTTTTTCTCTGCTGTGCTCCCTTGTATGTGGCTTTATCAGCTAATTAACAGAAGTGATACATGTTTGTGCCTTTTTTGAGCAGTAATTACATTACGCAACTCCTAATATTTCTGGTGGCGTTTCTGCAAGACAGGGGTTTGGAACCTAAAATATTGCATAAATTGACATAAAAACTCTTTAAGAATACATTAACTCCTGGAAGTTTTTATACATTGAGTTCTGTAAATTTAACATAATCTCTGGAAGTCCAGTTATGTCAAAGAGGTTAAATTGTGTGTTTAACTATATGAGGAAATTATTTCAGTGATGTGTGAAATAAATAAAAAAGCCTATTAATAACTTCTTTATCTATTCTGTTCCAGTGTGTACTGGAGACAAAGCAGGATCTCATTGAACCACTCCCTTTAATGTCATTCCTGTTATTTGAAATTACTTCCTGGTTCTTGAATCTCTTAAAGAAGAGCTGCTAATTTAAAGAGATATTTACCTAATGAAGAGTGGCCTTAGATGCAAGGTCTACCTGTAATATTTAATTTTTTGTCATCTCCTGAGATAAGATCTGTGCCATTTTAATATAGAATACTAATTGTCTTTATGCACAATGCATCTGTATAAACTATACTAAATAGTTAATAGAGAGATGTTATACATCACGGGTACAAGAAATTTAATCTCCATCATCCTGATGATAGAAAAATGAGACCGAATAAGATGTGATTATCTTCGTGGACATAAGCATTCTTTCTCTCGCATTAAGTAAATGTAACTGCAGCAAGGAAAGAGCTGAAGAAATTAAAAGTGTTTGTGAGTGGTTGATCAGGGGCATAGGTAAAATTTCATTACTTTCTCCAGAGGTGAATGGAGGATTTAAATACCTCTTGCATGTGATAGATTTGGAATTTAAATTTTCTTCCAATAAAGTGCTAATTTTTAAAAGTCTACTTACTGATGTAATACCTGTTTTCAGGAAGCCTCTAATAATTCTTGAATTGTCTTCAATATAACACTCATATTTTTAGACAAAGGCCAAGTATAATTAGCATTTAAATAAACAGTTTTATAGTCTTTGCTTTGGCATATTTTATCGTCTAGTATCTCCCCTTAAAGCAAACTAATTTTGGATTTCCCTTTTTGGGCACTTTTGGGTTTTTTTTCTGGTACTTATTTAATATACTCATACAAGTTTCAGTGTGATGAATCTATTCTACTACCTATAGTCTTAAACACTCTGTGGCTTAATATTTCTGACCTGCAGGACATGTGTGGCAGTGAAACTGTCTCCATGCTTGTATCACATTTCTTCTTCAACAGGCAGACTTCCATCTGCAGGTAGTTGCTCTCTCTGGTAGTGTTTTAAAAAAGAGAGAAAAAAGCAAGAATGTCATGATAGACAACAGGTTCATCTTCAAGCTGAGATGGAGCTCCCTAAGCAGCAGAATGTACAGCTGGTGTGACCAGAGACTGCCTTGAGACAGTGATCCCAGTCAAAACTCTGCACTAAAATAGAAGTACGAAAGAAGGCATCATAATTATACTTCACCTGGAGGGAAATCAGAAACTAAAATTGTCAAGATAGCAAATGTTACTTCAGGAGCAGTGTTTTTTGGGAAGATGTCTATAATACTGACCTGTTTAATTAAGCATTGCCATGTTAAAAGGTTGTTTATTTCCAAACACAATAGTTATTTATCCCTTTATCCAGCTGAAGTGGAGTCTTAAAACACAGTGATTTCTTCTCCTGTAGATGGCTGTGGAATTTCTACATGAACTGGATGTTCCATTTTTCAAAGTAGGATCAGGAGATACAAATAATTTTCCATATTTGGAAAAGACTGCAAAGAAAGGTAAGCATTTTCTTTGAGCCATCTTGGTGAACATCAGTAGTTCAGTTATTACATTTTTCCTCCAGTTGATTTTTGGGAAAAAAAATCTGAAGTTTCTTTTAAAGAAACTCACCCTCAGACTTTGAAAAAAAAAGTTTTACCCAGCATTCTTTTCTAGTTTTACTGAATTAATTTACTTAAAGAATTTAATTTAATCTTGGGTAGCTTTCTTGTAGACCTAGGACAAAACTTGTGCATATTTTCTAATGGCTAGGTCGCCCAATGGTGATTTCCAGTGGGATGCAGTCGATGAACACAATGCATCAGGTTTATCAGATTGTGAAGCCCATAAATCCAAACTTCTGCTTCCTGCAGTGCACCAGCGCATACCCACTTCAGCCAGAGGACGTCAATCTCCGTGTCATATCGGTCAGTGAGTAACCCAGAGCATGCTGTCGGTAGGGTAGCAGAGAAGGGTGGTGTCCTTTTATGAGATACACTTTCAGGTCTTAAGGTGTGCTGGAATTAGCTTCTGTGAAGTTACAAGATGTGTCATGTTCCTCTAATTCACACTGAAATAAAAAGATCCACCAGGTCCTTTTTTAGCAGAACTCATCTTTAAGGAATATGATAAAGGATATTGCTGGAGTATTCACAGTTCATCAGAGGAAAACATGACATGTTAACAGGTTAACACTGTGGTTTATAATGCTAAGAAAAATCATGTAGACTGTTGCTGTTAAGAAGGTGCATGAAGTGAGAATGTAATTCTAAATAGGGAGCTAGACCAGAATTTTGTTAGAAAAGTTTTGTGGCAAGCACATTTCTCTCTCTCTCTCAGGATCTTTTATTGAGGTGCACAGAGAGAAATGAAAGAGAAAACAATTTCTATTTCTGCTCCTTGTTTTTCTCTTGTGGAATGTGCTTGGAGAATTGTTTACCCAGAGTGAGCGCTTGGTTGGATCATGATGGATTGTTTGGGCCTGACGGCCAATCGGATCCACCTGTGTCTGGACTCTGGCGAACAGGGTCACGAGTTGTGAGTTGAGATGTTAGAGAGTTAGCTATGATAGTTAGAGAAAGTAGCATGTAGTATTTAGTATCCTCTTTTATATAGCATATTAATGTATTATAACATAATTATAATAAAGCAATCATTCAGCCTTCTGGAATGGAGTTAGACATCATTATTCTTCCCATTGGGTTCACCGACATCTACAACAAAGTTTCATGTGACTATCAGAGCCATGAAGAAAATTGATTTGACCCTACTGTAGTTTCCTTCATTTGAAATGTTACTTGGATATGCTAAATAGTGATGTAAGAAAGTTTTCCCAAACTGTCCAGTGCTGAAGTACTACCTTAGATCTATGCACACATAATACATTTTTTTTAATAGAATGCCACATGGCTGCATTTAAGTGCCTTTAGGATTTGGTGACTGTTCTCTATGCATGGATAAAAAGATTGCTTCAGATTTTAAATACAATGTTGAAGAAATATGGTTTGGATACAGATTAACCAATCCACTGGGTTCTTGGATAAAAACAGGATACTATTACTGTTACATAAACTGATACAGGCTTTGAAGACTTTGAGTAATAGAACTGAATTAAAAGGAGAAACGTAAATTGTAGATGAGAACATGCTGCCTTTTTCTTGTCAGTATTGATAATATTAGTCAAATTTGGAATGTGGAGATCAGTAATGCAGTGACTTGTTGAATTTAACCAACTGCTTGTTTTATGGCACAGTATTTATCTACTGCAATTACCACTGTTAAATTTGCTTTGTCTTTGAAACTGCTACCTTGGTAATTCAGACCAACTCTGTCGTGATTCAAGGCATATCAGTCAGCATTTCCTGATATCCCCATTGGCTATTCGGGGCATGAAACTGGCATAGCCATTTCAGTGGCAGCTGTTGCTATGGGTGCTAAAGTACTGGAACGCCACGTGACTCTCGACAAAACATGGAAAGGAAGCGACCACCAAGCATCTCTGGAGCCAAATGAACTGGCGGAGTTAGTGAAAGCCATCCGTACTGTGGAAAAAGCAATGGGTTCTCCAGTCAAACAACTCTTGCCCTGTGAAATAGCTTGCAATGAAAAGGTAACTTTTGATTTTGGTTTGTGTAAACCTGCAACTAATTTAGACCTACAGCTAATAACTCTATAGTCAGAAAAATAGCTTGTAAATTGTTTATTGCAGTAGTGTTTCTGCCTCTGCACTTAAAAAATTTCACACTGCATAATGTTAGCAGTTTTGATTATAATAGAGTTCTATGTTTATAATCCAGTGGTTAACTAACTTGAGTAACAGCATGGAATCATTTAGGTTGGAAAAGACCCATGAGGTCATTCAGTCCAACTTAACATTGCCAAGTCCAACCATGTATGTTCCTAAGTGCCATGTCTACATGTTTTAAATAACTTCAGGTATCGTTTCTCAATTTCTTCCATGTTCTAGACTGTTTGAGTGCTTGATCACCCTTTTAGAAAACAAAATTTTCCTAGTATCCAGTCTATGCTCCCCTAGCATAGCTTGAGCCATTTTCTCTTGTTCTGTCACTTGCTGCCTGGGACAAGAGACCAACCTCCACCTGACTACAGCCTCCTTTCATGGAGTTGTAGAGAGTGATAAGGTCCCCTCTGAGCCTTGTTTTCTTCAGGCTAAACAACCCCAGCTCCCTCAGCCACTCTTCAAAGGACTTGTGCTCCAGACCTTTCACCAGCTTTGTGGCCCTTCTCTGGATTCACTCCAGCACTTCAATGTCCTTCTTGTAATCAGGGGCCCAGAACTGGACACAGGACTCGAGGTGTGGCCTCACCAGTGCCAGGTACTTGGCAATAGTAATAGGAATAATATCTCTGTGATTGTATATGAGCTGCTTTTACACTGAGCTAAAATACCAGTCATTCTAATCAGATTCCCTCCATTGTGATTTTGAAAAATTCCAGTGAGCCACTATCCAGTTTCAGGAAACATCTGCATGTTCCTGGCAGCTTAATTACAGTGAAAGTAACCATCTAAATTAATCTTGGAATAAGTAATGGAGAAGGCAGTTCTACACAACCCGTTCTGAAATAACTGCAGAATATTTTTTATCCTTTTTTGTTATACTAAGCTAGCAATAAATTTAACTTTAATATTGTTTTTTTTCTCCCTTTCCTGTAGCTGGGAAAGTCGGTAGTGGCAAAAGTGGCAATTCCTGAAGGTGCAATATTGACCCTTGACATGCTGACGGTGAAGGTGGGAGAGCCGAAGGGATTTCCCCCAGAATGCATCTTTGATCTGGTGGGCCAGAAGGTTAAAAAAAATATTGAAGAAGATGAAACCATCACTGAGCAAGTAGTGGAAAATCATGTAAAAAAAGTGAAGTGCTAAACCAAAGCACTCCATTCCATATTTCTCAATGTACTACCATGCAACGTGTTTGAGAATAGCAGCATGGTAGATTAGAAGAAAGGGATGTAATTATGAGGGTGCAAACAGGTTAGAATTTTCAGGAAGTTTTAGAAGCAAGGGGATATAAATTATGAAGATTTTATTAGAAATTGTATAGCATTGTGCCTAGGAAATGCCATGGTCCTCTCTTGTCCATTTCACTTAACCTAGATTAATTTGGAGTTCTGCCAAATAAAGGACCACAGTCTGCTGCTTTCCAGCTTCTCTTTTCTGTTAAGAATACAGTAAATCATGAGAATTTTATCTACACTTGAATTGTTCTAGCTCTGTACCTTTTCATACTCCTCTCTTTTCTGCCATTTGCTGAGCCCCTGTGATAGTAGGACTTTGATTGGAGGACTAATGATTGGAGTTGAATACAGATAAGTAAAAGTTCACATACCCTGAACTGAAAACTACAAATACAACCTGGATGGATTTATTTTTAAGATGAAAGTCTTAAAAGTGTCATGATAAAACAGTGGGTTGCAAGAATCTGTATTCTGTGGGAAAATGGGCTTCTTGAGCAACCTAAGTTCTCAGGAGACAGTACAAGGAAAGGAAGCGTAGGGATATATGAAAGGTTCCATTTAAGGGGCAAGAGAGCCTTTTGTGAACTGAAAGACCAAAAGGTAAGCCAGAGAGATTGAGCAGGGAAGAAAAGCAGATCTGAGATGAATCAGTAGAAATAAGTTTAACTTATGCTTCAGAAATTGTGTAAAATATCTATTGCAAATTGAGTGAAGTCTGGACTATTAAGTCGATTCTGCAGAGCACTGGGTGCCTCTCTTTGGACCTGGGGGGCAACTTCTCAGGTAGGAAGCCAAATGCTGATGAAGTTGAGCAGCTTTTTTTTTCTGTACTAACCAGCAAATCCTCTACATTGGGGTTTTTCTCCCAACACTGGTGTGTGAGATGGCTGAGGCTGACTGCCTGACTACATCACACCATTATGCTTCAGCATGATGGTCAGTACACGCTTTGCGTGGTCTGCTCTTGCATCCCACGGTGCAAGAATGGAAATGCAATGCCACTCCTATCACCTGCTGCCTTTCCCTGTGACCAGAAGGGAGCCATATAGCAGCAGCTGCAAACCATTCATTTTTCAACTACCTTGCTTAGCACAGAACTGCTTTGCAATAAGTCATCTGCTTTTTTTCTGTGGTGGAATCATTTACTAGTGATGGTTACTTGGAACTTGCTACCTTTTCTTCGTGAGTTGGTGAAGTATCTTGAATTTGGTGGTGAGTGGTTTTGTACCTATAAACTGTTTACTTTCCAAATGTTTACCCTTGTGCATTTCTGAGGAAACTGTATTCATATCTTTAAATGGGGAAGCAGAGTCATATACTTCACCATATGTGAGCTGTGACTGATGCAGCATGCTTGCCTTACATTAAAAAAACTACTCAATTGTTAAAAGATTTTTTTTTCATTTCAAATTTGAAAAATAAATTTAGCTTATAAAACAAGCTCTTGTTTCTGCATTTCAGTCTATGGTCAGACCTTGCCTTTGCCAGCACTGGTGATGAAGGGCCTTTAGTATTTGAACACTGTAAGATTACCTGACCAGTGTCAAGTAGCAGTGCTTTTTCACTCTGGGCTGGTCCTGGAGACTGCTGTAAGCAAAAGCTCCAGAAATTTCCAGGACTTTAATTAATGTATTGGTGAGGGGAGAAATATCCATATACAGAAACTTGCAAGCTGTGTTCCCTAGTTTGAATGATGCAAATATGAATGCGTATTTGCATTCATATCCTAATATGAATGTTGTAAATTGGACACAAAGATAAATGGGCTACAAATGCATTTCTGGCCTGGTGTTTTTATTGTACCTGTGAGCCCTCCAGACATTTCATCCTCTGTTAGGGGTTGTACACAGCTTTTTCTCATGCTTCCACTCAATGGAAAGAATAGGGCCACCCAGAAGTCCAATTCAGAGCTTCTGTCACATGTAAGAGCAGCTAGTGACTATTAAATGTAGCCACAGAAGCTCCAACATCAGAAGAGACATTTCCAAGAGTCAGTACCAGACTTTGATTTTTCCAAGATGACACTTAAATATGAGCTAATTCACTTAGTGCATTTATTTTCCAAATGTGGCCTTGTCAATAATAACAATATGCAGTATATAATCTTGAAGCTTGAATCAAACTAAACCTGTTGCCATACACAATTGCAGGCTCTCCAGGCCGATGAGAGGAGGGAGTTCATTTAAAAAAAAAAATCAAAAAGTCAATATCCATGTTCCAGTCTGAGTTGTAATATGTTTCTTTCAACCTGACTTCTTCCACTTTGCGAGTTGAAAAATACTACATGCAGCACTTCAGGTGGTACAGCAACACCATTTATAAGTCAAATCATCTTCCCCCATTGAAAAATACATTGGTCTTCGTGAATTTACTGTTACAACTTGAAAAAGTACAACAGTATTACATACTGCACTTTGAGTGGTATGTCAACATCATTTCTAAAAGTCAGGTCACCTTCCCTCATTGAAAAAAAATACACATTAAAAATCACAGTTGGTTTTCTAAACTTACGTTACCTTCTAAAAGCATCATAATTACAACTTTAATACAACAGAGATGAATTCATTAGACATTCAACAGAGATGAAGTGGCATTAGTAGAAAAAGCATGAAATAGTGGGCTTTATTTCACTTTGTTTCTTACGTTAGTTTGCATGTTCTAATGGACCCTTCCCAGAGTCTCAGGGCTGAATAAATTGGTTCTGTGAACTTGCAGCAGAAGGTGTGCAAATGAGCCATGTCATCGCTAACATTGTAGAATGAAAGGATTCCTGACTCATAATCTAGAAAAATGCCAATGCAATCAGGATCATCTTGTATCAGGATGGGGATTCTTTCTCCCTTGTGAAATGCCCAGTATTCAAAATCAGACTTCTTAAGGCACCAAGATGCTCTATTCCAGCCCAGTTGACAGGTTTCAGAGTCTCCTTTCCTGCCAATGGCAGGGTAGGCTGCGCCAATCCACCATCCTGCTCCAGCCCGAAGCAGGTCAACCTCCTAGTAATGGCTCCCAGAAAGGAATGCATCTCTGCTTAGCACTTGCCATAATTTATCAAATCTCTGGGGACTACAGGGGTAAAATATTTTCCTCCAGCTACAGCTTACTTCAAGACAGTCATCTGACAACTTCAGTCTTGGGTGAATGCTGTCGTATTCCCAGGTTGGTGATCTTGCATCTGCAGTCAAAGCCATAAAGATACTTGCTACATTTCTCATGACCCTTGGAAGAAGTCCAAGTTTTAAAACACCTGCAGAGGAACCCACACTTGGAAGTGTCTTGGGACAGTCAGAAAGCCTGCAGTCCCAGGAACACAGGCTGGAAAAGGCCTGCCAAGGGGATCACAGCAGGGCACTAACATTGCTGCCTCCACACCTTTGTGATCTGGGCCAACCATGGTAATGGGGACCTCAGCCACAGCACCAAGGTTGCTTTACATTTAGGGTTAGGGCTCAGCCAGAAAGGCCACAGGTCCAAGGACATTGATCTGGAAAAGGCATTCCAGTGTGAGCAAGGCAGGGCCCCAACATTGCTGATTCTACATTAGGTAGGGATGGGATTCAGCTAGCCAGATCCTACAGCTCCAAGGACACTGGAGCTGGAAAATATGCCAAGTGCATAAAGCAGCGAACCAACATTGCTGTCCCCACACCTTTCTAACCTAGGGCACCAATGTGATGGGCACCTCAACCACAGCATTAAGCTGCCATTTGGGCTAAGATCAGGATTCAGAGAGCCACAGAGCCTACAGCTCCAGAGACACTGGGACTGCAAAAGGTGTGCCAAGGGAATCACAGCAGGGCACCAATACTGATGCCTCCACACATTTCTAATTTGGGTCACTCATGGTAATGGGATAAGGTGAAGTCATACACAGAGAGTTAAGAGTCCCGTGGTCTGTTCAGCCTGGAGGAGACTGAGGGGAAACCTCATTGCAGTTCACAACTTTCTTGTGAGGGGGGAGAGAAGGGGCAGACACTGATCTCTTCTCTGTGGTGACAATGACAGGACCCAAGGGAATGGCCTGAAAGATCTGTCAAGCAAGGTTCACAGAACCCCAGAGTGGGCACTAGAACAGACTCCCCAGGGAAGTGATCACAGCACCAACCCTGACAGAGTTCAAGAAGCACTTGGACAACACTCTCTAGACACATGGTCCTGTGCAGGCCCAGGAGTTGTACCCTAGTGATTTCTGTGGGTCCATTCCAGCTCAGTGATTCTAGAACTCCAGCATAACCATACTTACATTTTAAGAAAAGCAACCGATCAATAGGAGTCATGGTTTTCAGCACTGTCCCAGGCTCTTTCTTTGCAGGGGGATTAAGGCTACTGAAAACATCTGGGCAAAGATGAGAAGGAACAGCTTAGGGAGTCTGCCAGTTTTTCAACTATCATTTTCCAACTTCACGGACAAACTATGTTACTTTTTCTGAAGAGGGGCTACTCACTCTGTATGCTTTCAGTGCTCTTTGTATAGCATGGAGATGCTGGATTAGTGTTGCCACAGAAATTCACAATTGAGCACAACACCATGTAATCAGACCTGATTCGTTTAAAAGTAGCACTTATCAGATTAAAATAGGCAGCTGAAGATAGCTGCAAGTGCTTGCTGTAGAGCACCTCCACCATGCTTTCTAGCACTCCTACACACATCCTGCAGTGGTCTTTCAGATCAGATCTGACCATATGCCCCAGCAACCTGCTAGAGTCTTGTCGGTGGCAATTCTCTGATAAGGGATTAAAAGGCAGCTGGGTGAAATGTGATGGCCACTGTTGCCTGCTCACTCAAAGAGCAGCAGGATTTTCCCATGGTTATTTAGTTTTGTGGCTCTGTGCCCCATTAGGAAAAACTCCTTGCCTTAATCATGCCAAAGGTCATTTAAGGATGAAGTAACAGCTCAAAGACAAAAGGATTTCTAAATAGAACATGTCAGCTCAGCTTTACAGTACCAAAAATCATCAATTTTTTTCAGACTGAGGCAGATCACCAGGTACATCAATTAGAAAAAGTTTTCAAATTTTAGAGGTACCCCAATGCCAGAGCACCTACATTCAATTGTAAGTGTAATTGTAAGTAACTGAGAGAATACATAAATTCGATAGGTGTGATGTTCTGCATTAAATTGTATTGAAATACCTGATAGAACTCTATCAGTTCTATCTGGGTGGGGGGGGGGAAGAGCCAGCAGACAAACCAAAGATAATTTTCAGGGTTGGAAGAGAAATCTTACGTTCCTAAATCACCACTGCTATAACAGCATTACACCCATGCTGTCAGAAAGCAGTATCCATGCCTGAAACACTGTTGTTTCTCCAGATTATCTGGTTAAAAATCCTGTTCTTACTTAAAAAGTACACTTTATTTGCAAAGAGAGCAGAGGAAAGCAGTGCACTCTCCCAGGTACCTTCTTTAAGCCGGTCTTCCAATAGTTTCTGTAGAATGGACTGAAGAAGTCTGATGAAGTGTTTATAATGGTTAAGTAAGTGTTCAAACGAGAGAGGTACTGGATGCCACTTTTCTAATGGGTGCCTGGATTCCTTAATTTCCTTCTCAATTTCTGTGTACTTCTGAGGGCAGAAAGCCAAACACTACAATTAGCAGAGACTGTGACTTTAAAGGACATGAAAGGACAGCTCCCATACACACATCCAGAGCAAGGACAGTGCCAACACTAGGTAAACCTATGGGCCATAACTGGCAAACTTTGCTGAGATCAGCCTGCCTTTTAGCTCATTAGCCTGCCCATTACCTCCTCCTGCCAGTGGAGCCACACCAGACACGGAGAACCCAACAGCTATCATTAAAGAGATCCCTCCAGGATGGAAATTAGTTTAGCCTGGCCAGGACCCATTGTGGGAAATCCCATCAATGGCAAAATCAAACTATAAAGTTTTAAAAGCAATCTGAAGAATAAAATCCAACCTCCCCACAAGAAAATCTCCACAAAATCACAAAGAGCACCTCCTGTATGGAAGTATGTTGCTAGCACACACAGCAAAATGCCAGGGCCATATCACAGCAATGGAAACTCAAGTCTGACACATTACAAGGATGCAAAAATGCTCCAGAGGAATCATCCTGTAAGAAATTGCATCTTTTGTCTTATGTCAGGTCATAAGCACATGGCAATACAATCTTTCCAAGGAAGGTGAAGATCATTATCTGTAGGCAAAAAGAACAACATTGCCCCCTCTGGTGAAGTGGAGGCTTATGGTGATTAGGATTTCTTGCAATTAAGGAAATTACATATTTTAACTTCCCTCCTGAGGTTTCCCGAGGGCTGGCTTTTCTCATATCTTCATATTTCACTGGACAAGAAAGACTTGATACAGCATTTGTCTTCAAGATTAAGAGACATGTATCTGTCTTTTCCATCTGTGCTTAAAATTAACATGAATTTCATACATACCTGAAATCCATGCCATAGCAGGAAGACCTAATTAAGAAAATCAGGAACCAAATTTGTTCACCAAAACACCAACACAAAGCAAATTAAAAAGCACTTAGGGAGATGCTGCTTACATACAGAAGGATCTATAGAAGACATCACTAGAGAAATTTAGGACTGTCAGGGTAGGAGGTAGAAAGAGAGCATACAATACCACCTCCAGCAAATTAATAGGATCACTGTCCTGTTGTATTTGTCTGATCTGATGTGTGAAGGTCTCTAGGGCTGCAAGCTGTTCTTGACAGGGCCTCAAATGCTGATCATGTGTTTCCATGGCTTGCTGAGTCTTTTCATCAATTAAGTTTTTTGCCAGACTCTCTTCTTCCCGAAGAAGTAACTGAAGATCAGTCATTTTTTCTGACAGCTGCTATTTAACCATATCAGCATGGGCCTATGGATAAAGCAGAAGAATGTCTCCCCCCTGCTGAACCATAAACATTTCAGACATTTCTCTTTCAGGCTTTCAGTTCTATGTTTTGGTTGAATTTTATGATTTTCTCCATCTCTTCAGAAACATGTCTCTACTCCTTAAGGGAGCACAGACATGATCTACCTGCTGATGTCTGGATGGAAACGAATGAGGGAAGATTCCAAGATGCCTATTTATGTCAAAAAATCTGTTTTCAGCTGGAATTAACAGGGTACCAACTGCAACAAGAAGCAGACCTTGTCCTTCAGTAGCAAGACTTTGACTGCTTTTAAAGCAAGCCTGAGACATGTAGCTGGTAGGAAGAGAAAGGCTCCAAAACAAAGCGGCATCAGATCAAGTCTCTAAAGCCCCCTCAAGTTCTTACTGACATTTCTGTAACAGATCTGCCTAGTGATGTTCCTTAGAGCAGAAGTCATTTCATGCTCTATAAATGAGATGCAGCTTAGCATACATTCCCATTCTTAAGACAGAATCAGCAGAACTGTTCTTGTGTTAACTCTGAATCCAGAAAATTCAATAATGCAGTTCAGTGCAATACAAGAAACATAAGTGTAGCCAGAATAACATAGGCAGCTGGGGCTACCCACTATTCCTCTGCATAAAAATTTCACCCTTGGTCTTCCAGAGATGTTCAGCTGATCAAAGAATGAAGTCTTCGGAGACTCTCCCTTTTCCCTCTCTTTGGTAGTGTAATATATCATGATGAATACAAGGAATACATTCTTCTCCTGAGAAGTAGAGTAGCCACCCAACAGATGGCTGGGTCTTTGCATAGCTACAGAGAAAACAAAATGTCTCCCCGTGGAAAATGACCATCCGGTGGAGAACGAAATCACACTTTACCTTCACATCATTTACAGCCTCCTCCATGCTCCTTCTGTTGCCATCTTCTTCCTCTTTTCTCTCTTCTAGATTCTTCAAACACAATGCCATGAGTTCCTATACAACAATGGAACAAAATAAAACACTCTTTCATAACAACATCTGTAAAAACTACAAACAACTCTCCAGCTTGATTACCATATAGGGGGGCACTGAATACTCCATTTCAAAATCAGAATATTTTGAATTGGAAAGTGAAACTCTTAAACAAATGGCCTTTTACGAGGCTTATTAAGGCCAGTATAGTGATGAACCATAAGGATATCAGCATTTCACCTGGTGGTTATACTGGTAAGGTTTAAACAGTTGGGCAAATTAGCACCACCTTCTTAAAGCACAGGGAAACCTAAAGTGAAAAAAACATATGCTATGATGCTGCGCATTTCAATTATGTGCTAATGCATTTAGCAGCTGAAGGGCAACTAAGTACTTTTATTGAGAGGATAAGTGGAAGGCTCCATTTAGACTCAAAATCAAATGAATGTTCAGGATGCTTCCCAGTGTACAAATGACCAATCAGATACCCCACTATCGCCACAGTGATGCTTAGTCTGAACGTCTGCAACAGCTAATAGTGTCAGCATGGCTGGTAATCAGTCACAGTATCTGTGACCCTTGTGGTGTGCCCAGCACAGCATAATCAATGTTCTGCTTATGTCTTGTGCCAGTTTCTCACCTGCAGCCCTCTGAAATTGGCTGCCCTCTGCCCAGCAGGTTGAACAGTCTTGGTATACGTCCTAATGCATTTTTGCCATCACTAACATGAAGGATACAGTCAATGCTGCCCCACACTCTCAGTGCACTGGTGCTAAAGCAGGCCCTCAGTAAATACCAGGTAAGCTAGCACCAGCTGTAGCTGCTATCAGTGTCCTCTTCTGCAGCTGAGACCCAGTCAACAACACCTGCATGCACATCTACAAGTTCAGTGCAACAGCCCCAGGGCAGCACAGCATTTAAACTCTGCAGCATGGATAAACAGAGCATGAAGTTTCTCCTGCTCTGATGCTTGACTATCCTCAGAAAGAAAGATTTTCCTACTGTCAATCAACATTTTTCTCATTACAGCTGGAGCCATGTTGTTTCACTGTGCCTTTCTAAGGGGAGTTTTAATCTCATCTTCTCCATACGCCCATAAAGGAGCTGTAGACACCACTGAGTTCTCTGACAGAGGCTGAACAATTCCAGTTCTTTGCCTGTGTGTTTTGAAACGCTAAGCTTCAGCTCCACTATTGTGTTTGCAGCTTCTGCAGGAGGGTTTGCCTGATGAAGTCTGTGTGTGTCCTGTCCAGAGGAACGTATGTGTTAAGTAAACGTTCCCATCTGACCATTCAGGAACACTCTTGTCAGTCACACCACCAGAGACTGTAACTGCTGGGACTGAGGCCCCTTCTCAGGGGTCTCTCCAATGAGCCAAAGTAGGAGCCTGACTCCTACTCACCTCACAGTCACACAGTCAGACAAGGTTTCCTTAACAGTTCAACCCCAGGTTTCCAGTAGCAGAATCTCAGACCTCTGGATTCCTGAAGAGATTTATTTATGGTTCAGTAGCAGAGTAACAGCTCCAGCTGGTGCCTAAAGTAGGAATCCTGAACAAAGGATTACCTGGACTTTTATACCCTCACAGAAAGTCTGGGGTCTTCCTGCTGAGTCCTTGGCTCTGGCAGTGCCTCAGTGTCCAGTCACCTGGCTGGTCACAGGTCCCTGTGCCCTTTGCTGTGCTATTGCTATTGGCAATTCCGGACCTCTTGCCTCAGGCTCCCAGTCAGAGCTCAGTGTGCAGCTCCCACTGCAGCTGCACCCCAAGCTACCTTCACAGAATGTTCGCCCCTTTTTTTGGATTGAGCATATCTGCTAATATATTAAAAGGGAAAAAGAAAGCTTTCACAGCATTTTACACTGCCCTTACTTAAAACATTATTGCAAGTAACAGAATTAAGGCTAACATTGTTGTCATAGGGTAGAAATTATTATTAAGACCATTATTATTAAGATCATGAAAGATGCTTGAAAATTATTTATTGTCCAACTTGTTAATCATTCACTACTTGTTGGACATGAGACATGTGTATCCAGTTTTCCTAACACAAAATTTTAACAGCAAAATTAAAATGTTAAAGAACACAGAAAGACAGCATATGGTCCCTCCCATTTAGATTCTAATTTGAGTTTTTTGTGAGAATATCTTGCTTAGCACTACATCTGCAGGTTGTGTATAATTTACTTCTATTTCAAGTGGGCTGGGTTGATACTATTGTGCATACTTTCTTAATTCCTCTAACCCTTTCTGTATTTTATATATAAAATACTGGGTCAGGCATTCTTTTCCATGCAGAAGGTTGATCTTAGCTGGAATATAAGTTCCTGACATAGCTGAGTGGCTTCCAAAGAAACTTTCTGCCAGTGCCATGGATTGTGATGGAACATTCCAAACATTCCACAGCGCCAAATTTAAGGTTTGTGGCCATTTCAGATAAGCTCATGTGCATATTTTTTGTGTCCTGTTCATCCCCTCTACTTGTCCTGAAGATTGTGAGTGATACAGTTAGATGTAATTTTCTCTGTATTCTCAAGGACTTACACAACTGATTGTTTATATTAGCTGTAAAATGAGCACCCCTGTCTGATTCAATAGACTCTGTAGAACCCTGTATGTAGGTTTAACTTTTTAAGCCAAGGCCTTTTGTGCTCCTCTTGTGCCAGCCCTTTTTGCTGAAAAGGCTTCTGCCCAGCCTGATAGCTGATCTGCTATCACTGGCAAATGCTTACATGCAGCTGTAGGTGTCCACAGACTCTATCTGCAGTCACTGAAAAGGGAAGTAGATTCATAGTTAGTCATCCTATCTCTGAGCTTGGCCTCATACTTGAGAACTTCTGGTAGACTGGGAAGCTATTTGTGATCCTTCTTGCAGTGGCATAAATTCCTGTAGATGCGCATTTTCTTTTCTTTTTTTATTTGGCTAGCTGTTGCCTCTGCCTCTCCACCTACTTTATTGTGAAACCTTCTAACCACACAGATTAAATATCTCTTTGGAAGAGTTGGCTTCCCCTCTGTAGACCACATTCCATCATAATCTTGTGTCACTTCTCATTTTTCCCACTTTTCTTTTCTTTTGTTGAGCAGTCCTTCTCATATATGGTCTTAGGATCTCTCAAATTTGGCCATTCACTCTGGCTAACCAGAGCCACAACAGCATGTTCTCTATCATCAGGTAGAGACATTAGGCTCACTGGATTCAATGTGTTACATCTTTTTAATATTATGTGCCATTGTGAAGATCAGTTCATATCTATGTGCCCATTGTGCTGTTAGAGCTTGGGCTGCAGACAGTCAACAGTATCTCCACATCATGTGGGATATGAACTGTTTCAGGATATAGAAGGGGAATAACTAATTTCTAATATTTTTGCTGTTGTTGTCACTGACTCAGGCTGGTGTTTCTGCTGCAAGTGAAGCTAATTTAACTGAGTAATATGCAAATGGTCTCTGATAGGGTCCTAAATTATGCTTTACCCCTCCACTGGCTATTCCTTTACATTCATGTACATACAGATTGAAGGGTTTTGTATATATAACCTAGGAGCCCAAGACCAGGAGCAGACACCAGAGCTCCTTTTATTGCTGTGTAAACTTATTCTTTCTCTAGATCCTATGCAATAGACTTTATGTCTTTGTTCTTGGTTTCCTCAGTCAGAGGCTTAGTCAATTCCTCTACTGCAGGAATATATGGCCAACAAAATCCCACAGTTCTGAGCAAACCTGGTACATGCTTTTTGTGACTGGATGTGAGCTGTCAGAGCTCTTCTCAGAGCTCCTGAGGTTATGCTCTACTGCATTGGGTGCCCCATGACACCCATCTCTGCCAGTCTGGATGCAGGGATCTGAACCCAACACCTGACTGATTGGTAGAGAGCAGGGCAGTCATTGCTCGTTCATTCAGAATGGTGCTTGCCTGTTGCTCATGAGGATATCAACCGGGTCTCTGGTTACAAGTAATTTAATCCTGGTGTAGTAACAAAGTAAGAGTTCAAGCTGGTGCCTCGAGGAGAAACCCTGAACAAAGGATTACCTGGGCATTTATACCCTCACAGTTTGTATGCCAGAAAGTCTGGGGTCTTCCAACTAAGTCTTTGGCTCCTGCTGTGTCTCAGTGTCCAGTCCCCAGGCTGGTGCCACAGGTCCTTGTGCCCTTTCCTGTGCCAAGGGTCGGCAGCTCATGGCCTCTTGCCTCTGGCTCCCATCCAGGGCTCAGCCTGCAGCTCTCACTGCAACTGCATCCTGAGCTAACTGCACTGAATGTGTTCCTCAACATATGGCTGGTCTTCATCACCACAAAGCCACACAATGCTGATGGAAGATATCCAGCTCAGGACTCAGGTTCCTTTTCTGGAAAATTTAATCCCCGGCCTGTTGGTGCCCAGTCTTAAATGTTGCAGAGTCACTCCATGGGTTGGATAATCCCAGACACGTCTTGATCTTTGTGAAGTTCATGCTGGTGCTTTCTGCAGCACCTCACAGTCCCTCAGAAGACTGACTGCCTGCCACTTAATCTTTCCTCATCCTCTGTTTCATACCCTCCTTGTTTGTAATGACAGCAAACTCTGAGGGCATATTCCAACCTATTGCCCTGGTTGCTGATAAGAACATTAAGGCACATTGGGCTCATCTTCTGTCCCAGAGGAATGACACTAGTACCCAGCTGCCAGTTCAGGCGTTCTAGTCTATCTATCCAAACTCAAACATAAGGTTGTCTGTAAGGACATTTCAAGATCTATTACTTGCAGCATTAGAATTTTCAAGTTATTAGTACCTAGGGAATTTCCCATTACAAATAAACTTATTGAGCTAGATTCTCTGTGCTTTCTAGTGTTTTAAATTGTTTACTGTGGAGAAGAGAGTTGTAATAAAACTAAGTCTGTTTTAGTGTACTGTTTACAGGACTTGGTGCAGATCTGGACATCTTTGCAGCCAGCTACAAAAAACCAACCAACTAACTCAAAACCAAGTGGAATCACCACTTCAGCAAAGACATTGAGGACTGTAATTTGAATGGCACTAATACACCATCTAGCACCTGGTGTTCTAAACCCCAGACAGGAATGAGGCCACACCTTGAGTGCTGTGTCCAGTTCTGGCCCCTCAGTTTAGGAAGGACATTGAGATGCCTGAGCATGTCCAGAGGAGGGCAGCGAGGCTGGTGAGGGGCTTGGAACACAAAGCCTGTGAGGAACAGCTGAGGGAGCTGAGGGTGTTTAGCCTGGAGAAAAGGAGACACAGAGATGACCTTATCACTCTCTGCAACTCCCTGAAAGGTGGCTGTAGTCAGGTGGGGTTGGTCTCCAGACAGCAAGTGATAGAATCAGAGGACACAGTCTCAAGCTGTACCAAGGGAAATACAGGTTGGATATTAAGAAAAAGTTTTTTACAGGAAGGTTGATAGTTCTGGAATGGTCTGCCTGGGGAGGTGGTGGAGTCACCATCCCTGGATGTGTTTAAAAGATTGGATATAGCGCTCAGTGACATGGTTTAGTTGACGTGTTAGGGCATGGGTTGAACTCAATGATTTTTAAGGTCTCTTCCAACCTAGTCATTCTGTGAATTCTGTGTGAATTAATTAGCAAATAGTCTCCTTAATTCAGCAAATCTTGTCTGTGCTCTGAATTTCTCATACCCTGAGAAAGATCTACCAAAGCACATCATTCTTTCTTTTCTTAATGTGTTCAGACAGGTTGTACCTTTCACTTCAGATATGGAGTTCTGTCAAAATAGCACTCCTACCTGCTACCTCAGGATGAATTTAGCAGCTAATCATTCCACATGACCTTTAGTTAACCTGAAGGCTTGTGCTTCTGGCTCTCATCCCTAGCCCCCGCACCATGGTAAACTGAAGTCACACAACAATTCTTTATCTGTTTCACTCTTCTTCTATTAGTAAATTGATGAAACTTGATTTGTTGAGGACATTACTCAAAAATGAGGGTACACAAATTTATATGACTATACAAATTCATTACTGTGATTGTGTTTCCTGTGACTTCCTCAGCATCTGGTATTGATATTCATGAGTAAATGTCAAACCCTACAGAAGTTGTATGGTTTCCTGTCCTTTCATGTACACTTAATGATTGTGCATTGTAGAAGCACATGCATTTGCTGCATGAAACACCCCATTAATAACAGACAGATGGTCTGGTCATAGAATTCATTTTAGCATGTGAGCGAGCAACCATCCAAGACCAAAACTGACATCTTTATTTTTAGATGCTGTGTCATTTGTAGTATTCAACTGCATTTACTCCTTTTGTGGCAAACTGATAATTCTCTTTGTCTTAAAGACGAAGTACAATCACTTCTTTTCATGCTCTGCAACCTCCTTTCCCTGCTCTGTTTCCTTAAATCTGTTCATGCTGGCCCAAGATGCAATGGTATACAGAGGAAGATGAAAAGCAGTTTGCAGTAACCAGTTTTTAAATTTGGCCTTGCTCTTCAGAAGGAAAAGACATAGCAAAATGCCTTAAGGCCAAGCAAAATGAAATCATACATGCCCAAAGTGCTCCTGGCCCTGCATGTTGGACCAGATCTGGGTAGAAAGGAAGTGTATGTTGCAACAGAGTAGTAATAACCTCTGTACACAGAAGGGATATGGTCTATGATCAACAGCAGGTCAGTAAATTGCAGAGCAAGAGCAAGGTGAGAGAGAACCAATACTTCAGATATTGCAAAAACATGTGTTTTAGCAGCACCAGAATGCATAATTGCTTCTTTCAATTAGCATGATTGTTTCCTGAATTCTTACAGAAATACTTCCTAATTACAATGCAACACTATCACAGCTACTTGCTAAGGATTTTTTTGAAGATGGTAGACCATATAAACATTATGGTCTATGTACCTCATCTCATTACTAGTTTGTTGCACATGAAAAAAAATTCCATTCCTTGTTTTGAGTACAGTTCCTTCTCATTTATTTTGCTGAACTAACAGATTTATATTCAGTTTTTAAATAAGACTATATGATGGCCCAAGCTCCTAGTACTCAAATGAGCTGTGAATTGCTTCTTCTCTCTCCATATTCTTGCCTTAACTGCCTCTCAAGAAAAAATTAAACATTCTCCAAACCCTAGCAAACATGGTGTGGTGAAAACTGTTCTCCTGCACACACAAATCTATGGGAAGAAACAGTGTGACAGAGGAACTTGGTGGGGTATGTCCCAGGACATTTATCATGGAGGAATGTGCTGGCTTGGGGATCTGCAGAACTGTTAACTTTAGACTCTTCTAGTGGTGCCAGGATGAGACTTTCCAAGATGTCCATTTCAAAATGAAGATTTGCTGAATTTTGTTCTAGGTACTAGAAGTCTGATAGTACTGGAGTTCTTTTACAATTGGAAACCACACTTTGAGACACAGTGATGTGTTAAGTGGCACACAGTGCAATCCATTGCAAAGGCCAGCATGTGAGACTGGCCTTTAATGAAGCTGTTGAAGAGCACAGGACTGAGGATGGAGCCCTGTGGACCACCACCAGTGATAGGTCACACCAGTCTGATGTCACCCCATTCACTATTGCCCTTTGTGCCTGATCCTTGAGCCAGCTGCTCACCCATCACGTGTTTATCCAGCTGTGGGCTGGGTGTTTTGTCCAGAAAGATACTGACAGAGACAGTATGGAAAGCTTTACTGAAACCCAAAAAGATTACATCACCTGGCTTTGCTTGGTCAGCTAGGTGGGTTATGTTGCTGTAGAAGGAAATCAGATTGGACAAGCAGGACTTTCCCCTCATGAAGCTGTGGTGGCTGTGACTGATGACTGGGTTGTCCTCCAAGTGTTTTTCAGTACTCCAAGAATAATCTTTTCCACAATTTTACCCGGCAGTGAAGTGAGACCTGTAACAGGTTGCTGTTATTTTCAACACTGCCTTTTGCCATTAATATATTTGAAAAGACTGTTTTTATTGTCCCTGTTTCTGGCCAGCTTCTACTCCAGTAGAGCTTTGGCTGCATAAATTTTCTAACTACAATGGGAGGCAGCACCTCTGCATTCTCTCTATGTTACCTGACCTTACTTCATAGGGCATATACCTTACTTTTTGCCTTATTTCCAAGAGAAGATGCCCCACCTCCCTGACTTCCAACTTTTAGGAATTGCCTGTTAACTGTGCCCCTAGGTGATGTTTAAAAAGTGACCAGCACTGATGGACCCCAGCATCTGCCTGAACATTTTCCCAGACGATTTAACTTACTAGTTCCCTGAGCAATCTGCTCTCCTCATGTTCAGAGCTGAGATTTTGCTGGGATTTTCCCTCACATCAACAAAGATTTTAACCACTTTGTGGTCACTGTGGCCAAGACGGAGCCAATCTCCACCCACAAGACCTCTCTGTTGACAAGGTCAAGGAGGGAATCTTTCCCAGCTGGCTCCCTTCGCTTCTGTAAAGCTGTCACCAAGGTTTTTAAGAATGTTACGACCTGGGTTGTACCACCTGTGTGATGGCTCCCAGCTGATTTCTGGCAAGTTGAAGTCCCCTGTAAGGACAAGGGTAGTTGATTTGGAAGTGTCCCCTAATTCCTCAAAGAATCAAAGACAAGGGAAGATTCTTATACTGTTAAATAAATACATCTACATCTACCAAGGTTAGCAAAGGCTAGAATTGGACAAAAGCTGCAGCAATGCCACTGCTCCTGAAAAGCCAAGCCTGTCTATTGCATATGTAAGACTAAAGAAGAAATGGTATCTTAAGCATTCCTGAATCAGTTGAAAAGCAATGTGGGCATGTAAATCATGAATGTGCAAGGCTAATCAGTTGCAAGGAAATACCACATCTGAAAGTCAGATGGTTGTGTGCATCATAGTGTGAGCTGTGGGAGAAGGAGGGTTACAGCAGACACATGAGATAGAGAAACTAGAGCTGTAGGCAGTAGCTGAAAGCAAGAAAGGAAAACAGAATCACAAAGAGTACACAGGATGCAGTATCTGGTGGCAGTGATATGATTTACTAGAAGTTAGCAACAGAAATTGTCAGCTAACTAATGAGAACGCCAGGAGACTCTCAAGGAGTGGTAACACAGGCTTGTGAGCAAAGACGGCCATTGCACAGGCTGAGGAAGAGACTGAGATGCTGTGACACAAAGGTGGGGAGCATAGACCAGATCAGGAGAGAGGAGCAGGGCAATTCTGCTCTTCAGGCTAGGACTGATCATGGCCAAACTACTGATGATGCTGGAAGCTGCTCTACAATATAGTCATGTGCAAAAATGTGACTTTGCAAGTATCTGAGCTCACAGATTGATACCTTTCTCTTTTCCAACAATTCCAAAATCCAAAAGGTATGTATGTGGACCTGCATAAGAATTCTCAAAAGCATGAATTAATCTTCAAATATGACTGAGTACCTAGAACACCTGCTATAGATGCAGCTATTAAAATCTCCTATGTAAATGAAAACCTCTTAAATAACTACATCTGTCAACTTAGATTACATTATCTTAAAACCAAAATCACACAACTCCACTTTTTTTTCTTTCTTTTTGGTTTTGTTTTACTACCAGTTTCTTGTGTGACCCTGGGTAATTAAACCATCATAATTCAGGATGCATCACTTACTATTGTTAAGGCACTGCAAAAGTGTAACACATCTCTTCAGCTGATTCACAGTGCAAATAGTATACCTAACAAGAACTTTCATCCCTGCAAAGTTTCTTCTGGCTAAGTAAATAAGATCTTTAGAACACAAGGATTTGGGTATGTTGAATTCTCACACTCTCAGAAACATGGTACAGCATTTCAGATCAGTTTCTGAAGCTCTCTCAACATAAGGATAAAGAAAAAGTTGTGTGCTACAGTTAAGGTGGCAAAACACCTACAACACAAGTGACTGTTGCCAGTAATATTTCAATTTGCATGATGATGCACAGAAATATGCCCACTAATAAAAGAAAACCTCAGAGAAAGAACAGAACAAAATTGTGTAAGTGTACATCATACATTTATTACCGAACAACTCTCTCAACTCCAAAATTGGGCACAGGGATTAAAAATAAAAATTCATTGCACTACCTAGTAAAGCATTACTAGTAACTCTCATAAAAAAGTACAAATTTTGTTAAAAATTTATCAAGCCTTCAAATGATTTGGTTACAGATATTTAGAATACATTTAAAACTACATGTTACATGATACAATAGCACATGATTTAAAGAAAACACTTAACAAAATATGATTCCAACAAAAACCATAAGCTTTCATAATTAGCAAGTCTGAAACACAAGTAGCAAAATGAGGTAACAATGTACCAAAGGAAAAAAAAACACAGCTTTTACAAAGGCCCAAAGATAACTCAGTTAAAACTGTTTTCTACAATTAAAACAGTTGTTAAGTCTCATCCCAAGTATTATGCTTTGTGTTAACAGCTGTGAAGTCACATTCAAAAGCATGTACAAAATGACATACAATATATGGCCTTACTTCTTTTTCTAAAGAAAGCCAAAAACTGAGACACTGGAATTATCTGTAGGCCTTGATATCCACCAAAATGTCAAATTAAATTGACAGTTTATGCAAAAAACCACAGCAATGCCAATATGATAAAGCAAACATATTGGAGGTTGAGTATTTTTGGTTTTTTTGGATAAGTCATTGGATGGCAGAAAGGCAACAAACATAAAAGAAGTGTTGCTGAATTCAGGTGCTATCAGGCACCACGGCAGCTGTGCATAATATATGGCAATTAAGAGCTGAACATAAATCCCCTGCCCTTGACAGCCACCACAGAAGATGTGGTTGTAGCCTGTCTGAGCTAATTCAAAATATAAGCATGTGTGCTCTTTGTACACATTAACCATGGGAAGCAAGTCCCCATTCATCCAAGCAAACCGAAGAACCATTCCAGAAGAGATGAGCCATAGGAGTGCAACAATTCATTGCAGGATTTTACCAACTTAGACCATCTCCTAGATGTCCCATTGTCTCAATAAATTTTAGAGGGGGAAAAGGGACACTTCTCCAGTTCCAGAAAGAGAACTACTTTCCCTCAGCTTCAGAAGTATGTGTCCTGTTCACTTGTATCAAGTAAAGTACTCTCTTTCCATGCTTTGAACTGAATACTAAACACAGAAATGTTAGTCATGTTTGAATCTGTACACAGATTCTTTTTGTTTTGCAGATATATAAAAGAGGCTAAGTTTTGTAAGACATACGTGGCATATGCTTTTAAAACATGATTTTATTTGTTAAAAAAATAAATTTTATTACATGTAATTAAACTGCTAGGTGCTATTGTGAAAAGCCTATTCTTTAACTCCATTGGAAGGGAGGAAAAAGAAATTCTAGTATTTTGAAGTGGAAGTAACAGCATTTTTATTTATTTAGTGTTCCTAAGTATGGACAGGTATATAAAGCATCACTGCTTTTCAGAACTACCTGCATAACTAAACAGAGGGAAAAACAACTGAAACAGGGCAAAATTGTGCTTTTATTTAGCTGCACCAAGGGCTGTGACTGGTCTGTAAAATCTTCAAAGAGGAAAACCAGCATGGAGAACATCTAACACTGTTTGAAATTTTAACTAATACTAAAGCATAGCAGCATACAAAAGCATCAGAAATTATAAAGAATAAACTTAAAGTTGAGACTGGCAGCAAGTTGTAGCAATACTGGTAATTGTGCCACTTGTGCTGCTGCTGCAACCAAAGAAATGACACTGAATTTATGAGAAAAGTTTCCTTGCAAAAAGTGTATCCTTTTAATAATTGTGGCATATGCAGACCTAAATATTTTGCTAGAACACATCAGAGACGTTAACAGTGTGAATGTTACAAAAAAAGCTCATCTTTTTCAATGGCCCAAATAAAATATTACTCAGACCACTTGAATAGATGTTATCCCCTCCTTTTTCACAGCATTGTTCTGGAAAGTATTCCAAATTTCTCCTCTAGTGAAACACTCTGGAAACTTGACTGCAATAACCTTGGAGTTCCTTCTTCCTATTACACTCATCATGAAATAAGGAAGGGAAAGAAGCAGCATCTGGGCAACTGAATTCTGCAGGTTATGACCAAAACCTACTTTGTCTTGTGATAGGGTGAAAGAAATATGAAATTCTACTTCTCTGAGAAAACGCTAAAAAATGTATTTTATTCATGAAATCGCAGGAATAAAATTGTAACCTTTTACAAGTTATTTTAGTTACATACCAACTTCCTTGTAGATGACAAAGAATGAATGTGATTAAAGCCAATGTTTATAAGCTAAAAGATGATGTCCTTAGCAAGTACAATGGGCAAAAGTTAAGAATGTTCCACAAGACCAGGACATCCTCAGTGTACTTCCTGCTTCCCTTCATGAAAGAAACATGTAACTGGTAAACCCAGCTAGAAAAATTTGAAAGGAAAACAGAAAAACACTGATATATTAGCAATTGAAAACATTAGTATTGCTAAATATGATACTGTGACTCTACATTGATAAAATAACTTGTAAATCAGCCATTAAAAAAATCCAGACTTTTAAACATACGATAAAACCTCCAAGGTTAGTAATGTATGAAGAATGAATTCATTCTTTAGTGTTACACACTTAAAGCCTCCAGTGAAGGGGAAGCATAACAGCTGTTTGAATAGTAGTAGGTAGAAAGGTCTTTACACCTGTAAGTACGTTGGGGACAAAATACTAAATGTCTGTAATTGCTGCACCCATCACATTCAGTGTGCAACTGCAAACACAAGGAAGGGAACCAGTGTACAGTACTAGTACTGTTTAAATAACTCACAAGATTATACATTGCAGCATAATTATTACTACACACATACGTTCTCAGTACATGCTGGTATATAGGTTCTCAAACACACAGGCACACCCAGTCACAAGCACACTTCACTCACCCCTCTCTCAGACAAACACACATTCACACCATTCATATCCACTCACAGTATCTGAAGGCTCTATATAAGGTAGATTGCTATATTGTTTGGAGCTACCACTTTTTTTCCTTTTTTCTTTTATATAAAAGCACATGCTAAAAGATCACATCCACAGTAATCTTGCAGCAACACTTGGAATGATCACACAAAACCCAGGGAATGTTAGTGCACACACAAAATTAAGCTAAAAAAAAATCTTTGGAGTTCCAATCACACTTGTTAGTATAACAATCCCGTAACTGTGAAGACTAATTATAAGCTTTATAATTGATTAAGTCACACAGTGCAAAGTAAGGTCCATTGACCCTTTTGTGTAAAGGGTAGGCTGGAAGCCACATGGGTAGGTAAGTTCAATAGAGAGTTCATATATACATGTGACCAGAAACACCCGAACCAGATTTGTTTGTGCTCTTAGATTGGTCATTCTGAATCACGATGCACTTCTGAAGCATCAGCTCTACAAATCGGGCAGGTACGATTTGCCTGTAAAACCAGAAAAATAAAATAGGGTTAATCAGACTGACAAATACATTGTTAAAGTAATTTGTATGTGACACTGACATCTGTGACCACTGAAGAGCAATTCAAGAGAAGACAGAATGTGCTTATGCCTTTTCTTAATTTGTTTTGTTATGTTTGAATAGTGTGGTGAGTTTGTCAATTCAAAATTACATTTACAAAAAAATAATTGTGCCTTTTATCTTTAAAGCCAAAGCAAGACAACAAATAAGGCTCTAGCTAAGTGATGGTGGTTTCATTAACGTGGATTCACAATTACAGTATATTGCAGTCAGATGGATGCAACTAACAACCTGTACTGTATGCCAAAGAAAACCACCAAAACAAACTGAGACACCCTGGGCTCAAATAAACATTTTGTTTGAAGATGTCATATTGCTACAAACTGTATTGATGAGGAATGACACCATACTTTGTTTATTCGGTTATCGTCACAGAATATATTATATAGACTTGGTCAAAGCTGAAAGAAAACCAGGGGAAAAGGGAGGGCCTTTTAGTCAAGGGGAAGGGGAATAAAAAAAATAAATAAAGAAAAGATGACCCGACCAAGCAGGTATTCAAGTAACTCACACCAGCAGGTCTAGATTTAACTTTTTAGTAAAGCACACTGAAAATATGTCCTCTGACTCACTTTTCTACTTCTACTCTATTTACTTTTCTAGCTTCCTTAAAAAGTAAGACAGATAAGAAGTAATATTCCTTAAGCTACTGGGAAAGTATTTCTGCCTTCTCATTACCCTTTTCAAATACTGGCTAATTTCATTTTAGTAAATAATAAGAAAAAGCCCCAGAAAAATGAGTCAATACTTCCCTTGCAAAGTGAAAAGTGAAGAGAGCTCTTCCCTGTCACAAATTTTCTACTTCATAGTTACCAAAACTGCAGGACCAACCACTGTACTCCAAGTCTTCTAAGGCAACAGATTTTTCAATGAAAATACAAGTGAAGAGCATCAAGAAATATGATTCTGTAGGCCAGAATTCATAATTCTTTGTCAAATATTTTAAATCCAAACAATAACTAATCCAATGAAAGTACTATGTTATTTATTACTGAAAAACATTATTCAGTAATGGAAGTTAAAGTTACAATTTAGTTTTCCTGTCAATTTTCCTGCTGTCAACTGTTAGCACTGTCCATACACTTTATTGCTTTGTAATTTTTGTAAATCATGAATTGGAGTATCAATTAAACTTAGATTTCTTGCTCTTTCACTAGCAGTTTCAAAATATACTTCAAAATGTCCTTAGTCAGTCATTTCATTCCATTTAATTTAATTTAATTTAATTTAATTTCATTTCATTTCATTTCATTTCATTGCATTTCATGTGCCTGATTCTAAACTGGCTAATATAATGTTTAAAATAAAAAGGCATGTTCTTAAACATTCAGTGGATTAATGAATCAAAAGCTATTCATTTAGGTTGGTACTGAAGTAACAACCACTTGCACCACAGAACACCATTCAGTAGGAGTAATTTCCTGACAGGAATTGCAGACATAGACCTACTGTGCCAGGATAAAATGAATACTCATGGACACCAAGCCACTGCTTGCTTTTCAAGATCCTACATGAACATCTGCTTTAACTTTAGTTGTATTATTGTGTCTTTCATGAAATTAATTTCCCCCTCCTGGCATTTCATATGACTCTTTGACACCAAAAGAGGAGCGAGGGGGACATAATATTTTAATACTGACCTTCTAACTTGCCACTCTTCCAGGCAGACTTAATTTTGTGCTGTAACTACAGAGTGCTGCACAATGAACTGATTTTTTAAATGTATTTTATAGAAATTTATAGTTAAAGTGAACTGCATTTAGAATAACAAAACTATAGGGCTACTAGAATCCTCTAAAAAGCATTGCACTACATTGGTGTTAGTCTATCAGAAATAAGTTGAAGTATAGTTACAGTTTGTCTTTTCTTATATATAATACAGCATTTCCTCGTATGTTAAATATAAAGGCAGGTTGTCCTTTTAACATTATTCACAATTACTTTTATTTTATAGAAGAACACACTTCTCATGTGTTCATACTTGACTAGAAGAGGATATAGGGTAAGAAGGAGCCGAATACTGTGAAGCACGGGAATTGGGAATACTACAAAAAGTGAAAGGATAACCTGTCTCTTTTTAATTCTTTTGCTTCCTCCACTGTATTATATCTTCTCTTGTTAAGTCTTTGAGTTTGTTTAAATAGGGAAGTATTTTAGCTGAAGTGGGTAACTTAATGCACTGTTATAGAACATTTCCTCTTACTTGCTCTTTCTACTTACTTGCCACCTAAAAAGATAGTACCGTCACATATTCCATGCATACACAAAACACAAGCCAAAAAACATTTTTAGAGAGTTTTTTTACTTCGCCATCATCACCAACAGGCAACCCAAGAAGAATATTTTTAAAGTACTCAGTTGAATCACTAACCTTTTATTTATATCTTCCACTAAAGTGACATATGGTGAAACTTAAAAAAAATTAATTTGACTCCATAGTTCTAGAAATAGTCCTAGATAACAAATACATTCTTCAAAGAAATGAGATTAAATTAGTAAAAAATAGTGACTAACCGATAATTTTTTGTCTACTTAGTGGAGTAAACATTACAAATACTGAAAGCTACAATTTTAATTTTCCCTTGTACAATTTATGAACATGATGTTGGCTGGATGATGTGAATTAGGTAGATGTGGATATAATTATACAATCAAGATACATTAAAAAAAGCTCTCAAATTCATAAAAAATGGACAGAAGCAAAACTAAAGCACAAAATATTTTCCAGTTATTATCACTTCCAGATGTTAGCTTCTTAACTGCAACCAAGTTTAGACAGAAGCAGTAACTAAAACAGACTGCTATTACAGGTTATTCGTTAGAGCTTCCAAAGCAAAATAGTGTTTATTTGCAGACACCATCTTTGTACCAGTGTAACTGAGCCCACATGGTGTAAAAGTAGTCTATTAGTGAACCTACACTATGATGGTTTAATGTTGTCTATCTTATTATGCACTCAGCTCTGGAAAAACAATGTCAATGCAAATTCTACCAGGTTTAACTGCACCCCTCAACATTTGGATTGCGTATCTTGCACCTCATTCTAAAGACAACCTTAACAAAATACTACAGGTGAAGATCTGTTAGAAAATGTAGATTCTAAGATGGGACAGGAACATCAACAAAACAATTTCACTGCTAGAATAGTACACTATGATTATGAAAACTGACTAAACTAAATTTGGTTTTTTCACTTTGCAGTTCCAAAGTCTATTGCCAGTTCATTAGCAATTGAAAGGACTAACTCTTAACTTTTAAAGTAACACACTGAGTCCAAAAGAGATTAACTCAACATGCTTGTCTGACCCCTCAGTGGGATGTCAGGTAAGAAAAGAACATTAAGAAAAAGACAAACACGCATGGTACTTTCCTGATGTGTTCCTCTAACTTCCAGAAAACTGCAGATCAGGGGTTCTATGAATCAGAGGTATATTTTTTTTTGCATTAATAGCCTGGGAAGAACTGTCTTTAAAAAAATCCACATAATAAACCTATAGCATCCACTATCTCACATGCTATGTCAGATGACATTTTCTTTTTGTTTCCCCTTCTTTCCATAAAGTGGAGAGAATACTATCCCTGGATACTCACTGTCCACACCACAACTGACTTAGACAATTTCATGCCATGAAACATTGACACATGTAGTGTGGATGCTGCTTGAGAAGAGAAGGGGGACATTGAAGACACCACTTTGATACGTATAGACTCTACTCTGAATTTATAGTAAGTGAAAAAAACTGCATACATCTAGCAGAGAAAAAACGATAATGTTATGTGGAGTCTGTGCATGTAGCTTCTTAGTATGACAATAAAACAACCAGGTGTTTAGATTACTCTTGCTGATACTTGAGCATGTGAATTCAGATACTTTTGGACCATTTCTACCAAAAACTATGAGCATTACAAGCAGTTACACTAGTCCTAGATTTTGTAAGAGCTTTAGACTTACACTACTATGGGTACTGTAGACAAAGGGCAATTTGATATCCCCTTTTCAAATCCTTCTCATTATTCTTGGGATCTTCTTAGGAAAAAAATACTGTCAATATTGACTTGATTTTTTTTCATTGTCTGCACTTTTAGCACTTGCCAAAGATATGATGCCATATTTATGATGCCGCAAAGGCAAGGGGGGTTTATTTCTTTTTCCAAAACAACAAACACCATCTGTAATTTTCTAGGGACCATATCAACATAGGATCACTGCAGTTTCGGAGGTTCCACACAATAGACTAAATGGATTAAAGCTGAATAGAATATAACAGTTAAAAAACTGAGGCAAGATGAGAATCAATACCTTGCTGGCAATAGATATGGTTCAATGCAGCCTGTAGAAATGTCCGCCATAATCTACTTGTATTTCTTGTTCTTCTCAACTTCTGCACAGCTGCTATTTAATCAGAGCTCTTACTGGGTGGTCCTGACTCTTGAGCCTTTCTTTTTTGCTCAAATCCTCTTCGATGGGTAAATTATTTTGTACAACTGTAGTTTTTATCTATATATATTACATTTCTGTGTATATACATATACATATACATAAATGTACATATGTAACCCACTTAATTTGCCCCAGAAACCAACATTAACAGCAAAGTGGGGAAGGAAATGTGTTGGTACTCATTCTTGCTAGGCAAGGAATGTAAAACAGTTGAAGCCACCATCATCATCAAACTCTATATCATACCTCCTATATTATTTACTTTTTCTCAAGTCTTCTTTAATGTTGTGTATTACTCAAACGCAGGGTTATTGTTTTAAGCAAATAGAAAACACAGTAAGAGCTGTCAATGAAAACAATTGTATTCATTTTCCATTGTGCCAAATATTGTGAAGAAACAGCCTTCATAATTATTAGAATAATATAATATCTAGGCAGTGCTTCCATTCTGCTGACATTTCTAAGAATCAGAAACACAAAACAAGACAAAATGAAGCTTAACAGCAAAATATCCCCACCCACTCCTATTAAACCACATAATCTATTTCATCTAAGATAGGATTACTTTTCTTACCTTCAGCCATTTATCAACACACTTGGCATGGAACTCGTGGTTACAGGGTAAGACTCTAAGTAGCTGCCTTGACTCAAAATCACACATGCACACCACACATCTAAAAAAGACAATGAAGTTCAAATGTATCTGCTATGTAAGAACAACAAATATGCAATTCCATACAAAACCTTACAGGTATGATTGCAACAAGTAGCTACTTTACTCCTTCAGAACTACAGTGATCTACATCTGACAATGGAAACTGAGAATTGACTGTGGGGTTCTATGGGTGTTTAGTTGGTTTTTTTATTTACTGTGCTTTCACATCACAAATCAAGTATTCTTGCTCTTCTCACCTAGCTGTGACTGCAAGTTAAAGAAATGAAAATCAGGCCACCTAAATTATGGATCCTTGAAAGAGACCAATATACTTACAATGTCTGCTCTGACTGGTGATTGTTTGGATTGAACCTGTAGGATGGAAGCTGCTCAATGTCTGCTTTTGTTAATCCCCGTGGTTTGGCTTCTCCCAGACGTTCTGCCAAATTTAGCAGTGCCTGCAAAACATGGAAACTAGACATTTAAAAATTCACTGATCAAACAGGCTCTGGTTCCATTAGTGCTGGGCACTACCATCACATCTCACTACACCAGCTGCTAGCACAGAACACCCTTCTATCAAGAAATGTTTAGAAGCTTAGTTCTCCCACACAATACAAGCTCCTTGGAAAGTCTTTCAGAGCTTAACCATCATTGTAATTATGTAAGGTATTATCTCTGGGATTTCAAAACCCACTTCCCAAGGACCCAATTTCCTATCTGCATACACAGCTCAATAAATCGCTTCTGAGGGATCGTCTCTCCCTGCTATGAAATTAACAGTGCCAGTAACCAGAAAGAAATTGTCAATTTCTTTTGTAAGAATATGTGAATTTGGTCTTGTGAGAGAAATCATAAATTTAATGGGACAGTTTATGATTCCCACTCCATGTCTTGGGCTAGTTGAATTAAAATATGGAGATTTTATCCTCAATCTGGAAAACAAATACATATCATCAAACTTTAGGCACTTTTTTGGCTGCTAATTTTATGTTAATTTTCTGTAAGCCAACTATTGCAACTAAAATCCTTTCATGTATATAATTTGCAATCTGTCATGTATTTAACTCACACTCCTTCATGAGGGGCCTAGGAAATGACATGAGTGTGACAGACAATCAATGCAGAGAAAAGATACTATGAAAGCTGAAAATGGTATTGATTTCTTACAGTACTGAACCTAGGGCCAAATTCTCAGAAGACATTGCTGCTTCTGAACCACCACAGAAGTTATTACAGAAGTGCTCATTGTTGAACTGAAGATGTGCAACTACACAGATATCTTAACGAGAGCACAGGCAAAGAGATGCAAAATTCACAGTTAATGATGACTAATTCAAGAGAAATCTAATGGAATCCACTAGCTTCAGAACCAGCAAAGAAACAATAGCTGGAACAGCCCCATAATTACCTAGGATATTTAAGAGGGTTCTGCATTTCTAGATGTGAATTACCATCCCCTCCAGAGGGCAAGAAGAAAAGGCAGTAATTTTATAAACATTATGTTTAGATTAATTAATCCTGTATTAAAACTACTCTGAAAGTTACACTCATAAAACCAGTAACTTACCCTTTTCTTTTGAAAGTGCTTCACTTCTGTTTGGTATTTAAAAACAATTAAATTTTGAAAGGAGACGAGTAGCATGGAGAACATAAAAGTTGAACAATTTAATGATTACTAACCTGGAAAGGTGAATTCTGGGAAAGAGCAATAGACAAGAAAGAAAGCTAAACACTTCTTATATTCAGTATTATAAAAAAAATCTGAAAGGACAATTTTTGGATTCTGTCTTCACAGTCACTACATTTATTTGAAAAGCAAAACCAGGATTAAAAGCAAAATATAATAAAATTTTATCTATTGTTTGAGGTAACATCTGTTCTTTAAAGGTAGCTGTAGTTCACACACCAACCTCATAGTTTTCTACCTCTCCATCTTCCACATCCAACTCAAAGCTGAAAGCTGGTCCAACTGCCGGTGGCACTGGGAGCATTGATCTACCACAAGAGCAAACAAGGATAAGGTTCAGCATCTTGCTGAAGAAAAGCACAGAAACATCTGGCAGAGGTAATCTTCCTGATGCCTCTCAAATCAACATGTTCTCAGAACTGGCAAAAATGTTATGTTTGAAGTCAAGAATAGACATTTGAAGTGAAAGAGTCACAGGAAAATGCTTTTTCTGCTACTTTCTTATATTGGGTGTGCTGACTTATTAACTGCATGCATGCTTCACTTGATACTTTTAACCAAGCTCAGCTTTATTATAAAAATTAATCTCTTAATTATCACAGACTATAGAGACCTAAAAATGACAAAAAAATGACATTCTGGTTTTAAGTAAGTTTTATTTCCTTAAGTGGATAGAAGACCATCGAAATGGAATACTAAGTCCATTTAGATCTCCAACATAAAAGTCTTGCAACTTCTGCAAGCCTGAAACACATACTGAAGATAAATAGGGTTTGCTACTAGACAAACCTGTCCTGAAGATAAGCACAAATTCACTTTCTCATGTACTGTGATGTTGGTAAAAGCAGAATCCCTTCAGACTGAGAGATCAAAGAGATGTTTTTCTGGTTGTACATTCAGTAAGTCTTTTTATTCTCCCCAAAGTAGTACAGTGGGTCAAAACTTCATCCACAGACATGGAAATCACAAATTTAAAAGCACTAATACAGTAGAATCAGGAATTCCTGTGCCACATCATGTCCTCAATGAATAGGCAAGAAGCTATGAGACTACCCTCAGACTGCAAGATGAAAAGTTGAACAACTTTGCTGAATCAGATTTCTGGTGCCATTTTCATACTGCATCTGAAGTTGCACAGAGAGAATCTACAGATCTGGTGTCAGTGCTTGATTATTTCTTTGTCAATGTCACCTTTGTCACCAGAAACTTAATCTTTGTTTTCCAAACATTTAATTCTTACTTCTAATACAGAACACATACAGAACTCATGTCATAGACCCAAACTCTCTTCCAGAGAGTCTACCATAGCACACTACAGATAATTCCTAAATGTTAATTGTCCCACATCTTTTCCACAAACAGCTAATCAGAGGCAGAACAGAAATGTGACAGCTGTGACAAAGTAGCACTTTAGCCAATAAAGAGTAACACATCACAGAAGTCCCCACTCTTTTGTTTTATAATTAAGAACAAAACCAAATTAATTTATTCTGTAAGTGAAGACACCTACAACTTGATCAGAAACAAGAGGCTACTGTGCCTCAAAATACCTACAAAACTACACTGGACAAAAACTGTTCACTTGTATTTTTCCTTGCTCATTGGTGTTGGTTATTAAAAATTTACACAGAAATGGAAGTTCTCCTCTGAGACAAGTGAAATATGCCTGGTCTCTGGTAGAGTCCTACCATAAAAAGTGCCAAGATGCTTTCTGACTTCTTAATATCTTACATGGAAGCAAATGTACTTTTCACTTACAGCACATAAGGTAATAGGCTGGGATGGTAAGGGTGTGGTGGTATTGGCTGCTGTGATCGATATCTGCTGCGCCCTGTGAGTCTTCGAGTCATAAAAGGTGGGTAAGGCTGCAAGAAAAAAGAAAATAAGCTTCAACTGAAACTTGTGTCCAGTTCTGGGCTCCCCAGCACAAGACAGACATGGACATACTGGAGAGAGTCCAACAAAGGGTCACTAAGATGGGACCGGAGCATCTCATGTGTGCAAAAAGGCTGAAACAGCTGAACCTGTTCAGTCTGGAGAAGAGAGGGCTCAGGGGGATCCTATCAATGTATATAAATACCAGAAGGGAGGGTGCAAAGAAGACGGAGCCAGGCTCTTTTCAGTGGTACCCAGTGGCAGGACCAGAGACATTGGGTACAGACTGAAACACAGGAGGCTCCGTCTGAACATCAGGAAACACTTCTTTACTCTGAGGGTGACTGAGTACTGGCACAGGTAGCCCAGGGAGATGGTGAAGTCTCTCTTCCTGGAGATACTCAAAAGCTGGCTGGACATAGTCCTGGACACCCAGTTTTAGGTGGCCCTGCTTGATCAGATGATCTCCTTTCCAACCTTATCCAATCTGTGAGCCCATGATTTGACATTTTCTATTCTTAATCAATAATGAAGTAATGAAATCAACTTTCAATAAAGCATTGTTTAAAAAATTCAGCCTCTGCAAAAATCCAACAGAATCTCAGCCCTAATTTGAAATTACTATTCCCATCTATAATATACAATCATACCAATTCATGTGAAAAAGTGGTAATAGACAACAGAAATCCTTACAAGTTCTTGTGTGTTTAGTCTACAGTTAGTATAGTTTAGGAAACAGGACAAGAATTGCTGAACCTCTTGTAAATATAAAAGGCTCAGGCGCTATTATACAGGCCTGTACATAAGCAGTTGAGTAAAGAAGCCCTTAAAAAACTCTTTAAAAATGAGAACTAAAAAAAAATCTTAAAAAACCCCTCTAACTTTTAAGTAATGGTATATACTTATATTTAGGCTTAAACGCTTGAAGCCTTTCAGGTGTAAGTAGAAGGTTTAATCAGTACAATTTCTGCAGCTGGACCACACGTGGAGAGACGCTCAAGCCCAAAGTTTCAAGGCATTCATTCCATGGATAAATCAGGGCACTTTTTGTCATCTTTTACTAAAATGTTTTTGTATTTTCTACAACTAATGTTTTTGAATTTTCTACAATATTTATGTATCCCTATTAAATTCATATTTGAGGGCCTTAAGACTTTTTTTTATTTGAAAGAACCCTTTAAGCCTTAGCAATATGTTTTCTTCCTACATGTTTGAAATTTGAAAGCACAAGAGCCCAACACCCCAATGACTAACCTAAAACCCCCTAATTTTACAATAGAAACATTATGATTAGGTAGTCATGGTCATACATAAAATTAACATATGAATATGAACATATGAACATAAGAACAATGCAAAAGAGCCAAGCTTTAGTATTAGTTTATTTATTTATTTATTATACTTTATTATTTATTTTAGTATTACTTTGTAAAAGGCCACATAGTTACTTGTAATATGTCTCTATTCTACTCTTTAGCAATAAACAACACAGAGCTGAAGTATCAGAGAGAACATCTGCAGAAAATGGTTATTATGTTCCTTATCTACTTTAAAAACCAAACTTAAAAATGAAGAAGTCTGACTCCAGGCAAAACATGTATGATTAGACTAGTTCATCTAACAAGCATACTGAATAAAATATAAGCAGTTTATAGAAGCTTTCAGGTGTCCTGGACTCCAGAGTGTCTCATAGTACCTGAACACTTCATTGAAAATTTGTACACCTTTAGACTAGGAGTAAGTTGGTCACTTTTTGAAATGGTGGACGTTTACTTGAACCTTTATGAAAACTGCAAGCAACCATTTGACTAGATTCTGTGATTTCAAGAAGAATAATTGAAGACAACATATCTGTATATTCTGCAGCTGCAGGGCCTAAAATTTAATTATAATTCAAAATTTAAATGGCAATATGACCCTAAAACCAGTGACAACTTGATGTACGTGTCAAACAATAAAAAATTTCACCACCTAAACTTGGGATCTAGCTATTTCTCCCAGTATCACACAGGCAGGAGAGGGGGTATTTTGTTTTTTTAAAGAAGTGACCTGTACAATACAACCACAACAAGAACACCAAAACCCTGATGCATCTCAGGACTAGTATAATTGTAGATTGAAGTACAAGACAAAGATCCTAGAAGCAGCACCCCTGGACACACCACATAAGCACACAATTCAACAAATTTCAACACAGACTTTATCCTGCACCACTTTTAATTTTATTTTGTGCCGCTGCAGTTGAACTGCCTGTCGATCCCCTAAAAGCTGAGTTAAATCAAGCTTTATAACATATCTTTATAATATATGGTGTGGTCTAAATTATGGAAGCACTCTACAGCTGCTTAAAGAGAACTGGTTTTAAAGCATTCTGGCTTTCCCGAGCTGTGGAAACTCAACATATGATGACGAATTAATTAGAAGTGACAACAGTTTTTCTGAACTGTACTAACCAATACCTGCAACAGAAGTCCTGGACTTCTGTTAGAAGGTTTAGATTTCTGTTAGAAGATTTAGATTTACTTAGAAAGTTTTCTAAGTAAATGCTGCTGCATTCTGCAAATGATGTTACTGAAAATAATTTTCTAGTGTCATTAAATTACCCTTAACTTGATTAACTTAGGCTTAAAGAAAATGCCACAATATGCAGCTATTCCAATAAGGGAACATGATTGCAAAAGTGTGAATTTTTCAACAAATATACTACAGAATAAAGATCAAGAATGTCAATGCAGTATGAAAGAGAATGTAGCACAGAAAACAATACTTACTACCCCAAATGACACCTCCTGGTGTAATGGATCATGGGCTAAGAATTGAAGAGGAGCTGAGGGAGGCAAGGTTGGTGGATGGGCTGAGGGAGGATATGTAAAACCTCCCACAGGAAGATGTTCTCCAAGCAATTCTACATCATTTTCTATCCTTTGAAGTGGCTACAAAAAAAACCCAGAGATAGTCTTTGTTGCAATAACAGAGATGAAATTTTTCCCCAATAAAGAACTGCAGTCCCAGCAGTATATTCTGTGCTGCCATAATCAATTTTATAGTATCTCGGTGAGCAATTCCTAGGTCATTAACACTACCCAAAAAAGCAAAGACAACACTACACATTTGATATAAATTCACCTTTTCCAGCTAGCCATGCTTATAGACCAGGAATTTATGCGATTTAGCAAATATAGGAGTGGCTGTAATTTCCTGTATCTTGCATTTTTCAGGACAAATATTTGTTCTCCTTCTTGCCAGGCTGCTCTCACTGTATAACTATGCGAGAAAAAAAAAATAAACAACCATAGACAAGAACTGAAATTGTGCCAGAAAACTTAGAAGTGGAGGGGAATCACGATGGTTCCAGTAGATGAAACTGATAATGATATTTAGAAAGCAAGCAGATGCTTTCCTAGGAGGGTCATGCGAGCAGTCCTGAGATTTCAGAGGCATGGGATTCCAGACTGGTTTTGTTGCTAGTCAAATCTATTATATTAGTGAGGTTCAAAAGTGCCCAAGAAGCAACCAGGAATTCTCATTGTTTCACAAATACACCATTTCACAAATACACCATTATTGACACTGAATTTCACCATTTCAAGAAATTCAGCTAAGAAAGCCACCTTGTGGAAACCAAAGGAATATACTGTTTTCCTGTAATACAGAACAAGATATTCTTAAACCACTATGATGCAAGGTTTTTGGCAGAGCTGAAAGCAGACAGGCAAGCCTAGTTAAAAACCTAAGTAAGCAACTCAAAGTAAAACCTGAGTCCATAAATTTTCTAAAGCTAAGTCTCGCAAAGATTTCTACCACAAAAAACCACTTTGTTAGGATGACGGAAATTGTTCTCTCATCACTGCAATGAAGTGATTACCATCCTATCCACAACAGAGACATAGCATGAAGGAGTCTCAGCAGTGTTTGCAATAAAAAAGCTATATCCTATTTCTGTGTTACTGAAATACCTGCATCTTTTACTCAACAGGGAAAACAAATGGATACGTACTCAGATAACCACACAAAAAGAGTGGTAGGCCAGAACTGTAAATCTGATTTCCCCCTAAATTCAAAACAGGGTCACATTTTCCTGTGTTTGCATAGTCCATTTCACTAAGCCAAATCTGCTTAAGCAATATCAGTAACTTTCATAAAAGTAAAGAAAATGTCCTAGGAAAAGGATTGGTTATTTAAAAATTAATCAAGAAGTAATACAAAAGAAACATGTAATAAAAGCCACACTCTGTGCCTTTTTCTCTGCTAAGCTTTTCTCTGAGATGCCTACTATGCTTACACAACCTCCTCTGGATTCTATTCTGCTTCCTGGGAAAGAAATACCTGATAGTGAAGGAAATACCCATCTTTCTGAGAGAAGTAAAAGCGTATGGACAAACAGCACAGGCAATGACAAAACCTGAAGTGAAAAACTGAACTTTAGAAGTATTTTTTCATCTTCATAGAAAGCAGTCACAATTTGAAAGAAAATCCTTGTTTCTTCAATCAGGTATCAGTACCATGTGCCCATCCAGCCCACCAGTTCTACTGAGAGTGGGATAAGAAGCATTACTTACCGACCGTGACTGTTGTGCTTGGAAAGGAACAAACTGTCCTGGAGGAGGTAAGTGAGGAGGGTGGTGTGTAGAGATATGAGAAGGATGCAAAAGGAATGGGTCATTAGAAATGAGGGGTGGAAATGCTGCATATGGTACAGGTAGGTGCTGGACTGAGCACGCCTGAAGCATCTGAAATAAAATGAAAACAATACATTTTTGTAGCACAAACATTCCCTACACAATGATCCATATTCTATATATTTATTACGTAAAGATATAAGTGTAACAGAATGGTTCTTTAGCCTTGCTGAAAAAGCCTCTAAAATACACATAAATAATAACTCATTCAAATACCCAAGAACAGTGATTACTACCGAACTTTTAGGAAGCTTTTACTACAGGCTTTAGGAAGCAGCATAGTATGACATCTGCTAGTTGCTCATGAGGTCACCAGGAGACTGGATTTTCAATACCCCAGGACCAGACAGGCTCCTAAATGATGAAAAGATACAGTTATCCTAGTTAGTTTTATTTTTCCCACATACCATCATCAAAAGAACATGCCAAAGCAATGGTCTTGCAAGCACTGTAAGCTCTAGATGTAGATAAGGGACTCAGCTGTCAGACTGTGCCTAAAGACCTCTGTTGCCTCAAATACTATGAACAATTCATACAGTCTGCTTCGTTTTGCAATTTTGGGTGAGTCCTATGCTCTAAAAGCAGCTCCCTAGTGACAGATACTAGGGAGCTCTTTTTCTTGCCTCCTTTAAAATGCTGAGAAAAAAGCAACTTTTGGCACTAATGTTTGAACAACAAAATGCTGAAAGCACTGAAGGGGAACAGGAATGTATTTTGTGGCATTGTTCAATTTTACTTCCACCTTTCTATACGGAGAAGCAAGGAACCTGTCATCTCCTTTTTGTTGCAATTTGATCCATTATGAGAATGTCAGGCATTTCTTTTATACCTGTAACAATTACAATAGCATTTAATTAAGATATTCATTATCAAATCTTGAAAAGAAAGATTACCCAGTTTTGATATCTTTTTTTTCTTATTAGTAGTGTCACACAGCATACATTTACATATTGACTATAATAACATAAAATGGTAAAAGGAATTAATTTAAAATTAGATTTCAGTAGTGGAGGTGAAATGATCTTCTCAATTTGCTATGATCACAACCAAACATAAACCTCCAAATGCACCAAAATACTAGTAGATTAATTTGATCCAACTATTATTTTTAATTTAAATACTGACTATTCTTTTCTTTCAGTTACTACATCATTCTTCTAAAAAATAAATACCATAAACAAGTGTTTCTATGGTTATAATAAATTTTTATTGTATTTTACTAAATTGAAAACTGTCCTCTGAAATAGCTGAAGATAGATTTGCAGGTAGAACATCTCAGTCCTCTTTAAAACATGTGATTTTTTGGGAAACACTGAAATAGGATTCTACATGGTAAAGATTACCATAGCTCCTATATATGTTTGATTTGTGCTATGCCCATGTCACTTTTTAAAGCCAGAGCAAATGAGGCGACACTAACTTCCAAGCAGAAAGAAATTAAAATTACCTGTTTATTTTTAAATAAACAGAACTTTTAAGAACTTTTAAAAAAGTTCTTCAGTTTGGACATATCATAGAATGACCTGGGTTGGAAGGCACCTTAAAGATCATTTTGTTCCAAATCCCCTGCCATGGGAAGGGACCCCTTTCACTAGACCAGGTTGCTCAGAGCTTCATCCAACCTGGCCTTGAACACTTTCAGGGATGTGGCATCCATAACTTTTCTGGGCAGCCTGTTCCAGTGCCTCACCACCCTCAAAGTAAAGAAATTTCTTTTCCTAATATATAATTTAAACTTACTCTTTTTCAGTTTAAAACCATTCCCCATCTTGTTCTGTCACTACATGCCCTTGTAAAAAGTCTTGGTCCACCATTCTTGTAGGCTCCCTTCAAGTACTGGAATTAGGGTAACCCAAAGCTGCCTCTTTTCCAGGCTGAACAAACCCAATTCTCTCAGCCTTTCATCACAGGAGAGGTGCTTCCCTCTGTGATCCCTCTGATCATCTTGGTCTCTCTCCTCTGGACTCACTCCAACAGGTCCATGTCCTTCTTGTGCTGGGACCTCAGAGCTGGATGCAGGGTTCCAGGTGGGATCTGTGGGATCTCACCAGAGCAGAGCAGAGGGGCAGAATCCCCTCCCTCCCCTGCTGCCCACGCTGCTTTGGATGCAGCCCAGGACACGTTTGTCTTTATGGGCTGGGAGTGCCCATGGCTGGATCATGTCCAGCGTCTCACCCACCAGCACCCCAAGGCCTTCTCACAGGGCTGCTCTCCATCTGTTCATCCCCAGCCCTGTGTTGGTACAACCCAGGTGCAGCACTTTGTGTTTGGTCTTGTTACACCTCATGAGATTTCACATGAGCCCATTTCTCAAGCTTGTCTATGTCCCTCTGGATGCCTTAGTCTTTGAAGAACTTTTAAAACTGATAAAGGTATTTAAATATGGTATTTGTTTACTTCATAGTTACGCATTCAGTGAGATAGACAAATATTGTGAAAATAACGAAAGGAAACTGGGAAGTTCACAGATTAAGCTGGAGGGCATGTGCTACCTTGAGATGTATTTTTATAGGCTGGAGAAATTGGCTGACAGGAACTATTTCAAGTTCAAAGGCAAACATGAAGTCTGGCACTGGAAAAGAGTAACTCCATAGATCAGGACACTCTGAGACGAATTGGTTGCAGTCAGATTTGCAGGAAAAAAAATGAGGTTGTGGTGGACACATACATAATACCCATAGTGTACTCAGCCAAAAGGCCTATGGCATGAATGGCTAAGAAAGCAACTGGTGAAACTAGTGAAGTGATTCTGCCCCTCCATTCAGAAACTGTAACATTTATCTCAAGTCCTGGGCCCAGTTTTGGGCGTCCCAGTGCCAAACATAGAATAGACAACATGATGACAAGGTCTTGGTGAAAGTCACGATGACCAGTGACTTGGAGAGAACTGCATAAAAGAGGCGGCAAAACTAGACTTGTTCTTCTTTAAAAAGAGAAAAGTAAGCAAATATCTTACCCCTATGTGTAACTACTTCCTGAGAATGGACAGGAAGAATCCAAGACCTCCTCAAGAAGCAAAGCGAAAGAGCACAAGACCAATGGGACGAAGATGCAACAAAGAAAACTCAACCAGACATACAGAAGAAATTCTTTATCACAAGGACAGTCAAACGCTGAAGCAGAAACAGGCACTGTGAAATCGCCACACTTGGAAGTTGGTACTGCACCAGGTAGACCACTAGACAACCTCCAGAGTACCCTCTTAACTTAAAACTATTCCTCAATTTTATGCTTTAACAGAAGAAAGCATAAAGTCTGCCTGCTGATACTACAGAAACCTAACTGTTTATATTCATTTGTACTGGATCTTTTCTCTCAACACACTTGATTAACTGTTGTACATTCAGAACAAAAACCAGAGCTTTACTCCTATATGTATTAAAAGGACAACTGCATTGTTGAATTAGAAAACCTTTCATGAATTGCACAGATAATATACCTATTCAAAGCATAGGGTAAGATTATTAGTATGGGTTGGATGGATTTCCCTACGCCCAGTACAGTTTCATATTTTTCTCTGTTGTTTCTCAGGACATGTTGCTTTTTTCCTTGCTGAATTTACTATGTAAATTTTGTTCCAGTCTCTGGGTACTCATTCTGAGATTGCTTTGCTCCACTACCACCACCAGTAAACAGAAGAAAAAGCCTGTCTCTCATGCTGCTTCAGGGATACACACCAGATTATATAACAGATTTTCACCAATTTGACAGGTAAGGAACAGATTCTCTCAAGTACTCCAGACTAGCCAGCACCATGCTGCAGACCTTGTTGCCTCTCATGGGGATAAATGTTATCTGGGCATGATAAACGCAGATTACCCTTACTCTTCAATGAGCAACCTAAAGAAATAGTTGGGTCATATCAAGGGTCATAGGCTTATTCATGTCACAGAATGCACACAGGAAAAGCAAAGTTCCACACTGCTGGCAGAGATCAACATTATACCACCATCAAAAATGTTCACTAGATGCTGTATATAGTACTGTGTATGACAGATTTGTACTAGAAAAATAGATTGAAGCTGGTGTCATTAAGAGAGACACACTTACTGGGGGAGGCACACTGCAAACTGGAAGGTGCTGGCCACTGAAAACGACTGAGCACCCTGGGACCTGTTGCGTGCTGCAGGCTGGAATGTGCTGGCCTGTGCAAAGTGGTATCCCATGTGGAGCCACAGTTGTCACTGTGTATGAAACAGGAACTGTGCCCTGATGGATCTGCAGCAAAAGGAAAAAAAATGTATTTAATAACTTACTGCAAAGACTTAACACTGTTGTACAGCACAGTAAGATAACAAGTTTTACTTACATATCAGAAAAATAATATATTCACAAAGGAAGTGTAATAGGAGGTACATGGTTGTCATTTCTGTTCATTAAAATGTTTTAATCAATGGAATGTTATTTATTGATCAGAATTTCTGGGCAAGAGGGATCTCTCAGCTTAACATGCTAAAACTTCAGTGGCACCTTAGTCACTCACAAGCCTGCCTACCCTCCCTTCTCTCCCCCAGGTTAATTATGAAATTAACCTTCTTATGAAATAAGAAGGTGGTAACTCCCACATAAAAAGCTAATCTACAAGCAGCTCAAGAATTTTCTCAGTTCTGAAGGAACTGATATAATATTAATTCAAGGAACTTGTATCTTTGAACAACAGAACAACTTTCCAGATTTTATTTCTTCCTTGATTAACTCTCTTGATCCACTTTCAGGTCAGCATTTAAGCTAAATTCCTAATTTAAGTAACAGAATAGCTAACTAGGAAGCTGAAAAGCAAAAGTTAACATGACTAAGAGGCAGCAGACCCTAACTGTCCAGATTCATATTAGGAAACCACGTAACCCAATTTTCTAACTAGTGGCAATCCCTAAAATTTAATCATCAAACAAAGATCCAAAGGTATTCTGGACCTAGAAACCACATGGGATGTTTGTTTGTTTGAAATTTTGTTGCTGGTTTTGTTGGATTTTTTAAACACTGAACGATCTTTTAACACTTTCATGTTCTAATAAAGCTGAAAAGGCTTAAGAGTCAGGCAGCACAGATTAATTGAAAGCTTATTAATTATTTCAAAGCTCTCTCTTCCTTCATGATCAGCCAAAACAGAACCTTCTTATTTAAAATGGAACAACAACAGCTCCTCATGAAGGTGAGAATGAGTAAAGAGAGCTAAACTACCAAACTGGTAGTATACAGCCAGATAAAGAGACCACAGATAAAATACTACACAGATCACTGAACACAGGTTAAAATCCCAAATGTCAATAATGACAGAAACCAGGCTCAGAAAAGTCACTGAACTTGAACCAGTTTTGGCTCTGCTACAAAAAGTTATTTACAAATAAGTGCAATGCTATATGTGATCCCGGAATGTTCATGCCCCTGAATTGGAAAGTAGCACCGTGGAATACCTCAGTCAGTCTGGAAATACTGACATCTGATCACAGATGGTGTTTGGCAGTAGGATGGAAATCTGTTCAATCACACTTGTCATGAACTTACAACATAAAGCAAGAGCATTACTGGATGCCAGCAGAAGAACTGTTAAAAATGTAAGTTTGTGAGACTGCTAGAATGGCATTGGCTTCCATCCTTTCACTTGGTCCCAAATGCAAATACTTCCCTGCTGAGAACTGCTCTGCACATATAGTACGACACACCAGTGCTATGCATCTGCAGTGAATGCAAACCAGCTTTTAAGCACAGATGTTACAACTGCATTTTGTGCGCGTGCAGCTTCCGATGTGGACATCTACAGTCTATTCATAGCTATGTAGCAAGTAATGTACTTGTGCTGTGGCCTGTTAATTTAGTAAACAACAAAGGTTACCTCAACAGGATCACAGAATCATTTAGGCTGGAAAAGACCACTAAGTTCATCAAGTCCAACCATTAACCCAGCACTGCCATCCCTAAATCACATCTCTAATTGCCACACCTATGTCTCTTTTAAACACCTCCAGGCATGGTGACTCCACCACTTCCCTAGGAAGCCAGTTCCAACGCCTGACAACCCTTTCAGTAATTTTTCATACTATCCAATCTACACTACCCTTGTGCAATTTCTTCCTGTCCCGTCACTTGTTACTTGGGAAACCAATGCCCACCAGGTTACAACCTCCTTTCATGTGGTTTTAGAGATTGGTAAGGTCTTCCCAGAGCCTCCTTTTCTCCAGGCTAAACACACCCAGCTCCCTCAGTCTCTCCTTATATGATTTGTGCTCCACACCCTTTATCAGTTCCACTGCTCTTCCAAGGACATGTTCCATCAACGCAATGTGCTTCTTGTAGTGAGAGGCCCAAAACTTCTTTTATAGCTCTTCAGTTACAGAATTCTATACAAAGTACTGTCACAGAGAGGAATTATTTATTTTCTGGACCAACTAGTATATCATTTTTTCATATAATTTAAGGAGGAGTTGATTAGGCATGGAGAGTTAATTTAGTTATGTAACAAAACTATTGTGAGTTCTGCTGCTAGGTAGACAACCAACTATAGGTATTGTGAATTCTACCTCTAAATAATACATTTTAACTATTTAATGACTCCTAAGATACAGTGAAGTAATTCACGTGAAATAAGAGTACATAATTAATAAGTATCATATCACATTTTTATTGCAAGAAACTGATTAAAAAAACAAATTAACTGCATTTCAGTGGTTCTAAGACAGAGACAGAGAAATATGCCAATTCATGCACTGACAATTTGTTAAGTATGAATTGTTAAGTATCAATCTTGTTTATTAAGTGTGAACTTTTTTGGGTTTTTTTTCACTGCCTATTGCAATGCTTCATACACATAATATTCAACAAAGATTACTCTGTAAGAAGTCAAATAGAAATTATTGCTCTGTGACTTATATTGTCAACTATGAAATGAGATGATTTGGTGAGGAGAGATCTTGAAGATGGTGGGAAAAAGCCCCTAAAACCAAACACCACCTCTTGAACAGCCTTCTGATTGTGCTCTAAAAATTTTACCTGATCATGAATGTCAACCATCACTGCATTCTGCTGTGGTAGGTGAGCAGCTGGGTGCAACATACGAGGAGATACATTCGGTGGGCGAAAGGCTCGAGGCTCTTCTATTGCTTGCTGCTGTCCATAGGAGAGATGGTGATAGTTTTCATCCTGGCTAATAGAATTATGTCTAGACAAACGATCTCTCCTTGTTCTCTGACGTCGAACAGGAGGACTGGAAATGCATTTAAAAAATTAGAGGTTATATAAATGGCACAAATCCTTCTTAATAACTAAAACGACAGGAGAATCAAATATCAAGGAATTTTTTAAACTGGAAAATTTTACTAGAACAAGTTTATTAGATTGGAATAAATTTTTTTACTAACAGAACTGCTAGAATCCTTATAAATGACACTTTTTTTCAGTATGGAAATTCTTAACAGAGCATAACTTAATGCTGTTAGGGAAACCAAGAAAAGAACTCCTATGTAAAATATCACCTTGTGAAAAAAATGACAGATTGCCACAGTAGTGCTCAAAAGTCAAGATAGCAATGTTCATTATATTCCCATGCCTTTATTCTACCTAGGTAAAAATCCTTCATTAAATGGTAACAGATTTCCCCAGGGTCTTTGTTTCAACCATGCCACAGAATGATTGCTTGCTTAGTGACAGCACACAAAGCTGTAGACTTCTTTGAAGAAACAAATTAATTTTTCAGCTCTCTCATGTTGACTACATAACTGAGTGCATTCTAAAATTCTCTCCAGGAGATCCCAGGAAATTATGATTGTGGTATTGTTTCTTTTCCAGAGTGGAGAACTTCTGTAGATATAGACTTAGACCAGACCATATACCTGTTTGAGCAACTGATCTACATGTGTAGGATTTGATTATGTATTCTTATATAATTGTGTGCAAGTTCTGAGTAGAACTGCAACTATCTTGAGCTAAAACTTCTAGAAATCAGAGACCACTGGTTCAGGTTCAGCACTCAGAAAATTATGCATACAGATGTGATAAACTCACAGTGAGAAGTTCCAAACAAGTCAGTTCTCATTTATTTGGAAGGGGAAAGCACTGAGAGCACAAAATGATCCTGCAGTACTTTCAGCACATGCCTTTCCATCTCCACAACACACACAAGTTACAGGTCCCAGAAGCAACAGCATATTAAAGCTACATGGGGTGAAATGGTTTCCCTTTTACGAAAAAAGCTAAAGGACCTAAACTGCAGAGAAGAGACAAAAAGGATCTGTGATCATTATTAGAACATGTCCTCTCCAACACTGCATGCAACAGAACTGCTATCACCAAATAAAAATCATGCAAACCTGCAACCTGTTGGCAAATCCCAGATACTTCTCAGGCTGAGTCTAACTTTTGGGCTGCATGAAACAGATATACTTGGGGAAGTGAGACCATAGCACCAGCTACCCAGATGCAACTGTGAGCATATGATAAAATGTGTCAAGCCACTATTTTTCTACCCTACCTCACAGAGATTTTTTGACACTATTGCCTCTCTTAGAACTGAAACAAATGGTAATTCTCAACAGGTAAGACAGAAAGCATAAGGCCAGGCTGTAATACAGCAAAGAAAAATCCAAACAAATTAAAAAGTGAATAGCCGCCTTTATTTTTATAAAACACCATGGCAGAACATACAAGCTGTGCTTTCTTTTAACCATTGAGAACATAAATTTTAGTTCTTACTAATGTATTTTAAATCCAGTTTTCTTTCCCGGAGTTTTTGCTGCATTCTGTATTGCTTTATTACTAATATGATACAACTGCTACATTCTCCTTAAGTAAAATTGGCATATATAATTCTAATCATGGAACTAGTAATGCAGAAGATTACTAATGAGTTTGGAGTACTCAGTTGTTTTAAATTTGCTGTTTCCTGCTATGAAACAGAAATGGTCTGAATATTTTAACATAAAAATACCTATGTGAGGATTTTTTCTTTGGAAAAGCTCAAAAAATAGAGGAAAGCTACAAAAGACAGTACCAGTGCTTCAGAAGAACAGAAATTCTCTGAACTGCTGCCAGCAGTTAGACAAGTGGCTTCTTAAACAAGGTAGTTCTCATAAACCTAGTCTTGCCTCTGTCTTGGTTAAAGGCCTGGTTTTACTTTTCCATGAACCCAGAATTATGAAAAAGCCAACAAAGGCTGGCAAAACTTTTGGAGTGTCTTTTAAAACAAATTAGTAAGTATCATTCCCAGGATAAAAGCAAAGCTGGATTTCTTCCTGTGCAGAATTATAAATATACTATCCTTTCTATCAGCAAAATTCAGAACACCTGGATACATAGCTCTATTAGTTTCTGAATTATTGGAAATTACTTCAGAGTAATTGCCAAGACATGGGTCTAAACTATCACTAAACTTCAGTAATGAATTTGTGCTTGAAGTCTTTAAACACAGCCACAAAAAATCCTCTGTTACTACATACACAGTATAAACATGGTAAATGCCAGGTTAAAACAAAGAGACAGGATGAAAATGGTGAAAAAATTGCAGGAATTCCTACCCTCAGGTAAGAACAGCCATCAAAAGGCATCCATAATTGCAGAGTTAGTATGTGCAGATCTTAGTATTTCTAACAAGAGTGATTTCTTTGCAGTAAGACATTCTTGAATCCCTTTAGTTCAGAATTACATTGAAGACAAGGAGGAAAGGAAGCACAGATGAAAGGTAAGACACAACAATGGTACAGATACCCCCATTTCACAAGGACGGATAAAGATAAATTGGAATGGCCTTCTCTGTTTCACATAGGCATGCATTATGCTTTTACATTCATAACTTATCTGTACTATATATTTGTATCTAGACAAAAATCATCTTTCTCCAAATTCACACCAGAAGGCTATCTTTATTAATGCAGTATTTGTTTGCTTACAATGAATCAGAATAAAAAACCACAACAAATCGGGGCACTCTTGTGTTAGGCACAGTACAAAATCACTGATACCAAGAGGTAAGGTCAAAACAGTAAGGCAGGTAATGAAAAAAAAAATCCAGGTAATAAAAATATGCAAGACAGACTGTCCTGACCAACAGGAGTAAACTGGTAGGACGAAGGAATTAATGCTGATGACACTAGGGCAGTGATGTCCACACTAGACACACTTCAAAGGTTTTGCCTGCACTTGCCCTAGCCTGTTTCCTTGAGCTCAATGACCATTTGCAGCTGGAGTGCACCTTTCATCTTAACTTAACCTGAAAAACTGGTGAACTCTGAAGCCATTCTGCAATGAGAAGAGAAAACAAAGCAGGGAAAACAAAAAATTTGCTTCAAAAGCATAGGCATAACCTCACCTAAAGCATTAATAATAGATGCACTCATAACAATCTTAAGGACTCAAGTTTTTGATCTATGAGAATGGCAATCAGTTCTGGTGTGATTCCAGAGCACTCTTAAGACTCAGAATGACTCCTGCAATACAAGAAACATGTATGTATTGTTCTCCCTAAAAACCCTGGTTCTAGAAGAAACTAGGTGCAATGCTATTGTGGAACTGACCTGGAGCTAGCTCAAATGCAACACTGCACCCAAGCTAAAAAATGCCCTGTCTCAAGTGCAGGGAAACAAAGTACTGACACATTTAAGTGTCTCTGATTAGAGCAAAAACTTATGTTATTACCCAGCAGCAGGTGAGCTGGCTCTAGAAAGAGTAATGTTTGTGTTCATAAAGCTGCAGCCAACCTAACAGTTCCTGTCAGACTGAAGACGGCTTTACCATGACATGTCTCCCTCTTTGCAAGTGGCTTACTTGCAAAAAGCCACAGGCTACTACTTCATTAGCACTTGACTGCATCTGAACATCAAGACACTTGTCCCATGCACATTCAGTTGCTACACATTTCGATTCTTATCCCACAGTACATCCAAACTGTCTAGGATTCTGCTATCTAGCATTAACCTAGCTAGACAGCTAGTTAGTTAGTTAAGCATGCTGTTTAACTCTGCAGATGTTAATGAACACTGCAAACAAATCTGTGTAAGCTGACTGAACACCAAACAAAAATGACTGAATGTGCATAATCTAGGCATCTCAGTTCAAAACATTTGAGGTCAAGATCATTTTGTGGGCCAAATGCCCCTAACAGAGCATCCTTGTACCGAACTATATGAAAGGTATGATCTTCTGTCTTCACAACAACCCTTTTAAGTTCACAATTTAACCTCTTTCCTAAGTCTGACAAGCTGCACTGCGAGCTGCATATTTTACATGCCACTGACTGAAGGTTTTCAAATTCATGAAGTTGAAGCAAAGATACAAAACTAGCACCCTCTAAGCTCTCTTGCTTCAAAACTACTGGCTGATCATTGTTGCCAAATTTGATTTGTGGAATCTGAAGAAAACTAGGTAAATACATCTTAAGCCTAAATTTCATATTAATGAAAAAGGACAGACACTTTCTATTTTAGTACAAACCAAGCCAAAACATTTCTTAGAAGCAAACAGAGACAGAGTGTTTTAACTTGCATAAGATGACTCAGTATTTTTGAGGCAGAATGTGAGGCAATGAAATCTTTTGTTTTGGATCATTTGTTTAACTATAACAGCAAAAAAATCTGTGAGTTTATGTTTTGCTAGACTATCATCCATCCAGGCCCCAGTTCCAATTTCTCTCTTCCATGACGACTGGAACTTATTCCAAAATCTCTGCTTTGAGAAGTTAATGAGCTACAAGCTAAAACCAACATGAAAATCTAATTACTGCTACATGTGAATCAGCCACCTCAGCAAACATTTGACAATATGCTAACCTTCTCATCTCCCCAGCTGGTGTCTCTCATCTTTATTTTGATTGGTTTTAAGTACTAAAATTGTGACTGTAATGAAAATGATGGTATTACACTACATTCTTAACACCTTTAAAAAAGTACCCTGGTGAGAAAGATTTTGCCTTGCACTTTTCTACATGCTTTTTGCCTCAGCGCAGAGTAATAGAGAATTACATTCATGATAAAACATGTTTGGAGCGCTCTTTTCCTCAAGCTGACTTTTCACATAAATCACAAGCCTGAAATACTTCCAGTAGCCTTTTAGTCACAACTGCATTATCTTACAGCTCAAAGGAAATGTTAACATATTTACCATGTGTAATCTAGTCAGTGCCACCCAAAACACACCTTCCTTGAGCTAAAATCAGAAAGAATATGAATTTGTTTCCCAAGCTACACAGCTTCCTTACCTCCTCCTGTTTCGTGCAGGTGTGTTGCATCGTTCCCCTGAGAAGTGGTGTTGGTTGGGTCGAGCCAAAGGAGGCTGCCTATTTGATGTCATCTCCCATGGTCGCATTGGTGGTGATGGGGCTGGTGATGCTGCTGTGTAGTCAAAGACTGAATGGGAAAGGCGTTGTCGCTTGGGACTAGGACTGTCTTCACTCTAAGCCAGTGCAAAGAAAACCAAACCAAAACAAAAACAAAACCAACCTCAGATGAGTGAATTGCAATCCATACTTCAGTATTCCTTTGCACCTAGCATTAAGAGTGACTCATTGAAGACACCATTAAATTTAGTACCTGCAAGTATTCACCTTTATATTGTGTTTATAAACACAGATTTTTCATGGTTCTATAACCCCTAGAAAAATTACTACTTAAACAACACTTTAGCAGCACTAAAATATTAAATTCCAACATCTATGCAAAATCAAAACTCTTATCAGAAAAGAGTAACATGAGGAAAATAAGGCATCACCTATTTTACACTCCTCCTACCTTAGCATTTACAGGCTACAGAAGCATGGGAAGATGTATAAACACAGTCTTCACAGTAATGGTATCTGTACTAGTCAGTAGGCAGCTGCCACACAGAGTTTGCTCTCTGCATTGGACCTCCTTCCTATCAGGTCTGTACCTAGCTAATCAGACATTTGCTCTGTACTGCAGCTATTTTAATTCTGATAACTCAGCACAGAGGTGCTTCATTCTTCTAGTTATTCATGTAATTATAACCATTCATACACATAACTGGAAAAAAAAAATCATCAATCTCCGGTTAAGTCTGTCTACTTCATTAAAACTCCACAAGGCCTACAAAGTCCCTGAAATTTTCTGTGATAGTGATGTGAAGGTCATTCACCTCCAAGCAATGTTTTCCCAGTTGGTTATGAACACACTTTCACCGTGTGTCCATGCTATCTAACAATTTAATAGAGTTGTCATTCTTCTCGGAAGGTCCCACCAATGCCTGTGAAGCCAGCAGAAAATGCAATAAACTTCCCTCCCCTCCACCCCACTATTCTGCCAAAATTAAAACACATCATGCTGTTAATAGACACGACAACTGAAAATACAGAAAAGTACACATCATACTTCAGAGACCAGTAACTGAAAAAAAACTAAAACCACGTGAACTGCCAGTGGAACTATCCTTGAGTCTAAGCACCACATGAACTTCTCTGATAGAATTCCTACTGCAAGCAAACTCATAGTATTTAGCTGCCCTCCAGCTTCTCAAGTTCCTCCACCACTTCCATTTCAGTCCACCACCACACTATTTCATTTGCATGTAATCGCAGATAGCTGAAGCAGAGAAAACAACTTGTCTGCAATGGCTATGCATTCCAGAACTGCCCCCTCCCCCTAGATTGTTAGAGGTCTCACTTCAGACTTACTGTAGACTGGACTATGGACCTCTCCTGGCTCTTGGCTTTACAGGGGCATTTTATTTTCTGAACTGTACTCAGTTGCTTCTTGGTAGGTTTCCATCAACATATAGTTTGTACTCCAATACAAAAGTTTGTATTCTTTCCAATGCAAAGACATTCCTTTCAAGAATTAGAAGTTTGGTTCAGGTGTTCAAGAGACAAAAGGTATTTTTCCTCTCTTTGACTTGTGGCCATTTTTTACAAAATTTTACAGCTTTTCAGTCTCTTGTCTTCAAATACTTCAACACAGATTGTAGTTTCCCCTACTGTATCTTATCTAAAACAGTCAGCTTCCTTAGAGAACCAGCTGATAATGCATGCATCTGCTTGTTGCTCAATCTCTTCTGAACTCCTTAACCACCTGCAATTTTATTTTTTAAAGAAAAATAGGTCAAAAGGCAGGTATGCACCTAATGGTTCAGGACAGCAGATGTCCAGGTAAAGGGTGACTCTTCCAGAAGACTGCTTGCCCTGAGAAGCTCAACACCAAAAAAAAAAAAACAACCAAAAAAACCACCACCAAAAAAAAAAAAACGGAAAAAAAAACAAAAAAAAAAACAAAAAAAAAAAAAACAACAAAAAAAAAAAAAAAAAAAAAAAAAACCAAAACAAAACAAAAAAAAAAAAAACAGGAACACACAGAAGCACAACTTCTGTGAAAATACATATTTTATTAGATTTCAGAGAACACTGCCAAAGGACAAATCTTAAAGGAACTATGCTACAAGAGTCAGAGAAGGATTATTTTTGGCCCAACTTTTTATACCATGATGACTAAGCCTATTCAAAGAGAAAGACAGATAATAAAAATGCTGGTAAATTAGGTATGCTGGGATTTTGTGAGTGCAAAAGAAAATGTCAAATGGAGGAAGGAAAAAAGTGGATTTAGTGAAACTGGCAGAAAACAAAACCTTGAAAAAAGACAATAACCACTCCTGTCCTAACACAATCTATACGTGCCTTTGGCTGGGGATTTCCCACTGCTACTGGCCTAATTTACATGTGACACCCATCCCAAGCATTAACACTAATATACCTTGCTCCATAGAAAGCAGTCTACTTTGCAAAAACAGTTCTTCTATTACTATTTTTTCCCTTTTGCATCAGGAGTGCACTATTTCAAAGACTGTGGAGATGTAAACTGCTAAGTAGTTTGCCTTCATCATCACTCCAGATTACTAACTCTCACAGATATTTCTAACTCTGTAAGTGCTAACTCCCTTCTGCAGTAAGCAACAGTAATTTTACTCAAAATTGTTTCCTATTAGAAAGAAAATAAAGGTAAAATAATGTTTTGGAACTACATGTACCGAGATTTAAAATGTGTCTTTTCTGTACTGAAAAAGAAGGAACCTAAAACTAAGTTCAACTTATTTGCAAACAGATGTTATAAAAACCCCAATACAAACCTAATAAATTGACGACTTGGTGTTTTGTCTTAGTTTTTATTAAGAAACCAATTCTCATGTGGTAATTGTATCAAGATAGTAGTATCATGCAGGAAAGTACAAGGAGCTAATAAGATACATATATCCTGTATAATTTTGTTTTCAGATTATTTTCAATCAGCATGTGAAATAACTATATATTGACAGTATGCTTTTTCAGTCGACATTGTTATTGCTTATTAAGTTCAGTAGTTTATTTGTGGAATATGATACTTTCCACAATGACAAGAGCTCTCCAAATCCCAAATAACTCTTATTGTTTGTTGTTAGTACTCAAAATATTTTCTAGGACTACTGTTACTTTTTCCAGCCATACGCTATGTATTTTTCTCATGTCCAACACACAAAAAGAACAGACTGGATGGCAGTCATCAAGAACACTCTTTAACTAATAAGATAAACTAGCTTAAACTAACAAGAACACCTAGCTTTAACTAACAAGATAAACTCACTGCCCTTTAAAAAAACACTGAAGCGAAAGAGCACAATGAACAGGAATACAGATTACTTTGTATTTAAAGGAACCAGTATCAGGACAAAGTCATCAGATCGTTACTAGTAAAAGAAGCAGCATATGTCAAAACACGAAAACCCTAAAAGTCAGCATTTCACTGACATTCCTAAAAGTTATCATTTCACTGACATACTGTTTGTATATTTCACTGACATACAACTGACATAGTTGTCTAATTCTCATCTGTATACCCCATAAACTCTCATAACTGTAATGGTAATAAAGGTGAATACAGAGTATGCCTGTTTGTAAAAATCCCCTTTAGAAGTGTTTGTTCAATTTCAGTATATGTTTCTTGCAGTAATGTTTTATCTGAAAGCTTTTCCATTTTATTTGCGAAAACCAGGTATTTTCACCAAGACAACACCCTGTGAGGTTTGTTTTTTTCACTGTCCTTTTCCAGTAAAATTATAAATATTGCAGCCACACACTGATTATTAACCATCACAGAAGGGAATTATTACCAAAGCAATTACTCCAAATATCTGAAAATAATTTTCCTCTCCTCTCCCTATTTATTTCCACTTAATTGTCCTGCGAAACACAACAAACTTCTCCGTATCTCCCACCTCAAATTCAGAGAATAATCTACATCTATCCTGTAGCCCACAAAAGACCTGTATTTTAAAAGTAAACTAATACTTCAGGAGTATTTTCATGCATAGGCCATAGAAGCCTTTACATAAGGACAATCTGATAGGTATACCCTATAAAACCCTACCACAGGCTGACTAGAAATCATCAGCTACATGTTTCCTCTTCATGTGTGCATACTGAAATTATTTTTCCCCATGACAATGAAGGCTTAAGTTTTAGTTTTCATATTTTTCAGATTCTGTGCTGCACAGGTATGTAGTTCTGAGCTTCATATTAAGTGTTGGTAAGCACTCTTCACAGAGTAGCTAGACAAAACAACTCCTTTTCTATCTTAGGATCTTTTCTAGCTAAGGACAACTGTTACAAGATTCAGACCCAAGAGTATAAACGACGGTGAACTGAAGAGAGAAAACGAGAAGAATGGGACTTCATAATCTGAAGTTGTAATTGGACAATTAACCCAAATATGCAAATGGACCAAAACTTAAGGAAGTGTGGGACCTCGTAACTGGTCATCCATTTTGTGACCATTTTGGGTTCATCTTGGGTGTAGCCCTGGACAGGCTCTTACACTGCCCAAGGTGTATCCTTTAAGGCCTTTTAACTTATGCCTACTTTATTCTTTAACTCTGTCTAGCCTCTGTTCTAGGTCAGCCTTCTCAAAGCATCAATACAAGTTGGTAAACATCAACTTTTTCAAGTATTTTCAAATTTAATTATAGGCATCTAATGGGCTAGCAAACTGAGTATTCTGCATATCCTATCTGCTCCAACAATTCTAACAACTGTAATTTGAATTACATTTTAACATTTCTGTTGGTCTGATTGTACCTACAATAACAATAAATTCTTGGGCTGAACAGACAGTTACATCCAAATGCAGTGGCTTGTTCATAATCCAAGACAAAACTAATAATAAGCACATTTTTTTGGCCTAGGTCAAGTAAGTTCTGGAAGAGCTGCTCCCCCACAGCCCTAAAACCAAAGCAAGGGAAATCACTTATGTGACAGATGGAGCCATTGCATGCCAGATGGCTTTCTAAGCATTACTGTCTTCTTTCATCTCTCCCACAGAAAGCAGCAGCTGCAGAAGTTTAAATTCGGTGTGACTTACAAAGTAGAGTTTACAAGCTCACACAACTCCGCTATAGCTGGTACTATAGATACAAATTCTGTAGGAAACCAACAAAATAATTCAGATAGCTACAGCCCCTTCAGCTCCTGCCACCAAAAGCCTCAATCACTTCTACCACTGGCACTGCAAACCTGGTTGTTGCCAACATCTCCAGTGAGACTCCAGCTGCTGGCCTAGTTTCTATTCAAACTGGTCTCACCTAGCCCCTGCAGCACTTACACACACAGTATAGAAAGTGAAATTACATAGAGAGGCAGTTAAGAAAAGAGCTAATAAAACAGGACAGATTGCAGAGATCAGGCAGAGGGCTCAGCCAAACAAGCATAAAGACTGGCCACAGTTTGCCTGCATCAGCCCTTTTTCTGTCTGGCCCCGTTTTGTCCCTTTTACAACTTCCTTCCCTTGCAGATCACCTTCTCAGATTGCATAGTCTCACTGACCTGCCCCAACATCCTAGACTCTCAGGTTTGCATCCTTATCAGTCACAGAATCCTTGTTTGTCTGCACATTTCTAATAGCTCATCAGTTACTGTGATAGGCCAGGTTTTGTTTCTTGTCTTTGCCTCCACAAAATTTGCTGGGCAGGTTTGTGTGTCTCTCCATATTTTGTTTATGGCTTCCTCCTTTCTCTTATAATGCCATGTGATGAGGTCTACAATCAAATAATTTCACTGAATTAAACATCGCTACAATCCACATACCATCTTCAATTACTGACTGATCAGGTGTCATCCTTTTATCTGACTCCATTATTTTTTGGTTCAACAGATTTGTGCCTTAAAATGTTCTTAAAATTTATTACTCCTTTTCTTTTTATCCCCTTATGGCACTCAGAAGTTCCTTGACCAGACACAACTTACACAAGCTGATGTCTCTCCTTCCACATTCCCTTACATATCACAAAACTCTTTCAACGAACAACACAGAGCACAACCGTAACCACTCTGTCAGTCCAGGAAGAGTGAAATGAAGTTTACTTCTGAAAACAGTAAAAACTAAGAAGAATATGGGAATAAACAACAGCCCTTCACCCTTGCCCTAAACAAGAATATTTAATAAAATCAAAGGGTTGGTGTAGGGGATGAGAAGAATTTGTTATGGTAAACCAGAAAGTTTATCTCTCCCATCCAGATATGTAAAGTCCAAAGGACATTATATCTTCTTGCCATGATAACCCAGGATAGTTCACACACCCCCATCTGTATGTACTTTAACACTAGTACACATGACAGATGCCAGCTGCAGTTCTTGGAATCCAGACAGCAGCACCTGCACTCATCAGCCAGTTCCCTAATGAGCAAAACAGGACACTGTGTATACACTGTGTACTAATAAGCACAGGTTTTATCATCCTTCCCTGCTGCGCTTTCCCTTGAGCTTCATTCCCAATCAGGTCCCCATTTGATCAGCACTGGTGTCCTGGGGTTCCCACAGTGGTAACTCTCAGCTTTCATGAAAGCCAAAGCTTTCACATGCTCATTGTCCTGCCTTAGTCCTGAGGGATCCACATCTACATTTTGTGTAACAGTGGCATCATATTAACCTGTAAGCTGACAGATGAGAAGCTCTTGGGGACCATGAAGTTTGACATTTCCTTTAAATATAGTCTTAAAATACTAGCTTTAGATAAAACCAGGAAGGAGCTACTATAAGAAGCAACAATGGGGCAGTAAATTAAAAGCCCTGTGCCACAAGTGGCAAAAAGTAACAGATTTTATGAACAAGTGGACTACTTCCAAGCCTAACTGGTGTGCTTTTTTCCAAAACAAAATAAACAAGGATTATCCAGTTGGACTCAAAGCTGTATGACAAAGGACCTGTCCATGTATAAAGATTTGCCAGCAGAATGATACTGTAATGACACACATCTTTCACTAGCAAAAGCTCTTTAGAGGAACTTCAGCTGACAAACAACAGGAATAAGAATCTTTTACTAGTATAATTTGATTTGCTCAAAGAATTTTGCTGACTTAACTGCATTGGCCAACATAGTGATATTTTTCAACCTGCCAACTGTGCGCCAGTCCAATTAGAGCATATAACATTGCCTGTTCAACTTCTGCAGGGTAAGCAGGATTCAGAACCTTTGCTTCAACTCACCACCATTCACATAACCATTACACCTCTTTTCATGAACAAGAGAACATCTGGAACAGATACAGTGACTTCTCTAGTAAGAACTGCAAATTGTTACAGCTGTTGACAATGAGTACAATCTTGGTATAACATAGTCATGAAGTCAAGGTAAATGGGTACATGGTGAGAAAATAAAAATTCTAGTATTGATGTCCACATCCTGCATCCTCCAGGCACTAGATAGAAATCCTAGAATGTAAATAATGCTTCATGGTTTAAAAAAAAAAAAATCAAATTTTACCTAAAAACCTCACTATCAGTAATATTCAGAGCCATTTTTTATTAGCCAAGCTTTTATTTCAGAGTTGTGACCAGGACACAACTTGGAAACGTGACTGTCTGGGCACATGCTAGACAACTTTCTAACGAAGGAACAGTAAGGGAAATCTGAATTTGGTCTAATAAAAAATTGGCAAAGAAATGCAGACTGTCCCAAATCTGCAAACTGTTTCAATAAAAGCAGGTGACTGAAAGGAAGGCCAAAATGAGCCAATTCTTGCAAAGTCCTAGAAGACAGCATGTGCAGTACTGTGTGCAGTTCTGGGCTCCCCACCACAAGAGAAACACTGACATACTAGAGTCCAATGAAGGGTCACAGAGATGATGAAGCACCTAGAGCACCTCTTGTGTACATAAAGGCTGAGACAGCCTTGGACTGACTCATCAGCTTAGAAAAGAGAAGCCTCAGGGCTATGACATAGCAGGCTCCATCTAAACATGAGTTACTTGACTGTGGAGAGTGACTGAGCACCGGCACAGATTTCACAGAGGCTGTGGAGTCTTTCTTCCTGGATTATCTCAAAAGCCATGGTCCTCGGCATTTAGCTCTACCTAGCTCTGTTTCAGTAGAAATGCTGGACCAGATGACCTCCAGAAGTCCCTTCCAACTTCAGCCACTGTGATTCTGCAGTTGATTTTCTTGTAATGCTAAACACAAGGCTTTTTGAAGCTTTACTCCTGTGAGAGAAGCAAAGTGCAACTCATATAGGACTTCAGGGTACTTCAAGATATACCCTTGAGATACGAAGCATCCCTGTATCTACAGTTCCCCACTGAACACTAGATACATCTGAATATTCAAAAAAGGAAGATAATTTCTTTCTGCACTTCAGAACTTTTTTCATCATTTTTTTTGTCTTAATTCTTACACTGTCAAGAATTAAGGAAATGAATCTGTAACTAGCACTTAGGATGAAAATTCCACAGAGAACAAAAAACACTAAGCATGACAATGAAAAATCTAAAAAAAGAAAAGGGCAGTTAAAAAAACTCATGCTCCTGGTGACATCTCTATTGATTTATGAAGAAAGTATATCAATTTGGAAAGAACAGTGCTTAGCAAGGCACATCATTCTGAAAAGAAGCCTACAATATTTTCTTTAACTTGCTTTTGAAATATGATTATGTGGTAAGAAGAAAACTAGTCACTACATCTTAATATGGAAACCAGTGTTCAATAGCTATGTCAGATTGCTGGTACAAAATCTCCTGTAGCAGCTTTATATATATATCAGGTTTCTTAGTAATTTATGTGAATTAAAGAGCCCTGCTGACAGTGAAACAGCAGAACTTTCCACAATATTTAGTAAAAGGAACACAATTTGTAAAACAAGAGCAATATTACCAGACATGGTAAAAAGAAGATACAAGTTCGTATCTTTTTTTTGGTCTTTCGAAGCCATAATGGTATATATCAATTACATTGTATGTATCAATTATAGCTGTATCAACTGTACCAAGAACATGCCTCAGTAATCTTTCTGGCCATCCATGACTCACTTCTGGCTAACAGGATTAATTCATTATTTACTGACAGTGGACAGAAAAACCAATTTGTTCTTCAGCAATCAGAACTGACAATGAATCCTTCATGCAAAGTTTGTCAGTGAAGATCTGAGGCATGCAATAGCAAATCACATAGCAATCGTACAGAACTGTTTTAAAAAAAAAGCAGGTGATTGAAAGAAAGGCCAAAAAGAGAGAATTCTTGCAGAAGTCCTAGGAGATAGGCTCTGGAGTATTGTGTGCAGTTCTGGGCTCCTACTACAAAAGAAACACTGACATACAGGTCAGTCCAATGAAGACTTGTTCTTCTTATGGTCAAAACACTATTAAATAAGCTGAATATTTGATTTGTTTCTTATTCTACATCAGATTGACACTTCTGTGTTTTTCCAGTGTCTTCTCCGTATCAGTTTCTTCTCTGAAATGCATTTCTCACTTAACTGAATGTTTAGGATGTACAAAAAACAACATTAAGAGACAGCTACATCTGAACTGCTGAAGTTTCACACAGTAAGTACTTGAAACACTCCTAAGAATTTGATTATTAGATACCAAATTTTCATTCCAAACACTGTAATATTACTTTGCTGCATATGAATTTAAAATACACAAAGGCACTGGAAAAATGTAAAAATATTAGCATCATATTTAGCACTGCAGGACTCAATAGCATTTAAAAAGGAAGGAAAATGATTTAATAAGACAACATGTTTCTCATTTTCAAGTTGTACTGCTCATACAAAATGGACAGTAAAATCCATATATCACAACTGTAGCACTTCCTTTTTTAACAGTGAAGCAGATTTAAGAACCAAGGCAGCACACAGCCATTTCAAAGTTCTTAATATTAAATTAGTATTTGCAACTGCTTGCAGTACTTGCTGCATGCAAATAATCCTTTGAAATATGAAAAGGCTTTGCAATCATTTTTTGCAGGAATGAATCAAAGCACATTAAATGCTCCAAACTCACAAAGATGTTAGCAAGTATTTATTTTTGCATCACATCATTGTATTTCTTCTGAATGGGAATCTTTAACTCTCGAATCAAAAACACCAACCAAACATCAACATGGGAAGAAACCTCAGCTATACCTCCTGTCATGGTTTGACATTGGTGCAATGTTAGCACTCTTATGAAAATACACTTTCTTAAATAAATGCTGTGAGATGTTATTAGGAACAGAGTAGAGTAGGCTTAAGCTTAATAATAAAGGAAAAAAACTTTATTAAATTATTACTACTATAGAAGACATATATATTAAATTTAGGATGAGGACTTTTTAAAACACTCTTTTTCTTCTTAATTTCTAAAATAATTACTATGAAATATTACTTGGGATTCTTGATTAAATTATTACTTTTTAGATAATTAATATTTAGTTTATTAAGGGAGAGAGGAGTCTCTTTTGTGCTATAGACCCCCCCCCCCAAGGAAATACAGTTGCTACTTCTTGTGTCTTTATGTTATACATGGCAACTCCTTGGAGAAAATTTGTTAGTGTGATATTTTCTTTTTTATGTTACAGTGCTCTTATTACTGTGCATGGACAGACTGTCTATAGGGCTTTTTAAAGGATGCTTTGCTATGGACTAAAAGAGATAATAGCTTAGCTTCTTATTTTGGGACTACAGTCCCCCCTATTTTTTGTGGGGGTTAAGGGTCTAGGAACAGAGGGCATCACTATTTTCTTTTTAGCTTTCTTTTGTTCTTGTTATTCTTGTGCTGGTGGTTGCTGAAGTAGGTTTCTTTGGGTTACTACTGCATCTTTTTAAAATGCAGTTTTTATTGTAGGAGAATTTGGTTTAGTTTATGGTTAATAAGAAAAGCTTAGCTAAAAGCTACTCTATTATTTCTCCTTAAAATTTTTTCTTCTAACATCTTGGGTCTTGGACTGTCTTTCTTCTATTACAAATTGAGGAGGAGGAATATTTTATAAAGCTTTCATTTTTTAGGAAAGGGTTAAAAGTTTAGATTTTTTGGATGGCTGAAATTTTTGTTTAGTATTCTTGACTCTTACACTGAGCATTATCTCCTTCTTTTTTCTTTCTTTTCTGCTGGCAAATTTTTAGGTGTTGTCAGGCTTTCTGTCTCTTTTCCTCTGGTGGGGGGATAAAGGCATTTTTGGTTTTTTTTACTTTTCTGTCTGTAGGAGCTGGCTTAGTTTTAAACTTTCAGCTTTTTTGGCTTACTTGGATAAGGTTACATGGCTTTTCTTCTCTTACTTAGCGTGAGGCTGAATAGGAGAGAGTCTGTACTTTTTAATGACTAGAATTAAAAAGAGTTTTCCCCTAAGAATTCTTACTTTTAACTCCCTGTGTTCTCAGAAGCGTGTCTATACTTTTAGTAGTCACCCGAGGTACTAATATCCAAACCTGACCACTGATTGGTTTGACCCAACTTCCTGAAAAAAAAATTCACTTCCATATCAAACCACAACACCTCCCTATTTAAAAAAAATCCAATTGCTGGAAAAATATTAATTTTACCTTAAAATCCTAATTTATGGTCACAGTTTTCAACTCAACTCTGTGGTGTGTGTGATAGAAAATGGAAAAAAAATTGTGCTATTTCTGCAGATGTTCCCTGCAATTAGTATGTATTATGATAGCAAACATTTCAAGCTCTCTTAAAACTGAAATTGAAAGAGTTATGCAACCAACAGTACTGGTATCCAAAAATACCTTAAAAAATATTTTCCACTGATAATTTTTATCAGTCAATCTCCAAAATGCCTACCAAGATCTGAGGTAAAATGTCCATGTTTTGACACCCACACCACCTTACACAATATATAAAGTGGTATTTCAAGTGACAGTGTTAAAAGCTATCTCTGGGCCTCCACAGAGTCCTGATCCCCTCTTACATATGTAAGCAGAAAAGAAATTTTAAATTACAGAATTACAGATATAGAAATAAACTCATTTTCCTATATACAAAGCTGAAACACATAAAACTTTGCACCTGTACCATTAAAATGTAGTCATTACTGTAAGGAAATTTCTTTAAATGTCGTAAAAGGTACTGAAATTATACTTAAAATAATGCCAGGGCAAGAGTAAAGTGGGGAAATAAAGACAAGGTGTTCAGGTATAGACACATCTGAAGAAGATCACACTTTCAATTTTAAACATAATTATGCACTTTCTCCTTTGATGGGATTGGGTATCTGAAGAGAATCTGGCTCAAAACTGCTTAACAGCAAAGTCTACACACAGTTTGCATATTCAGTGTGTATTCATTAATGATTTTGCCATTTAGACATATGAAATTAACAATACAGGTACTTCAGCAGCGACAGGGTAATTAGGATATTCATTACAAGTAAAAAACCAAAATCACAGTCTTTCAAGATTTTTTTTCCCTGTGTTAAACTACACATATAAAGATGCATACAGGTATGCACACACATATATGAAACACAACATATGTAAATAGACAAGCCATCACTTGAGCACTGAAGACTGAAATCTTTTATTTGTGTTAATGGACATTATACTGACCGTATTTGTTGACAAAGCATCAAGAGAACATCCAAACATTTATACCAATAAAAACATTTCTCACACTACTATAACTGATGTTCGCAATAGGCACAAGGACAAGTCAGCATTTGAAATCTGTTCCTAGTGAGAGGTTACGGGCATAATAACTCAACCTCTATTGTGGTAACACGTATTTATACTTGTCTGCCTTCACTGTTGTTGCTTGTCATAACAATACTGAACTGCATTATTGGAAGATGGAAGTACCTGGTCAGCACACCATACTGTTAAAAATTTCTGTGTGTAATGCAGTTTTACATGTTCTCAGTTCATGCCACAATTTTTTCTCTACATTGCTTCAGTCTCTCTGTATTGTTAGAAATTTGAAGCCCCAACAAATACTCTTCATCTGTTTCAGAAACTACACAATGAATCCACAAAAACCTACCTACCCTACCTACTTACCTAATCAGTACAACCAAATTGTCATGTTAACAAGAAAATGCTCTTCAATATACTCACACTGGTATTAGTGGGGAAAAAAAACCCAAAAAACAAGAGAAGCAAGTCTTAAAGGATACAGCTTAAAAGAGTTGTATTTAAACACAAGCTTGAAAATTCAAAGGTCAAGATACTGAATTGTAAAAATAAGGCACTCTAAGTACAGCCTTCTTCAATTTCCTTTTTCTATGGGGAGATGCCACTGAACGAGGGAGAAAATACATCCCAAATGGCACACAGTACAACTGCAACTCTTGTCCTTAACTGTCACAGCAACCTCCAACACCAACCCTTTCACCCTGTGCATCAGTTCTGTCCTCCTATTTGATTTATTATTTCCTTATTCAACAGAATTTTACACACAAAAGCAATTTTTCACAGGTGAAATAAATACCAAGGCTTTACTCTGCTTCTTACACAGTTTAGGACAAGTAAACTCTTCATCACCTATGGCTGGACACAGCGCATCACCGAGCACAATGTTATGATTAACATTTTGTTAAACTATTTTTTTAAAAAATTAATTTATTTTCACTACAGAGTACTACATGTTGGTACACTGCAGAAATATCCTTAACGACAGTACAATCTAGGAATCCAGGTCATAGCAGCTCATGACTTAAAAAGATGTCCTCTTTCCTTGGTAAAGAACTGGCTGAATGGCTCAGCCTAGAAAATTCTGGTGAATGGAGTTATATCCAGTTGGTGTCTGGTGACAAGTGGTATTCACAGGACTCAATACTGGGGCCAGCCCTGCATAACATCTCTATCAACAAACTGGACAAGGTGATCAAATGACTCCTCAGTAAGTTTGCAGATGACACCAAGTTGGGCAGAAGTTGACCTGCTGGAAGGTAAGAAGGCTCTGCAGATGTAACTGGACAGGATGTACCAACACACTGAGATCAAAGTTCACAAGGCCAAGTGGCAGGTCCTGCCATTGGGTCACAACAACCCCATGCAGTGCCTAAGGCTGGGGCAGTGTCTGGAAAAGTGCCTAGCAAAAAGGATCTGGGGCTGCTGGCTGACAGCCACTGAACAGAAGCCAGGAGTGTGCCCAGGTGGCCAAGCAGGCCAGTGGCACCTGGCCTGTGTCATCAGTAGTGTGACCAGCAGGACCAGGGCAGGGATTGGCCCCCTGTAATTGGCACTGGTGAGGGCACATCTTGAGTGCGGTGTCCAGTTCTGGGCCCCTCACAAGAGGGGTTCCAGCACTGAGGTGCTGGAACATGGTGGGTCTGGAGCACAGGACTTATGATGAGCAGCTGAAGGAGCTGGGGTAGTTTAACCAGGAGGAAAGGAGACTCAGGGGAGACCTTCTCTCTCTCCACAGCTACCTGAAAAAAACAGGCTGCAGCAAGGTAGGAGTTGATCTGTTTTCCAAGTGACAGGACAAGAAGAAATGACCTCAGTTTGCACCAGAGATGGTTTAAATCAGATACCAGGAAAATTTTCTTCACCATAAGGATTGTCAAGCATTGGAATAGGCTTCCAAGGAAAGCAGTTGAGTCACTATCCCTGGAGGTAATAAAAAAGATGTATAGACATAGGGAGGTAATTTAGTACTAGACTTGACAGTACAAGCTTAATAGCTGGACATGATGATCGTATGGGTCTTTTTCGACCCAAATGATTCTTTTACTCTTTTCAAAACTCATCCAATTTAGACGATGTGCTACATAATAAAGACTACTTGATTTAAATATATACACATAATTTAGATTTTATTAACAGCTTGGATAAATTAGTAAATGTTGCTTTAAAAAGCTTAGGAGAAAAAAATGTTCTTCTCTAGAGCTGGGATTTAAACACACCTTTTATCCTTAATAGCTTGCAGAACTTCCTTTTTTACATGTGTCACACTCAGTACACGCCCTGTAACTACTGCATTATAATTATACTGCATAATGTAACTACATTAACTACTGCAATAGTGGCTGGTTCCTCTGCCCCTACAAAACACACATGTTGGGAGGCTGTCATCAAACAGGTCATGTAAATGGGTAAAGAACTCACTCCTCAATGTAAGCGACAAATTATTTGAGATAACAAAACCAAGAAAGAATTGGCATTTTCTGCTAAGTTAACCAAAACAAGGAACATGTGAGAAAACACTGCAGGTTCTCAACTTCAAAAAAGAGCTTCTACTTGTGTAGATCTTTTAATTTACTTTAGAAAACAAGATTATTCTCACACAAAGTCACGGGAAGGTCAATAAAAAACAAACCACATGATACACATTAGATGATAGGCAAACGAACATGATCATTGCTCCCCCAAACACACTCAAATATGCAGTTTGCTGACTCACTTCTTAAACCTTATCCCACATCTTTTGTAAGGAAAAAAAAATAGGCATTAAGAACTTAAACCATATAAGAAATTTGGTAAGATGTGTCCTTTTTTAAAACACTCTCAAGTCCTGCCCAATGTTGAACAAAACAACAGATAAATTTAAATATTCACTTATAGAAAGCAGACCCAAAGAATACAAACATTACACTAGGTCTCTGTATTTGAATTCGAGAAAAAGTGCTCTGGCTGTTCTCTGATACAGTAAGGAAATTAAAAAATAGGAAGAAAGCTTCACATATGATCTGTAACCTGTGCTCAGTAGGGTTTCACATACAAAATTACTAAACGCCCATTGGTCTTACCAGGTCCTTTATGCCCATATCTGAATGTTTTTCCCAAAGCCATACTCATTCACTTGGCACTTACTTGTCTTCACAAATGCTTACAGAACACAATCTTAAATGAATTTTCTAGTCTTTTACATCTCACATCTCTTCACTTCCCATCTTGCTTTGTATTCAGTTCTGATGTTTTACCAAGACACAAACACAGAAGACAGATCAAAAATGCCCTCCCTCAGTACCTGTGAACAAAATAGTCTCAAATCTCTTTGTAAGACATTCATTTGCAAGAATTAGATTTTCAAAATGCAGCTCATCAAAAATATTCATCACACCACAAATTTTTTAAAGAACAGTCCCAACACAGGTCATCTCATAAAGTCACCTGAATAAGGAAGAAAAGTCTCGAATTTTTATCTAGAAAGCCATCTCCTAAACCTTTCATGAAGACTGCCAGACAGAGCATCTGCTCAGTAGCACCATAAATTGTGCCATGAATGTTATCCTTTCTCACACAATTTACAGTTATTGCAGTGACCAAAAAAAAAAGAGGTTCTGTAGGAAGAATGTAGCAATTCCTGAGTTTTTCTAGGACAGAGGTGTTCACAGATTTTGCAAAGGAACAAAACTGCAAGACTGATAAAATGAAAGAGCTACTTAAACAGAAAGTAAGCAAAGCACAGCCTATGTAGTGGTGCTCACATGAAGCACTGGTTATTTTTTGTAGTATCTGAGGTACTAGTGGGAAATACAAAAAAAAAGCAAAGTTACTGAAAATAAACAAGAAGATAAAAAATTCTGAGACAGCAAACCTGGACTGTATTTACTGACAATCAGGAACTAAATACACTAAAGAAAGAATGTCCCTATTCTTCTGAGAGGAGAAAAGCAAAGGAATCAGTCTTTCTACTGCTACAATGCCAATAGAAGACAGCATGCAAGTCAGATATATGCTGCTTACCGACTTTTCTACTAGGTGAGGTACAGTTCCAACACAATCCAGACAGACTGGTTGGAAGGCAAATAGCAAAATACTCAAGGTGTAAAAGGGCTTCACTCTTTCCCCTTTCCACTGCTTTTAAAGAGCAGCTGTTGTTAGCATTCAGTGCTATTAAAGGCCAAAACCAGCACCAGTTTTCAGTGCTCTGACAAACAGGCAGCAGTAGAGGGCACCAAAAAGCAAAACAAGTTTCCTTATCGTTAAAGAGCTTAGTAAAAGAGGAACCTATGCGCTTCCATGAGAAACTGAAGAGTAAAAAAACTGAAAACCATCCTGTTAAATCACAGACCTCATCAAATTCTGCCCACATCAGAATTTAAATATTCTGTATTAGATAATTTAACTTCATATAAATTCTTATACAGAGAAGAAAACCACAAGTTCTACTTCCATATGAACTGATTAAGTCAAACCTGCATCTTCCACAAGTTTTAAGAATTATTCCCCCACAGTCAAAACAACTTTCTGACTAAAAATAGGAAAAAAAGAAGTGCTATCTTTCCTCTATCCTTATTTCTGCCTTTCAAATCCTTCTGAGGCAAAGCGGGGATGGTAAAGCTACACACAAATACTACCTGAGAAGTTTGTAACTCAAAAACCTGCTCTGTACAAATTCTCACTAGATCCCCAGCAATTCAGTCCACATAGTCTCTACAAACATGATATATCTGACTTACAACAAGACAACAGTTTCATAGTACAAGACTACAATTCAATAGCAGGTAGATCTGAAGAAGTAACTTCCCTCCCTAACCACACAATTTTTATATTTTAGCAAGACTTTGCATAAAAACCATCACAACTCTTAAAAGACTTTTTTAGCAAAGAGTTGAAAAAAAACTTAACTGCCTCAACAATCCACATTAAATCATAAAATTTATCTCTTATTTTAATGTCAATAAGCCACATTAAAAAAACATACTGAGATAAGCTGACACATAAACTTGACAAATCACAACAGTAACTAATTCAACTAATATCAGCTTCTGAGCCAAATCCTTGTATTTCAGAAGACAATTATATACTGCGACTTCCATACCACTGCAGGTACAAAGCAAGGACTTAACAACATGCAACTTCAATTCAGTATTTATTATACTTTGGTTAATTAAAAAACCCCACAAAGTGAACCAGATAAGAATCAAATTAAGTTTAACCTACTCTGTAAGTCCATGAGGTAACAAAGTAAGATTCACAAAGGAGATAATGTGATCTTTACTTTTTAAGACCTTTTTATTTACATACAATTTTTCACAATTGACACTTTTCACAAGTAGTATAACTTCAAGTAACAATTCCCTGAAAACTTTCTTCATGTTATTCTATGTATGCATATATTTCATTTTTTGCCAGATATTTCGTGTGTAAGAAGATCAAAAACATTATGAACTATCACCAGCCATTAAACCTGTCACAGAACCTACTTGCTCTTCCATCTTGGACTTCATCGTCTGATGACTGCACCCTCCTTTCTCTTACTGCACACACTAGTATCCAAACAGTTTTTTACTCTCTCAGAACAGCAAATCTCCAATACCACAGCTGCAATACTCCCTCAAAGGTAAAAAAAAGGTAATGTAATGTAATGCTGCGAAGCAGTTAAGGAGTCTGTTGGGTCAACAGATAGCAAGATCCCCGGCATGTGGATAAATACCATAAATTTGGCAAACTAAACCAAAGCAGTTGCTTCAGTGAATGACATTTAAGCATAAGCACATCATCAGCAACACCAAACCAAATTGTGATGTAATTGTATTCAGTACTTGCATAAGGAAAACTTCAATTAATCCAGTTTATCTTACTATTACAGTTGCCCCACTCTACATGTGAAGAACTTAGAAAATGCAGGTTTGCTTCAAATACCACCTTCAAAAAAAAATCTCTTTCAAAATGCAAACGGTATATATTCATAAACATTGTCATGACTTCCAGTTCAATTAATTTCTGTGTAAGTAATAATTAAGATACTTGCTCTAAACAGTTACAATTTGAAATTGGTGTCCTCAGTTAAGAACTCAATGCAGAGTCAGTTTAAAAACACACTTCTTAAGGAAACAAGATATAACTTTACAGTTCAAGAATAAAAAAAAAAAAGAAATCCCGTTTGTGTTGTTTAGGAATAGGAATTAACTCACGCGTACTAAGAAATACCGAATGCCCTAACGTGTATGCTTGCTAAATCAGTATTTCTTTAAACAGTTGCTCTTTCGACTAATTTAAAGGGCTCACAGATCCCTATAGACGTCAATTTACTACATGGATGAGAGGATGTTCAGTGCTTCAGAAACACTCGCTACCGCCTTGCAAATTAACCGGCCTGTCTTGCAGACAGCACAGCAATTCAGTCCTGGATAGTCTGTTAATTTTCAGGCTCCAGTTCTGCCTTTTGCCAAACAAGATAAAGCAACTTTAACAAGATCGGACAATTACATCCCTTTCCCAGCTCTAGTCCACCTCGTGGGCCGCCCACGTGGAAGGAACTCGGGCTTCTCGTCGGCCTAGGCCACACGGCCTCCTTCACGCTCTACCTGGACGGAGGGCGGCCCGGCGCCGCCGGGACATCGCCCTCCCCGGCTGACGAGCCGCGGGCACCAGGCGGCGCCGGCGAGGCCTTGCCCCGCGCGCGCCGCCGCTCCCTGCGCCGGTACCTGGGGCCCCGCCGCCTCCGCCGCGGGGACTGCCCCGCCTCAACCTCGGGGCCGCCGCGGCCGCCCCGGGCCGGGCCTGACCCTTCCGCCAGTGCTTCCGGGAGCGCGGCCCCCCCCCCCCCCCGGCCCGGTGACGTCACGCCCCGCTGGCCAGTGACGTAACACCACACCGGGCGCGAGGCGTCCTTTGCGGCCGGCGGCGGCCGCGGGCCGAACGCGCCTTCCCACCGCCGAGACGGCGCGGCCCCCCCCCCGGCCCGTCCTCATTTTACTTTCGGTTTCAGAGGATCGGGGAGCGGACAACCTCGGGAGAGACCTCCGAGATCCTGCGGGCCAGGGCCAGCCTTGTCAACCAGACCGTGGCACCGGGTGTCACGTCCAGTCTTTCCTTAAACACCTTCCACGACGGCGACTCCAGCGCCTCCCCGGGCAGCCCGTTCTAGTGTGTGACCACCCGCTGAAGAAGTCCTTCCTCATGTCCAACCCAAACCTCCCCTGGCGCAGCTTGAGGCCACGTCCTCTGGTTCTGTCGATTGAGGAGACCGACCCCTCACCTGGCTCTAAGCCCCTTTCGAGAGTCACTGGAGAAACAGGATCTGCCTTCTGCTGGCGGTGCCACAAGAGTACGGGCTCTGGATGCAGCCCTGATCAGCAAAGGCAGCAAACGGAGCCTCACAGAACTGATTTACTCAAGCTGGTCCCCTCAAATAAGATATTACCGCCTTATTTTTCACCTTTCCAACCTCCCTGCACTCACTACCTCAGCATAGTTAAAGTTTTTCCCAACTCTGATCCAGGAAAACAACATCTGCTGTAGGTATAAAGAATTAACATTCTAAAGGAGATGACTCACTAGGCACGAAAATGGTTGAAAATTGGTAAATGACATCCTTGCAGCTGCCAGAGGTGAAATGAAAAAGGTGTAAAGCTGCTCAAAAAACACAGACAGAATGACCTGGGATTAAGAGTGTGTGGGTGTGCAGATATGACACCAATACATGCCATAAAGAATGAATCTGACCTGTCCTAATTGGACAAGAAAATTTTCCAGTTTTGAAATTGGAGGGGACAAAAGAAATTCCTCCTAATATTCCCATAGAAATTCCTCCTAATATTCCCATTTTTCTATGTACTGCCCCTCACACATTCCCCACAAGAGGTGTAGTCCTATATAATACATCATCTATAAATAAATGTGATGGGTCCTTCAAATATCTGAATTTGTGAATCCTTTTTTGTTCAGCTATGTGTGAATTTTGTAGGCTAATGCTGCCCGACATTGCACCATCCAAAGTGGAACACAAAGCTGATCATTTTTACTTTAGGATTAGAACTTAGAAATACTTCTCTTCTTGTGAAAACATCTTTTTAATGAGTTGACAGGCCTCTGTATTACAGACTGAGTACCTAATGTCCATGACAATGTCATTCAGACAAGCAAATGTGAGTAAGTTCATAGAAGCACAGAATAGTTAGGGTTAGAAGGGACTTCGGGAGATTATCCTATCCAATTCCCCTGTCAAGGCAGGGTCACCTTGAGCAGGTGACAAAATGTGTGGAAGATGTACAAACTATAGCTGGGAAATTTAAAGGTTAGAAATAGTAAAATAAATTATGTAGCTAGGTATTTCAGTCATAAGCATCAAACTGCAAAAAGAAAAAAAAAATCTTTACACACTGTGAAAGTAAAATAAATGAAAAAAAGATAAAAAGGAGAAAAAATAGTGTAATTACTAACCCCTTAGTACTAGTAAAAAAATTCCAGTGGATTGCCCCACAGTGATTTTTTTTTTTTTTTTTTTTTTTTGTCATTACTACTAGGTGGCCAGTTTGGTTTTTAACTGCATGGAATAGATAACTTGATGAGATCTGTGAAAAGAGATGTTGCAAGAGTAGTTAAGGGTTGCATCTTTGGACTTTCTTTTCAAGATGAGTTAGCATTCTTTAACGGAAGCATACCACTGGTGAAACAGCTACCCAAGGGACAAAAAAGTATTTTAAAAGCTAAATAAACTTGGTATGATTGAAAGGCTCTGCAGGATGATATACCTGCAGAGTATATAGCAATGTATCTCTAAACCTAGTAGGAATCCACTGCAGTAATATACTAAGGAATACCATTTCCTTCTTACAACTATCTTTCCCTAAATGCTTTGCTCAATAAAGAAACTTACTCAGTTCTTTAATATTTATACTTAAAAGCAAAAATCAAAGAAATTACAAACATGAAAAAACAGTGCCCTGTCTCATGCACTGAGGTTTACAAGTTCCCACCACCAAAGCAACAATTATTTTTAAATAAATCTCAATTCTAATCACTTAACTACACCAAATAAAATGGGGAATGTATTTTATGCCTATGCTGTATTAGATTTCTCTGTAATTCAAGTACTGCTTTTGGTGCTACAAAATTAGACAAGTTCTTAGTACTACCAATAATGCTCTAAACAATAACACATCCCTATTAATGCAGTGAGTCTACACATGAAAAATCTTACACTTTGGTTTCCTGCTGATTGACTGAACATGAATTCAAGATTCTCATGTGCCAAGTCAACAAAATCAAGTAATTGGGGTGGAAGCCTGGGAATTGTTTTCATTAAGACTGCAACATTCCTTTAGCATGTGTGGTGTGGAACTTTTCTCATGCTGTTGTCCAGAAAATGACATCTGGGCTTCTGGAGAAACTACTGTAAAATATATGTGGATTGCTAGTCAAATACAAACCTTTACATTTCTTCTAAAATGCAAAAAACAGTTATGCACAATCAGGCAAAAAGCAGTAAATTATTTTGCTGAAATATGCCTATTGACTAATCAAACTATTTTAAATGCATGCTTTTCATAAAGTTTCTAGAATGAATACAAAAAGACCTAACAATTAATAAATTTGTAGATAAATCAATTAAATCCAGCATTTAGTATGATTTAAATGATATTCATACCAAAACGAACAGGTGGTATATCTCAGTAATGGCAGAATAAATCAGAACCTGATTTTCAAAGTGATTCACAGTGGAAACTGTGATCAAAACTAACACAAGAATCTAGGCATATGTGAATACAAGTAAGGCATGAGAGGCGATTGCGAATGTACCCTAGTACAGGCTACTTTTTAGGAAGCATTGCTTGTGATTTAAAAAAAGTCTAAACATATACACAAACCCTTTAAAAAAACCCCAACAAACCCCAATCAGTGGGCATCCAGAGGGCAGTGGCCAAAAGCTCAGAGTCCCAATGGACATCAGTGACAGGTTGTGTCCCACAGGGATCTGTATCAGGACCAGTGTTACTCAGTACCTTTTTATCAGTGAAACAGATGAAGGGATCGAGTGCACCCTCATCAAATCTGCAGATGACACCAAGCTGAGTGATGTGGTTGACACTCCTGAAGGACAGGATGCCATCCAGAGGGACCTGGACAAGATGACTGTTGTTTTTCCAAACAAGTCACAAAATAAAAGTGTTGATTTTAATCAAGGAATCAACTAGAATTTCCTATAAAATCAAAGTCAGACAGCTTCACATATTCTAACAGGAAAATCAAACCCTAACCAAGTAAACCTGACACCTGAGGGAAAAACATGTCTTTTAAATAGACCCAAAACCACATTCTTTCTGCTTTTTATACTAGGTCTTCTTAAGTAAAATTTACAGTTGGAAGTTCTTTCTCAATTGGTGCAGAATCAACCCTAACGAGAAAGATTGTTTTCTTTCACCATCTCTATATATGCAAAAAATAACATTTGGCCCAGTTCCTCTATTAATATGGAGGCAGGTGGTGTGCCAAACAATTACTCTTCTGAAACTTATACCAGGTAAGCTGCCACACCCCTTCCTGCTCCCCTGCCCCCAAACCAGTGAAGCACCTAACAAATGGATTTTCCAAAAAGATTTAAACCAGTTTAATTGCCTTGATATTAAATAAAAGGAAAGACAATCAGTGTAACACAAGAAATGGTCTTCCATGTAATGACTCACAAAAGGAAAATGGTTAGGTTGGTGTACAAGGATGGCTCTGAAATTAAATTTCCCCCACCCATTACTCACCCAAGAATCTTCCACTGCAGAGTACACAAGGCCCAAAAAACAAAGCAGGGAATACAGTTGAATATAGCTAACCAGAAAATCAATTGGAAACTTAAAATAATGTTAGCCATGTTCTAGATAGCATGTTTGATCAGTATCTGTAGGATGAACCAGTAACCAAATCTAAAAATAAAAATTAAACCTAAAAATACCTAAAAATAAAATTAAACTAAAAAACTAAACCACACAAAAAAACAACACCTCAAACAAAACAAAACAACCAACAAATACACACACACTACAAAACCCAAAAACCCCCTCAAAAAATGCCAAACAAACAAACAAAAAAACCCTTAAAACCCCTACAAAACAAAACAAACCAACAAAAAACTCCCCATAAAAATAGAGAGAGTGAGAGAGGAAAAAAAAATAGTAAGGCAGTAGATCAGTAAAAGAAGCTCTCTCTGAAAACAACTCTAGCTCTAAGATAAGCTGCAACAACTATGTAATTAACTTATCCCAGAGTTTCAAAGCACAATGATTAGTGCACTTATTAAGGCAGTGCCACACAGGTTGCCTTTCACTGCGTACTCTCTTTCTTCCCGGTCTGGGGCAGCTCCGACGCCCTCCGGCGCTGCCTCCCTCCAGACTTCCGGGTCCGCCGCTTCTCTCCCGCGTGCCGCTGGCACCGGCACCCGGGTCGGGGTCTGCCGGGTTCTGTCGCCCTCGCTACAGGTACAAGGTAAAGAGGGAAGGAATGACCAGATCACCCACGAGGAGAGCAGGAAGGCTTTATTGTCTCTGAGAGCTCCAGTGGGGGGTAGCGACCCACGCTTCCCACTCCACATGAGGGAAATGGCCGTGGCACCTGGGAGGGAGCGGGATGATATAGGTGATGTGATAGGGAGGGCAGACACCACCCCCCAATGATGACGTAGGACAGCGACCAATCAGGGAACCACAGGGGCGGGCACTGAGCCTCAGGCTGAGTGGGATTGTGGGGATGGGGCGGTGGGCACGGGGTTTCCGGGGCTGGACAAGGGAGCAATTACAGGAGCAGCAGAGGGGAGGAAATCCAACAGCAGGCAGCATGGGGCCAGAAACCAGGGGGGCGGGGGGGAACGACACGGGGGAAGTGCGGGGGTACACAGGACTCGGCTAGCTAACACAAGTAAGAACCCCTAAAACCCAATCCCAGGATACAACATTTCACTTCCCAAGAAAAAATATTTAGAATTTGACCAATACCCACCCCTTTCGAGACATGTCAAGCCAAGAAGTTAGTTTACTATTACATGTCATACTTGTATACAATGTAAGACACATCACACGTTGAACTAAAGTTAATCCATTTGCAGTATTTACAGACAATAAAGCTTAAGGTGAAACCATCAACAGCCAGTCTCACAAGCAGTTAAATGTCAAAATTACTCCTTTCTGTATGTCACAATTACAGTAGTGATCCAAGTATCACTGAACATTTAATACCCAGTACTCTACTGACCCCCAAGCAAACTGATTTGTAAATGTGCCAAAAAAGCATTAGGGAAACTCATGCACATGACTAGACATGTTGCTATTTTGAAGCTGCACCACTGAACAAGAAGTTCCAATTTTTAAAAGCTTCAATTCCCAATTAAAAAACAGGAAAATACATCTACTGTGAAAAACAAACAAACAAACAAAAAAAAGCTTTGAGCACTTAGCTAGGATCTAATCTCTAAAGTCAGAAGAAATAAGACATCCTACCTTATATAGAAATTGGCAAAGCCATTGCTGTTTTTTATTAACTGAGGGTGTCAATATGGCAAAGCAATACAAGCAAAAATAAAAACACAATATTAAGTCAAATTTCTCATTAAATGTCTAAAAAATTGTTTGGAGAAAAATATAAATCTTACTACAATAGAGACAGTTCAAAAAGTAACTCTGAAAACTGACTGCTATATCTGCAAAGCAATACATCTTTGTGTAGTAAAAGCAACATATAAAGTCCCTGCATATGCATCTTGTGGATGAAACATTCACATAAATCTCACCTTGTCACTGTCATCAGTACAAATGTGATCTTCATGGATTGAGTGGCATTGAAACGATGTACCAATACTACCTGGAAAACAAGGAGGGAAGGGAGAAAAAAAATAACTGAAGTGATAACCCAATTTCTGTGAACACTAAAAATAAAGGTAAATTTAGCAAACTTTCTTTTCTCTAAGATTTAGTTGCCAAACAGCTAGGTTTGATAACAGAACAAGCATCCAAGGGACATTTTACAAGTGTGCCAATGTATTCACATAAATTTTTTAAAAATAATTTTAAATGGAATAAAAATTATAGCTAGCTCATCAATCCAAAACAAACAAATCAAGTAAAGTACATATGCACATATAAAAATAAGGAGAAGCTATGCAATTCAATGTTATATACTGTACTAGAGGACATTTTCAGCACCCTGGGTGATCACAAACCACCAGCCTCATTCCAGCAATAAATTAAGAATAAAAGAGGAACATTCCAAGGCTAAAGTTTTAATTGTGTCCAGTTTTCTTGTAATGGAATTTCTGCCTGCTTAATACTTCTATACAAGGTTCTTTAGGCGTAGGAACAAAAGGGACAGTACACACCTCCAAAGGTTTACCCCACTCCTGAGACTTCTGTCCAAAGAACATATGAAAATACTTTACAAAGCTTCTTTCTGACTTACCACTTCAGAAAAAAATACTATTTTGCTGTAGGAGTCATTGTACTGCCTTGAACAGAAGTAGTGCATGATTATACTGTATATTTTTTGTAGGAAGGGAAGGCAAAGAAGAAATCACTATACAGCTGAAGTTTCAAGGTGAAAATGGAAAAAATGAACCTGTTTTAAACTGTTTGAAATATGCAGTGCTCCCCTTCCACTTGATTTAGACTTTTGCAAACCTCAAGTGTTTCACTACGAGCACTCCATATATTTTCTTGAACTGGAATCAGTTCAAGCTCAAAAGCAAGCTACAAAACTCAGGAGAACACAGTGTTAAAGGTAAGGCTTGATATCTTTCTGACCATTAACCCAGAGGCAGAATTGATGTAAAATATAACCTTTTGAATTGGCCTAAAATAAGAAAATAGGCAACAAAAAAATAGTTAAGTTCAGCCAAATTACAACAAATACATATAAACTTGTTTCAGGCATCCACGCATGTGGATAATGAAAGGAATTTCCAGAGGTTAAATTCCTAAGACTTACTCCTGAACAAATTAAAATTCATAAATGTGGACCTTGCATTACAGGCTACATTATATACTTTACAGATAGGCTTTTCACGAAATGTGATTGCATGCACCATCACAATGATAAGCTGACTTTTTTTCTAGCTATAATAGATACCAACAGTAGCAACATAGCTCCAGCAGAGCAGAGCTTCCAGTTAGTTATGCAACGTAAGACACCTGGGCAGCTCATCAGTTTTCATTATGCCATACCTTCAATTCTAACAATATCCATATTACAAAAAAAAAAAAAAAAAAAAAAAAAAAAAAAAAAAAAAAATCTAGTTTGGGTTTTATCTACATGTTCCAGTCAAACTCAACTGTTCTGCAGACAACCAACCAATCTGTTCTACAGTTAGCAATGTTTTCCTTTAAATTAGTTGGTTTTTTTTTTTCTCTCTTAACAGGATTATTCATGGCCTTTCTGACATATTTGTTTCATTTGCAGTCAACTAATACCCTACAGTACAATAACAAGATATAAGACACAATCCCTAACTGCGAGAAGTGAAGGCATTACACATATCCTGGCTGCTCTGCACCAGTGAGCTGGCTGACCTCACCAACAGCCTAACCAAAAGCTGCTTTTGGATAAGGGTTTACGTCGAAGACAGCATTGATAATACAGTCCCTTGCATGAGCCAGCAGAGGTAACAGATCTGAAGACACTGACACAGCAGACTACCAGCTAAAGGCTCTGCTTCATGACAGCGCAATCTATAATGTTGAGTTAAATGGTCAGGAAAATCCTGTAGGACTTTTCTGATCTTAAAAATATTTTTATATTTATACACATAAAATACAAAAGCAGTTTTTAATAACTGAGTTATGTTTCATTTTCTTTCTGACAGATTGCACTGAGACAAACCTGAAGACAGGTTAATCACATTTCACCTACCTGCAAGGAAGATCAGAGTCAGAATCTCAAAAGATGACCTCAGCAGCTCTCTAGTCTGTGTCAAAGACTTTTCAATTGTTGTTTAACTGTTAAAGATGCCCGAGGACTGAAAGGAACAAAAGGCAATTTGCATTGCACCGACTGCAGGGAGTAGATACAAATTCAGTTAAACTACCTTCATATCCCCAAATTTACAGGGAATTTCAGACCAGCTGAAGACCAACTGCACTCCAGGGCTAGCATATCCTAGGGCTACTACAATCAAAGCTTTAATTCTGACTGAAGAATTATCACTGCAAAGCTGACTTAGAGTGGAGAAAATGCCATCAAGACTCCTACATATGGGGCAGAATGTAGCAGGCAGGCCACTGCCCACAGCACCTTCCCAAACACACTTCCTTGCTACTGTGTTCAGGAGATGCAACTATGAGGTCTAATGCCCATCATTTTCTCAAAACTAGTCCCAGTTTGAACTTCCTCTTTCTCACAATCCAAAGCAATTTCCATGCTGTGCAAGTAACAGGGCACTTTGTAACCGTCAGCTGGTTTTCTCAGACTCACAGTTTCTAATACCTAGGTGACAAAAGAGTAGCTTCAATTTATTCTGAGACACCACCAAAACACAGCAGGCGTATGTGAAACATTAGATCAGGCATTCCTTCACCACTACCAGTATCAGACAGGGTAGAGAGTAATGCCCTTCAATTGATGCACTATATGTATATATAAAACCTCTTTAAACGCAGTAAATTCTTTTGCACGCCCTTCTTCAAATAAAGTGATATACCCAGTTAAGTATTATGGCTTGTACTCCAGTTCTTTTGGAACAGGCAAGAAAGAAAGTGTGCTATGCTCCCCAGCTACCACAGGAAAGGGATTGTTTCTCTTCTAAACCCACACATTACACTGAACAGCAAAAAGAATCTTCAGAATTTCATGGGTGCTGTCTAACTTCTGCATTTTAATAAAAGGAAAATCAGTATCAGACCTGAAAGGCCTGCTTCATGCTTGCCAATTTAAACCATCCAAACACACACAATGCTAGTCCAAAGGAAAAAGAGGTGTGAATTCAAACCTTTTAATACAGTAACTTCACTGCTACTGGAAGTATCTCATTGTTTAAATGAATGACACTGATTAGACTCTCCAGCACCAGTCTCATTATGAAATTGTTTGTGTATGACACCTGTACTATTAAACCTACTTTATCTAGAGTAAAGCTGTAGAGTCTTACTAACTTGCATGAATCAGATAAGTTCTGGTTGAAGTGTTTAATTTGCAGACTAGAGTCTGGAAAGTAGGAAATGCATGGAAACAAAATCTGAATTGGATCAAGCTTAGACTCTCAAGTAACTGTTCTCTTTAAAAAAACTTTGAGTTGAATGGAGTATATAGATGTATCTGGTGAGATAAAGCCATGAATGGCTAGTCTACTTGAAAAAATACAAGGAAGGGATTATTATCTGTGATCTAAGAGCCTCAACTGCCAACAAAATAATGCAAACCACTCCTGCGGATTATTATAATATGCTAGTCAACAATGTTCCTCTACCTGTGGCACATTATTTAGATTTTAGATGCTCCTTCTAATTCAAGAACCTTTCAAACTGCAATGAAGAAGTTACTCAATTGGTAAACAGAATACTTTGCTGTTACAACAGAAAAGTTAGAGGTGAGTTCAATAAAAGATACAGCTTGGTCAAGTAAGAACAAGGCTGCAAATTAAGTATATTATAATACTTTTAAACTTCTTTCCCTATGTGTGCAAATCTGATCACAAAGAAGAAACATGATACCTTGTATGCTAGCTGCATACAATTCATACTAGGATTGCCATTCTTCCCTTTTTTCTTTCACTCCTTTTTTTATAAACTCCAACAAATTGAAATTCCCATGGATTTGTATCACCTTTAACTTAGGTTGTGAAAAGAATTTATTACACTCTAGGAAGTGCTAATATTTTTCAATTGCATGGTATGGGACACAAACACTGATAATTTAAAGCAACTTCTCAGCATGGAGTATACATATCTAAAGCATTGTGATAAAGTTCTGTAACACCTTCTAGCCAGTAAGCAGCCTAAAGTCACTAAAGCAGAAAAAAAAAGGTAAAATGCCTCCTGAGCTTCTCTCCTTCCTTTCCCCCTGCTTCTTCTACTTGTCAAGAAATCCATGGTCTTGTCAAACTGCAACTAGCATAGGTTTGCTGATGTTTTCTGAGTTCTGGTGTCCCCTTCAATACTCTGGCCCAGTCAACCTTACTGGTTTCCCCATCACAATGCTCAGCCAGGGAATGCTGTCCTCAATTCCACACACCCAGTGAAAACTCAGATGTCTAGTAATCATCAGGAAGCATGGTAACACTCTGCAAGAAAAGCTCCCTCAGCTTTTCCTTTTTCTGCAGCTATCAGAGAAACACACAGCATGCTTACTAACCGGCAAGAAAATGGGATGAAAAGTACACAACTGAGTGTTCAAAAAAAAATCTGGGCCTACATTAGTTTAATATAAACTAAGTGTATCTTCCAGTCAAACTTCTGACTGAATGACACCTCTCAGACACTTCTGGAGAAAAGGAGAGGAACGTAAAGGGCTCTTTGTATTTTAAAAACATGAAGTCTGACATATTTTAACAATACCAGAGCTTAAAAAAAAGAACAGACAAACTTACTTTAGTACAGCAAAAAGCCTGAATTTGAGGCAGGCCTCTGCTTCAAAAACAAAACTCATCTATAAATCAGAACTCAGGAAAGATCTTTTTACCTGAAGTTTCTGCTTTTCTCTACAAGACTGCATACACACTTTTACTTCAAGGAACATCTAATTTAAATTTGCAGGTACAAACTGGACAGCTTACTCCAGGAACTATCCACAAAATGGCCCTTACAGCAGCCTCTAATATAACCCCATCTACATACCGTTTACCTTAAGTGTTGAAAATTTTATATTATTTGGAAGTAGAAATCAGTAACTTGAATTGTTAGGATGCAAGCTGAACGTTATATGAACTATAAGGCTATGTTGCTATGTTGTGTAAGTCAAGGAGGTATTAAAGTAAAAACCTGGAGCTAAAAATCTGAACATTACTAATAGTTAGTAAAGACAAACCTAGCAACTTAAATAGTATTTTTAAATAAATAGCTAGAGTAGACAGCCCATAGCTTGTGATTTATGAACAGTAACAATCATATTTCAACATGGACTATAAAACCAACAGAAACTCCCACCAAAACCAACCTAAGATGCGTGAAGATGACCACATGGCCCCTACTGGGTAACAAACGATGCACCAATGAAGAGCAAGACCCCAGACCATAACATTGCTATTTGTCCAGACTGTCACACGATAGATGATGGCCAATAAACCTACCTAATGGAGATGAGAACATAGTGTCAAAAATTTCTTCAACACTGTGCTTGCAAACACGCTTATAATAATGGCCCCCTCACCTCATACAAGAAGTACTGTTGCCTAGCTATTGCCTTCTTCTTTCTCCACTAACTTTAGCAGCTACATGTTTTTTTAGTGAAGAGAACAACTACACTTCAGATGGACTGGTAACCCACAGAGTCAGCCATATAGTTTCATCCCCTCCACAGCAGTCTGGGACAAGGAAAGAGGCCACTGCTTTGGCAGCCACTCAACTTCACCTTGCAAGGTGATCTTCAAATTCTGAAAAGATCTGCATATTTTTAAGCTAAACACATACCTGCAAAAAAAAAAAAGTGAGTCACTTGCACAGGATAAAGTGTCTGAAGGATTCAAATCATCAGCAGCTTGCTTCCCCACATACCCTAACAGCTCAAGTCAGGTATCAAGTACAACATCAAAAGACTTTTTCCTGAACTAACAATGCAGCATTACTGAATAACCAAAGACTCAATAACCATGAAGTATTCTAAAATTTGTGGCTTCATATCTTTATAGTGCACATATACAAGCAAGAATTGTTTTCCATAGATTTATTGACTGCAGTTGCTTTGCTCTGGGGATCATTTTTTCCTGCTTATTCAAGGAGCTGTTCAGCAAGAAATTATCTGGTGAAAAAATTTACAGCATCAATAAACCTTCAGGAAATCAGCTTAATGCAGAAATACTACTACACCCATAAACACAGTACCAGTATGTTACTGGTGCTCTTAACACTCAAAATTTCAAGATATGAACGGTATCTGAAGAGACTACACAGCCAAGCATCAACAAAATATTAGCAGAGTGTTAAGTCTGGTTCCTAGTAGAAGGTCAAAATTGGAAAAAAATAACTGTATAAATAAGAACAGTAGAAGCACTATTTGTGTCAGATAAGCTAGTTAGACCATTCCCTGTTACCTTTGTATCCTCCTATTTCTGATGAACCGAGTTCATAAAAATCACACTGTTTCCAGCTGTCTCGTGCAAGTGTCAAACATGGAAGACTGGCAATAAATCAGGACCAGGAAATCATTTAAGAACTTTGCAACCAAAAAACCTGCATCAGATGACAGTTCAAGTCCACTGAGAAAATTCTCTACTCATTCATTAGGGTACAAGCTAATTTCAAAGAATCATGGAGCCATTTGGATTTTAAGGAACCTTTAAATACCATCTAATGTAGCTATCATTAGACCAGGTTGCTCAAAACACTGTTCAACCTGCCTTTAATACTCTCTGAGATGGAATTTCTACAACTTTTCTACAACATCCACATGAGGGCAACCAGCTCCAGTATTTCTCCACCCTCATTGTCAAAACCTTCTTCCTTCCATCCTCCTTATATTATTAAATCTACCCTCTTTCCATTTAAAACCACAAAGACCACAGAGCTGGATGCAGTACTATAGATGGGGTCTCAACAGAGTGCAGTAGAAGCAGCAGAATCACCTCTCTTGACCTGCTGGCCATCTTGCGACAGCCTCTTGCGACAGCTGAGGACATGGTTGTGAGTTGTAAACACACACTGCTGGCTCATGTGAATGTTCATTCACCAGTACACCCAAAGTTTTTCTTTGCAGGGCTGCATTCAGTCAATTCATCCGCCAGCCTCCATGGAAATGGGGGATCACACTGACCCAGAGGCAGGACTTTGCACCTGGTCAAACCATGACACCTTGTTAAACCCCATGAGGTTGACATGGCTCAATGCCATCTAGCGATGGATGACATCCCTTTCATCAACTGCACCACTCAGTGTGGTGTCATCCACAAACTTGCTGAGGTTCTGCTCAATTATTTTATGCCATTGGTTAAGGTATCAAAATGTCCCAGCAGAGACCCCTAAGAGACACCACTCCTTACTGGTTTTCACACGGATACTGAAATGTTGACTGCAACTCTTGAGACATGGCCAGCCAGCCTATGTCTTACCCATCAAACAGTACATTCATCAGATCCTATTCCCTCCAATTCAGCAACAAGAGCTCTTGTGGGTTGGTTTTATTTAGACAGTTGTTTTATTAATGTTAGTTAGGTTTGTTCCTTGTACTCCCCCATTTCTCCCCTCACAGTGGTTTGCTCCAAGTTGTTTACCCTGAGAGTTCCTGCTACTTGGATCCACAGTTACCTGTCAATGTTTCTTTTCTCCTTATTTGGTTCCATCAGTCAAGGTTTGTTCACTCCCTATTGGCTGTCAATCCTGTAACCACCCACAGCTTCTTCAAGAAAGTTCTGTATCAATCACCCTACCTTAGCCCTTCTATTTGTCCCCAGACTCTGTACCCACCTCTGTTATGTTACCATTGGTTGTTATAATTGATGTCATCCCTCTATCATTTGTCCCCATTGGGCAAAGCAGGTTTCCACCCCTGTCTGCCCACCCCCTATTTAATCTGCTGCCATCCTGTGTTTCATTGGCATTTGTCTCTGCATCCGCCCCAACAGCACCTTTGTTCCTGTCCCACCTGAGGGAATAAAGACTCTTTGGGCTCGCAAACAAGTGTCCTTCTCTCATCTCTTTATCTCCTCTCAGCATGCGAAGGCACCAAAGCTGTGTTACCCACGCCGCAGCACTCAGCACTACCAGGGTGGCAGACGCCGTTTCCCTGGAGTGCCCACACACGTGGCAGCCTCACACGGGCAGTGCTAGCCGGTGCATCTCGACTGCTTGAGGTCATGGCAGGTAGCCGCTGCAAAGAACACTGTGTGTGACCATGTCAAAGGCTTTGCGGAAGTCCAGGGAGATAAAGCTCTTCCCTTGTCCACTGATGCAGTCAGGACTCCATCATAGAAGGCTATGAGATTGTCACAGCCTTCTGTGATGGAGTCCTGACTGCATCAGTGGACAAGGGAAGGTCAGGCATGATTTGCCCTAGGTGAAGCCCTGCTGTCTGTCTCCAGGTACCTCCATGTCTTCCTTATGATTTGACATAGCTACCAGTAGGATCTGTTCTATGATCTGCTGAGCACAGAGGTGAGGCTGACCAGTCAGTAATTTCCAGGGCCCTTCTTTTTACCCTTTTAAAAAGGGTGTGTCCAGAAGAAAGCCAAAAGTGCCTGCGGGATTATTGATTTGAGGTACATGAATCTCAACCATCTCAACTGCTCTAAGGACATACAGAAATAACACCTAATATATAAACCAACCTTTGTGTGGGGAAGGGAACAATTTTCCAAAAACTGACTTAGTCCCACAATCAGTACATGTTTCTTAAGATGTACAGATTCAGAAGAGATTACTCCCATGGACATGGCAGTCAGGTACTTGAACCAAGCGAACAACACAATCACCAGTTTCTCCCCCACTAAGCTGTCATTCTCTTTAGATCTCCTCTCATGATAAAATCATTCTGAGGTGATTTTCTGAAGAACTGACATAAACTTAAGTTGCAGCTTGAAACATATGACCTCTGCAGCTAAAGTATAAAAACATACTTCTTAACTGCTATACTACAACACTCTTACAATACCCACCTAACAAAGAATACTTGAGACACAAAGCTTGATGCTTTAAGACACAGAGGTTAAAGACAAGCATTTAATCAGTATTCTCCCCTGTGTACAGTAAGATTCACATCTCCATTCACTGCAGTTATCTCTACAATATAACAAAAATAATTAATAGTTTATTAACAAGCTAAAAGGAAACTCCGTTTGTGCATTAAAATCCTGCAAGAGGAGGACACTAAGAAATTCTGAACATCATGTCCACTTTGTGGTGCCTGGTCCTTTGCTTAGTAATTAGTCACAGTTTCCTTGCTGCTCCCTGAAGGCTGCTTCATTGGGGGTGCTTCTGTGCAAGTGTAGTCTAGTGAAGGATGCTCGCAGCCTTCATATGCACATTTACTGCCATTCCAGAGAGAACAGTAACATTCATTTATAGACAAAGAGTGAGGTGAAACTCACCACAGAAAATAGTACCGAAGGGCCAAAATACAGCAGTGCCTTTTCATAAGGAGCCTCTCCGCAAAGAAGTTCAGTATCTACTTAGAAAGAAGGAAACTTTTTGCCTGTTCTTGTCATCTTTCAAAAGGAGGCTAACAGCAGTACCAAAAGCCCAAAAGGCATCCAAACACAGTTACTATAAAGCATATGCAAACAGCTAGAAAAGGAGAGAAAATAGATATTTCAATAACTCAAGGCTGACTTTTACTTAAAGTAAATCAACTGTAGAACAAAGAATAAAGCTGGCAAGCCACAAAGCATTTAAAAAAAGATAAAGTCTTTTAATCTTGTCCTGGAATTCAGTTTACATCAACCACTGTGTGAGAGCTGAAGCAAGAGATGCAAATACCAAGCACATCTACAAAGCACAAAAGGACAAAGGCCCGGTATGAGCATAAAAGATCACACAGATATCCTCTACACTGTTCTATTTCAATCTTTATAGGAATTTGAATTACTGTTTTTGAAGATTCAGTTGTCTTGAATTTCTGAGCCTCCTGAATCTAAGTTACTTTTCAAAAGCTACCTGAAAATTCAAACCATTTGTTCTTCTCTATTTGTAACTACATTATTAAACTGATTTTCTTGAAATTAATCTTCTCTTGAGAATTTAATTTAGTCACTAAAAGATAAAAACCTGTTTATATAAACTTTCTGGATGCAATGAATAAAGGGCTTTCGATGGATTACATTTGTTGTTACCAACATAAACCAGCCATCATTACCACAACAAAACTAAACAGGCATAGAAGCACAATATTAACTCTAAGCCTTAGCTTGTTGCTCCCTGCCTGTTTCTTTATGGTATCACTTACGAAATCTAGAATTAATTTCTATACTACAAAGGCTCTGGTAGCTGCTTGGTTGGGGTTTTCAGTTTTGATCAGGTTGCATAGGGGAAGAGAATGCTTCAGTGGTAAAAATATTGTTGGTGCCAGTTCCTGTAGTCTTTGACACAGATAGGAAAGAGCAATGAAGTCCAATGTCAGTGAAATCCCAGAAACAAAGACTTAAATGCACCTCAATTATTTATTTTTTTGTCTTTTACTTTCACAGTATATTCAATCTATAAAGCGAATGGTAATAAAGAGGCATTTCCTACTTAGGAACTGACCTTGCAAATATTTGTTTGAAACAGAATCAATTCTGAAAGCATGGTTAAAGGTGCATGATCAAGCCACCTCTAGGAAATAGTTTCAAATTAGAGAGAGCTCAAGCTCCCTCCAAAGACAGCTGATTTAATGAAATGGGAAAACCTGAACAAAATCAAAAGTGGTCTAAGAGAGAATCCAAAGAAGTAAGAGTTAAATAGTGCTCTGTCACTGTATATGAGCTCTCCACACCCCTCACCTCCCTGCAGCCCATTAAGTGCTTACAACTGCAACTTACACTAACAATCAGTAAGGAATGACTTGCCCCAACAAAATGAAAAAGTTAATTTATATTTGACTGGCCATGAAATAACTTTCTCTCTTCCTGTCTTTCTTGGTTTTGTTGCAATTAGTAAGCATTTGTCCCAGCCTTGTTTCAAAGAAAGCCATGTTAACAATCAACATTTTATGTTTTTTTCTCATACATGCAGAATATAAAGCCATCAGCAGCCTGAGACACCACACCAACTTGTCAAAAAATCACAGAAAATGTTTATTAATATTTCTGTCCCCTGGACAAACCAGGCTATGACAATAACACAGAAGTTACTTTGAAGGAAAAGAACAGAAGGTCAACAGAATTCCTCTTTTAACCCAGTGCTGCTTGTAGTAAATAATAATAGAGATTTCAATTCCACAATATCACAGTTTTCATCCCTTTCTGGATATATCCTGTCTCAAGCTGACAAGGTTTTTCTAAAGAGAGAAACATTTTGATGAACCTCAACTTGGTTTATCACAAGCAGCAGTATCATTATAATCAATAAGAAAAAGCTTCTGAAAAAATAAGAAAATTTGATATTTACATATCATCAAATGATGAATGTTTCTCTGAAAAAACAGATTCTAAGTTTTTGGAGTAACATTCAGTAAGTAAATTACATTAAGCTTTACAGAATAACAATTCTGTGCTAATTCTGTCATGGGGAATTCTTTGCAACTCCTTTTTTTTTGTGCTCTGGCTTTTAAAACCAAGATACACTACTACTTACTATGTCCAGTCTTGGTATTCATTTTCCAAGATGCCCAGGCATCTCCACAGCTCCTAGTCCCTGTCATCACCTACATCCCAATTAACCTTGTCCACACTCTATGCTCATTTTCAAAACCTTTTTCTTCTGCACTGTCTATCCTGAGGAAGGATATCAACTGGTACGTAATCCCCAGTTTTAGTTCTGGTGCAAATGTGAGAGACAGCTATTACAGCCAACAGGTAAAACTACAATTCAGCCAGCAATCAGGTGTGCAGAAAGCATCAGCTTTCTTGCTTTCAGTTTCCAGCCTTTCAGAAATCTGTTTTTTTTTTTTGATGATTTTGAATTTTAAAGGTTAATTTAAAGGGCATCCATAAGGAGAGTAAATCAGAACACTGGCACAGTATTCAGTGAATACCGAATACTCAGCCTTTGCCAAGTTTGAAATCGGAAAAACATACTGAGTTAACTAGAAATTTTTCAATTAAGAAATACTCTGACAAACTTACATTTAAAACTTTTGCTCCCTGTCCTGTCACTACAAGCCTTGGCAATAAATCTTTGTTCATCTTTTAAAACCTCCTTTTCAAAGGTCACAGTAAGGTCTTCCCGGAGGACTTCTCCAGACTGAACAACCCCAAATCTCAGGCTCTCCTCCAAGGAGAGGTGCTTCAGCCCTCTGACCATTTTTGTGGCCATCCTCTGGACCCATTTCAACAGGTCCATGCCTTTTGTGTACTGAGGTTCCCATAACTGGGTACAGTATTCCCACTGGGGTTTCATAAGAGCAGAGAAGAGGGGCAAAATCACTTCAGGATACAGTTAACTTCTTGAGCCAAAATGCATTTCTCTCTCTGTCCTGGACCCTGGAGATTTCCGAATGTATCTTCTAAAGTCCTCCCAAATTTAACACAGGAAAAATTCTTTAGTTTCTCCAGCAATACCAGCAGACAGAAAAACTCTTCTGAAAACAACCATATGCCCTAAGATAGAGGTGAAAACCTTCCAGGGTTAAATATGCTTCTTTCTCAGTGTAAGAACACCCACACTTCCCTATTGAGTATCGCAAATATGGCAACTTTTCAGTATGGTTGCTTCAGTCATTATTGCACAATGTTGTCTTTTCTCTTTTAAAAACAAAGAAATTGGTCTGTCTACATTCCATAGGCTACCAGGTCTCAGCAAGATCATTAAATGTTAATATAAGCACTCCTCTGGTACATATTCAACATTCAGATTAGAAATTTGTCAGCCATGGAATGAGTTAAATCTGTAAATGGGAGCAAATATTTACATTTATTTTATCTTTGTTAGATGTTAATAATTCTAGTAAAGAAACTCTGGAAGCTTTGATGCTTCAGAACAAATGGATAATCTTGTTGCAGTAGAGGTCAATAGCAATTCCATCTGGAGAGAGCACAGAAGATAACACTTCGTTTCTCCTTTTGGCACAGCCAAACAACAACAACAACAAAAGCTCACAACAAACAATAGTTCTGGAACCCTGGATCTGCAGGTTGCATGTGGATGGTGTTGACAAGTGAAGAGTGATACATCCATCCCCCATAAATTTGCCCTATTCTCAGTCCTCTACTTTGCATAACTAATTTAAACTCCATTCAGTTTTTCATTTCTGATAATCCTTGCATTTTCTAAAACTCATCAAAGGTTCTCAGTAGAAAAGAATCTTTTCTTCTTGGAAAGAGCATATTAAAAAAATTAGCTCTAACTAACATGCTATTTTGAAATCACTACAGGCAATATCTATCAGAAAGGTAATCTACCTTTCTGTCAATTATCTATTCAAGCAACACAAGCTGGACTGCAACCATCCATCTGCGTTAAATATTTGGAATCAAATGGCCTAATGTAGCCAACATCAAAACTAACACGATGGGTAATAGCAAGGGTAAAGTTTAGCTCCCTTTGGCTCTATAAAATATGCAGCATAGAGGCAGGTTCTCATTAATTCACACCATACAGAATACACATACAGAAATATTCTTCTACCTGGAGGTCCACTGAGACAGCCACACAGCCCCATTTTTTCGACAGTACATTCTACTTGTCAGTGTATTAAAATGTAAGATTACTGAGAAGTTCTCAGAAGGGCATTTCTATTCCAAACCCTTTAATAACAAAGGGCAAAAAATGCAGAAAAAATGACATGCCATAGTAATACGCTAAGAAAAATCATGATGATCAATAAAAAAATTGTATGCACAACCTTGATTACGATCTCTGATCCAAGGAAGTCTTTGAATATCAGAAACCAGCAGGTAAAAATACATAAATTTAAATTAAGATACTGAATTTAAACTCAATCAAAGCTATTTTCAAATGCACTAGAAATTGAAACCTAAGTTGTCTAGAACAAAAACCAAAACGTAATAGAATACTTAAATACTTCACAGAGTGAACATTAGTCCTGAACTTTCAGGATCAGTGACGTCTCTGAAGGAAGTTCTTGGCCAATCAAATGAAGTCAGAGATGTTTAGGGCGTTCTTTCTGAAGCTGATACTTTTTGTTCTTCTCCCATTAAAAAGAGTTTAATAGCTTGCTCATTCAAAGTTAGGGAAGTTATTACAAATTATAGGAGAAAGCAGTCTAATTTTTACATATCGGAAAAAGAAGGCAAAGTGCAAGTGAATACTAAATCACTAGTTCTACAAATACTACAGATCAAGAAAAAAATTCTTAAATTTGCATGTCCCTCAAATAATTTTGTTTCAATTTTCCTGATTTCTTAAAGCCACTTTATTTTCAGCATATTGACAAAACACCTCTGCCTTTTAAGACTGTTTTAACAAGCTTGTTGTCTAAATTTAATTTATGTTTCTATTAAATAGAAGCCCATCATCAATTAAGAAATAAAAATTAATCTTATCAAGGAAAACAAAGTAAACCATACAAATTTTCAAAAGCCTAAAACACAGAACATAAGAAGCCAATAAAATGTGCAGTTATATAAATTCCTTAAATGTGGCTCTACATTACCTCCTTTCCTCACAAAATTTAGCAAATAAGACTTCAAATGTTATGTTCAATAGGAAATACAATTATTGACTACTAAGATTCAAGTTTTCTCTAGATGAATGCTCCAAATTAAACTGAAAACCATGAATCAAATAAGGATCCTAACTGGCAATTTAAATTAATTAAAACCAACCTAACTCAATTTCCATATGAAGGTATTTTTGTGGCAGCCCATGGGTTTTGCTTCAGGCTTTTTCCTCCCATGTTAAAGGTAAACAGAAAGCATGCACAACCTTTATGAATGCAAAATGTAAGGCACACTAGCATAAACATATGCTAAAACAAACAACAAAGTAAGGGACATCATATCTTGACTTACAACAGCATTTGTTTTCAAGGTATGAAGCTGAAAAACCTAAGTACCTAGATTGTTTCTCTGAAATGTAAAGCAACTTGCTAATTTGTTACTGGGGTTGGGTAGCTGCTGGAAGCACTACTACAGATAAACAAAAGACCTTTGAATGGAACAATTATGAAACCACAATATAAATTATTTTTAAATAACTACAGGATGATTATTAAAAATGTTTCTGTAAAATGTTTGAACTGTTAACTGTATCAAATATTTAACCCATAGATGCTTGACAATTAACAGCCTGCTTGACAATTGCCTTCCAATTAACAGCCTCCTCTCATAGGGCTTGTCTATCCAACAGTATCTACATTCATGGCCAGGCACCACACCTGTGCTGAGCCTTTCTTTGCTACTTCCCGACTCCTACAGCCATTAGCAAAAGCAGCCTGGGTCATATACAATGACGAGAGAGATCCATGACCAAGAATGCACAGAAAGTCCAGGATCTTGCAGCTAGCTTTCCTGATCAGTCTCCAACAGACCTACTTAGTGACTTCTGACACAAGAGTAGAAATATTCCTTCCTCTGCATGCATCCATAGTCTACTTAGACATCCTTTAACTCCATGCTCAGAAGTCACTAACTGACTAAGAGAGGCATTACCTGAAAAGCTGGCATAACACTAGGAGGCTCAATTGTGAATGGAACACATTGACCAAAGTCACCCCAGCACAACTCTCTGCTATGAACAGAAGTACATCCCCTTGCCCCCCCCCCACTATAAACAGAGGTGTAGCATGAGAAGAATAACTTAAACTATTGCTCATTTTTTAAGCATCAAAAGCATGATGGATATAAAGAAATCTTTTCTTTCTAAGGATTGCATCTACTTTAAGTCTATAACTTAGAGAAATTGATTAAGAAAAGTTTCCCAATGCAGAACTGTCATTTGTTTTAATTAAAACAGTCTTGTCACTTCACTATACTTAGAAAGAATAAAGGAACAGAAAAATCAAGAAGCCGCAAATGCTTCATTCACAAAAACATGCAATGCACGGTTTGCTTGTGAATCCTTCCCAGTGCTGTTCCACCTGGCATTACAGGGTAACTAAAACCCAGTAAAACTAGGAGTACTATGGTTTGTACTGGACAGGCTTATCAGGCTGAGAGCAAAGTGCCTTCAGCTACCACACAAATGAACTAAAATCCTAAATGAACCAGAGGGAGCTCATGTTTTTCTTTCTTTCAGTGTGTGTGTGTAACTATACCTGCCTATTTGTTTGTAAAATTTGTAAAATCTGTGAGTTGCCTCAACACAATGGCACACAAATTTCAACTTTATTACTTTAGCATCAGCTTTAAAAGGCCAAGGTACTACACATAAACATGAACATAATTTAAAAAGAAGTCATATACACTACTTTGTTCAAAAGCAAACCTAGGTTAAAGATAATTTTTATCTATGAGACTGAGGCAGTTTTTTCCAGCAAAATATTCTTTTGCCAATATAAACTACGTCAGAGCTGTAACCTTAGTTTCCTAAACACATCAGTAAACTTATTCTAGCTAAATGTCATGCAACACCCCCACAACTCACTACAAAACAAAGTGTTATTTACAGTCCTACTCCAGCTTTCTCTCCACAACCTACACACTGTAGGCCACTTATGAGTACAAAAGGTTCACCTACACTTTTCCAAAATGGAAGAAGCTAGCAAACAAAACTAGAACTTGATGCAGAACTACCTATCATTATACAGTAAACATCTCCTGAATAGGCTTCTCTCAAAACCACCCTCCTGCAAAGTAATTCACAAACGGAGACTTCCTTTTAATCACCTGCTCGAATCACTGGGTCACTGCACAATGCCTGCAGCAAGAAGAAGTGAAAAGAATGAAGAACAATCAGAACTGTGCACGCACTCAGATGGTAGGAGATGCAGCCCAGGAAGGCTAAACTATGCTATCAGTCTCACTAGAATCAGTGGAGAGCACTCGCAGGCAAACTGAAGTTGCCAAAGTCACAGCTCTGTTTCTTCAGCTCCAACAAACTCTGGGTGTACGTGTCTGTTTCTGTGATTGTGTGTTTATAGGGAAGCATTAAAATATATTCAAATGAGCATTAAAAAAAAAAAACCTAATACATTCTGTTATATGTAACAGGTATAATTCGCGCCTTTTTTTTTGCATGATATATATAATATTAAATAGTTGTTAGAATGTACCTTTGGCATTAGAAGTCCCCCTTCTCAGGCAAAACCAGGTGTGTGTTGAAACCCGATTTACAAGCAAAGGGATGTGGCTCGCCAGGAGATGGGCCTTATCTGAGGCGATATGGAGACACCCAGGCGCTGATCATCCCGTGAACGACCGGAGATGGTCATGAGGAACATCCCCCGGGATCCCGGGCTCGGCACTGTCCTTTTCCTTGTGGCTGGCTAAGTCAGATTTCTATTGCTAAAATAAATCCTTTTTATTTTTTTAATTCGGCTGGATCATTTTTCATTTATAACACATTCTCAACACAAGCTTTACTGTTAGTTAACAGTAAACATTCAAGTTTGATTTTAACACTGTGTACATGTAATGGAAACAAATTAGGTCACATTATTAATTACACAGCAATTTGTATACAAACAGCATATAGCTGCAGGAACTATAAACAGCAGCCAAATCCACAAAACCTCTACTACTCAGTGTTATGAACAGTTTCCACGTGCTCCCCAGAGATGCGGGCAGGGCCTTCCTAGTTCCCATGGCAACACTAAAAAAAACTACTAACTCTAGCTAAGTATCGATATTGAAATGCTAATTAGCTAATTGCTCTGTTTGTTTTCTCTAAACTACCTGGAGATAACTGGCCTCCCACCCCTCCACGCTGCCATTCTGGGACTGACATGCAAATAAAAACCCCTTAGGATCATGGGAGTATTTTTAGGAGATAAAAAGGAATATAAATCAAAAACTGAACACAATAGAGGAGTCTAGACAAATGCCCTAGCTGAGGAAGAGGGAAACACATCCCCTGATTGACTTTTAACCGTCGCCATCACCTAAGAAGGAACAGACTATATTAGGCTCTGAGAAGCAGGGCGATAAAGAGACAGAGAGCCAGCTGTTGTTCTGGACTTCAGCAACAGATTCTGCACGCCATGCCTCCTCGTCCTCGGGCCACCGGTGCGCCTCAAGGAAAGAAGAAATTACAGCTGCTGCTTGGACTCCAGTGACAGACTCTGCGCGCCTCCTTCCTTTCGACTGCCTGGGAAAGCTATGACCGTGGGGGCAAGCTCTGCGTCGAGCCCCCTGCCCAGCTGATCTTTTTAATAAAGAGCTGAACATTAATAAAGGCATTAGCCCTGTTCATTTCACTCAGGGTCTTTCAAATCAAAATGAAATTACGCTTTTAAATTTAAAAAGGAACAAAGAAACCAAACAGTAGCATTTACTTGGGCTCTGGCCAGGAATGCCAAATTCTATTGCCTGCAGTATGTTTTCACTGCAAAGTGATAAATCCTGCCTTGGAAGAGGTTATAGCATGAGCAGCAATCTATAATACAACTCTAATAATTGGAACAGCCTTTAACACATTTCATAAAACTGTTAATTCTATTTTAAGATTTGAAGTTGGTCACCAAACTCTCTTCCTCTCTTCCTTTTCTTGAACAACCTTTAAAAAAAAAAAACAAAAACAAAACAAAAAGCAAAACCATTGAACAACCCAAAACCTCACAAACCAACACACAAGACTTTGACAAAGGAGGTACCAGTGCTTGCAACAAGCAGAAGATAGTCAGTGTGAATGGATATTATGCCTTCCACTTACTTCCTCGCACAGCAGCATCAGTCAAGACAATATATCAATTTTTACCAGCCAAGTTACTTTCAAACTCACACCATCTCCAAACAGAAAGGGACACTTACAGATAAGTGAAGAAGTGAGGAGTAGCAGTAGAAAGAATAAAGAACCCTGAGTGACAAGAACAAGAGGCATTTAAGCAGCAACACTACAGGCTGAAGGGGCCCCTGTCTCAAGTGTACATGCAACACATGCAGTCTGAAAACACGCAGGAGGAGGAACAAGAGCTCTGCATCCAGTCACCACACAACGTGACTGGAATAACTGAGATCTGGCAGGAATGACAGAGCTATGATGGACAAACAGATACTATTCAGGAAATACAGAGAGGGAAGATGAAGAAGGTAAAGGGTGCCTTTAGGTAAAAGATCAGTTTGGATTTATGAAGCTCTTTTAGTGGACAACAGATGGGTGAGGGTTTGTGGATCCACATCAGAAAAGATTTCAGGAAATGCGGCATCATGACAAAAGACTTTTTTATAGACCTCCCACATAGACAGAGCACCCTAAACAACTTGAGGATTGCTTTTGATCACAACCTTGGTTCTTGTGAATGATTTTAATCTCCTTGACATCTCCTTGAAAAAACAACAGAGCAAGTGGAGACACACACTAAAAAGAATAGAATAGAATAGAATAGAATAGAATAGAATAGAATAGAACAGAACAGAATAGAATTTCTATAAAGAGTATCTCCTTAATATAGGTACTGGACAGGCTAACCTGGGCTGGTGTATAGCTAAGCAGATATGTGATTCACTGGCTGGGAAGTAGCAATTAAGGATACAAAAATCACTGGCAGCCTCAGCGGTAATGACCATGACATAGGGGAATTCTAAACCCTGGGGGCAGAAAGGCAGGTGACCAATAGAGTACAGACCATGGACTTTTGGAAAGCAAATTTGAGGATTGATAGGTATGATCCCACTGAAAGCTGTAATGGTGGTAAAGGATCAGAAGAAAACAAGCAAGTCAAAGGACATTCTCCATGCACAGGAACAGTTCAGTCCAATAATGTGAATATCATCCCAGCCAAAGAACTCATGGTGGAACTCCATTGCTAAAAGGCAGTATAGAGGAGGTGAAAGCAAGGGTAGGCTACAAAGGAAGCATTTAGATACATTGTCTAGGCATGCAGGGATAGCATTAGGAAAGGCAAAGCTCACCTGCAGTAAGACCTGCAGGCATCAGAAGGATACACAACAAGTTTCTCCTGCCCCATGAACAGTAAAAGGCTGACCTCTGAAAACACAGGATAGTTACTGAATGGAGCAGGTGATTTATAGTACCTAGGAACAGATAAGAGAGAGGTACACAATGTCTTCTTTTGCCTTTGTTTTTTACCTGCAAAGTACTCCTGTTCTTATAGACAGGGTTAAAGGAGGTTCAAAGAATGGACATTAGTTGATGATGATTTAGTCAGAAACTGTATAACAGAACTTGATCCATATAAATCCACAGGATAAGACTTGCTGAACCCAACGGTACTGAGAGATGGGCAATGCAATGACAAGGTCCTCTCTCTCACACATCTGAAGTCATGTAAAAAAGCATGGAAACTGGGGAGGCCCCTAATGACTGAGAAAAGGCAAATGTTACACCAGTCAGGGGAGAAGGTCAAAAGATCATTGGGGAACTGCAGAGTGGTCAGATTCACCTTGATCCCTGAGAAAATCATGAAACAAGTAAATTCTCTGAGCATTTTTCAACACACAAGCTGTGAACAGTCAGCATTTGCTCCTGTAGTCCTCACTCTTATCACTAGTCTAAAGTTAATACGCAATCTCATGCATAGCAGTACCTGCAGCTGAAAGCAATTAAATAACCAACATATGGAGGGACAAGAGAGGATGAACAGGAGTCAAAAGTACACACCTCCAATTGGAAACCTTCTCTTAAGAGCTATGAAAGTATTAAACCAGATACTACAGCTTACATTCACTTTGAACGCCTTTTTTAAGCAAACAAATAAAACAACAATGAAATAAATGAGACAGATTTCCAGAAAAAAGTTTTAGAGAAACAATCACATTTTTTAGAGTAAGAACAATAGGAAAACCTCCACTGAATGCTCACAAAAGTCTCAAGTTTTTAGGAAAGAAATTGCTCTTTTAAATCCCAAACTGTCAGTATTATTGCAAGCCAATCTTTGCCACTGAAATCCACCAATATACAAACCCCAACACACCTTCTTAAACAGAAAGAATGGGGTGTTTTTTCCAAAAAGAGGAATATTTGCAGGTGTTCTTGAAAATTACTATCTCTGGCAGCTGTAGGTAGCTCTGAAGAACTCGGCTGGAACAGAGATACCCTCAGCATCACCATCCTCCCAATTTTCAAAGCATGACATGACAGCACTCCTTGTGTTCTGACACAGACCACCCCTCAGACAGAAGAGGCTTACATTCTACAAATGCCAGCTGCTCCCTCATTACAACATTATTGTCCAGCAACATTCACTAAAAGCTTTTGAGCAATTTCCAGCTTCACACAGATCCTCTCTCAATCTACATCTACAGTGTTCTGCTTTTGTATCATACCAGGCTTAAAATTACTTACTGAAACCCCATGCTTATGTAACAGGATCTGTGGTACAATATCCTTTCTAAAGTCTCTTCCCTCCACAAAGCTTCTTTGTGGCTTGACTTTGAGAAAGAAAAACTGAGAATAAATGAAAACAACCATCTCTTCTCAAAAATATTGTAAGCAAATGGTTGTTTATTTTTCATTTGTTTGTTGGGGTTTTTTTGCCCCCACTGTTCAAAGGTTGAATGTAAATGTGAGAGGAAATAAAAAAGATCAGAAAAAGTGCAGAGGCTATACAGTAAAAGTAAAGTTTAGTATTTTGTCTTTCTCACACAGACTTCATGGGACAATGAAGCACACAAAAATTATTTTTCTAGTAACTGTGACATGTAAAGAGATCTTCTGGTATACTTAAGAGCTATCAAGAAAACCCTGTAACCCTATGTAGGGCATGAGAAAACTATGCTGTGATAAACCAGGGTAGCTCACCTCCCCTGATCAAGTATGCAGAGTCAGGAGCATGTCTTACATTGTTGTTACAGTAGGCTGGGACAGTTTGCTTCCCAGCATCCCCAGACCAAGTATACAGAGCCTCAAGCATGTCTTATTTCCTCACAGTAACCCACTATAGTTCACCCACCCCATCTGCACATACCCTTGCACCATTTCATATGATGGAGGCCAGCTGCTGATCTCAGAATCAGACAAAAGCATATGCACATCTTGTATCAAGCCCCTCAAGATCTGAAGCCAACTTTGCAATTTTTTTTGTTGCTCTCAATCAGCAGATGTAGCTAGACAGTTATGATTAAGCAATTGCATTGTTAACATTATATGTTTGGCTAGTGCTTGTTTTAGGCAAAAGGGAAGACAATCCCAAGATGAATGACCTGTCTGGATGAGAGCACCAGGAGTAAGGTCAGAACTGAGCAGTAACTGGGGGAGAGGTAACTCCAGCAGTGGACCATCAACTCAGTGACCACCTACTCCAAACAGACCCTGGAGTCAGACAGAGGGAAGAACTGCACCTGCAGACTAAATAGCATGGCAAATAGGGGGTTGAGTGCTAATTAATGGAAGTCACATAATCTGTAAGCAATGAATGCTGATGCTTTGTTTGTTAAAATGTACAAATGCTGTAAAGTTTTGATGACTGGGGAGCCAGTCTTTTGTAGGCTACCACCCTGCTCCTTTCTTTGCATAATCCAGAATAAGAGGTAGAAATACCTCACCTGGGGTGTGTGAGTTGGCGCTGCACACTGGGAAAGGAGTCCACGGTTGGCACAAGTTTTTGGTAACCCAAGTGGGACAGACAGGGTGCCTTGCCCAGGTTGACTGGCCACTCCAAGCAAACAGGCTCAGTTGAACAAATTCCAGTACACACCAATCTTCTGACTGGGACTTCAGAAAACCAACCCAAAAATTAGGACAACTGGCACAACACTTTAGATAGGTATGTCATCAGTAAAAGGGGGTGATTGGGAACTGGTAAAGAGACAGGAGAATTTTGGGTTGGGGCTCTGCACAAGCTGCAGGAGAAAATATTTTGTTTCTGCACTTCGGTGACATGTGTCATGAATTTTTCGTATTTTGCACATACATTTTCACACTTTTTGGTAGTGTGAAAATTTGTTTTAAAGTGTGTGCATTTGGACAGTTTATGAAACATTGGGAATTTTAGTCCTGAAATGTTTTCCTCTGCTTCTACAAACAAATTGCTCTAATTTGCTCTGCCCTTGGATGCATCTTAAAGAATATGAGTAAATTTCAGAGTGAGCCCATGACTCAAGAGAAATTGAAAAGATACTGAAATCACTGCTGGCCTTAATGGGAAGTAGATTATGGTGAAAAATGGCCAGAAAATGGGTCTCTGAAATGCAATGATTTTATAGCTGATGTTATTTTGTAGGAGGCAAACTTTATTAGATTAGGCCTATTATGTAGTTTTGGTTTTTGCTTTAACAAATAATTGGGTTGTAAGAAAACCACATCCACACCTGCTTTTCTTGAGCAAAATTTCAAAACTAAGTATCTTCATCAGGCTGATAAACTTTCTTAGCTCTTATGTCTTATCCTTTTAAACCAAGTGCAAATAATCCTTTCATCTTTATAAAGAGAAGAAAGGAGGTCCAACATGAAGGCCCTGATGGTATCATACATAGCACCAAAGAAAAAAACGGGAAGTACATAGATATATTAATCAAAGCCATAAACTGGATGTCCAAACACAAAACTAAACCCCTGGGTATTGCAGTTTCAGTAGACAACGTATAATGAACCATTCTTACTATCCTGGCTTACTCAGAAAAGCTGAATGAAACTCAGCTAACATTCAAACCTTAAAATGACAACACTCCCACACATCCCACATTTTAAACCAAATAGAAAAGGAATGACAAAATTATATACAGGTACAGAAAGGTCTTTCCCAGCAATATACAGAACTTCTGTTAGGCTTTGACTATTACAGTGTAAAAATCACATTTTTCAATAATTAACTGTATTCAGGAAATCTCACACACACAGAAATATTGTTGCATGCAGGACATGCTGACCTTCAATATGATTTCTAATTATAACATTTGATGCACAATTATAAAATCACAATCTGAGTAGAACATTTTACTGGGCTTCATAAAGACGGGAAATGTAACAATTAACCTAACTTTTAGCTAGTAAAAAACACTCTATAAGGAAGCAAAATTATATTTCAAAATGATTCCAAATTATTTGGAAAGGCAAAGAATCACTTAGAAAAATTAGCTAATATGGTGACTGCAACCAGTATATACAACATTCAGTGACAACACTGTGGATAGTGCTTGGCTGTTTTTAGGTGAGGCATTTGGTTTAGACAGGAATTTCACAACCTGAACGCCACCATTCAGAATTGTTTTTCAAGGTTTTCACTTTTTCCAAGTTTCCCTTAGCAAAAGACAATCCAAAGACATCTTCACTGTATAGCTTACTATTATTCTACTCAGCAGGAACAGCAAGACTGAAAGCTACACACACACACACACACAGAGTACAGCCCAGCTCCCAAATAAGCGAGGAATCATGACAATATATCTTAAAAAATGAGGACAGAAACACAACTGAATGCAGTATACAGACAAACAAAGAGCAGTCAGACAGATTATGTCCAGATGTAGAAATCCACTGAAAAAGCTACACCAGCACCTTGCAGTAATTTTGTCTCTCAGTACTAGTCTAAAAGACCATCTAGCATGTGACAGAAGCCTGAAGAAACATCTGTAACAATCATTTGGTTACCAGGTTTATTTCTAAGATACTCTCTTGAGGATTCAGTACTGGAAATTCCTTTCTATGTTAATACATTAAACAGATAAAACAAGCTAAGAGAATACAGCACCATTACTAAATCATACCCTAATTCCTTCTACTTTCTACAAGCAGAACAGAATATTCACACTTCTTTCTGATCGGCTGAGAGAATTGGGATTGCGCAGCCGGGAAAAGGGAAGGCTTATGGGTGACCTGTTTGCAGTATTTAGCACCTGAAAGGAGTCTTCAAGACAGATGGAAAGAGATTATTTACAAAGGCATGTAATCAAAGGGCAACACCTTGAAATTGAAAGGCAGCAGGTTTAGATGACATATTAGGAAGAAACTCTTTACTGTGAGGGTGATGAGGCACAGTTGCCCGGAAAAGTTGTGGATGCCCCATCCCTGTTCCAAGGCCAAGCTGGATGGAGCTCTGAGCAACATGGTCTAGTGGAAGCAACCTGATCTAGCGGAAGCAACCTGGTCTAGTGGTCTACTCACATTACATGATCTTATGATCCCTTCCCACCCAAGCCATTCTACAATTCTCTCATGCTACATCAGGAATAAACTAATTCAAACTCTCTTTTCTCATCCCAACAGCATTCAAGTAAGTATATACATAGCCTCCATTTAGAAAGCTATGCCATGCCAAGTTTATTTAGTCTCCTTACATGAAAAATGTCCTCCTGCAATTGACATTGAAGGGTCTAAAGGTTCACAGCCCTCACAATGCACCCCGCTGTGTATACAAGCAGCAGCCTCTCTGCTGGCAGGCACCTGTTGCTAGGCTGATAACATCAGTAAATGGGCCTGCAGTGACACCCACACTTGACACACAACTCAGGCAGCACTCAAGCACACTGTAGTTCCTTTATAATTCCTTTTTCAAACCTAGAAAATGTCAATGAGATCTGTACAATAGGGTCAGGGTCCCTTTTGTCTGAGTTAAGCACAAAGCTACACATTTCACTAGCTCTGTAGGCAGAGAAACAGCAAGGAAGTTTGACTCCCTGTCTTTCCAACAGTTAAATGTATTTCAACTATTAAAACTCACTGATCATACCTCAAGACAGAACATTCAAGCAATTTTAAAAAACTAGGCCAAATTTGCTATGGAATTAGAGAAAAAATAGTGAAAAACACTATTAGGTTTTATGTGGGTATCTCTACCAGCTGCTGAGTGGGTTTACATTTACATTACATATACTTTACATATAAACAGAAAAACTTAATTCTCCTTGCTCAAATGATACATGAAAGAAACACACAAAGAGATCACCAGAAAAGATCTGAGGAAGTTGATGAAAGTATTAAAAAATAAGACTCCATACTTATGTCATCACATACTTAAAGTTAACGAAAAAACACTCTAAACTCACCCAATTGCTTTCTAAATTTGTCAATTTTAAATGTTACACATAACAGTTCATGATTACAGTTCACAGAAATAGTGCAAATAAATACAACTTGTAAAGGTCATAGAAGCAATATCTGCATTCTGTCTATATACTACAATAAAGGATACACATGCTTAAAAACAAATTGGAGAGAGTATAAAAATCTTAAAAGTAGTGCAATTTGAGCAAAAAAGTTACCCTTTCTCAGGCTCTTTTCATGAAGAAGTGATGTATGAATTCAGTAAGGGGTGCATCTATCTACGATAGCATCTATCTAAAATCAGTTTCCTGATCTGAAGATTTAAAAAAAAATCCAAGTGGACACTGTCCTGGCCAACCTGTTCTAAATGACCCCACTTCAGCAAAGAGGTTGGACTAGATGATCTCAAAACATGCCTTCGAACATCAGTGCTTTTCTGATCTGCGTACAATGACAGAGCTTACTTTTGGCTAAGGAAGCCATCTACTCCAGAAAAAGCTACACCATCCCAAGCAAACATGGCATTTTAAAGCTTGCCACACCCCTTTAAGGACAACACTGTATGAAATGCCATTATTAAAAATAATAACAAATTTTCCAAAAAGAGCATAAAAAGCTATTATAATAATAGTTTATGGTATTCAACATACTATCTGATTCAATTCATGATCACTGTCTCATTCTCCTGCTCTATATCCAAATACAGAGTCCATACCTGCATTTTAGGCAACTTCTTTATATTTGTAGGCAGACTATTACCACAAATCCCTGCTCTACAGTTGTCTTTCCTCCATGCCAAACAAGCCCCAATCCTCAGCCTCTCTTCTGAGTGCATGCACCCCAGATTCTGTGGTGCTTCATAGTCCTCTGCTGAGCTCAGTCCAGTTCTCCATCATTTTTACTCATACTGGGGCATCAAAACTGGACACAGTATTCCAGATGCAATTTAACAAGTGACAAGTAAAGAGGAATCACTTGGTCTGATTTCCTTGTTATGCTCTGGTTAATACAGCCCAGGATGCTACTGGCTTTTATCAGTTCCAGAGCACACTCTTTGTTCCTGCATGGCCACTGTCACCCAGGATCTCTAAGAGCTTTTCAGCAGAGCAGTTCCCCAGCCAGTCAGCTCCTGTCTGAGGGACACAGCATCTCCTACTGCCTACGTCTCTGTTCAATTACACAGCATGCCTGTTGGTACACTCTTCTAGCCTGTCTAGATTGTTCTGGATAGCAGCCCTTACTTCAAGTGTATAAATTCCAAACCCAGATTGGAATCATTCACAGATTTTAGTGATGTGCATGATCAGCAGCTGAACAAGGAAATGTGAAGACATTAAACAGATTTCGGGACAGACACCCATGATACTATTATCCGGAAGCCAGTAGTATTACCCACTAACTACTACCTCCAGAACTCAAACATCTATCAGTTTTTCACATATAGAATCACAGATCAAGGAACTGCAGAATATGCTGATTTGGGAGGAATCAAATCAGATCACTGAGTCCAACTCCTGGCCCTACACAGGACATCCCCAAGAGTCACTCCGCATGCCCAAGAGCATTGTCCAAATGTTTCTTGAACTTTCTCAGGCTTGGTGCTATGACCGCTTCCTGGTGAGCCTGTTGCAGTGCCCAACCACCCTTGCGGTGAAAAAACTTCTCCCAATATGCAACCTAAACCTCCCCTGACACAAGTTCAGGCCATTTCCTTGGGTTCTGTCACAGGTCAATACAGAGAGATTATCAGTGCCTGCCCCTCCTCTTCCCCTAATGAAGAAGTTGTAACTGCAATGAGGTCTCCCCTCAGTCTGAACAGACCAACGACCTCAACCATTCTTCATACAGCTTCCTTCAAGGACCTTCACTGTCTTTGTTGCCCTCATCTAGTAGTTTTTCATCCATCCAGATTTTACCGTTCCAACCTGGATGCAATGATGCTATGGGAGACCACAGCAAAAGCCTTGCTAAGAATCAAGACAGATGACAGCCTCTACTCTCCCGTCATTCATAGATCTTGTCATTTCATCACAGAAGATAATCAGGTTGATGAAACCTCCTACTTAATGTACCCAGAAATGGCTCCCAAGAGACTTTATCCCACTTAGAACAATATAGTCTACGTCTTTCAAAATGGGGAGTATTGTGCTGTTCTGTTTCTTTTCCTAACTAATTAAAGAACCATATCACAGGAAGAGAATGTACTCATTCTCCAGCCAAGGTGAAAGGAAGGCTGTAAATGTTTTATGAGACTTGTCTGATCACATAAGCAAATTTGTAATAAACTTGTAGCAAAAAAATTTTGCTAAGGAGATTCCCCACCACTGCCTTATAACTTCTAAATCACTTCCTCAGACAATGTCACAGAATCCATGTTTGTTGGTATTGCAGGGTTTGTATCTTCTCTTGGTGTGTCTTGCAGACCTATAATATGATCTTGCTCTGCTTTAGTTTTACCATCTGCATTTAGAAGAGTGAATGCTTGCTTTTGGCCAGCAGACATTGCAAGTGAGGGAATTTACTCACAGCACTGGACAGCAGGGTTCAACTGTTAATCTCCTGCACTGCCCGCATCTAGAATGTAGGCTTAAAGTAACACAAGCTGCTTTATAGAGCACTTTGGGAATATTTAAAACTGTCTAATGAAGTACCAGAGCTTCTGTGATGTGAATTTCTGTGCTTGTGTCTTAATGCTAAACTGGCAGCCCCTTGGTTGTTTGGAGAGTCTCTTGCACTTTGATAAAAATTTAGAGCACTAGAAAAGGCTTTTCCCTGACACAGGCTAGTATCAGAAGCACCTCTACAGCAATGCAACCCATACTGGTGTTTTTCACATTCAACAAAAATTCATGAGTGCTTCAGACATTAGACTAACATTTTCTAATAAAATGCACAGACTCCTGCACTGAAAGAAGTGGGGTCTGTGTAGTAAAGAGTAATAAAATGCTGTACAAACAACTTTAAATCCTTTTAAATATAAAAGGATACACACAGCACTAAAAGCTGCTATTCCATGGCAGTAGTCAAGTCACTGCACAGCAGCTGCGGTGTACAACCCTACAGGGCTGCTGGCAACTCCACAGCTTGATAAATCCATCAGTGAATCTACCATGCAAAGGAAGACACTGGCCATTAGAAACATAAACTGCTACTGAAAAATCAAAGAACTGTGTACGTAACATGTCTGTGGTAGTAAAAATGCAGGGAGCAGTCTAAAGTGAGCTCAGTCAAGCTTTTGTCACTGCACTCAGCTGGAGCTCTAGTTTATCCAAAAGCCAACTAATATTCCTTAACTGTTGATGCAGAATTTCAGTGGCATGTTGTTAAAGAGCTCAAAGAAAATACCAGTACAACAGAATTATGAACCATTTCAGTCTGCTCAATTTCTACTGTAGTATGTGAGCAGTTTGATATAAACCTTCAAAAAGTTGTTGCAAAACACTAACATCTGGTTTCTAAAAAGATTAAAATGCTTTAGATTACTTCTAACATAAATTCTACCCTTACCAACATTTGATTACATAGGTTAGACAGTATCAGAAAGTTGGAGCAAAGAAGCAAAAGTCCAACAACCATACACACAAAAAAATCCCATTCTCTCCTTATGTTTTCTGAACAACTTTCACAGTCAGAGTAGCTGCAATGGACAGTTACCAAACACAGGACATGCAGCTGATATTTTTTTGACAGCAATCCACAAAACAGCCAGGTCAGAAGAGACCGCTGGATTTCCACAGCACACAAAAAGTGCTCCCCTTATTAAGTAATACCATCTTTGCTAGTCCATGAATTTGTTGATGAATTTGTTATGATCTCCAAGGCTGAAAACCATGTAGCTGTTGCAAAGTGTGATGTGGGTAATTTTTCTGACGAGCTTCACTTTTGTCTAGCTGTTCTTTTGCCAGTGTCCTCTGAAAAAAGGTCCAGAATTCATTTCTATATGAAAGCCCTGGTGAACAGATTGCTTATACTACCTCCAGATGGCAAACTACTTCACAAACTGCCAGTCCGCACTCCTACCCCAAATAATTTTTGCTGCTAAAACCTAAAATTCATATACATGGTACTTAACAAAAGCTATGTGGAGAAGTGACAGTGGGTAAAAGCTGCCCAACAGATCTTTTTGTCTTGTACATTACTCTGGAATGACATGAGCTTTTTTCCGGCAGTTCTTCTTTCATATTAAAGGAGAAAAGTTCTTTCAAGGTAAAGTACTACCTCAGCATTTAATTCAAGAATACATGAAGAGATTTTCAATTATCAGCATTTTTACTGCTGACACATCTGAATGTGTGCCTTGGTTGGACCCCCTCATCTGTTTGGCACACCAGAGGCAGAATATGGATTTTCACTTTATAGAAGTTATTTGAAAAATGAAGCATTTCTTATGAATCTTTCCTTTTTTCTTCTTTCCTAAAATCTTGGAGTATGTAGTTTATCCACACATAAAACTAAAGAACTATAAGACCTTATAATCTCAATGGGAAAACAACCATATGACCTTGTCTTCAAAAAGACTATCATAACAAAACAAGATGTTTCTGCAATAAAGCCAGCTGATTGGGGCTGGCTCAGCCAGTTGGGGGGGGGAGGGAGGGGTGTTTGTTTGTTTGTGGGCCTTTTGTTTGGGTTGTTTGTGGTTTTGTTTGTTTTGTTTGGGTTATTGTTTTGGGGTTTTTCTTGAGCCAGCTAAAAAGGGTTGCTTAGAGGGTTGTGTTGTCCCAGAGAAGTAGTTCTCACTCTCGCTGTATGAAACCTTCTGTCACTTCTTTTCTCTTCATGAAGTGGGAATTTTCCCAGAGGCTTACTACTTAGACTACACTTCCTTAATGACAAAGCTTTCAAGAGCTTGTGCTTCTCAGCAACATGGAAAGTTATGAACAGGATGACAAATTCAAATCAAAGCCGTTCAGTCAAAGAATACTTCTCACCTTCCTTCATGAAATTCATCTGATGTTACAAAAAACAGTCAGAAAACAGTATTTCTGGTCTCTGAAAAGCTGTCAATTCTTGTTTAAATTCAAAATTAAAGCAACAGTTGACATTCTGAAAAAAAAGTATTAAAGTTTAATTTTGCCAAATATACTACTAATGTACGAATGTACTTTAGCATAAATATGTACTTGCTTCAGGTTTCCCTCTCCTCCAAAGAGTTTACTATGGAAGATATTTGGCCTTCTCCAAAACAGAAGCTGGGATACTCTACGTAAACTGACTTTCATCTACAACCTGCAGCTGAAACTTAACAAATATTTGATTTTTACCTTCTGAAGCGAGTATAAATCAATTTCTGGTAAAATGTTTTAATTTGAAAGGTCTCAAAAGTCACTTCCAAGTAGTGGAAAAGAAAGCATTTCTGGAAGGAAGATAGTATTTTTGGAGGTAGGAACTTCTCATTTCATGCTTCAGAGAAAATGTTTACAGCTTTTTTGATGTGGAAGAAATAAACTGCCATCATTGTTGATTACTGTGGAAACAAGTCTGCTGTAAAAAAGACAAAGAATCACAGAATAGCTGAGGTTGGAAATGGAAGGGACCATTGGAGGCTGTCATCCTGTCCAACCTCCTTGCTCAAGCTGGACTATCCAGAGCAGGTTGCTCAGCACAATGTCCAGATGAGTATCTCCAACATGGGAGACTCCAAAATCTCCCTGGGCAACTTGTGCCAAAGTGCAATCCCTCTCTCCATTTCCTGATGTTCAGAAGGAAGCTCCTGTGTTTCAGTTTGTGCTCACTGCCTCTAATCCTCAATCTCACAACCAAAGTTGTCATAACAGAAGGGAACACAGCTACTGCTTTTTCCTTTAAATTTCAGCTGTTTTGGCCACTTCTCCACATAGCATGCAACCCACAAATGAGGATGCAAGAACATAATATACTGTCCACTTGATTTAGGGTGAGAATATATTGAGGCCAAAGAAAATGAAATTATAAAATCCTACTGGTGGTCTGCCTGTTTGGAGAACAAGGAAGAAAATCCATGAATTCTTTTTTTTTTTTTTTTAATGTGCATCTGCAACCTTCTCAGTTGCAACATCAAAATGTAAAAAGGCATTTTTATCCTCAGTAGGAGGTAGTATACCAGAGGAAAAGAAATGTATAGTAAAAGAACAGTTAGCTCCCCAACTACACAAGTGCAGACAATCAAAAGCTATGAATTTAGGAAACACGCTCTATTTAAAAGCTAACTTAGAAAAGTTCAATGCAAGAATTAGAAATGACTATGCCCTAACTCTTTCTTCCTCCTAAAAAAAAGGCATAATTTGGGAGAAACTTGCTGAGTAGAAGTTCTAAATCCACCATTTTAACAATGCACAATCAATTAATTCTGGCATGCATGTGACAAGAAATAGGAACAGCTACAAACCTTGAACAATAGCTCATTAGAACCTGAAAACCTTTTAAAAGCTATCCACAAAATGCTCCCTTTTTTCAGCTTGCTGTTTTCTGTGTAGTTTAAGTAAGAGCAGCACAGTTACCAAGTAGAGGACCCTACATAACTGACTACAAAACAAACTGAATATAATGCCAAAGCTGTAATCACTGTAAACACAGAATTTACATACTTATCCAAATGCTCTTACAGCAGAGCAAAAAAGCCCTGGACACAATTTATTCGCATTAAGGAAATTAATTACAACACTATTCACTATCTGTGTTCTCATCTGAAAAAGCTGTAATACAATACAGTGATCAAAAGGAAGGACTAACTACTAGAAGTAAGCAAATTAAGTTTTTTGAACAACAATGCTTCTCTTCCAAAAAACCAACTATATATATTGGTGGACTCTTGCATCAGAGATTCTGTTTCTCATGAACTTAAAAGTCTGATTAATTTCAAAGAGAAAACCTGAAGATAGCATATGCTAAGAGAAAACAAAAGATTAAGATTCAGCAATGCTCAAAGAAGGGAGTCGAGTGCTATTTATTGCACATACTGATTGCTAATTCAGACTGTCAAAACTTTGTTGTGAGGTGACACATAAGCAACAGAGACCTGGCCTTCGCTATTTATTTCTAGGCAAAATGAGGAAAGAATTTAAAGAAGTTTTAAGTACAATGTGAATTCTGCTTACAGTCAGGACAGTCTTTTACCCTCCAAATGATGATATTTGATACAGAAATGAAGGAACACAGAGAATCCAACTGTACAATCTTTTCAGAATTAATATGCTTATATATAAGCATGTAGGGTTCAGTATCACATATAACTGCTTTAACTGTTCATTTTACCTTCTCTCTTAACACCAAATGTGCAACAATTCTTTGCTACTGTGACTAGACCTGCTATACCATTGTACAGAAATATCAAAACATCCATTTTTCTCACTGCAGCAGTTTTAAAAATTTATTTCACTCATCTTCCTTTGTACCTGAGGCATATTGCCAAATAATACAAGACTGACAACATGAAGTTAAATGTCTAGACAATAATCTAGACCAAACAGCATGCTAATGACAATGTACATCTCACCAAAGACTTCTTTTTAATTTAAAGTGTTAATGCTAACCAGAGAGAATCCTTCAGCTTCCTCATCCTTCAGAAGACTCAAATATTCACTTGTTTCTTAAGCTGGTCAGCAAGCAGCTGTTATGTATCAGAAAGCTTATAACGTCAATCAAAGCCTATTTGGAAAACATGAAGGACGTGGCTGGCACATGAAGTACAGCAACTCCCAAGGGCGAATCCTTCTGCCTTTTCTCTTCCCACCAGCTCAACTGCAGATGCAAGATATAAATACTGCTTCCAGCATTTGGACTACTGCAAAAGCCCATACAAGCTTAGTCCATGCTTCTTTTGTGACACTACCTCAATAAGAAGTCAGTATATTTACAGGAACATTTTCAGAACATAGTTCACTTTGCCTCTGAAAAACAAATTTGTAAGAACAGGGAGACTGTCCTAGTTGTACTACTACCAGTTAGTAGAATTACTAACTACTAGTAGTACTACTAGTAACTAATAGTAGTAGTAATACTACTACTAGTCAGTTACATTCAGGAGATTTTTCCTCAATTGCCCTGCTCAAATCTTACTTAAGAAATTTACAGTTATTTACCCTGCAGTGTAATTAACACATGCCTTTTGTTCTCTGATTACAACACAAACAAAGCAGACATGAGGCATACTTTTTGGTATTGCTAATTTCAAGGAAGCAACAAGTTGATTTAGCTAGTGGACAGAACCCAGACTTCTCAAGCAGGTGCAAAAACACAATTTCAAATTAGAATACAGTAAACAGCTGGAAGCACTCCTTAAAAAAACCACTAGATATGTGGGGGTTTTATAAGATCTTCCAAACTCCATCCCACTCTAGTGCAATTTCAGCTTGTACACTCTGGCTTAACAGCAAGATTTCCTATTAAGATGTCTCTTAGGAATGACATGGAAAAAAGGCAATCCCAGCAGTGGAATGTGGAGTGAACACATTCCCAGAAAGCAGAGGATGGAGAGATCAGGAGATTTGCTAAGTCATCTTGAAGAAGCAGTGATGGGTTACTATAAAAGCTTCCTAATTATTCATAGCAATTAAAAATTAAGGCTGTTGACCCAGTTACTTATAATTTTAAAGAGAAAAATCATTTAAGTAACTTCATAAGTAAAAGCAAGGAGACAGCCAAAAAATACCTTCAAGGAGATGAAAGGACAAAATCATGATTGAAATCAGAGGGAGTTTCTCTGTGCAACCTTTGTTCCCATTGCCAGGGCATGGCCTCCACATTTCCAGAATATCCTCAGGACATGCAGTTTTCCCTATCTCTTCCATAACCAATCCTCCCTCTGGGGAGACATCTGCAGATAATGGGCTATTGAATGTCACTGCGCGACTGATAAGAACTGTAACATCCCATTGTGAGATGCTCCACCCAGAGGGAAGAGCCAAACATTCCTAACTGGATATAATCTGGGTTTTTGAGACACCATACTCAGCCTTTTCTGCTGGATTCTGAAGAGGAATGGCTGGGTTTTTCCACTGGATCTTCAAAGGAAGACTACATCCATCTACAGGATTACAGCTCCAACAGAACCGCATCTGCCACTCCAGGAGGACTGCAGCCACTCCCAATTTGGACTGCTATCAACATGCTGGCCAAAGGGGTGTCAGGTTGTATTCTGACTTGACAGAGTGTTTTTTCTTTTGTATTATTGCATGTATTTTGTTTGCTTTTTCTCTTTTCCTAATAAACTGTGTTTCTGCCTTGGAGTCCCTCACTTGTTTTGCTTTCAAACCAGAACATAAAGTAAATGTGGAAGACATGACATAGGCAGTTCCACAGATAGGCAAATATACTTGATTAAGTGTGGGAAGAATCGTTCAGCTAAGGAGTGTTTATCCTCATTTGTCTAACATGGTTCTGCAATTAATGGACAAGGCCTTCCAAGCTTCAAAGCAATCCATTTCAAAGCAATCCTTGTTTCCTAGTCTATTAAAATCAGCAACAGGCATGACCTGGGGTCAAATGGAAGAAAAATACCCAACAAAATTACAGAATTATGACAGTATTTAACAATAGCAAGTGAGGAGCAAATAAAGTGACTGATGAAATCCAGTGCCAGTAACTACAAAAGAGTCCACGCAAAGAGAAAGATCATTCCAGCTACACTTGTGGACCAAAACCTTCCTTTTGCCTTCTCCCCTTAAATGTACACATTCTATTTGTTCATCTGTTAACTTTATCAGAAGTTCTGCATTGAGAACAATAAGAAAAAGACTCCAGAACAAGACTGAAAAATACCTCACGGTTTTCCAGTACTTTGATAACTGCATTCTTAAGAACCTGTAATTAGTCCAAGAACACTGATTAAACACATGGGTGTGGGGAAAAGCAAGAAGACAGACCTGGACTCTTCAGCTTTTAAATTGTTTGAATGAGTATAATATTGCCAAAAAGAACATTGATGAAGAACACTCACTGTGCCTCAAAAAAGTCCAGCCCACTGAACAAAATATACCTGGTAGAACTTCCCTCTCTGGAAGTCCCTGACCAGGACTACTTGAAGCTTGGTAATATGATGGAACAGGTACAATTGACTTGTATTTGTCAGATACCGGCTTAGGACTAGCTGGTATCTGACGTATAAAAAAAAAAAAGTATACACTTTTCCCCAAGAGCCATTGTTCACCTTCTACAAACACTCCCCTCCAGACTTCTAAGTCCAGCTGTAGACAGGCTCCAGGTTTTGGAAAACTCTTCAGTACTTTTGTGTGGTATCAGTAAAGCTGCAAGACAGAACAGGACACCATCACCAGGACTGACAGCAGTTCTTTTCAGGAGAAGAAATCTGTTAATTGACATTGTGTGGTTACTGGGGACAAGCAGTTGTTCCCAGCCCTAGTAGTCCCTATAAGACTAGTAAGTGCCCAAATAGGGCAAAAGAACATTCCTGACCTCAGGTCAGATAAAATCTATATGATACTTTCTCCTCACTCTGAAAGCAGTCTGCTTGATTACAGTTTTTCTTTTCTGCACCATCTGTTTGCAGCAGTTTGCGAAACACAGCCTCTCCAAGCACAACAGTAACGTAAGTAAAAGGATTCTGCACCATGAAGAAAAAAACATGGCATGTTGTTTCCTGGTTCAGAAGCCCAATACCAACCCTGTGATTTACCTGGAACATGACCAAGCATCAACCGTCAATTTCTAGCAGGATACAAGCACTGAGGGAAGGCTGAATTTCTTTAGACTGCTCAACATTTAGCACATGACAGACCCTTCTGGGCTCAGATACCTGGAAACTGAAATCTGAGGGAAGAGTAGCAGATAACATTAGGACTACAGAAGTCAAAAGAGAAGAATTTCTGGGGGAAATGTTTTTGTTTCTCTTCTTCCTCAAGACACCCAGAGGTGATGGACGGTAAGACAAGTTGGAACACAGGGAAATATTATTAGGAATGAGGATCTGAATATCAAGGAAATAAACAAGGGTATTGTGTGGCCAAGACTTAACAGTGGGAAAAATGGAACTGGAGAGAGCTCCTGCCAGACACAAGCTCAACCTGTCTAACATTAGAAGATTTTCACTTCTTCTAATAGTGGGATGTTATAACATATTCAAAATATCCTTTCAAGAGCACCCAGCACAGAGCAGTAACTATAGTAAGTGCTCTCAATACAATCTCTCAGAAAGACTGAAAGCCTTGCTTAGTGGCCCTAATAGACCTAGGTCCAGATCTTCTTTCAAGAGCCACTTTGACAGAGAAAAGCACAATTCATATTATATACTTCAAGTATCAGCAGTTATCCTCAATAAACCATTTAATTTAATGTTATTTCTCCTAGAATCAAATGACTAAGCTATGCTCTGGATTTCTAGATACACAACTGCCAATGTGCAACACCTTACTATGGGAAACTTGCTATGACTTTTTTACAGGAAATTTTTTACAGGAAATTGTTTCTCTCCAAAATGTCAACCATACAAAAAAGCTTATGGGAATGAATAAGTTGAAAATAACTGTGATGCAAAAATGTTTTTAATGAACAGTTCATCTGGGGGAGGAAATGCAGTCAAATACTTAGCCCCATATGACAGGGTTAATGCATTTCTGTGAACTGATAACATGCTTCTGGGTGATAAGGGCAATTCAGGTTTTCTGCTTTTCATTTGATATGAAAGAAAAGCTGTCTAATATTCAGTATATGCCTTGTGCATGGTTTACATCATATTTGCTTGTGCATATCAAGTACCAGACAAAAACCCTGTACAATTACTGTAAAGGGGGAAAGCACTGGGGCTACATGAGCACACCGTGCAGCAGAGTCAGGTAAAAATTACGTTCAGCAGTTGAGGCTGGCATTTACTAGCCTGCAAGCTTATACTTTGCAATATTATTTGGGGTCAGGCAGGAAGGATCAGTACCTTGAAGTGAGAGGTCTCTAGCTTCAGTCCCCTGATTTGTGAGGATTACTCAAAATTGCACTTAGACTGCATAAGCTATTTTCTTTGATTCATGAACAATCTGAATCACATAAATGAAGGTAAAGCTCAAAGAAATATCTGCACATTGAGGTCTTTGTGTGTGTGAAATTTTTCATTCACTTTACACTACTGTAGAACTGTATTCAACAGAAAAAATACTTTTCTTCCTGAAAAAACAAGTTTACTCTCCTTTTCACTTCCTCCCAAGTTCCCAAGTATATCATCACTGATGCTATCTCTATCACTATTTCCACATGCTAATTTTTTTTAAGTGCCAAAAATAAAAAAATCAATGCTATCACTATTTATTTACTTTTACAAAGCACTCATTTGTGTTCACTGTGTATATCCTAGTACCCTTTGAAAGAGTATCAAGATGGATTGCAATAAGTACAATGGATGACAAAAGGAGGAAACAAATACCACCTGGAAGTTATTACACAGGCAGAAAAAAAAACAGTTGCAATCTCTTTGCTTTCTTTTCTTGATCCCATGTTAGAGCAGCACTACCAATGAGGGAAACACTTCTAGATTTCCTATGTACTGTAGGTATGTATCTGTAAGAACACCCAGTGAACCTGGACAAGTGGTTTACCTCAGTTAACACCTACTGCTAGTGTTAAATTGCAGCAGTACATTCATTCATTTTAGGAGTATGGTGATAATGTGCAGCTACTTCTGCTATTCCTAGCTGCAGCTTAAGAATACATGAAGCTATTACCCTAGAAACAGTTTTTGGGGTATTCCAAAAACATAGCTAATAAAAAGGTAGATGCCTGATTCAGAGCTTTGTGACATGAAGTAGAGAAAACATTAATGCACCAGCCAAATGCTTTATGAACTCTGAAAAGACCAAAGATGTCCTTATCTCCCTTAAGCACCCAATGCCAACCTAACACTCAAAAAACTACCACAAACCAAACCAGCTCTTGCACAAGTCTTGATTTCAGCTTATTCCTTTGTTTTGTCCCAAAGGTCCACAGTATCATACTCAATAAAAAGGAACACTGAACTTCTAGCAATGGATTCAGATGGCGTTCTTTAAAGAGACTGCACATCATCACGGTGAAAGCTTCACAGAGGGACAATCTACCTAGGAGTTCCTGAAAAGGCCCCACACCCCCTCTTTCCAGTGAAAAACTGATCCATTCAAACACAAATCAGAAAATTTTCTTCAAACAATACAGATGTCTTTGATCACTTTGGAAAGGCTAGAAATGGGCACATTTTCACCACAGTACAAAATACAAGATGGGTCAGCTACAGCAACACCAGCTAATGCTTTCAAATACCAGTTTTTCCTTGGTATGCAAACCAAGTGCTAGTCAGAAAGGAGCACTTCCTTACAAGCACTAGGACAGAAGTTATTCCCCTTATCTCCTTATTCATAAACCCATGGACTCTTCCAGAAACATAGTTTCACTGCTGAGTAAAGTTTATTACTCTCTAATCCTGTCAACAACCTTGCTGAAAATATGTTATCGAAGCTCCCTCCATCCTTGTGATGGATGTTGACTGCTTTCTGAAGTTTACTCTGAACATCACAGCCACTGACATTTTACCAGAAAATGGGTATTAGATAGATATAATCCACCTAAAAGATTGTTGCAAAAACATGCTCAAAAATCTAGGTACCAGATTTACAAAGACAACAGAAAAAGTGCCAAAATTTCAATCAAATTGCAAAGCAGCAGGTCAGTCATAAGTAGATTTTACTGAAAATTACAGATTAGTCTGAACACTACTGTTTCCATTCCATTTATATAGCTGGATTATTTCTGCAGCTTGTTAGTTCTGCAGTTGCTTTCTCTCTGATGGGAGAGGACGGGGGAGAACCAACACACAGACACACAAAAAAACCCAAACAAAATCAAAACAAACAAAGAAAAAAAATCTCACACATAAACACCATCACAATGCCCCCACAATTTTCTGAAAGCCTCCAAGGTTAAGTTGAAAATCTGAAATCCCCAAAAAGCTAAGCAAAAGACATGATACACAAATCTCTATCTACATCAAAAAGTTGTGGTTTAGCATTTCAATTGGAATTTCATTATTTTACTTTTTTAATAATTCCAGACCTCTCCCCAATGGCAAACTTACAAGTACAAAGAGCATCTTTATTTCTGACAAGTGAGTAATCTAGTAGGATTCATAGCCTTTATCTAGCTCCTTCTCTATATTTATACTTCTTTTTTCAATATAATGGCTGCAAGGCAGTCCATTTTCAATTTTAAATGCAAGGTAAAGGGTGTGAAACCCAGAAAACCCTGCCTTTAGGGTCAACTACATTACCCTTTTCAGCTGTAGAACTTTTCTAGACAACAAACTGTTTAAGTCATATGCAATCACAAACCAGAAAATTCAACATGCTGAATTCATTCTACTTCCCTGCATTAGCTTTTCACCCAGGTCATCATACAACTCATCTTGCTCCAGGACACCCTATGGAAAGAAGCTGTGTTTCCTTCTTCAAGCAACTGTCTTGGAGCTGTGACAAAATCATGACATCAAAATCTTTCTGTAACCAAAGGTCAGATAACATTTACATACAGGCAATGTTTGTCTGCACTGGTTACTTATGCTGATAATTATTGATTTTTTTCAGACCATCTTGTGTGGCAAAGTTTTGGTGGCTGGCTACAAGGATAACCTCTGTCAGATGATGTCAGAAGCTTCCTCTATGTACAAAAGCCAATGCAGCCAGCTCCAAAATAGAACCACCACTGGCCAAGGCCAAGCCCATCGGTGACAGTGACTGCATCTCTAAGAGAACGTATTTAAGAAGGGGAAAACTGCACAAAAGCAGCAAAGTAGACCTCAAGGTCAGTGAAAATTCTGCTCCAGGCACTGTAGGAGACATTTTGCAGCCTGTGCTGAAGACTGTGATGAGGCAAGCTCTCTTCCAGCAGCCTACTGAGGTCCACAGTGCAGCAGAGATCACCTGCAGCCCACAGAGGACTCCACACCTGAGCAGGTGCCTGAAGGAGGCTGTAACCATGTTGGAAGACATACTAGGGCAGTTCATGACGAACTGCAGCCTATGGGAAGGATTCATGCTAGGAAAGTTGGGAGGGACCTCGTCCTGCAGCAGGGAAAGAACATGAGGAGGCAGGAGCAGCAGAGACAAGGGTGACAAACTGACCACAGCCCCCATCCCCCATTTTCCTGAGCCACTCAGACAGAAGAGAAGAGAAATCTGGAGCTGAAGCTGGGAACAAGAGAGGACCGGGTGAAACATGTTTTAAGGTTTGTTTTTATTTCTCATTATCCTTCTCCAGCTTTTCATTGGCAGTTAATTAAATTAATTTCTCCATACCAAGTCTGGTTTGCCATGACCATACTTGCTGAACCTTCTGACATACTTTTTCTTCACCATCCAGGATGAGGAAGGTGAGTGATTAGAGTGGCTTTGGTGGGCAATTTGTGTTCAGTCAAAGTTATCTCATCATAACATAACCTCCTTTCTCCACTGAATTTTACTTTAGTTTCCATATTGTCTTATATGTTCTGCATGAATGAACTATACTCTGGAATTTGCTTCATGTCTCCTAATTCAGTAACATGTACAGAGGTAATGTGGATTTAGTATTTCCTTCTCTGTAGTTGCCAATTCTCAGCTTGTGATATTCTCTTTGACTTAGTAAGGTAAAGCATCTCATTGCTGGGTGATCTCGCCTGGCTAGTTATCACCCATTCTCACTCTATTCCATCAGGAATTCCCACAACCCCATCACACTCTTACCTTTCTCAAGTAAACAAGACCCAGCTCTCCCAAACACTCCTACTACCATAGCTCCTTGTGCTCCAACTGATACTCATGGTAACATCTGAAAGCAAAAGCAGCAACACAGATGCACGTCAGCCAATACCTGTGACATATCCACATAGCTCAGCAGTTTTCAGTTGTTTGTCTAGCAGCTTAGCAGCCAAAATAACCCTTTGACATGAAAACTTTGAGAAAGAGGACAAGTTACTGCAGTTATATCCAGGTCATTTTAAGAGACTAACATCTTTTGGTGGAGATTGTTATCACCATTATTTTTATACAACTGAACAAATTACCACTGTTGCTCTTAATGAAGGCATACCTCCCTCCAGGCAAGAACACAGGGCTCACACATTTACACAAAAAGTATATACACCAATTAAAAGACACATATATAGCCCAGTTTTCTTTTAGGCATATTTCAGCAGAAGACAAGATCTCAGTAAGTAGCGTATAGAACCAGAAGAGGTTTCAAAGTAGCTGGGTCATCCAGTCCCAACAGCAAATAATTAGCTATACGACTGCATACTATAGACAAATCTCACAAAAAAAAACCCACCTTGTAAGTTTACAATGCATTCAACACACATAATTCTATGAAACCATAAAGCCAGTTTCAGCAAACCTTTTTTTTATAACTTACATAATGCACTGAGGCAATTAGAAGTAGAGGACAGTGGCCACTGCCATGTGGCAGATACTTTTAAGAGATACAGAGATTTTAAGATTTTAAGAGATACTTTTAAGAGATACAAATGACTGTATATATATATATATATGAGGTATTTAAGTTTGTGTGTCTGTCTGTGAGCATTTCCACATGCATGTGCTGTTTGTCTCTAGAAGCAAACAAACTCAAAGTATGCATGTCAAAAGAAAAAAGGTTAGAACTTAAGACACTGGATTTAACATCAGTCATCACCAGTTTTGAACTCTCAAGGCTTCTTTAAGATCACTAGTATGTTAATAAAAGTAATAGCCAGTGGAAAAATAGTCAACAGAAATGTATATGTAAATTACATACAATGAGTAACAACCTTGTGACTTGAGATATATCATTTTTTTTGTTTCAGCATCTTTTCAATTTCAACAGCTTCTGTGTTATCTTCAAAGCAAACCAAAGATTTCTAATAGCCTCTCTATGGTAATAAAGATCAGCCACTGGAGTTCTGGAAGAATTTCTCTTGCCCTTCTCTTTACAAATACAGATTTCTGAGTACAATAGCACATGACTTGTTAAACATAGACATGAAGAGTGAAATCAACACAGACCAGTAGATCAGACATGAACTCATGATATTTGATTTGCAAAGTTGAAGTATGACTATTTGTGGTTGATTGTGAGAATTATTTCTACACTTCTGAAAGCAATAGAGCAAATCTGCTCCTCAAAACCTGCCTGGATCTGCTCTCTTTCACAATGCTTTCTGGAAAGGAACATCTGCAAGTGCTTAGGTGAGTAAATTTAGAATTTACGCTCTCACTGCCCAAATTTTTCCAAAAGAAAACAAGCTACAGCCAGAGCAAAACTCTGCAAGTTCAGACTTAACCAGAGATCAGACTGCCACATTTCTTTTTTTATACACAACAACCAAAGTCCACTTCCCCTTCTTTCGTAAGTAACACATTTGTAACAACAGCAGCTTGCTTCATGTGCAAAAGTGTTTCTTGGTAACACCATAAATACAAAAGTTCTAAGCCCGGTTTTGCAGTTCATACAAAATCCAAGGAATCCAAGCAGTTGAAGCAAGACAGCATTTTGTTTACCAGTGCTGAATCACTTTCATGTCCCAGAAACGTGTCTCCCAGGACACAGTTCTTCACCCTCAGCCTGCAAGCTGTATTTGCCATTGAGCACTCCAGGCAGTCCTGCAGAACAGTAACCACATGTTCTGGTCTCCCCTCTCTTAAGACTTTGTGATAGCTCTCCCCTTTTGATGTCACTGCTCCAGTGATAACATAAAAAGCTTTAGTGGTCACAAGAATGCTGAATGTAATAATCTGGATGAGGTGCAATTCAGCCCACCAAAGAGGGCACTTTTTTACTGAAATTTGAAATTTTTTCCTCCAGCAATAGCCTTGAAAAGGACAAGCTTAATCGGCCTGGGAGGTAGTAAAAGCAAGGAAAATGCCTGGAGAGCCTTAAGAACAATGCAGGAGGTTCCAGCATGACTCCTCAAATGAGCTGAGGAGAGCACAAAATTTTTAAACACAAGGAGCAGCAAACCAAGACAGCAATGGCTAGGCAAATCAAGGCAAAGCCTTAAAACACACATGTTTTATAGGAAATCACCTCTTAAATTCATCACATGGACTGACTGCAAGGAAGAAGCAGCTGACCCCCACACTCCAAAAAGGCACCACATAGGCCCCAGCATGGCTGAAAATTTATTTTCAGTATCACACACAGCTGTTAGTAACTTGAAATTTCACGCATCTAGAAGCTGGTGGTCTACATAAAAGAACACAAAAGTGTATTTGTAAACCACAATTCTTCAGATGCACTGTGTCTACAATCCAAGAAAAATGGGGTTATCAGACCAAAATGGTCATATTGATGAGTTACCCTGTTTCTCAAATAGGAAAACTCTCCCAGAATGAGCATTTCAAAGTCACTTTTATGTCTCAGAAAACCATCCTTGCCCTTTTGCATATACTGATTTGAGTTACCACAGCATAACTTTCTAGCACAGGTAATCCCTAAGCAGTAACTCCAAAGATACTGCATAATAAATATCAAAGCATGTCAGTATGCAGATATTCAACAACAGTCATACTTATGCTAACCGGTATTAAAGTATTCTCACCTACTGCTCTCTACAGAGATCATAAGATCTTTCATGGTTATGCTAGACCTTCCTCTTAAAGAGACACAATAAATCTTAGACAACATTTCTTCTTCAAATTGTGTAAATTTAAGATCTTTAGAAGATCAAAATTAAAACCATTCCAGGTGGCAATCATTCAGGTATCTCTTTTCTGGACAATCAACCCTATTTTGAAAATCCATAGAGACAGAAAAGGTCAAAACTAGACATGGTGCCTTGAAAACAAAGCTCTCTTACAGCGTTGTCCAGTGGTAGAATGATCTCTTACGTCTTGCTTTTTAATCCAAACTATTAGACGACTTCTTTACCTTTCTTACTACTACTTGAGACCAAAAAACCCCAAGGGGCTAAACCAGCAGAAAATGGAGAAACACAAAGGTGCAGAAGAACTAAGTTACTAGAAACAGTTACCTCTCTATGACATCAGTCACTAACAGAAAATGCAGCATTCAAACAATACCTGATAGGAAACGAAAACTTGACGTAATGCAGAAATGTAATGCTACAGAATAATAAATGAAACAAATGACACTACACTTTGTTTTAAAATGCTTTAAAACCACTTTTGCCCCAACCTAGCTGAAGACTCAGTAACTCCAGAACACTCTGGCATCCTTGTTTTGCTTCACTACCCACCCTGCCACACAGCCTCCACACAGTCCATAAACAAGAGATACAGATGATGCTTCAGTTAATTCACAGTAAATAAGTCTACAACAATATGGGCAACTCACTTGCTTTGAAAATTCTCTTTATGGCCCAGATGTTTTAAGAGTGATCCTCAAAAGAAATCAGTTGTTACATGAACATCAGAAATAATAAAAATCTGCATTTGTGGAATTTTGTTATGTAGTTTTATGTTTTCTCCTGCAGTAAAAAAGTTTGCCTCCAAACCCTTACAATTCCCATTCCCTGCAATTCCTTTGGTTTCCCAAGCTCTCAAGATCCTCCTTTATTTCCTGTGTCCTTGTCAGAGAGACCATACACTGCAGCTGTTTGGAAGCAAAATACTGTCTAACTACCTGTGTCCACGGATCACTAAGTCAGACAAAACAGCATCAGATTCCTTCAAGCTGTTTGCTTGAGAGAGCAGACTAATTCATCTGGTACTTAACCAGTGATTTACTAGAATTTATTTTTTTTTTAAACATTAAAAAGCCTCCCTCAAGTTTGAAGCTATTTACAGAGGAACAGGATTAAGTGAACAAGTATGACAGCTTTACATAAGAATGCCAATTTCACTTTTACATGGTAAATTACGTGAGGAGATCATCTACCACAGTTTTTCACTCTTTTCCTACTTTTTGCTGTGTTCATATTTTATATTATTGACTGAATTCTTGTCTGTACCATTCTCCCTTAAAAATACTATAGAAAATGTATAGACTAGTAAAGTCATCGTATTACAAACACTGGTTTGGTAAAGACTAACAAAAAAGGATAAGAAAACATCAGTGAATATATTTTTATGTTTTTTACATACTCTCCAAGCTTGGAAAAAAATCCATTTCATTGCTGAACACATCTCTCAATTAATTTATCTGGCACTTTCTGAAAGCATACCAAGGAAAGACAGAAAGACAGGAAAGACAGAATCCAACATCCCCTATACTTCTAGGACTGAAAAATAAAAACTGAAGCATATACTTTTGTCTGTCAGATGAAAACAGACAGTTTGTACATAAACCAGCAAGTAAGTTAGGAAGAAGGGATGAGAGGCAGAAGTGTAACTCTGCTTTAAACACAAAGAGCTATTGATGTTTTACCCAAAAGCATTTATGCATTAAATACCCATAATAAAAGGTACTTTTGGGTGTGTGGGGAGGAAGCATATGAAAAAAATCAAGGTTAAAAAAAAGCAGTCTCCCAAGACTGAGGTGACATTTGCGTGCCGAAGCAAACTGAGTTCTCACCATCACTTCTGACCATGTGCAACTAAACCAGTCCCAAATTGCTGTTCCTTCTCTATTTGCAATGTCTGAAGCAGACATCCCCAAGATAAAGGTGACATGCTCACTACACAGTAACATAAAGTTTTTCAGGCTGCAAGAGACTGCTGGATATCTGATAATTCAATCCCCCTGCTCAGACCAGGCTAATTTAGAGCAGTGCCTTGTCTGGCAAAGTTCTGGATCTCTCCAAAGTTCTAAGGTCCATAATGTCCGCAGTTCTCTGCTTCAGAGTGAAAAAAAGATTCTTCCTAAAAATATCTGCCACATATTTAGGTATTTCCACCTGAGCCCTATTCCCAGTGACTTGCCTTACCAGCCTGCAAAAGTCTGGCAGTATCTTTTCTTCATCTTACCAGAAGAGGAGAACACAGGCCATTGGGATCTCTTAGTCGGGATCTCCCCTGGGCCATCTATTCAACCATGCTTTGCAATCCTAGTGTCCTCTACCTCTCTCCACAAGTCCCATGCTCCAGCCGTTACATCAGCTTTCTGTCCTTAAGCTCGCTCACTCCACTAGATCAGGAGCTGCTACCCACCCATTCAAGCCCCTCATGGCACACAACTCTTCTGCCCTAGTACAAGCCTCAGCCTTTGCTGAACGTCATAAGGTCCCCAGTTCTCCAGGCTGTCAAGGTCCCTCAGAATAGCACACCTGCACCCCAGCATACCGACTGGTCCTCACCATATAATGTAATCAGTGAGACAGCTGAGGATAGCAGATAGGCATGTTGTTCCATATTTGGGTGTTTTCCAGGTTTGTAAGGTGATAAAATCCTAGTCACTACTGAATAGTTTTTACCATATTTACCACTTTCATAGCTTTTCCCTAATCCTTCACGTTCAAAATGCTTCATCAAATAAAAAGCCACCAAAATGCAACAAATCCTCTAAGTTATTTTTCCTCTGTGTCCAAATTCTTCATTAGTAATATTTTTTGGTATCTCATTGCAGAATCAATACCTTTTGGGCACAAGAGATTGACAGTGTTATAAAAATGAAATTAAGTTTTAATAAAGAAAAGAGTACTTTTCTATCTCATTCACTTTTTCAGTCCACTCAACAGGCCCTTGTGACAAACACCAACTGCATCTTGACTCTCACTTTCTTGAAATACATCCCTGCAGTATGTACCTCACTTTGCTCATCTTTACAAGCATAATCACGTATTTCTTAAGTTTGAAGACCTGTTGTCTTCAATAATAAAACCAGGACACACTTGCCACACTGGTGGCTAAAAGCTTTCACCTCCAAGCCTCCAAAAATCAAAATGCATTTCTGAAACAGCTCAGAAATCTAACCTGTACCCAACCTCCAAAACAAGCTGTAAAAACGATTTTCAGATCATATCATAAACACTTTATGTAACCTTGCTCAAAAACACACACAAGCCACAACGATTATAGACTCACAGGGTTTCTGTGCCAAAAGGCTCAATATCCTACGACTAAATCTGCATGATAATTCTTTCCAAAAACTACTGCTTACTCTGTTTGGCTTTGGGCCACTTCAACTTATAAACAGGAAAAAAGTGATGCCATGGAAAAGATATATACAGAAAGCCTGCACACGCTAAAAAAGCAGATAAACACATTTTTTATGGAAATTCAAAAAATCATTTTAGACTGTTGACTTGTAGGTATGGAGGAAAAAAATCCACCACAATCCAAATCCCACAGACATTTGCACAGGCTCTTAATGAAAGCAGAAGTATCCATGTGCCTAAAAGTCAAAACTTTACCGAGCAAGAACCCAAGCAGAGAGTAAACCTAAATCTCCAGTATTTTCACTCTGGAACCTGAATATGCTTTAGGTGCCATGCAGCAAAAGATAAAGAGAAGAAAACTTTCAGCTGTGCTGAAAAAATAGGCAGCAATAGTTTCCAAACTGTATGTTGCTATTCCATGGTGCAGGTTCAATCACACAGCACGGCACAGGAGCTGTTCCAAGTATTCTCTGACAGATCCAACTGTTCTATACAAACAGCTAATGTTTCTAGCCATACTTCATGGTTTAATAGCCATTCCTCGGGCTCTTACACAACTAGAAGTCATGCAAACAAACACAGAGCATGGCTTTTAGTAATTTTTAGACTATTTAAGGGGAGTATTCCTAAGAGGGAATTTTCCAGGCATGCAGATTATGAAGTATTTTAATAAGATTCACAGAATTCATCCTTTACTCCTCCACAGGCTGGCAGAAAATGTATAACATCACTACCTTCCTTGTACCTTCCTTCCAGAAAAATGTGCACAAGCACAAATAACTTTTTTTTGGAAATAGAGATTGGTAATATTACAGGAAGAAATGCAATTCCACTATTCTTAAATGATATCAGAAACAATCATAAACACCCTCTAACAGTTTAAGCAATATTCTTTACTGATACTGGCTGCGTATGCTTGTGCTACAGTCATGTGCCTTACACAGAAGAACAGAAATTCAGTTAAACACTTAATTAAGTTTTTCAGGTGGTTATTTTGCTGGAATTTTCTTCTTGTTGTTGTTTGCGGGGGGTTTGGTTTAATTTGGTTTTTGTAATTTAAATGCTAGATTATGTTTCCTTTAATATTTTAATTTCCCATTTGGGACTGTCCTAGAAGCTGGTGACCAGACCCAAATGCTTAGAGATGTGAGCTTTGAAATACTACAATGAAGGGTGGTTATTAGGGTGGTTATTATAACAGCCCATGGTCGAGAAAACCACACCAGCTGCCAGCAAGCAACACAGATTATTTGTCTGGATGCAGAAGCCCAGTCATTACAAAAGACATTAGAGAAACATCTTGACACACTTTCCCACCCTGAGACTGATAACAGATGTTACTTTTTCATACATCATGGTGACAAAGGGCTTGCATGAGAGGGATGATGCAGAGACTCAACCTAAACACAGTGCCAAGGATAATGGGAACAGCAACTCAGGAGCTTAGAGCTGGGATGCCAGGCTCTCCATTGAGAAAATCTAAAGAAGAGTGTTTTTAGAATGAACATTTGGAGCATGTGTGTGCATTTCAAAAGCTCAGAAAACACTGTATATCATGCTTGCTTAAAATAGTTGTGAAAATACCTATGACATACTATTTAAAAAACTTCCTGCATCTTTCCTTAAGTGAAGTATGCATTCTTTGCCCTACATTACGCATCAAGCAACTTCCTGAAGGAAGCTTTATTTTAAGTCATCAAAACACAAGAACAGGACTATTTTTCCTATCAAGAATGGAGGATCTTTTCTTTATGCACAGAATGCTAACAACCAAGCATTTACTGTACTTCACATACACAAACAAGAAAAAAAAAAGGTTTAGAACAAGCATAGAAGAATGCAGTGAGGAGTTAAGAAAAAAAAAAGGCACTAAAAAAGGCATAACAAAACAAACAAAATCCAGTAAAACAAAGGTGTGGAAAAGCAGCACTATCTTATTGAAATATTCATGTAAAGGGAGCTCTCAGTGTGCCATGATTTAACCTGAACAGGTACCAGCAGCAGCCCTCCATCACTCTCCCCCTTTGCCACTGGGATGTAAGCAAAAATCAGGAAAGGTAAAACTTGTATCCTGAGATAAGAAGGGTTTAGCAATTGAAATAAAAGTAAAATACTAAAACAACATTAATGATATAGTATTATAATTATAACCAATAGGGAGATGAGGGGGTGGGGGGAAGGGTGACCCAGGAATAAAACCTAAGAGAAACAAGTGATACACAATACCATCAGTCACCACACAGTGACGGATGCCCAAAGGAAGAAAATTAACTCTATTCCAGCCAAAACCAGGGCACTGAAAAATTCGTAACATTCTCTCTTATTCTGGTACCATACCTTCCTGTTAACCCATCCACATCTTGCATTACATTAACAGTGACACCCTTATGTTTAGATGACACCTTATGTTTAGATCTCCATTTGAACTTCTAATATGAAGCAGATGCTATACGAGATCATTTAAAATACCTAGGGTGCAAGAACTAACAAAAAAGCTGCAAAGCTATCAGTTGAAAATGATTTAAAGCCTATCTTTCTCAGGGAAAAAAAAAAAAAAAAAAAAAAAAAAAAAAAAAAAAAAAAAAAAAAAAAAAAGTGGTTAAAAATATCCTGTCTGCATGTGGATTTCATTTAGCCAAGATAATTCATGGGTGAAAAAAGGGTTGTATAAGCAGCAAAACTAAACATTAAAAGGCAGAGAAAAAAACTCCAAACCCCATCATTATTTTTAAATTGAACACAGCTTTTCTGAGAATTTACAGTGTTCTCAATCATGCTTATTAATATACTTTACAGCAGTTTCTCATTTTGACCTTTCTGTGACAAGGCAAATATATTTCTCAAGCTCAGTATTTTGGTGATTTAGACCAAAAGGATAATTTAGATTATTTCATAAGCAGATGTTACAAAGCAGAGCATGCATTTCGAAATTAAAGACATATCTCTGGTCTTCTTGCTATTATTAAACTGAAATTTGTACTTTAAAGAATATTCTGAATTTTTAATTTCCATGCTTTTGCATACTTACATCTAAAATATGCCAGATTAGACAAGGATTAAGTTGTTCATACTCTGTGAACTACAATCAAAAGAACTGTATATTAATTTTATATTCTATATTTTCTTTTAAAAAAAATTGTTTCAGTCTCACACTATCCTTAAATACTTAATGTTGGGGGCAAGGGATTGCAATACATTAACACTTGCTAGTGTCCACTTCAGCTGCTTTGATACTGGCACCTAAAAGGCACACTTCCAAAGAACAACTTCAGGCCATAAAATCATAATTTCCAGTTCCTGTAAATACTACAAGTTAAAAGTGGAATAAAAATATAAAAGTGATAGGCACAGAGCATGGCTTAAAATAAATGCACCTTATCTGAAAATAATTGTTAAGGAAGTACATTTGCATTTATTTTCCAAATAAATCCAATAAATATGCAACTCATATCTCTTATAACTAACTTCTTGAAACAAACATTTATTTTGTTATTAACAGATATTTATAAATGTCTGTTAACATTAAATCTGTAATTACTATATTCTATTCAAAGCACAACAAATTTATGTAAAAACATAGCCTCCTATCTTCCTTTATAATTCAAAAGTAGCAAAACTAACATACCAACATTATAATAAATAATTCTGATATGCTAAAGGTAATTGCAATCTCGTGTTCAAAACAGAATATGTTCAAACATGCAAAGTAACAGATTTATAATATTGTGCTAATTCTAACCAAGAAGTACCGTCAAGCCATTTCTTTGCATCACACTTTGACCAAATTAAAATGGAGAAGCTCTAATGATTGTTTCTGGTTTCGGTGGGGTTCTTTTTGTTTGTTTGTTTATTTTTCTTTAATCTATCAAAATCAATTGCAACTCTTGAGAATCTCCACATACTGAACATGCTTCACTTGTTCCTACCAAGAAGCTATCTTTCCATCTCACTTTATTTCATATGGTTATAAAGCTGTGAAGGCATCACCATGTCATAAATAAAAAAAATAGTGTCTACCACCAGGCATGCCAGAATTAAATATGACTTTCACTGTAAAGCCACATTAACTGCTCTCCTGTTCGAGAACAAAACCACAAATACCACACAGAGATGATATAACTATGCACAACTGCTAAAAGCACAAGCATATACAGAATTAAGCAGAATCACTAATAATTCAGCTTTCAACTGGACTTAACTGACACCTCATATAATCTTCACAAGAAGTCCAACTCCGCACATTTTTACAATCAGCTAGGCTTGAAAACTGGCACTAATCCTTTCAACAGAAATTTCAGCTTCTCCATACTCAAAGACTTAGCAAATGCAGTTATCTGCCAAAATAAGCACCCATCTTTACTCCTCTTAATATAGGACTTAACCTCATGTGCACCTTAAAAAACAACTAAACTAACTAAACACTTAGCTGCAGAAAGAGAAAAAGCAATATTAAGTAGATTTAGCAAAGTTCATCTGATTACATCCAAAGAGCTGATATGAGTAACAAAGATGTTTAAGAGAAAAGCTGTTTTCACCAAGTTATGGACAACACCATGTGTTAAATACAGCACAACTTTCAAAAGCCATCTTTCCAGAAATGAGAATGTCGATACAGACCTAAAAAACCAAAAAAAAACAAATGAACAAAAGGCAAAACCCAAACAAACAAACAAAAAAACCCCTAGGAATTTCCACTAGAGACACACTTTTTGTAGCTGACAACCTTTCCTCTAGGTGAGTGACTCTTTTCCACCAAGGAGATACAGATACCCCAGTGGAGGCAAAATACTTTATGGAGAGTGAAATGCCTTTTAAGATCAGGATCAATCTTCTAAATGAAGTAAAGAATCATCAGCATTTCTAGTCCAGAATCCTTTCACATTTGACAGCCATGAATGGAGAAGTTCCATTTTGTTGACACATACTGGAAAAAAACACAAAAGAAACAACACCAAAAGAGACCCAGCCATCACTGAACATTCTTCTGCTGGGAGAAACGACATAGCAAACATTCTCCTAATCTTGCATGTAAAGTACAGCAATTTCACTGCCTCTCAACGTTTCAAGATTAGATCACAATATAGGTTTTTATCAAAAGTTAATATATTAGGATCAAGAGTACAACTAAGAGGATGCTCAGCAAAACAATCCAAGTTCAGCCCTGATGCCTGAGTTTAGTTCATAGTTTTTCCCTCTGGTGACAAGTAATTGACTGAAGAAGGTAGACCTTCATGAAGAGTCTTTCCCTTTGGAGAAAAGCAAGCAAAGAAACAAACTTGTACTCCTCATGCCCAGTCTAGAAATCTCCTGGATTTGTCTGCAAATTATGACACTATTTCAAAATTAGAAGATGAATCACATTCATACTATCTGAAAATGTATGATGTATTTTTTAGACAATTACTACTAACAAGCATTTACCTGCTACTGTGACTTAAGTACACTGTAAAACTTAACCTTTCAATGTGGGTGTCTGCAAGAGCTCTTTTGAGCAAAATCGTTTTGGCTATTGCAATTGCCATTAAACACAGGACTTTCAAGGGTTTTTAAACACAGGAATTGTACTAGTAAATACCAAAACTTCAGAACAAACCCCAAAAAGCCCCTCTCTGGAGAATAAAAAGTCCAGTATTCCTTAATCCAATATTAAGGTCTTTGTATACTAGGCCTGTGATGAATATATTATATAGTAAAGTTTATCGTTTTCTCCACCGTAACTTTCCAAATCATGGAAAATACCAAAGCTTTACCTCCCAACAGTAGCATAGGATTGCTAAGAGCTTAAGAAGATTAAGAGAGGTTTTGAGATCAGGCTTTAAGATAAGGTTATCATCTACACCAGGAATATCCATGGACTTTTAAAACAAAAAGTTGAAATAATTTCATCAGACAAAACCTCTAATTCCAAATAATGTATACTGTAAGATGTTGTTGCAACAAGATGGTTTTCTCCTGATATATTTTATTTGGGAGGCCTGGGAGAGACTAATCTGTCCCATGTACTGTGTGGTCTCAGGACATAGCTGCTTTTGAACTATATAATACAATGCAAAGGTAAAAATTCAAGTTCTCCCTCAACTTTCTGCATTGTAATCCTTTACTATGTTGTCAATAACGAATTTCAAGAGGAGCTTGTCTATAAAACCTACTTCATTTTAGAGCAAGATTTTTATCATTATAAACACCCAAGTGCCCAAGACATAAGCACTACTAAAAATACATTCTAAGAAAAGACTTAATTAGACACCTCATTTCTTCACCCTCCAGGCCCAAAGAACAACGTCTTGTTTTCTGACCTTCTCCCATACCACTTCCTAATTAGTAACTTCATACACACATAAACAACTTAATTCTGGCTGCCATTCACAAAGAACAGCTCAAGAAAACATCTAAGGCCCTGATCCCAAAACCACACAAATAGTCGTTTAAATATAAGCATGTGGGAAACTCCAGCACAGCCTTGGAAGCGGCTCTTGTGTTTGACTATAAACAAGCACATCAACCCATCTGTTAGGACCACAATCCTGAAATCATCGAAGTTTCAGGATGAACGAACCACATGTTCAAAACCAGCTCCCCGGTGGGACCCCGTTGTGGAGCGGTTTCTAAGAGGAAATCCAAAAACACGTCTGTGGAACTAACGATGAGAGCCCCAAAGACACTCAACGGGCCAAAAGTCTGACTTGCAATCAATATTTTGAAGCACCAAGAAAGAACTCGATGTGACCGGTCACTGTTCTCCGTGAATTCCCGCAGTTACCGGCCGCCCTCTGCGAGGGGCGGAGTCTGGCTCCGGGCACGGATACGGACACATCGCCCCCTCCCTCTCTCTCACACACACAAAAATCCTTCCAGGAACGGGGCTCGGCTGGCAGGCTGCAGAAGGCCGGCGGCGGCTGCGTAAAGGAGGCAGGGCGGCCGAGGCCCCGACGCTGCCCCGGGCACATCAAAGTGTGATAAGACGCAGGCGAGAGGGCGAGCGCACAGTGCCCCGCACAGCGCAACCCCTGCGGCTGCGTCGGCAGGCAGGGGCGCTGGGTTGGGGAGCGCCGGCGGCAGCAGCGCGACAGCCGGAGGCGCCCGCCCCAGCGCCAGCTGCCCGCGCTTCGCACCGCCGCATCCCGACCGACCGTCGGGGAAAGAGCCATCGCCGCGCCGGGCACCGGCTCAAAGGCGGCCCTGAGCACTCCGCTGCCGGCCGGGCGGCACATGGCCTGCCCCCAGCCACCGCTGCGATTCGCCCCGCCGTGCTCAGAACAGCGGGAGTTTGCCCTCCCTCACGCCCCGTCCCGCCCGTGGCCCCCACCCGGGACGGACCCCGGGCGCTGCAGAGGACAACTCCGCGGCCCTGCGGGCCGGCGGCGCTACCAGCCGGTGGCGGGACACCCGGACCCGCTCCCAGTCCTCCGGGGCCCTTCTCCCGCTCACCTGGTGGCGGGGCTCTGGAGCCCGGGGCGCCGCGGGGTGCGCTGTGCCCTGCAGGGCTGCCCCGGCCCTGGCTCCGCGCTCCCGCCTCCGGCAAGCTCGGCCCGTGGAGGGGCGGCGGCGGGCAGAGGGCGGCGGGCGGCGGTAAGCGACCGGAACCGCCGCTCATGGCGAGTCCCGGGAAGCCGGAGCAGGAGCGGACACGGGCGCGGGTCTGGGGGAGTGCCGTGAGAAGGGAGGCAGCCGAGGGGGAGGTGGAGGCAGCGACGGTGGCCCCACCAGCGGGGGAGGAGGCAACGGAGGAGGCGGGGGGCGGCGGAGGGGAGGAGGAGAAGGCAGGCAGGAAGGGGGCGGCGGAAGAAGCCACCCATCTGCCGCTCCGGCCCGCCTCGCCGGCTTGACGGAGGTGCGGGTCGCCGCCGCTTTCCTCGTCGTGGGGAGCGACGCCGCGGTCCCGCTGGCGGGCAGGGGCATGAAAGCCGGCGTCGGGCTGCGCCCCGGGGGCTGCCGAGCGGGCGGCCGCCGGCATCGTTGCCCGCTCTTGCCGGCGCCGCGGCAGCCGCCGCCCCAAGAGCAGCCCCACCGCGGGAACGGCGGAGCGGTCAGCGCCAGCGGGGACGCGTGGGTGGCATGGGCGGCGTGGGGAGCCTCCGGCCGGAGCGCAGCCCACCACCGGGCGGGGGGGCCGGTGCCCAGCCGTGGCGGCTGCTTCAGTCGCGCAGCTGCTTACTGCTGCCGCCGAGGAGGAGAAGGAAGTCTCCCCGCCTGCTTCCTCCCTCCCTGCCTCTCTCCGTCCCTCCCTGCTTCTAGCCCCAGCGGCCTGCCGGCATTCCGGCGCTTCCCCGAGGCCTCTCGCCGCCCACAGCAGCGCTGCTGCAGGGCGTGACGACCCGCGGGGCGCGCACAGGCGCGGCCGCCCCGCACTGCAGCGGTGTCCCCTCGGGACAGCGGGAGCGGGGTCTGTACCGGGACCCCCGGTGGGCTGCAGCCCTCCCCGAGCAACCCTTGCGCGCAGAGCCCGGAACCATCCTCGCCCTGTCCCGTGTTCCGTCTCCGCGGGCAAGGGCACCGACGCGGCCCTTCGCCCTCGCTGTCCGGCTCCGCGCCCCCGCGTCGACACGGCGCTCCGGGGACGGGGGGCAAAGGTTGCCATCGACGGGTGAGCCGGCCCCCACAGGCACGTGTAAGGAGCGGGGACCGCCCCATCCCGGCGTCAGCGGGGGGCGGTGAATACCGATCACTCACAGGGACAAACCGCGCCTGCCGGTTTATATAAAAAAAAGTCAAGGATGTCGGTAAAGGGACAGGTTAAGGACAGGGATGTCCTTAAACTGTCACGGTGACGCCGGTTTCCTTGTCAGACGAACAGGATTCTAGCAAATCCATTGGCATGAGAAGACACCAGGAACGCAGCCAAGACGCAGCTAAGAGTTTCTCTGAAAGTGGGGAAATGCCTCTGTGCGTGCAGCAATGCGCCTCTGCGATGCGGAGAAACAGCTGCATGTGTGGAGTGAGCCCAGGAAGAGTGGAATAGTGGGAAAAATGACACATGCATTAACAAAGAAAATGCATAGCGAAATTTACTAGCCAGAGGGGTGAACTTGCTGTCCTCAGTGGAACAGCAGTAATTCTCTGAGATCTAAATGTGCAGACAGAGAGTTATTTTGCACATCACAGCAGTGCTGCCTTCTGTGCCATGCTGTGAGTGGGAAATGTTTCCACAAATCCTGCATTTGCCAGCATTGCCCCACTGTGCCAGTCTTTTCCCTCGCTTCATATCATTTGGTTGAGATTTTCATCCAATGTGGGAGCAGGTGACCATGACTCCCCAGAGGATTAACAACTCTGGGGTTTGTAGCAGACTATTGATGTGACTCTTATGTCCCAACACTTTTTTAACATCATTCAAAACCTTTCTTGATTTGTTTGTTAAAGCTTCATGGAGTACTTCAGGTCTTCAGCCCTGAAGTCGGAAACAACTTCAACAGCTCCTGTCTCCTGACTCTGTGAAACGTAAGGGTCTGAAGTACTTTCCTTACACTTCCCCTTTCCAAGGCGTCTACACTTCTTTCAGATTGCTGTTCTCTGGCATACACATGCAGCCTGCATGAAGCTCTTGGCAGTTCACAGCTGGCAGAAAGTGATGAACAGAGCCATTATTGCTTTTGTAATGATTCATTTTTCACTCACTTCCTGGGGGGAAGTCGCTTTAAAACTACACCCATATTGAAGATAATGCTTAAAAGTGCATTGTGGCACAGACTTCTTTTTTTGTGAGCCCTCCAAAAATGGCAACTTTGAATACTAATTATACACTACAGGAAAAGGTGTGAAAATAGCACCAGTCCTTCAGCTAACACAATCTTTTTAATCTTTTTGTATGTAGATTATCTTCCAGAAATAAGCAAAGAAAAGATATTTCTGCAGTATGAAGTTACTTCAGCTATTAGTCTAACACACACTCCAGACTAGAGGCTGTCTGGAAGTTCAGGAAAGCTGTTTCTGTGCAATTTGGGACAGGAGTCTTACAGACATAACCTGACAGTTGTGGTGCACTGCACTTCATTTCCTTCTGGAGCTTTGGTGTTCCTTTTTCCTGTTAGTTCTAAATTTAAATAAAGCCTTTTCAAGAAAACATCATTGCAAAAGCTAGATACAGATTTTTTTTTTCCTGGAGTCACTTTACTCAAGTATGATAAGAGATACCTTTAGTCTAATACCCTATTAGTTAGGGTAAGTGCCACATTTGGAAAACAGGCAAGCTTTTAGCAGTGTACACAAAGCCTTCAGATCTGCTTAAGGTCTTCAGGTACTTAAATACAAGGTTTTGTCTAAGGTTTAAAACAGCTGTTAACTCATTTTTCTGAACAGAAACATACTGCTGGCCATCCAGAATCACACTCCTTGGTAGTTATATCAAGTAGATCCAGGGAAAAGCTATAAAAAGCTTTTTTTTTCTCCTTTGTTGTGATTCTTGGTATAAAGTTTACAAACTTGCAATGCTGCCTGAAAAAACAGTAAAAAAATGAAGTGTCGGTTTCCGTACCTCTCCCAGTGGTCTGGAAGAATCAGTTACAGGTGTGATTTTCAGGGTTCTTATTGTGATACAATGTTGAAAACTGGGATTAGATATATTGTTTCACTAAAAATTCAGAAAGTTAAACTGTCCCCAGAGCATCTCTTAAAAGCTGATAGCCTCTGAAATGGTGTTTAAGACTTTGCATATGCCAGACTTTGCAATGGGATGATTTCTACCATGAATCCTTCATGAATCTCTGTTTTGTTTCTGTTGGTGCTGCTGAAGTCCCTGATGATTAAAAAAATTACTGCAAGTAAGGCTGGCAAGACTGAAAAAACTGATTATAGACTTTGAAAATTGATATGATAACTGATCTGAGAAATGCCTCAGAGACACTGGGGACTATTCATTTGAAGAGGTGAGACAATCTGTAGCACAGGTCAAGTGCCCATGCAGCAATGCCCACAGCTGCAGCTGGAAACTACAGTGCAGCTGGAACACTGTGGTCTAATCACTGTCACTGAGATGTGGAGGGATAAATTGCACGGCTGGAGCACTGCATCAGGGGCTATAAACTGTTCAGAAGGGACAGGCAAGGAAGGAGGAGTGGGCAGCAGTGGGAACGATGTTACCCTCTATGTGGAAAATGGATGAACTGCAGAGAGCTGCCATGGAAAACCAGCAAGGAACAGGTAAAATGGGTAAAAACTGGGGTCAAGCCAACAAGGGAAACCTCATGGTTGATGTTTACAACAGGCCACCAGATCCGGGGGAGGATGTTAATGAAGTGTTTTTACTTCAGCTACAGGAAGATTCACACTCCAGGCTCTGATCCTGATGGGGGGCTTCAACTGCTCTGACATCTGACATCTGGGAAAGGAGCACAGCAACTTCTGTCTCCTGTAGGCAGGTCAGGAGACTCCTGGAGCACATTGAGGTCTTAATCCAGGTGATAGCCCAACCAAAGAAACTTTACCAAAATAATAAGAATAATAAGGGCTTCTCCAGGTATGTGGTCAGAAAAGGAGATCAAGGAAAATATAAGCCCCCAATAAATAAGACAGGAGAACTGGTCTAGTACAGAAAAGGCTGAGGCACTCAACATTTTTTGCTCAGTTTTCAGTGGTAAACTCTCTTCCCACATTTCTTAAGCCCCTTCTACCTAATCTATATTAACCCTTCTTTGGTTTAGAGTGACTCTTCTCCAATAAGTTTTGATTTGTTTGGAAAAAAATACATGGTTAAAATGAGTATGATAAATACAATACAGAAGGGACTGTGCAGGCAAAAGGATAGGTGGTTTCATCATGCATTTTATTTTATCAGTGGCAGGATTTTTCTCACCTTTCAGTAGCTGCTCTGAATTAACCCTGATAGTCAGGCTCTATGTAGATGACAAGATTTTTGCCCTGTGATGGCATAGGTTTTACACAAGTAACCCACATAAAACAGCTTCAGTCATTCTAAATTTTTTATACTCTAGTCTTCAGATATATTAAAATGCCCATGAAAGACGGATGTTGTGAAGTTCTTCCATGTTACAGTGGAGAATATGACATTGTTTGTAGTAGATAATGTAGCTTAATCCCACACTGTAAAACACCATTTATGCATCTCTCTGTTTCTGAACAAGTAGTAGCAAAAATATGGACCAGCTTTTTCAAATTATTATTAGACATGGTGGCTAATATTTAAACACAATGTGAAGTTGCATGATTGTCATAGCTGCTGAGTAATGGTAGAAGAGTGTAGCCAGACTGAATGGAACATCAAACTGAAGAAAAGTAGACTTGCTATTACAGATTTAAAAGCTAACTTTTAGGCAGTTAGATTCCTAGACTGTGTTCACTCGTCTTCGGCTCAGATTTTAGCTAGTGTGTATTCAAGGGACAGTCATGGGTGGTCTCATGGGGAAAGTGGAAACAGGTGCACCACACCGTTGGACTCACAGTTGGCGTTATGCAAATACATCCCTGGTTGTCAGTATGTTGCAAACAGCTGCTCCTTTATCCCATAGCAATCTAGTTGACATTCCACATTTTAAGTTACCTTTTAATGCTATCCATCCTATGGATTCATGAAAGAATTAGATAATTGAATTGATATTATTTTGAATTTATATTGATAGAAGAACTGATATATTAATATTATCATAATTGATAAAAGAACTAGAGCAGTGGGGAATTGTTACCAAGTCTCATTCTCCCTGTGTAGCTGCCAGTAAAAAAATCTCATGGCACATGGTGACTGCCAATAGATTACAGAGCCTTGAATAGTGTCCCTGAACAACTCACTGCAGCTGTTCCCAGGAAAAGTGATATAGTTAATATTCTTAATGAATAAGATGCATGTACTGAACAACACCAGCAATATACTTTAAATATCTTGGTGTGGTATTCAGGAAATCAGGAGAGGATTCAACACCTATCACTCAAAAAACACAGAGTCACTTTGCTGGACTTTCAAGGGAAAGGAATAAGGGAAACTGTGAGAATGAAACTAGTCATTACTGAGGCTTGGATACAATCCAAGACTTCTTTCTTCTCCACTAGGAGCTGATAAATGAATAAGTGAAAGCTGTCATTCAACTTGCATACTACAGAAAGTAACTATCTAGAAAGTATACTAAGTATTCTCTGGAGCTTTATTAATACATTGATGATGAGGTGTTATAACTGGAGACAGTGTAGACAACATCTCAAAAGATAGGAAGCTTCCTGTATCAGACAATGCTAACCCTTGCATTGAGAAGTCTGGTATTCTATATTGTAAACCCACAAAAGTTGGTAAATTCTGCAGTAACTTGAACAGTGAGGTCCAAATATCAAAAAGTTCGCATCAATGCTGGCAGAATTCTGAACTTCAACTTGGCCTGTACCCTTAGGACCAATATGGAACACAACATACTCTCAAACTGAAGAACTGGAAACCTGAAAAAAAATAGATATGAAAAGGCTATTATGTAACAAAAACAAGTGACTATTGCAATCAACAATAATGCCTGCTGGAATTTTTTGAATCACAAGAGAAATTGAACAAACTGCTGGACATCATTGGTGTGATATTTTTATGGGATTCACACCATCCGTATCTGGCATATTACATCTTATATCCTGTGATCATTGTAATATTGTGTTCTGTTTTATTAGCTTTTATATTCTTGTGCTAGTATATTTGCATATTGCTTTTCTCTCCTTGTCAAAAATATATCACATTTAACACATCAATTGTTAAATGATTACGTGCCAGTAAGAATACTATCTCCTTTCAGATGTTGCATCATAGTGTATAAGAAATGTATGTATAATCAATGGAAGACCTGCAAGTACTACTCTGAAAGCTAGGTTTATATTTGCTTATTCACTGACAGAGCTTCAGAGCCTGGTTTAAAGAAATAATTAGTATGCAGTCTTGAACTATGGCCAAATTTCAATTTTTATTTTTTTCCACAAAATGCCTTTAAATATCATTGTACCTTCCCTAAAGAATTAAAAGGTACAGGAAAGGAGGGAGGAACAAACAGCCATTTGATTCGGAACAGAAGCGTTATCAATCATAGTGACTGGAGTTTAATTACAGAGTGAGAAGAGGACAGGCTAGAGTAATACACCTTGAGCTAGAGCATTTACAGAATATTAGTACTGGTGGTTTTGTTTAGGTAACAGAATTTATTGTCTGCCTTGTTTAATATTTCACAGGCTTTGTGTGTAGTTTCCCATCAAATGCACACTAAAGTAATTTCTCCTATCCCAGGCTGAAGCTTCCTGGAGAAATAAAACCAGAAATTTAAAAAATAGGTTTGAATGACAGAACCCATCATTAGTGACTGTGTGGGTCTGAGGGCACAAAAAGAATTTACAAGATGTCTACATTCAGAATTGACAGGCTCTGGCTCTCAGTGCCTCTGGAGGCTGCATTTCACTCTTAGGCATATTTAGCAAGAAGTAGACAAATTATTTATTCATCTACCAAAACCAGAGAACACAACTATAGAGACACTGATTACACAGTGATATTTATCTCCTTGATTGCACATGCTTTGACATGCTGCATTACTTTGGAGAAAAGAAAGGATTCTGCCAACAGAGCAGGAGAACATCTGTCTCTGTTAATGGAGAACCTGTCAGCATATTACTGGTCTGCTCTTCCACTGAGCCCTTTCAAAGCCACCCTGCTAACCAGATGAAAGGGACACAACTCCTTGATTAGTACCTAAAACAAAATGTCATTTTGACTTTATCAGCATGGCTTATGAGTAACAAAATATGTTAGCAGCTGGTGCTGAAACAGATTGAGCAGCTCACACCCCTGTGATATTTGTTAGATGTTTGTTTGCTGGTGTTTGATTTGCAGCCTAGAGTGACTGATAGCGCAGGGCAAGGTACTTCAGTAACAGACAGCAGATAACAGATAGATCATGAGTCTGCATGCAGCAGATCTGGGAGCATGCAAGTTTCTGAGAGGGTTTTGTGACAGAACACACAATATATCCAGGCAGTGAGGAACAAAGACTCCCAAGCAATAGCTTTCACTTGTGTATCAATAAGAATATAAATCTTCAAGGATCTCCAAAGGTCAATTTCCTGTTTCAGTAGTCAATAATATATCAAAAGAGAGTCCAGAATCAGACATATTTTTCACAAAGATGAAAGAACCTTGCTGAAATCAGAGACACTGAGAGTTGGCTTTGAGGATTGACACGAGGAGGAGAGGTCAGTTAGTGTTCCACCTTTGTAGAGCCAAGAAAGACATCAGACTCATTCAGTGTTTGTATAGTGTCTGCATCTCACATCATCATGTCCAGGAGATAAAAGAAAATGCAACTGTTGTGGTCCTGAATTAACTGTGTTGGAAAGGTGTTGGTGCATGAATCAATTAAAATTCCTGCAGAAAAGTGCTTATCCCATAAACATCTGCCTGGCCAAGTCATCATAATGTATATACTGTAAATAACTTCACTTCAGGCTCCAAGTAGGTCTGACAGTAGCTGTCCACAGTGAGAAGGGCCATGGGTACATATAGAGCAATAGACAGGATGGAGACAGGTCATCCCAGTGTGCAGTGGAAGAAGGTGAAAGAAGGGATGAGGTCACCCATAGGTATGATTCAGGCCATTTGATTTGTTTGTGACAAATAGCCAAAAGATTCCTGAAGATAGGCCCGTATTTGAAATCAGTCCTTACTGAACTGGGACCAGAGAATCTCAGTCATTTGTACTGGGTACTTCATAGAGAGCATCACAGGACCCATGAGGTACACAAGCCCTCGTTGGGGTTTTCCACTGATCTAAGGCATGGGCAAGCAAAAAGGCAGAGCAAGGACTGGTGAGTGCTTAAGCCACAATCTTTTCAGGCTCAGGATCATCACTATGATTCCCATATTTGAAACTTGGGTGAAAACCATACATCAGCTTAAATGGGACCAGCAGTACCAGCATTTCATTCCCTGTGTGTGACATACAGCTGAAAGACCTTCACTGAGTCTAGGGAAGAACAAGGTCCTAAAACTCTCTCTGGCCATAGATATATGCAAGGATTCTAGCTGGAAGGTCAGGATGATGGTGCCCAAGATGGCATAAGACCTCTCTAGCCCAGCTATGAGGTAGAGCTAAGTCCCCCAAATCCAACGTAGCATGTACTTGATAATATCTTCCATTCTACAAGCCTCACTATACCTCACTGTCTGTAGAGAAGATGCAAATGTCAAGAGCTTAATACTGGAACAAGATCCAAAATCAATTCAGACAGTCCCGAAGGAAGAGAAATTTTAGGAAATCCTCTACAATTGGATTGAATAAGCCATACTCTGGAACTGCTGCTCTGTTGGCCATGTCTTCTGCAGGTCAAGAAACTATGAGACTTCATGTTGTGTCCCAGCTGTTTCGAGTCTGTAACCCCCACTGTCCACCCCAATTCTTCTCTTCTACAATTCAGGAAGATTTACAACATGGAGGACTATGAAGCCCTGAGGTATTGTGGTACAACATTCTAGCACAAACCAAATCTCTCTCTTATTTGATCCCAGCAAGTCAACTAGATTCCACTAGTGTGTATTTTTCATCTCTGCTCTCACCTTATTTCTGATGCTATGTGAAGACCTTATTCTCAGTGAGAGATTTCAGAACCTGTGCAGCTTTACCAAATGGAGCTCTCTGAAGCACCTTAAAAATGTACAGGGACTTCCTCTGGGTTGCAGGAAGTACTGGAGAATTATTTAATTTGCGGCAGAAGAACTGAAAAAGAGGCAGGAGATGTCTAGGGTAGATAACACAAAAAATGAACTACCAGATTTTTAACAGGTGATGTTCAGTTTTTGAACTAGCTTCCAATAAATCTAGTGGGGTTTTTTTGTTGTTGTTGTTTTGGTTTGGTTTGTTTTGTTGTTTTTTTTTTGAAGACTCCAAAATGGGATGAGATTGTTTTCCTGAGAAAATTTTAAGATAAGCACTAGTCTAAAGGTCCAGTATTGACGTACTTGGAAGCCAAAGCTGAAAACAGAACTGAGATCTAAAATGACCACCTGCAAATCTTTGTAAATCTGCAATGTGTTCACTAACTAATGGAGGTTAATTTATTGTGTTGACAAGCAGTAGCTGGGGGACAGCTGTAGGCATTCGCTCCTCTATATTTGCTTCTCTGATCAAACCTGCAGAGCTTTCTAGAGTTATGCATATGACCACAGAAAGTCCTGGCATTTTTCTTGAAAGAATTGCACAGCAAACCTACCAATAATGGGATATACTCCTGCTGTGTGCATACATAGATACGGAAATATATATATGCACTTACAGGTACATGTGTACACAAATACACCCAGAAGCATAAAAGGATGAAGCAAAGATACGTAGAAACTTCATAATCTCTGAAAACTTCTCTGTAAATAAGATGTCAGTTCCTTTTTTTGTTAAAAAAAAATCCAAAACTTCTTTTGCCAATAAGTAGTCATAATCACTGCTAACTGGGTCATAAATTCCACACTGCTTATTGCTGCTTAGCTCATCACTAAAAATGGCCCAAGTAGATGAGTGCTGCTCTCTGCAAAATGCAAATTCCAAATCTACACTGCTGGCTATAGCTCAATGCTAGGAACTCTAACATTTTTCATGCTTTCAGCACACAGAAGAACATCGACCATGTGAGTGACTGCTGTTACAGTCTTCATTTTGAAGATGTGGGCTGATTAATGCAGTGAAAGCTGCTTACTCCCCCTCCTTCTCCTGTCCTCCATTCAGGCCAAGGAAGATCAAATTTGGATTTACTGAGGAGAAACTGGAAGTCATTGGACAACCCTCCTCACATGACACAAACATTAGAAGCAGAACTGCATTTTAATTGACTAAACATTAGAGGAGTAAAAAGGTCCAGATAGCTGGAAAAGATTTATGAAGGAAATTTTAATTTATGTTTTGTACATTGGTGATGATTATAGGTGAAAGACACATGATGGAGCCTTGTTTTCCTAAAGCCTGCTAAGAGGAAGTGGTGAATGAATACTTTGGCTTTCTTTGCTTGCCTGGGCAGACATTACTTTACTGATTAAACTATTTTTATCACAACACATGATTTTTCTGCCTTTAAGCCTTCTGATTGTCTTTCCCATCCCACTTGATAGGAGTGGTTATGTGGGGTTTAGCTGCCAGCTGGGGTTAGTCCATCACAATCTGTCCATCAGTAAGCTCCTGCCATGGTTTCTGAGGTGGGGAGCTTTCAAACAAAGCAGAAGAGCCATAAGACATGCATATATGCTTTTTTTTTTTTTTTCCTTCTTTTTCTCTGATGTTGCTAATTTTAACTTCCAATTCAACCCAGTATTTTCTAAGCAGCAACTGTGGCTGTTGCCTGTAGACACTTCTGGAGCTATGTTGATATTCTGGCAAACCACTGGTTCCAGATTCTTCAAGCAATGTCAGAGGTGTTTTCCTGGGTAAAATGGAATTAATAATGTTAATTAAATATTTAATGCCTTTAAACAAATTGAAAATTCAAGGCACAATCAAACTATTAATGACAAAATCCTGCAAAAATGAGCAGTGCTAAAATTTGGGAATTGGTCTTTGCTAGCCTCAGCATTATCATGGAATCATAGAGTGGCATGGGTTGGAAGGGACCTTAAAAGACTATCTACTTCCAACCCTGTACACCATGGGCAGCAATGTCACCTAGTAGATTAAGGTCCTCAGGGCTACATCTGACCTGGTCTTGGGATGGGGCATCCATAACTTTTCTAGGCAATCCAGTTCCACACTACCCTCTGAATAAAGAATTCCTTCCTACCATCTAATAAAAATTTCCCCACATGCATGCTTTCTAAAAAAAAATTATTTTTAAAGTTCCAAACCATTTCCCCCTGTCCCATCACTATCTACCCATGTAAGCTGCCATTAGAAGTGTGGTCTGCCCACCACTGATCTTTCCTTTGGCCCTGTACAGAAGTACATTGCAGCCCTGTCTGTCACTATGAGATGAGGTTTTTTTCTCACAGACCATTAACCTTTTTCATCATATATGATGGACCTGCTCTGGGTGTGAATAGTGGTTTTCCCACCCCACTACCATTTTGAAAAAAAAAGCTTATGACAGCATGTTTGTCAGTTTTTACCATTATTACACAAAACCTAAATTCTCTTGTTAAAAATATTAACTACACAATGCAAAGCATCTGCGTTGTCTTAATCAGCAGAGATATTTTTACACTTTCATTGAACAGAGAACATCTTGGAGTGAAAGAAACATCGTGACACTTATACATAGCTGCTCAGCTGGCACTGGAAGCTGTGCAAAACACTTTGCATTTCCTTTCCATCACCTTCACACTCCTTATTAAGGATGAGTGTTGATTATGCTGGTATGATTTCCCTTGGTACAAGGTACTGCCTTTTCCCTGTTTCTTTCTGTTTCTGGATTCTAATTTTTTTAAATACCTGGTGTTGATTACAGAGCTACATTTTGTGGGCCTTCATCATATAAAAAAGTCTTGTAGGTGCCTTTGGTGGAACTGTACTTTTCCTTATGTGGGAGTCCAGAAATCAATTAATGAAATGATACTAAATGGGAGACTGAATCAGAAATATTATTGAGCATGAACACAGCTATATATAGAAGTATGTAAAACTATTATGTACTTTCCTCTATGGTGGTCAGACTTTACCTAAACCAATTAAACTTTTATGGCTACATTTTCTTCAGCAATAGAGTAGAAATGCCTTAGACTGTGGATTACACCTTACAGGAGGCTTTTGAAGCCACCCTGTTATTTGGATGCTGTAGTAATAGAAATTAAGATCTTCAGTGCATGGCAGTTCACAACCCCTTGCGGTTTATGATAAACACAACCAATCAGCAAATCAAAGACTGGAATAAACCACAAACCTTTCTACAGGCTGTGCTTGGTAAGCTGAAAATTTGCTTCAAGCAACAAATAGTTGTGAGCTGCCAATGTTAGACAAGAGATCAGTTCTTAGAAGATATTTTTTCCAAAACTGGTCTGTATGTTTGATGTAGTACCACAGAATGCAAAAGGAAGTGGCAAAGAGAGGAGAGGAGCTTATTGGTGAGGCAGTATTTTACCTGTACACTGACTACAAGATAGACTCTTTAATAATAGCTACATTTATTCTACTAACAGCATTCAGCAGATAAATGGGATATGGGATATTTGGCTCAAATTTTAAACAGTTAGTCACAGTCAGGACTGGTATCTGCTCACAACCCTGGAGCAGATGCTGTCACATAGTGACAGTGGAGACTTTGCAGGAACTCGTGCAAACTGCCCTGAGCACTGGACTGATAACTGACTCTGCGTAGTGCAGAGGCTTCCAGCTTCTCTATCAGTTCTTGAACCCCTTGCCATGTGAATGTCATGTTTCTCAAAAATGCCTGTTTTTTCAAAATGGACCTGATTTTTTTTTTCATTGGGCCCTGGAATGTCAGGATTTCATAAAATCATAGAATGGTTTGGGTTGGAAATACCTTAAAGATTGCCTTGTTTCAACAGCCTGGCATAGGCAGGGACACTTCCCAGGTTTCTCAAAGGTCTATCCACATGGATGAAACAGGGCATCCACAACATCTATGGGCATCCTGTTCCAGTGCCTCACCACCCTCATGGTAAAGAATTTCTTCCTCATATCTAATCTAATCTTACTATCTAAATTTACTATGTAAATGTAAATTTACTATGTAATATGTAAACTTACTATGTAAATTTGAAGCCATCCTCCTTTGTCCTGTCACTGCATGCTGTTGTAAAAAATCCCTCTCCAGTTTTCCTATAGGGCCACTTTATGTACTAGAAAATTCTGTAAGATCTCCCTGGAGAATTCTCTTCTCCAGGCCTTAGAAATGCAACCCTCTCAGCCTGTTTTCATAGAGAATCTGCCCTGTCCCTGTGATAATCTTTGTGCCTCTGCTAGTCTCATTCCAACAGGCCTGATTCTTTCTTGTGTTGGGGGTCTTGTGTTGCATGAGTCTAATGATTGTCTGGCAGTTTGCTGCTAGCTAGACTGACCTGTGCTCTTCTGCCCGATAGCTCAGAACCATAAATCTGAATCCACAGTCAGATCTTGTAGGAAGTCAGCTGGGAAACAACTCCAGGGCATATCTTTAAGTCAGGGATTCATTATTCATTTCACCTTCTCTCTGTAGGACACATCACTGAGAGGATTATTCTTCCAGCAAGAAAAGTTAAGAACAGGTGTATTTCAGACCTTTGAAATAACAAGCTCTTAGACAACACATAGTTTCAGACCAAGGACTAATTTGTTAGAGAACTGAGTTTTTAGGAACCTGAGAAGGTTGCAGATGTTTTCACTCCTTACTTGTATAAAGCCTGTGCTTTCTAGAAGAGATGGTATTCTTTGCAAGCTGTTTCATTATCTGCCTCTTAAAAACACAAATGTCAACACCTATTTGAATGCTTGTCTTTCAAAGGAAGAAAGCCTGAAAAAGAAAAAAAATAATCCTATTTAGGGCTGTAGTGCTGGTTTGAGCTTTTTCTCATATATTATGGTTTTTGGAAGAGCATGGTTTAGATGGTCAGGAGATGCTAAATGTTAGATTGAATTTTAAGAAAGTGAAGAATTTTAGATGTTGGCATTCTTGTGGGAATTTCTGCCATGCAGGAGCAGTCTGTCTTCAGAGAGTAATGATGATCAACTATCACCTTGGTATTTGTATTTAAATTTGGTCATTCCTGAGTTATTGTCCACCATTATCTGAACTTCTATCAACAAGATAGAGTCCATTTTTATAGATGCTTCAGGCTGGTCTTACTCCAAGATATTTCTTTCAGCTGGCCATAATTTCCATTAGGGCACTATTTCAGTACATCAACCAAAAAAAATTCTTTTGACATTTTTATTTTGTTCTGTCATTCTTTTTACCCCTACAGACTGTTTTTACACCTGGGCTTTTTATCCTTGAGTACAAGTCAGTCAGAGACCTTCCTATCATATCATAGTAGCTAAAGAAGAAACTGAAATGTGTAGTGAAACACAGAGTGCACATAAGAAGTTTTACCTGTTCAGTCTTGAAGAAACTCTTGTACTAAATCTACATGTATGAAGAGCAACACAGAAATGCTCCCCAAAATTCAGAGTTTGGCCAAAACAGCTCCTTCTCATTTTTTGCATGAATTGACTTGATTATCTAATTACAGCAAAACACAGCACTGTTAGTCAACTTGCCTACACCAGGAAATAGTGTTTTCTCTTGCTCTCAATAAGTCTGATTGGTCTGCTCACGCCTTGCAGAGGAAGTGGCTTTATAGCCTGAGTGAGGGCTATCAGTACTTTTGTCCAAAATACAAAAGGAGAAGAAGGTACCCTGGCAGTTACCCATTAATCTTGTTCTGTGAGTTACACTTGCACAGAAATGGGTGGGGTTCTAGAGACTGTAAATTGCAGGTAGCAAATTAGGCTGATTAGAAACATCCGTTTGCATACAGATACCACTTTCTGGCAATGAGCAAAGAAAGAAGTAATAAGGTGAGTGAGGTTTGGTAGCTGTTTGACTGCTTGTGGTACTGGATCTCCTTTTGTGTTCATGTTCCAAATCTGAATAAATATTTAGATTCTCTCTCTAGTTATAAGAAAAAAAAAAACTGGATAGAAAATGGCACAATATCTATGATTTTCCATATTAATACATAGAATAGACCTGCAAGCTGCACAGTCTTTCAGAGAAAACAGGAAATAGTATAAGTCCCTTAGGAATGAGAAATACATGTTGTTTAAACCACCCATAGTCTGGCACAAAACCTGCAGTACAGTTCCTTTTTTAATGTGCACACCATTGAAAGTCAATTTTGCAATATTGCTCTGTTTTAATACAGCCATGCAAAGTTTAAAACAAAACCTTCAATCACACAACAGTACTCCAGTCTTCCTCAGATGATTGTCACTTTACATAGAACCTTTTACACCTTTCTTCTAGAAAAAATAGAATGTTCTCATAAGAATATTAAATTTTTGTTTGTCCTTCTAGAGCATTGGCTATTAAATACAACATACATTCCAGGTGAGATTTCTTTTTCTCTATCTATATGAACAATATTTTTTTTTTCCTAGTACTTTTGCAAAAACCTTTTGTTACAGTAATATAATCAATCAAATACTGCTGCTGTAGATAACTTGGAGCAGTAAGAAGTTGGAACTTCTGCATTTCATCTTCTGAATGAAAATACCACTGCTTGCATTTATCAAATCCCTCACTTTCACATTTGGAAGTCCTCAGAGGGTAACATCTAGTCTCAGATGACTAGGTGGTGAGTTTCCTATTTTGATTTTCCCCCCATCTTTTCCCTAGAAAAAGGAAAATTGGAACTTCACCTATTCTTTTTCCCTCTTAATTATAATCAGTTGGTTCTGTCTTGAAATATTCAAACAGAATAATCAGTCTTAGAATTGAGAAATTATATTTCTAAGGTCTATATGTGAGAGTGTGATTGCTGATTTAGTCAAGAGGATATTTACCAATTACTGCCATGGAAATCAGCGTAGATCTGAAAGGACCACCTAAGGACTATTGCTGTTATTTGATTTTGGAAATTTTCAAATTTTTTTTTCCCATCATTCCAGATGGTGGGAGAAGCTCTGATTGCTTCAGGGCTGCCAAAAAATTATAGTGGAAAAAATGTGACCAATTCCTTGGTGTCAGTCTTTGCCCTGCACATTCTAGTTGCATTACTTCTGCTTGGGGTGGAAATGTCTGCTAGTGGTGACTTTGATTTTGCAAGCTGAGTGCGAGATTACTTTAGAATCTTTTTGCCAAAAGGTCTACCTTCATCTGTCCTACTAGCCTGGTTCTCACTGAGGTTCATGCAAACCCTTTCATGAGTATGAGGAAGGAGGTTTCCAGTGTGAGTTCTTCTTAGCTAGTAAGTTTCTTATTACACATTACAGATCTGTTAGGAAGAGCAAGTTAAGGAGAGCTAGTTTGTAAGTAGAAAATTAACATTTCCCCTTCTGTCTTTTGAGATGAGAAAATAACTATGATTACTCAGCCAGGCTGGCAGAAAGGGCACAATGCCTGAGGAAGGGAAAAGTGTTAAGGTCACAAGCAATCAGACCAAGAGAAAGAAACTTGGAGCTTCTCCAAGCAGTTTCTAAACTGCTGTCTCTCCAAGATCAGACCTTCAGTTGGCACAGCCTAAAAACCCAGGATCTGGTGCCTGCCTGAGGTAAGCACAATTCCTGAGTGAGGCCACCTGGTACTCTAAAACATCTGAGTTTTCCTCTCAGATTCATACTTCCATCCTGAGGACGTGCAATCCTCGTGCATCACTTGTGAGAAAAAGTTTTTAAAGGCAAAGTTTTTTTGTGGAAAGCTCTCTTTTAGAATGTGATGAGAAACCTGCACCATGAAAGGGATTGTGAGATGAGCTGTATCCTGTTGTGCTCACACTGCTGCAGAGAGGCAGACTTTGGCTACACACCAATCAGCGTCACTTTCCTTTCTTAATACTGAAAATACAGAGTTGTGCCATGCGCACAGGGGCATAACAAACACTTCTCCACTCACAATGTTGCAAGAAATGTAGTCCTTTTACCCAGGGAGATTTCAAAGCTTACATCAGAGAAATTCTGTCATGCTTCTTCTGTTTGTTTTTCCTTACAGATTGATGGTATGAATTCTGTAGCTACTCTGACAGAAGATTTGCAAAATAACAGTGAAGACATAAGGATAAGCACATCTAAGTGACAGAAAATATGCCTGACCTTTAGTGATGTCAGCTGCCAGCATTGCCTCATGGCTGACCACAGTAGCTGGACAGACTACAAACAGTAAAAGTGGTCAGAGGTCTGCATTTCCGGCTGCTATTGACAATACAACCTAGGACAAACCATGTGTGAAAATCTCTTATATGTGTAATTTCCAGTTAATAATTCCTGGAAAATAAACATGCTATTTCAAGTGCGAGTCATTTAGATAAGAATCACCATTGAGGGTATTGGCAAAAGCATGTTCAATATAAATTTGTGAAAGTGTGACTTAAAAAAGTTTGGTGGCAA